>NC_084907.1:16208625-16808625 GCF_949316345.1 Pungitius pungitius | reverse complement strand
CACCACCCTGTTTCCTTCATTCTTTCTTTCTTTTGTGCTCCTCCAGACCCAACACCTCTCTCTTTTGCTTTCCTCAATGCACGGTTGGACAATAGCCAGTTGATTTGAGGCAGGAAGACTTGAATGAAATTAAATATGACTGGTGAATGAATGTGCAGAGTTCAAGTTCAAGTACACATCTGTGCATGCACTTATGCCAAATAAACTGAGTGCACTCTGATCATGTTTATGTAAAGCACACCCAGTGAAAGGCGCTCAGATTGTACGTGGACATTTTCATTGAAAATCTAATTAAAAACATGCTTTCCTTTGTGTTATCACATCTAATACACTAGTTCAACTTGTGTTACTCTGATGATGATATGGGCCTGGCCAGTGTTACTGAGAAATAGTCACAGTATGTGTCACTCTCCAAAAAAAGAAAAAATTCTCACCTCACGTTGACACCCATAAGCACCAATAATGATGCCCTTCAATGAATGGATGTGCTGTGCTCTCCTCCTCTCTGCAGTGGATGCGATCATTAGTAACCAGGTTCCATTATCCATACATGGGGAGCAGCCCATGGACCTAAGTGTGACCCAGAGGTTGTTACATCCAGGCCTAGATCCGGCCATGCTGGCCCCCCGCCCTCCTTTGTTCCTTGGACCCCTGACCTCTCAGCACTGCTCCCAGTTCTCCCCGCAGCACTTGCAGGTAAGAACAAACCAGCAGAGGTGAGCTTTACAAATATAAAGCTTCAGCATCACCAGGGTCAGTCTGTCCGTGCAGCACTTCTAGTACTTTATTTCTTGAGTATGTTGAATATGTTTCATAATATGTTGTCTTTTTTTGTTTGCACATATAGAGAGGATAGCCACTTATGTCGATACATTTTTGTTTGGCTGTGGCAGTTGCAATGCTTTTTGTGCAAATCTTACGTCAGTGTTGATATTGCTTTACTTCTTTCTTCTCAGTATAACATTGAACAAAGGCAAAGAAAGATGGAGCAGGAGAAGAGAGAAGAGCTCCATCAGCTCATACGAAAGAGTAAAAATGAGCAGAGTGAGTATCATGTAATGTAATTTTCCCTCATGGATGTGTTTCTGTAGGTTATGTGAAAGGCTATTTGGCTGTTGAAGTACTCTTCAAATGAGTCATAACACACTTCATATTTCAATAAAGGAAGGGGGTTTCCTACAGGTCTATGATGTATTCTCAGATTCCAAGGAAATGTGTACCCATATCAAACAAAAAGCAAACAAACAGACTTGTTTCAGGAAACACTTTGTCCTGTTCTTAGTCTTTACCGTACAGAGGAAATGAAGAGAGGTCAGAGGAACGTGACAAATATCCTGGAGCCTTCTTCAGAGGTTTCTTGACTTCTTTTTGATGCTTTAGTTAGTTTAGTTATATACAGTATCTTGAGAGGAAAACTATTCACATTTCTCTTTCATTAACATTTTATTTTAAAAGCCCCGCTGTCTGGCTATAGGTGTCATTATATTGCTGTCATGATCTCAGTCACTGTCTTTGTCCTGATGAAGTGACTTTACTGACTGGTAGGTGCTGTAGCCAGTCCACTGGTAAGACAGAAGCTTCGGGAGCACATCATTATGAAGAGCCAGCCTGCCCACGCCAACCTGCCCATGGCTCCAAACCACAGCACTCCTACACCAGGATACAGGTGAGAGAGGCAAATGGACACACAGATCAATCATTTGTTTAAATAGCACCGCATTGTTCTCCATAGTAGAGAAGGCCAACCTCTCTTCTGGCACTAATGCATGTCATGGAATCATTTCAAGATAACAACAATGTTAAAACAACTATCTGTACCCATTGCTTTGGTCTTTCTAGGCTCCCGGTTCCTGACATGTCCCCAGCGTCTCAGACTGCAGCATGTGACCAGCGTAAAGACCTTGCCCTGCGCAGGACAGGTACGATTTTTCCTTTTCTTTGTGTTCCCCCCTTGAGGTCAAAGCCACCAAGGTCCTTGGAGATTTGACATTTCGGAGCTGTTCTGCTGCCGTGTAATTTTAAAACAGACAGGTTTCACTGCAATGATCACTGGGAAATTTCATGTCATATTTTTGAGTGCATCAGCCGGCTGTCCTTACATAACATATACAGTAATAGACTAAGGAATGGCACAGTAAGGGAGAGAGTGACCGGACGAGTGTCCTTTCCAGTGAGAGGCCTGCAGGGCCAAACAGAGGATGAGCGTCATAAAAACCACAGTGAGACACACAGGCCGAGTCAGTTACATAACTTTAAAGAAGTAGTTGTAAAATGAACTGCGTGAGATTCCAGAGCAGGTTTTGCTCACAATGTGAATGAACGTGGGAGTGGTTTCGTCCCCCCTGTAAATTGCTGCGAGTACACAAACATTATTTTTTTTGCGTTGCCCTAGAACCCTTAGGTGCCAGCACACACACACACACACACACACACCCTCCAGCGCTTTTTTTGGCATGGCGACAACACAAAGCCGTCTTTTATCTGCTCTGAGCCAGCCACTGATTGATTGTTTTGTTTGGGCTCCTTGGAGCCTGACCAATGTAAACATTGGACTTTTTATACTATTGACCAGGCTTGAGGTATTTGCTTGGTTCCGCTGTGTTGCATATTGCTTCAATTTAGTTGTGGTATCGAAATTGAGTGCATCCTCATAGTATTTGTATTACTGGGTGGGAGCAGTCCTGCTGATGTGGAAGATGTCTGACATCAGTCAGTTTGTCATTAAGTTCTGTGGGTTTAAAAGCCATAGATATCCTTCTTTATGTATATATTTTCATGAAACATTTGGGATAACAATGTCTGCAACTGTGAGTGTGTTCTTTTTCATCTTTGCACTTTATGTATATTTATGTCTGTAGTCTCTGAGCCCACTCTGAAGTGGAAGTTAAAGAAGCTCATCAGTACAAGGCCAAACCCGCTGCAGCGTAAGATCAGTGCCCCTCCTGCGGTCAAGCACAGGACAGAAACTCTGGGTAGAGTACCTTTGTTTTATTTGTTCTTCTCTTTTCGCCATCTCAAGTACGTTGATATGCCATTCGTATCTGTTGCATTCATTTCCTTTTTGGACATAAATGTGTTCTGATGTTGTATCAAAACTGTCCCGCAGACTCTTCCACAAGCAGCGGCAGCACCCCAGCATCAGGGTGCAGCTCACCCAACGACAGCCTCCATTCGGACAATGGGCACCTCCCAGTGGCACATGAGGTTAGACCCACTTTCATATGTGCATCGATTAGGAATCAGTGTCCTCTTCAATACAGGTGACAGGAAGTGTTCATCTTTCATAAAATATTTAATTGAAAAACCCTTTTATTTCTTTTTTGAAACAGCACAAACCCGATTTATCCTCCGCTCTTTCAAGGACAGCCATTTGTTCTCTTCTCTGTACAAATATTAGTTTTTTAATGTTTTTGTGTTGGAGGATGTGATCGTTTATAAGCAGTGATCTGTACAGATAATCTCCATGCTAATTATTTCTGTCTCATTCAGGCGCAGAGGTTGCTGGCTCATTTCACTTCTCCTCCCAACCACCCTGCCATGCACAACATCAGTGCTGGACTGCCTGCTCAGGTGAGCAATTATACAGTTTTTGGTTCCCTTCCAAAGATTACAGATCACAAGTTTATGAATTTATGCGTATTCAAGACAGAGTGTTCTGAATAGTGCTTGCACACTTAAAGACTTGTGGTGTATTTCGGGTTTCAATTCCCTTTTTATCTATCTGAGGCCTCCCTATTAAGTAAAGTGTTTACACGTCTATAAATAGAGATTCTATCTCTACATTGCAAACCCTGACTTGATGCACAAACCCTCCATTTAGCTAATTTGTGTAAAACTGCAAAAATGATGAGGCCTTCTCCAATTCCTAGTGGTATTTTTGGAGTTTTTACCAACATTTCTCCTAATTTCACCTCTCCTCATAGACTGACCCACGACTAGCCAGGCCGTTAGCAGTATCTGCTATGCATCAGGTCTACATGTCTGTGGACGGAAGCAGTCAAGCCCTGACTCAGCGCCTGCAGCCTCTGCTCATACTGGAACCACATACCGGACTGGTGCATTCTCAGCTTGTCTCCTGTGAGTTGTATAACTGTGAATGTGTACAGAAAAAGAAATACTTCAAAATGCATTCATACAGAAGACATGTGTGTATAAATCCACAATGCAATTGAATCAGTTGCCTTTGCATGCCACCTACATTTGAAAATCTTAACTTTCTGCAGTTATTGGATATTAGCTGACTCCCTAACCTTGTCATCAACCAAATTGACAGACTGCACTTAGGGATTATTTCAAAAACAAGGATCTTACCAAACCCTTATGATGAGCTGACACCACTAGAAGAGGGATTGGAAACCTGGTGCCTCCTTTTTTTTAGAATACACGGAGCTGTTCTGTTTGAAGCTGTGACACTGAACGATGTCCCGCTTCCACGACCCAATCTCAGCTGTAGTCTTCTGGGTTTCCTCATCTGGTTTAGGGAAGAACCTTTTGCTGTGACTGCTGATATTTGGCAACTGTTTTATTGTTTCCCTGTCCTAGAAAAGAAAACCGGAATGGATTTTTTTTACTGATACATTTCAAGATGTAAAGGCAGCAAACATTGAACTCATCAATTCAGGGAAATTTCTGCTCAGACAATTTCTACTGCTGAGGGTCCGACCGAGGTCAGTTTTTTCCTCGGCAAAGCCAAACTGCTGAAACAACAAAGCTCCTTTTTCCCCCCATTACTGGAGGTATCCTTCTGTGCATGCGGATCATGAACAGCAGGTGCAAATAAAACAATCGCCAGCCTTATCTATGAATGTCTGATACGAATGCAACTACGTGGCAATATCCTTGGAAGTAGGAGACAGTCAGGAACCGGGAGTAAGAGACACGTTCTGGCCACAGTGACACAGAGGAAAATTTGAGTAGCATTCAAAAGAGCCAAAACTTATAAGCTTGGATGGTTTAGTAAAGCAGGGGACATCCCACCCACCCTTCTCACTTCAGACCTGTTTCCTGACTTTCTTTTGTTCTGAATCTTGTAGTACAAGGGAGCCCTCTACTTGGCATTTGACTGGGCTGCAGTTTTACAAACAATACAGAAATATGCTAAAAATTCCAGGAACATAATCATGATCTTTTTTATTTTTAAACTCTACTTTGATTTCTATTTTAATTTCCTTTTTTTCATTTTGTATTTTTTTAATCTCCCTCCATCCTGGCTTGTTTATTTTTGCTCCTCCATGTTTAGCCTTACCCCTCGGCCCCAGCCTTTATTTGCCATCTTTTAACATCGTTTGTCCCTCTCCACCATTCTGCAGTTCGTGGTTTGAGTTCCAGTCCTCTGCAGCAGCAACCGCTTCACCTGTCCTCCTCGACCAGAAGGGAAGGCGTGGTCACGTTGCCCTGCCACAGACCTCTGGAGCGAACACGCTCAGAGCCTCCGCCTTACAGCCGCTCACCTCTTACTCTGCATGCCAGCCGCCACCCGCACATCCAGCACCAGCTGAACCAGCACTACCACAGGAGTGGACTGGAGAGGTTCAAGCAGAATGCACACCTGTGCAAGGTAAGAGGGGGGAAAGGTAGCAGGTTCCAAGTTGCAAGCACGCATTCGAACGATAACTAAAAAAAAAAACCACTTGTTTAGCTTGTTCTAAAACAAGTGTGAATCTGGAGTTGGTTTTCATCCACTAATCACACTCATTACATATTGAGGATTTAGTAAGGCTGTAAAACCTGTACCTTATATTAGCTGATAATCAAGTCCACTGAAGGCCTTGTCTGACACAGATCCCATCGGAGGACATGGACTTGGAAGAGATTGGATCAGAATCAGGTTCGGGTCCTGGTTCCGTGTGCGATTCAGAACCAGGCTCTATGTGTGAGGAAGGCTCCCACAGGAGACACAGCACTGCCAGCACGGACTCAGTTTATGGCACAGAGTCCACTGCCTCCTCACGGGACAGCTTGATCGAGCCCCCACACTCACTTTGTCAGGTACTGATATATACTAATATTTCAACACACGTGTTTCTAGGGGCGTGATGTATTACATTATCTTGAATTACATTTGTCCTGTATATTTTTAACTCTGTCTAATAACAAAGGATCAAAATATGTAGTTTAGGCTTATGTACATAAATGCAATTCTTCGATGCCTGTTTTGGACGTTAGAGGGCGCTGCAGCTTCATTAATACAAGATGAAAAGATGGAGGGATACAGTATCGTGGAAACATGCTCAGCAATTATGTATTTTCTTTATCAGTTGCTCGTTCTAGACAAGCCTTATTTAATTAGCCAAATAATGAATAAGTGTACTGGAGAGCGACATTGAACTTTTGAAATTTGAAATTTACTCCAGTTAGCCATTTCCGTGTTTTGCCGCTGGTACGTGCTCCTTCATTCCCCGTTCTTCTTTTCACCTTTTGTCCTGGGAACCACAGAGGCAGGTGAACCTCAGATCAGGTCTGCATCTGGACCCCTTGGCTGCGCCGACCCTAGTTTGGCCTCATCAGCCTCTGGTTCGGACCAAGTCTTCGCCAGCCTCCACTACCCTGCCTCCATCTCCACATCCACCCGCAACCGTACCCTCCCTGTCCCTGTCCAGCAGTGCAGCAGACGTCCAGCTACGCTTCACCACAGGTAAGGGTTGCTTGTGTTCATCTGGAAAATGTGAAAAGGTTGCATTAATTACAATTCATTTAGTAATGGATAAGGAAATACGTAGAAAGGGAAACAAAGTTTATATGTATGTCTGCAATTGTGTGTGTGTTTGTGTATCTAGGACTGGTTTATGACGCTCAGATGCAGAAGCATCAGTGTACCTGTGGAGACAACAGCCGCCACCCTGAGCATGCTGGGAGGGTCCAGAGCATCTGGTCCAGACTGCATGAAAGAGGTCTCAGGAGCCAGTGTGAGGTATGACACACACACACGCTGCACATACTGGCAGATCAATAACCCCAGAGTCAGTAATATATACAGTATATATATATATATATATAGAAAATATATATTATATATAATTGTTTCTGTGTATTTGTGTGTGTGTGTGTGTGTGTGTGTGTGCGTGTGTGTGTGTGTGTGTGTGTGTGTGTGTGTGTGTGTGTGCAGCGTATCCGCAGCAGGAAGGCCACTCTAGAGGAGCTGCAGTCGGTCCATTCAGAGAAACATGTGCTTCTGTTCGGAACCAACCCGCTCAACCGCCTCAAACTGGACAACCGTAAGCTGGCTGGTAATATCCACAATAATAATTAAAGAGAGCATGACAACAACATTCTGATAATAATAATATTTACATTCATGACCATTGAGTGACATAAGTCATCTTCTTCAGGAATCTTATCTCAACGGATTTTTGTGATGTTGCCATGTGGAGGAGTTGGGGTTAGTGCCACACACATGCATACACACAGACACACACACACACACACACACACACACACACACATGCATGTACATTGTAGAACCCTTTTAAAAACCAAGTCATGTGGGAATCTTTCCACTAATCTAATCGGGTAGAGCAAACATTTCATGGTTGATTATGCCTCATCATACAATTAAAGTAATAATACTACAAATTGCTAATGCTATTGTTTTTGGCTAAGATACGTTTGAAACCCAATAAGAATTCAAAGGCTGTACAAAGGTGACATGTGGAAGAGAAAGAGAGAAGAGGAAGGGAAAAACACATTCAGAGTCTTTAGCTTGGAGGGGTGCGTGCCAGTGAAACTGGACTTTATTTAGAGGGAATGGATGTGGGGAAGCAGTGAATGAAAAACAACATAAATTGCGAAAGTAGGAGAACACAACAATGGACAATGAGAGAAGGGAAAATTAAGAGGATGTGAAAGAAGTTCATTCTCGCATGACACAGATGAAAATGTGCATGGAAAACTGTTGTGTAGCACAACAAGAAGAGCGGAGGCAGATAAGAGAGTAGGAGAGTAGAGGAGGTAGGATAAGAAGAAGGGGGCTGGGTGTTAGTTGATAAGACGACTGATCTGCCTGGATTTCCGGACCTTGGCTGCTCTGGTGAAGAAGGGTGATTGGAACAAGATGCTAAAGTCTGTGATAAAAGAAATTCCTCTGATTTCATTGTTCCAAGAGCGACACACCATCGACGTGAGTTTTGAAACATGGCGTAATGTCGAAACGTGAGGCGGGCTTAAGATAGATGTAACAAAAAGAAAGTGGATTTGAAAAGAAGTCTCTCAGCACAAGTTAAAGGTCCACCGTCACATTTTTGTTTTTATTTTTTCAATACACAAGATTAATCATGTCATTTGATATTTAAAAACAAAACAAGTGTAGTCAAAAGTGAATTTGAGTTACCTTGATCATCGTATGCCGCCCCATCAATAGTCACCTCCTCATTGACAAACACCAGTCAGATTAAATGAAATGTGTTAAACCTGCTGAGAGTATCCAGTGGAACCGTCAGGTGTAAAAAGCCAACTGGCTGACTACATTTCAGTAAAAGTCATTTGAGACTAAAACAACTACAACAAATACATTTGATTTCTCATTTGATCGGTTGCATCTTCAATTAACAACTGGGGCAGACTTTCTAACTAACTTTATCTTTTTTTTACTGACAGGTGGACATTGATACGATCTGGAATGAGCTTCACACTTCAGTGGCGTCCCGTATTGCTGCAGGATGTGTCACAGACTTGGCACTGAAGGTGGCGCAAGGAGAGCTGAAGGTGTGTGTTTGTTTCCAAATACCTTATCAACAAGTCCCACTGATTTTATATGGACTTTCAGAGCTGCAGAGTAACAGGTTGAGAAATAAACAACTATTATAAGTGCTGTGTAGCTTTAGTAAATGCTCTCCTGTAGAAAGATGTTGTCTGACATGGAAAGAGCTTAAAGATGTGAACTGTGATGATTGTCCACTGAAAGCAGAACGGTATTTTTGCTTTCTTCTCACAGAATGGCTTTGCAGTGGTGAGGCCTCCTGGACACCACGCAAACCACTCCTCCCCTCTGTAAGTACAGTAGCACACGCACACATGCAAACACACACGCACACAGATACACACACGCACATACGTACCAGAAGCCAGGAGGTCTCTACAAAGAATTTTCAAAGGAGTTATTACAGACCAGCTACACTTCTAAACAGGAAAGAGTGAGAGAAAGAGAAATGTAGCCTTAGTGTGTGTGTGTGTGTGTGTACTGATTGTTTACCTTTGTGGCCCTTCAATTTCAACGTAATTCCCTTTGATTTTAACTTAATCTTTGATTAACATGAGTCTTGAATGGACACAACCTTTGTGACACTATGGATCTTTAATGTCCTCAAGTCAGCACAACAGGAATAATGTCATCAATATGTATGTGTGTGTGTGTGTGTGTGTGTGTGTGTGTGTACTGCGTGCTACCTGGCTGATGCCCGAGGCATTCTACCTCCTCCTCCTGAGTTTCTTTTAAACTGACTTGACACAGAGCAAAGCCCCTCAAAAGAAACCGTGCATGTGTGTGAGTGTACAGTATGGGCACGTATTCATGTGCACGGCTGTATGTCATTCTTTGATAGGAGGCATTAGCCAAGTAACCACATTCAGCTGGGACCGTGTGTGTGCTCAGCAGTGCTTGTCACTTGTTATTTAAGGGATTATAATGACTTTTCAGGACGAGTAGATTGGCACAACATGTATGATATAATTTCCACACAAAAACCAACAAACACACACACAAACATAAAGGCACTCAAAGTTTTACGACCCATGCTGACCCTGAAACTTCCAACAATCCTCCATTGTCGACACCTTGTCTTTACTGGAGACAGCGTTGAATGTTGTGAGTTAATGTCTCTGAAATGTCTTTGTCACAAAATGTGTTAGACTCAGCATAATGAGAGAAAAGACATTATTTTTTGTCTGGAGTTGAATGTGCAGTACGAATCAACTTGAATTCAATTCAATTCATTTTATTTAGTATAGCCCAAAATCGCAAATTACAAATTTGCCTCAGAGGGCTTTACAGTCTGTACACATGCAACATCCTCTGTCCTGAAACCCTCACATGAATGAAACCCCCTTTATCTTTCTATTATGTACTGTAATATTTGTATTAAATCCTGGCCTAGCAGGAGATTCCCGATGACTTTCCCCTTTGAGTCAGTGCTGTGATTGTCACAACCTGCCCTGAATAGCCACTACAGGGTGCCACATAACTTGAGGCTCCAAAGGTCCCTATGGTGATTCTGTGATATTAATGTGCCAAAGTTGTCCCGGTTAAAACATGTGGCCGCCTTTCTTTCCGTCTGTACCTCCACAGGGGCTTTTGTTTCTTCAACTCGGTGGCTATTGCTGCCAAGCAGCTTCAACACAAACAAAACGTCAGCAAAATCCTCATCGTGGACTGGGTAAGGATCCACCGCATGACCAGCATCTCTGGTCCCCACATGGACAGGAGACAAAAACCCATGCACTGGCACACAAATGTATCGTGGACATTACACAAGGCCCCGGACTCAGAGCAGCACGCTACAGTAGCACTTCTATCCGTCGTTTATTTAATTAAGGCAGTCTCATATCTGTTCTGCACGTCAGATCTGAAGTGCCATGCACTGTATGCTTACAGTAGTTACACACAGCTTTATGCACACACATCCACAAAGTCATGCACACACAGATGCAGATATTGCTGCGCGGCAAGGTGGTCGTCTGTTCGACATGTGTGTGTACATGAGCCTTTGCCGTGTCTTTACACATGCCGTGCTCTTTGACATATTACTGCGTCTAACGTTAATTGCTACCTGCTTCATCAAAAAGCTTTAAGGTTTGGAACACATATGCCATTGACAAGCAAAAGCCTTACAGGTTTTTCTGTCCCTGCTCTGCATTTTGGGTCATATGGTTTACGAGTAGTCATAAGAAGAAAATAGGCAATGAGCTTCTCTTTTGTGTTTTGTTGGGATTGTTTTGAAAAAATTTGTGAATCCATCACGGTTTTAATTATGTTTATATGTCTGCTTCGGTCCACAGCAACTTTCTAACCTATTTATCCTATCCTTGCCCAGGATGTTCACCACGGCAACGGCACCCAGGAAGCCTTCTATAATGACCCGAGTGTGCTGTACATCTCTCTGCATCGCTATGATGATGGCAACTTCTTTCCTGGCAGTGGACATCCCAGTGAGGTCGGTTCCCTTTCTAAGCAGTGATCTGTTTTTCTGCTTTGTTTCTGTTGTCATAGTGATGGCTGTGTGTGTGTTTATGTGTAACTAGATTATTTTTAACAAGAGAACAACACCTGAAAGCATTTGTACTTACTAAACAGGTTGTCTTTGTAAAGTAGATAACTTCCAGTGGAAAGGAAAGTGGAGAGTCTTGTGTTTAGCATATACTTGTCCAAACAAGAAAAATGATTACAAATTAAAAAAAAGTAATAATATACATGATTTAAAGTCTTAATTATAAGAGAGTTTGCACTGCAAAGGAAAATTAGAACAGGCAAAAATCTATCGTTCAATAGTTGGGCCTCAGAGCATAAGGTGCTGTCAGGAAAAGATCAAATGTATTCTACTTATACTAGCAGACTCTAAGCATGTGATCCTGTAATATGTGCTGCTTACAATAGAAATTTGGAGTGGGAATTTCTTTGAACGTCATTAGATTAGAAAATCAATAATCAACCACCTTGTTTGATTTGTTCACTGTCATTCTTGCAACTTTTGTTTAATCAGTGAACTCAATTCAAGCTTATCACACTTTGATTTTGTGTTATCTGCTGGAGATTTCTTTCCCTAGTTCAAGTTTATTTAAGACACTTGGGGGCTTTGAATGTAAGAAACGCACAACAGGATGTGCACCGTCAAATTGCATGCCTGTGTTTGCATACAGGAAATTGAGATGCCTATGAATTCTGCCTGCGGTCGTACCAGAAACCAAGTGTGATGACTATTCCCAGTCAGATAAACTGACCCCAACCCACGGTGGCATTCACAACCCATTTAATCTCCCACATCCCCTCTTCTTACTCTCCCATCCTCCCCCACAACAATGAGGATAAAACAGTAATGTTTTCCCATAAAATCCCACGATGAGCGACGGTACATAAAGCGCTCCGCTGTCTTGGATGTGGCTTTGCCTTAAGTAGCCCCTCAACCTCTGTTGAGTTGTGTGGTAAACCTCTGGAGTCTTGCTGTCCCCCGTGTAGGTATATAACTCACCATGGGGTAAGGATCTGATGTCATAGCCGTAACAGACAGGGCCGAGTACCGAATAGAAAATCCAGCAACGGCCTAATCCAGTCCAGCAACTCTTTAAACATGAAAGACAGGAAGAGGACAGAGAGCAGTGCTAGAGACTTGGAATTATAGCAGAAATTGTGTGTGCGTGTGTGCGGGTGTGTGTGTGTGTGTGTGCAGCTATACGTGCGTTTCTGTGTGCACACGCGTGTGCATGTGGGTACATTACCAGTTGGCAAAGGACAAGAGGCATCATGTGTTTTTGGTTTTCCTTGTGAACATCCCGTCCACTGAGAGAAGAATGGAGACAGACGCTCTATGATGCTCATCAGTATTCTTTCAAACATCCTCTCACACCCATACACACGCACACACACACACACATGCACACATTCAAACCCACACACACAAAGGAAATTACCACGCCTTGTTGCCAAGTGTATGTCAATCACCCTCTTCATTCTGCCCTCAACCTGACACATTGACTGATAGTGAAGGGCCTTGAGAACAGCTAAATGGCTTCTAGCAGGACTACAAAGAGAAAACCAGGAATCTTTAAACCTCCTTTCCAAGATACTCCTTTCCCCAAATATGTGAGGTCAACCCTCTCTGGCATTTTGGAAGCACATGTCAATCTTAATACAGAAAATAAAATATCCACCAAAATCACGCAAACAAAATATAGATGAGTTGTGTGGAGTAGTTTATTATTTTGGTTTGACATGTCATTCATACAAACACACTAAGTGTATTTATACGTCAAACAGAACAGAGTCATTCAAATTTTATTCAAGTGATACTTTTCCAATATATAAATAGATTTATATAGATAGATAGATTTCCAAATGTGACCTATTTCCCTGTATTTCTGTGATATAAAACATGTGAATCATAACTGGGTGTAGCTCTGTTGTTGCCCGGTTTGATTTATACGGTCTTTTGACAAATGTTATCAAAATGGAGCGGCAGGGGTGTCAAACTAATAGCCATCCGTCCCTCATTTGGGAATCATAATCACTTCTTTGTGTTGCCTTAGACAGAGCCCGTCGCTTTTCCCCCGATTGGTAAAATGCACATATTAGAACAGGTGTGCTTATTTTATGAACACTTGGCACAAATCTGTCATTGTCTCGCAAGTTCCTCAACTTTCTCTGGGATTCACACTCTCTCCCCTCTCTCCTCCTCTATCCAGGTGGGCGCAGGTGCAGGCGAGGGTTTCAATGTTAATGTCGGATGGACAGGGGGTTTGAACCCTCCCATGGGTGATGCAGAGTACCTGGCTGCATTCAGGTAAAGAATGACCTTAAGCCAAAGCATATTTCTCATATTTCTAATAATCTAAGAAGCCTGTACTGCTGGTTCTGCATGTTCCTGCATCCGATACAAATTAAATATGCTTGCACACATTGCTGACTGCAGATCGTTTACAAAAGCATACCATAGGCCGTCACAGGTTTCAGTATGCAACACTTGTCAGGTGAGTTATGTCATCGCTATTCACAGCAACTCAGGTATGCTGTGGATGAAGTTGATAAGCTAATTAATGTGCATATTATAGTCAGAAGGAACAGGATGTTGTTGGGTTTTTTCACACCAATTATTGTGTATGCCATAGGAGCATGTTTTACTATTTTTCCATCCTGGTTCAAGCCTACTGGAATGCAACAGCTATTAGAAACTATTTTGAGTGTATAATCTTAAATGGATGCTTACTTTCTACCTGTTCTACACTATAACAAACTCCCTCAGCAACATTGGCTTGCCGTCAGGTGAATAAACATCATGTGAGCTCGAAACGGTTCTGCAAGCAGCAGACACAGTGGGTGGGCCCCTCATCAAAGGACAGATGCTAATGAGCTAAGCTAAACTGGTAAAAAAAAAATCAATGGAGGCAATAGGCGAGCTCGGAAACACTAAGTCCAGAGTTTACTAGAGCTCTGGATGTTAATTAAGAAACAACTGGTCTCTTCCTGAGCAAGCGTCTGGATTTAGTATTTTTTATCCAGTTTGGGAAATGGCAAGTGTTTTCATGTGTAGAACTTCCTTAGTTAACCACACTGTAGAACTGTACCTTATTGTGAGTTACCCAGAGAGTTGTTTCACTGTTTCAAAGCTCTGTGGTGGACGAGTGTCCTGGTGGTCCAGTGGTTTGAGGCAGATGCCATATAGCTGGGATGTATGTATGTATGTATGTAGCAGGGCGCATGCATAAAGACCATTAAGAAACAACCCAACTATACAGATTTTTAAGAAGCCAAATACTCGAAACAAATCAGGAGAGATTTTATGTTTGGACACCCATTATGTGGATTAAGTGGTGCAAATTCACGTATAACTCACTATGCAGATGAAATTAAATGCATCATAAATTCATATTTATGCAAGTAAGTATCATGCCAGTTCTATGATATATTTGAATACATTTTATAGATGGGATGGTCTAAACTTCTCTTCAGCAGGGAACAGCAAACTAGCGATTGTTTATGATGTGTGTCTCCGTTTTCTGGCCGTGTGTTAGTGACAGGGGAAATATTGTGGTCAAGAGCGGTGGTACAATCAAGAGAAAGCTCGGCTGTGTTGAGATTAAGTGGCGTGGCACCGTGTGAGTGAATGTGCGGACGATTGCTAA
Organism: Pungitius pungitius; assembly: GCF_949316345.1. Classification (NCBI taxonomy): domain Eukaryota; kingdom Metazoa; phylum Chordata; class Actinopteri; order Perciformes; family Gasterosteidae; genus Pungitius; species Pungitius pungitius. Next base: position 16,793,802 of record NC_084907.1, on the reverse strand, counting down.
GGTGGTCGGAATTTACACTTCAATTGAACCACCGGTTGCACGGCGCACACATGTAACGTTCAGTTTTGAAGGAAAGTCATACATGTGTATGTGTTTGGGACTGTGCACAGCATGTATATGTGCATGCACATATTTCATGTGCATTTCTGGGTTGCTACTGACGAATGACAAAGTATGAAGGAGAGGAGAGCAGAAGAGAAGAAGTGGGGGGTGCGTTGTTAGAGAATCCAAAGGCGGCGTAATTAGGCCCAATGGATCCCAGATGGCTGGCTGTCAGTGACGTGAGAAGAGGGACGAGCTCCTAATAGGAACCAGACGCACACAAACGCCTTTGAACTGCCGCTGAGAGGCAGAAAGAGAGAGAGAATCAAACGCGGCATGGGCCGTACGGTCTTGCTAAATAACTGGCAGCGGGAGACGAGAGGAAGCGTAGAGGCGAGGAAAGTGGTCTCCCCTGAGTGGAGCGTACAGTATGTGGGCGTCTCAGTGCAGACATGTCAAGGGTCTCGTTTTATACGCTTGTGTCCCTCGCAAAGACACAAGCTCTCGGCATAATTTGCCACCTGCCGATATTTGCTTTTGTCTTCAGTGTTTTTTTTTGTTGTAATCTTTACATATCTGGTAAAGGTTAGCAGAGCACTCATGCTTTTTTTTCAGCAGTACTCCACATTCACATTTAAACAGTTGCACACATTCACACCTGGGAGCTACCCCACCTTCTACTGTTGGCCACTTACCAGGAGTGGATCAAGAACAGACATCAAGCGCTTGGAACGTGGCCTTTGATAATTTAACTTGCATGAATTTCCAATTGATGGAGTTTACAATGAAGTTAAAGTTTGTATTTAAAAATCCAGGGGAAAAATGTATTTTGTTGTAAAGTGTTCCTGTTGCAAATGAACCACCTTGGCTATGTAGCCATTTCAGTTTTTATGTTGTTGCTTTTTTACTTTACAAGCAACATCTTATTCAGATTACTACAAAAACTAATTGTATGCATTCTATTGTGTTGTCAAATCAATCCATCAATGACTTCCTCTCTCACATTATTAACTTGTGTGCACTGTTCCAAGAACAAAAACTATAAACAATATGATTACTTCAATGTACTATATAATTCAGCTGGGCCGCAGAGCTTGATTGAATTAACTGAAGATACAGCGCTTGGTTACAACATGGAGTTTCCCTTCTTCCTCCTCAGAGCCGTGGTGATGCCCATCGCTCACGAGTTTTCCCCTGATGTGGTGCTTGTGTCCGCTGGCTTTGATGCTGTTGAAGGACATTTGTCATCACTGGGAGGCTACAAGGTCACAGCCAAGTGTAAGCCTCAACGAGCCCAACGTTTACATGCAGCAAACATCAGTTTACTCTTACAACCAGAAGTGAACATATGAATCAGTTTTAACACCACACAGTGTGCTCTGAAATCATTCTTACTTGTAGCATATACTGCATACAGTATAAGAACACGGTGTTGTCACTGGGATGTTTGGTACGGCTTTGTGGACTGCCGCTTGAAAGTTGGACGTTTTGGCCTTTGCCATCTTGGCTTTTTGCGACCAGATGTGGGTAAACTTCATAGCTAACTTTTATGAATTGAAATAAAGTTGTGAAAGAGTTAAAACTGTAAAATAAAAACCACTGACAACTCTCAAAACGTTATAATGCCTCAACCTGTCTATACAATGAAGCCATAACCCTATACATTAGCATAAGGTGAGAAGCAAGAGGTAAAAACTGAAACCTTTAATCTTTTTAATTAATATCTGATCAGTCATTTTCTGATTCCACCTGGGTATGGGTTTCTTTCTGCGATCTTTTCTTCCAGGCTTTGGCTTCCTGACCCGTCAACTGATGTCACTGGCCGGGGGCCGGGTGGTCCTGGCTCTGGAAGGGGGACATGACCTCAAGGCTATCTGCGACGCGTCTGAAGCCTGCGTAAGCGCCTTGCTGGGCATGGAGGTGAGATGCGTGTGAAGTGCATGTATGTGTTTCTTTAGAGATATACAGCATTTTCCATCCACTGATCACTTCATTCGTTGTGTTCCAGGTGGAGCCTCTTTCCCAGTCTGTGTTGGACCAGAAACCTTGTAAAAACGCAATCCAGTCGTTGGAGAAAGTCGTCCAGGTCCAAGGTGAGACGCTTGAGCTGATTGCATTAACAAAGAAATGAGCCACATGTTAACACTCACGTTTGACTAAATGCCATTTTACCAAAACAATGACATCGTATTAAAACATTTGAACAAGCGTGGCCATAGTCCTGCGTGATTCAAGTTTTTTAGTACATGCCGCTCGCTCGCTGCTCCGCATTGAAACCGACTGACTACCTGCAAGTTGCTGCTAAATCGCTTCCAGACCTGAACTGACCTGACACGTCGATACTCCATAAGACTCACCGGACCAGTACGCTAATCGAACTGGCAGCTGTGCAGAGACTGTAAGGGTGCATTACAAGTAACTAAATAAATGCCTAAAAAAAAAAAATATATATATATATATATATATATATATATATATATACAGTATAGAGGTAAATTAAAAAAAACATGTATAATGAGCAGGTTGGTCAGGCTTAACTTTTGCCAGTAAATTATTTTCACTTGCAACTGAGCAGAATCAACTCAATGGCACAGACACACACAATGAACACACAACAATGAAGCCTCGCCAAAAAAACGAAAGCATGCGGTTCTATGCACAGCTGGCCCAGCATGGATACATCATCAATTGTTTAAATCTCCCAACGGGACACTGGGATTATGCCGCAAGATTTTACAATTGATTGTAACTAAGAAGGCTCCTTCTAAGTTTCAGGTGATTCCATCAGTGAAAACATAGTTATGAATATTATAGTCTGTATCTGGTTATGAGCCCCAAAACGTCATACACTTAAGGACGTTCGTTCAAAGCTGAACGACACAGTACATTTAGTTTTTTTTGTGTCTACATTAACTTTCTTTTACGCATTAGTGGGGCAGCACCATCACAGGCTGCACAAGCTGTGTGGGAACTGTCAGTGGTAATTCATGTGTTGCTGCTCGCCTTTCACAAACATGGAACTAAATAGATTATTAGAAAAGAATTCGCAAATTTTGAGACCTTACAAAATCTGATTTTGATGTCTTTGGGTGGGAGGGAGGTGGAGGGAGAACACTGACCTCCAATTGGTCCTCTATTGTAGTAGTGTTTCTACTTTTTATTTTTCCAAACCTAATTTGCGGTTTGCAGTCATCCTTTAAAGTTTAAAGTTGTATCTAAGCTGCACAATATTTGTATCATTCCCACATATCCTGTGTCTGTGGCCTTTGGTTTCTCATTGACCGTCTCCAAAGTCACGCCCACTGCAGCTCACAATCAAGGCGTCACATACATTTTTGAAATGTCTAAATAAAGGAAAATGTGTAAATATATACTTAATGTTTAAAGTGAATCAACAGACTTTCAATCAACCTCAACAAGAAAAGAGATTAAATTACAAGCTTTAATTTGAAGAAGAGACCAAAGAAATACACGTTTTAGAAAGCTTTCTGCTTTGCAGCTTTATATCTGCTAATATTGTTTTACATTACAAACATTTTCCGTTTTAAATAAATAATAATTTAATTTTTAGGTTCTCAAATTAACAGAGAAGAAAATGTAGTTTCTATTTCTACAAGCAGTATATTTCTTTATTCCCATTCTCGATAACTGTGGTCCCTTCATTTCTCCACTTATCACTGTCCTCACTTCATCTCTTCGTTCCTCTCGCTCTCTGGCCACCTCTCCTCCTTTACATCCCTGTCTTTCATCCCTCCCTGCAGCCGTCCCACACACAGACAGACACACACACACACACACACACACACACAGCCGCCCTGGCTCCAATTATCTTCAAACACTTCTCTGGCACACGACCTTCGCAACATCCCCTCCTGATTGCATACAAATGTTATCCCAACCAAATTAGATTAATTAAAAATATTTGCAAAGCCACAAGAATGTTAATCCCATAATTTCGGCTTTGGGGGAAATATATGCGAGTCGCATGTAGGACCAGAACACACACATGCTCCCGTGAACACATTTGCAAACACTGATTGATTTGTGTCACAGGACTCAAGCCCGGAGACCCTGAGAGAACAGATTGAATTTGAGTTTACATTTCTGAAATTATCAACAGGGACATTTAGACCAGGGGCTGTTTATATGACAGCCAATGCTTATATTAAGATCAAACCGCCACAACTGGTGGATCAAACACCAAGAACTGCTTTTGAATAATGCATTGCAGTCCCATGACCTCAAGGAAGCATGAATGAATACAACATCAGAATACCAAGAACTGTGGTCATAATTATATCTCCCTTTTCTCCTCCCTCCCTCCCTCATCTCCCTCTTTTTCATCTTCTCGCATCCTGCAGGTGAGTACTGGCAGAGTGTGAAAGATTCGGCTGCCACAGTGGATCTGTCGTACCTGCAGGCACAGAGACGGCGGCTGAGACGAGATTCGGACAGCGAGGCCGTGAGCGCCATCGCCTCCCTCTCCATGGGGTCTGTGGCCTCTGACAAGTAGGGACGACGTCTAATTCATTCAATTCTGCTTCATCAATCGGACTCAATTTTGCATTTCATGAAACCGTTCTGCTTCTCTCGTTCAATAAGGAAACATCAGGAGAGGCTCGCTGATTCTCGCTGATGGAAGATCATCCTGACAGCTGAATATAACCAAGTATCTATGGAAACAACTACGCACACACACACATGCACACACACACACACACACAGTTCTGCATTTGGACCATCAATGGAAGCAGATGTCCTCTTCAGTTCAACCACTGTATTCGCCGCCTCATGAAAACTCTTAAGCCTGCCTAACTACTGGCTGCAGCCTGACCGCTCTGGTTCAAACACACACTGAGCAACCACATTCACCGGGGCAAAATGCTCACTCTCATGACGTCTCTACCGGCTTTCCTGAAGGGAACATCTGCCCGCTGGACGGAGAATTGGTCAAAAATTAAACCATTTAGAACCAATATAATCAAGCATCTTTACTTACCTGTAGCAATGGAAGCTGACCACATGACGCAGCAGGAACACACACTTGACAAAGCCCAGTTCTGTGACTTTAAAGCACTCACCATGTAAATTACTCCCACAAGAACCGCGAGAGACCACTCAGTATGTTGTAACCTTGAATCAGGGGTCAGAGGTCCTATGGCATCACGGAGCCGATCACTCTGAGCGGAAGGAGTTGTCCCTACAGGAGGTGCCGGTGAAAGAGAGCAGACATATCCTCCACTATGACGTCATTTGTCTGAATGTGACAAAGATTCAATGAATGAACAGATCGGGGGCTTCTGATGGTTTTGCACTGCACCGTTCTGTAATGTGAACTGGATGAGATGGAGAAGACACAGCCGCCGCATCGGCCACGTTGACATTCAAACACCCGCTTTGTTCAGGTTTTTATTTGAACATCCAGAAATTTGATCTCCGGCACACATTGTTATCGAATGTCGGCCAATTTTTTTTGTTGTTGTTTAAGAATCCAGAAAGAGTGAAGTCTGAGGTGCATATGTTTCATGTCCTTCTGTAAGTCCACATACTGTCTCGGACAGTCTTTTTCCCTTCTTACAGATGGCTGCGGTTATTGTATGGGCTCCCTTGCAGATAAAAGAAGGCACTGCAAACTTTGATGAAGTGCATGTTAAAAGTGTTGACAATCTAGTTTTTGTTGGTGGCATTGATCACAGAGGAAATACCTCTTGCCATTTGAGTATCAGGATCAGGAGAGAAAGACATTCATTTCCCATCAGCAAAGACACAAATCACCCATGATGCCTCAGTGCAGCATGACCACTCCGATCTGATTGTATATGTGACAGTACAAATCACACTTTGGATGAGACCCAATCCGAGACTTAATGACAACCCCACGTTCAAAGTGCACTTACATTTCCCTCAGGATGGAAAAGTCTGAACTTTGATATTGTTCCTTCATTGGACCAGTGTTTCTACCTGTGGATTTACATTCCTGCTGTACTTTTAATTTCTTTTAAACTTGTATTTCTTTCATAATGAGGACAAACTGATTTTCCGTCGTTGACGTGGCAACGTTTCGTTTACTGTCGGCAGCAGGGATGTTTTGCTCACCGGACCAAACAATGACATTTTAGCAGTAGTGGGGAGCAACAATACTGAAATAGTTGAATATCCACACTGTGCAATTGGACACAGGTTAAGCACAACCAAAGTTTATGAGAACAATGTGCCATTCCTGGACTGGCGTGGCTTAAAGAACTTCAAAGCCCTTCAAGAGTTTGGGAATATTTCTTTTTTTTTTTCGATCCAAACAGTTGAACAGCACCAAAAGCACAGGACGGATATATAAACAAATTCATTTCTAAAAAACAAAAATGTATTTATAAGTTCAGATTCTGTGTCTTTGAAGTGCTCTTTGCATGTCTAACACATTTATGACGGTGCTATGGATTACACTTTTTTTAAGTGCAGTACGTTTGCTTTTTTGTTTCTTTCTTTCTTTCTTTATGTTGCATCGTGTACGCAACTCAAAACCTGTCAAATATATGTCAACGTAATGAAATGTGAAAACAAATGACGGTGAGTCTCAGCTCCATATCATGTAGTATAGTCTCAGTGTAGTCTTAATTAAAAATGTGTGACACTTACCTGACATCTAACGTCTTATCTTCTGTCTTAATTCATGCAAATTACTTATTTTTGTATTTGATCTAAATAAATTAACCCTGTGCGTACGTAGAGACCAAATTGTCAGCTGACCAGCCTTCGTAAAGGTTGCCTTAAGATTCTGGATCTTAATGTCCAGTTCTCTCTTTACTGACTCTCTGACTTGTTTGTGTACAGTGTAGATAATAACTTTGTTTACTTTTGTGGTTTTCCTTTGTCTTTTCTACTGTTTTCTCCGCCCAAAAATCCTTAATAAAAGGTAAATTAGACACATTTGACTATGATTATTTTTCTGTTTCTTGTGGCCTTTCCATTTGAACTTCTTGCATTATTCAATTTCAGCAAACCACAGCTTCCCCTCATGTGTGAATAACTTCTCGTATTGCAATATTCTTTTGATTATCAAAATATAACAATCGCATACAGCATCAAGAAAGGTTTTATTGTCCAAAGGAGCTGACACAATGAAGTTTATCAAAAGCAAATGCTAAAAACACAAAAGATCAAACAGTAATTAGACTACTTGTGGTATCAAATGAATCCTCTATATCATGACTGAGGTCATGCTTTTTACAAGAAACATTCTGCTTTCATTTTTGTATTTTTTTGCATTATTCAGCGAGAAAGCTCACAGCAAGTTTGCAAAGATTTCTTAAAGCACCAGGAAAAAGACATGCATCGATCAGATTGTCTTGCATTTTAAAAGTACAACTCTCTGTGACGCTCACTAATAAGACAAAATCTGAAGTAAAACAAAAAAAGAATGAAATGAAATAGTGGCTGAACTGTAATCGGTGGTTTAACACATTTTCCTATGTGCATTTTTCATTAAATCCAAGTGTTATGCATGAGTTAAAGTCATACAGTGTGTGCACACACACACACACACACCACATTTACAAACAGAAACTTTAAAAACCTCCTAAAACACAGAACGCAATCATGCTTACTACAGCACAACAAAGTAGGAGATCTGCATCCGATTCCTCGCGCTGCTCTTTTTTTTCCCCCACAAGACGGTGCTCTGAGAGCCAGAGCGATTAGCTTATTAGCATTTTAGCTGTAAACATTCATTGGCTGTGACCGCGCTCTAACCATCACCGGGCCATTATCATTAGTCATCTTAATGTCTGTCTGGCGGTGAATCATCCGATGCGTCGAGTCAAACGGATGATGGTCATCGCGGCGTCACCCAAGGCACTCAAACCAGCAGCCATTTTGTTTCATTGTCAACGCAGGCCAGCTGTTTGTATTTCTTCTTGTTTTCATCGTTAAAAAAGGTTTGCCACTCGACCGTCTCCTCAACAGTGTTTTAGAAACACGGAACGGTTCGAGTCGAGCTGCAAAAATACATCTCAGTGTCGGGCACGTGTCCAGAGAAAGAGGGGAAAAAAAATGTTTTTTTCGAGAGATTAAAAGGCAGGTGGTTATCTGGTCGGGCGGGAACACGTTTCTTCTCAGATGTGTCGATTGTTGTTGGTTTTCTGCAGAGAGGAGAAACACAGTGATGAGCATTAACAATTAGCATTTACTTATACGAGGCAAGGTTATTTTAATAGCACATTTCAACAAGGCAATTTCAAGAACATGTGTTCTGGAAAAATAACCCTCCAGTGAGTCTTTGAGATATGTGTTGAGATTTTTTTTAAAAGTGTGTTAAAAAAAAAAATAAGTGAAAAATCTCTGCTGCTTTTTAACTGTTTTATTAACAAGCAAACATTTCTTCTGTCATTTATTCTTCAGTAGCCATTTGATTTGTGTATATTCTGTGAGTAGCTCTCTATGTTGTTTTTATTGTTGGGAAAGGAGAGTCCACTGGAAGGGTATTGCCTCAGCATTAGAGATATAGATCAAATAATTATTTAAAGGTTGTACTAAAATGTTTTTAAGGGGCCTTTTTTATTTTTGACTTGTAATTTAAAAATTGCACATAACGTTTTTTTTCTCTCTCTGGGAATTTTACAGATCACAGAGTATTTTGGACCTAAATTAATTTGCCTGTTGTTGCAGACATTTCATTCCTCTATGGTTCTATATCCCTGCAGCTGTCAAGAGTAGACCAACACACATACAGATGCACGAAAACATATGGCCATAGCAGTCAGATGCACAAACAACAATAAGCCCAAATCACACAGACACAATCGTCGCACCTGCGCTCGGCTCACAGTTTGGCTCTCTAAAAACAAAAGATGATGATCAGAAGCCACAACTTCTGGATGATACTCTTAAAACGCATATGAGGCGCAGAAGACTGTACATCTGGTCCCTGATCAGTCCGGAGCGAAAGCCAGAGATTTAATATGCAAAAGCAAAGCATCCAACAGCTGGTCAGTCCAAACCCTCTAGCGCACACACACACACACACACATGACATGGCAGAGCCAAAGGTTCCGGCAGAGGAAAAAGCAGTGACAAGCTTTTTGATTATAGTATAAACAGAAGGGAGTATTATTTTTTTGTAACTCAAACAGAACAATCCGCCAATTCTGAAAAGCTCATTCTGAGCCAGACACCCACTCCCATCAAAATATACACTACTGTCCACTGTGTGCTTATGTTATTGCGCTTGTGTGAGTGTGTGTGTGTGTGTGTGTTGTACTTTCAAGGAAAATATAAAGGTTCTATTACAATTAAAGTAAAACATTGTGGGGACTATTTTTTGTACTGAGGGCGTGATGGTCAAACAAATATATAAAAGGTTGTTTCCTTTGTAAAAAAACACATTTGTTGGACAAAATGACAGAAACAATTACCTGCTATCTTACACATCGACATTACAGTTTTAAATAACTTTAAATTTAACTTCATTCACTTTGATTTAATGTAAAGTGTTTCCGTTCTCTTATCTACCAACTGCCACCTACCAAGTTTTAATCATTCACATCTAGAGTTGACAGTGATATAAATGTATGCATGATTGAATTTAAATTATGTGAAACACACACTCACAGATACAAGCGTGAATCATGAATCACACTCTCTCTTTCATTTTTCTGCGACTCTCTTCTAACCTCATCATCTTTCCCAAAACTTAGACATTCCGGTTAGTTTCAGGCCTTGAATTTTCTGCACTTTCCGTGGTGGCCCCTGCAGAGGTAACAGGCGCAACAGGCAAAGTGGTGGGTCAGAACCACCGCGCTGCGTTCAAGGACACTCCGCGCAGGAGCCTTGTCATTCCATCCGCAGTGCAGTGGCGCCCTGGTTGTCTGCTGCTGAGGCCGCTGGAGGTTTAATAATAAGGCAGAGTGGAACACCTGCAGTGTGCGCATGGCCGGCGGCTGCATGTGTGTGTGTGTGTGTGTGTGTGTGCGTCTGGACATTGTAATGTATGTTGAATGTGTCGTAGTACTTGCAGTAGTATTTGTGTTTCACTGATTCCTGAACATTTAATTCGATGTAGCAATGCAAATCCTGTACTTGCTTGTATTCATTTGTAAATATAAATAGATATATAAAAATTAAGTGTTTACTGTGACATAAAAACGAGCTAATGGAGGAGTGTGCTTTTCTTCCAATACAGCAACACAAATGTTGCATCGTGTCTTGTATGCTGCATTATTTCCAAATAGGGAACTGTTCAAAACCAAAACCAGGAGAGAGGAGAGATAAAATCCACAAAACAACATCTGCATGGTTATTCCTGTTTACTAATCTGCAGATGTGTTCACATAAACACACGCTGCACAGGTAATTAAAGCTCACTACACACACACACACACACACACATACAAACACGCACCATTACACGTGTACATGCGCCGACACACACATGCCGTGTGCCCGACCCTAACCCTGGTACACACACCTTGCTAATACCTCACAACTGTTTCCAATCTAAAGGTTCCTGCCTGTCTGGGCCCCGGCGGGGCCTGATTGCACGATACAAGATCCTGAGGAGGGAGGGCCGGGCTGCCGGGGAGAAAGAGAGGGAGAGAGAGGGAGAGAGGGAGAGAGAGATGTGCCTCCACTTATTTCTCCCCAGTCTCCCTTTCTTTCCCTCCTTTCATGCTGTACCTGTGCTGGAATCTGGTGTCTGTTAAAGTGGTTGAAAAAACCCAGGCCCTGTGTGAAGCCGATCCTACAGATTCTGGGGGAAAACATTTGTTTTAAATACATCAGAGGTCTGTCAAACACTGGAGAGTTTAGATTATAATGACCACACTGGGTTGTTGGTTCAGTTTAGTCAACAAAGTGAATTAACTTAATTAAAGTGCTTAAAATTATTTCTGAAAAGTTATTTTAGTAGGATTGTGTTGTTCAAATGTTTCTTTATTGTGGCCTTGACCTTCTGAGAGGTTTGTTTATTTGTAAAATGGTTTTTGGAGTTGATTTGTTGTCATTTTTTATTTATTTATTGCAAACATGGTGATTAGTTTTTATTGGTATATATTTTATCTTTATGTATTTGTATTATTTAATTGTGACTTTCACAAAACAGGAAATATCTCTCTTTTGGAGTTTCACCACAAATGGTAGAAAATCTTGCACAGAACTAACACTTGGCTTCACTGTGTGGGCTACGTTACACTTGTTAACAACGTTCTAATCTAAATATCAGCCAATAACTAAAAGCATTGATTTTTACAAAATCTGCAAAAAATGATCAAATCGAATCGGTTTTGCATTTTGAGTGTTTTCCTCAAGAAATTAACAGATTGAGTAAAAGTTTGAAAAAAAAGACAAAAGAAATGTAAACATAATTAGTATTGCTGCCATGCCCTTCACTCAAATCTAATTTGAATAATTTCACATATTTGCATAGACCTTAAGCAGCATTGATAACTATAAATATCTGTGCACAGTGAAAATGCTTCATAGATAGATCAACTGAGCTTTTTTTGTAATTAGCTCCATGTCTCTCAAATATCTATACGTTTTGGGTTTAGTCTTTGGTTTTTTTTGAAAAACAAAATGCTATTTTGTATCTGTGGCTGTGTATTTTGTTTGTGCAGTGCATTGGAGGCTTTTATTTCTTAAACTGAAAGGCTACAAATGATGGACTATTACGACGATTTGAACATGGAAAGAAAAACCATGTGTGCTGATGACATGAATAGTGTACACTGGTGCATGTTTGTGTTTGAATGATTTCCTTAAGTGTATTTGTGTTTTTGCATGTTTTGTCCATACCTGAAGGGCTGCAGTGGAGCGTCTTGTTGCACAGACTTTAGGACAACAAGGGGGAGGGCAGTGGAAGTGGAAACAATGCAAGACAACAGGTTTGGCTGCAAAGATCCAACCCTGAATGTTAATAGAGATCAAGTGAACCATTTTGGTGCACACGGAGAGAGCAGGAATGTATGCCAAGGTTTAAGATGAAAAAGGTTAAAATCAGACCAAAGGGAAAGAATTCAGAGGGTCAGAGGTCATGAAATGGGTGCAAACACAGACACAGGCGGTGGGATGGAGATGTGGACACGAAAGGGTTTAGGACTGAAGTTCCATGGGATCCTAGTGGCTGGTGGACATTGCCCAGGCGCCCTCCATCCTCCAGACGGAAAAGGCGTAGCTCAGTCTTTCGTGGGCCAGGTAGTTGCAGCTGGCCAGCTTGGCGTCCATCTCGTCGCTCTGCAGCACCTGGTAGAGGAAGTCAATGTAGCGCGACGCCAGCTTCAGGATCTGGATCTTGCTCAGCTTGTCCGAAGGTAGCGTGGGGATGATTTTGCGCAGCGAGGCGAAGGCGTCGTTCAGGGACTGAGTGCGTTGGCGCTCCCGCACGTTGGCGATGACTCGCTGAGAGTGGAGGTCCTCGAAGGGCTGGTCCAGCCGGGGGCCCAGCGACGTGGGGGCCAATGACACCACAGTCGTGGGGCTTTTCTTCACCTTCTTCGGACCGGTTGGCAGCAGGCTGGTCGGGCTGCCGGTACTGCTCTCCTCGGCCTGAACCAGGCTGTCCTTCTTAGGATAAGGGGAGCGCTTCCGATTACCTGCTTGGGAGGTCTTCTTCGATCCCCTTTCCAGTTCCTCTTCACTGGCCCCCAGACCTCCTTCGGGCGAGTTGGTGCAGGATACCTCTTCTCTCATTGTACTGTCCACCAACAACCTTTCAGCCTCCACTGCAAAGACAAGAAGCTGTGATGCTCTTTATCAAGCAGCAGCAAGCAACCCGAACTCGACAAAGTCGTGTAACAAAAGTCTTCTGTCTCGTCAAAGAAAGTTACGGCTTCAGAAACTCCATTGGCTCGGACGTGGCTCTAGCTGTCCTGTTCCTTGGTTACCTTGTTAAGGTTCTAACTCTTACATTCCTCTCTCAACCTGGCAAACAGAAAAACAACAAACCATCTGACAGGCAGGTCCACCGCCGCCTCTTTTATACCCAAATGCTACCTCAAGGCCTGCGGGCAGTTCTTGTTGGCTAAGCGGACTTCGAGAGGGCGTGTTTCAGGGCCTGAGCCAGGCAGAGAAGCAGGAAGCGTGCGTTTAATGGGCGGGCGAGAGAGGAAGGGGGTAAGTGGACCTCTGAGCCAATAAGAAGTGCTGTGTCTAATGTTGCTGGGATGTCTGAGGCTTTATGGGTTCCAGATTTGGAGCTGGAGCGTCAGTCGGCATGCAGCCTTGTGTCTGCATTCTCGTTCATCAACTCACTACTAGGACAGGAATTAATCTAAACTGTTTTTTTTCTCGACAATCAACAGTGTAAACTTTGATATTGAATATTATATGGTATTTTTTAAATGAGCCATCAATCAAGAGAATTGATGCAGCGAGATTTTCAATTGTTCCTTTCCCATGAGAGTGTGTTCACACTAACATTTGAATGCCATGGTTTTTGATTATGCTCATAACCAGACACTATAAAAACAATACAAATATCGTTTAACCTCAAGACACAATGTGGCCAAAGTCAATAAAAAAACTGAAGATTAAAAGACGGATGGAGGATTAATACGTCAAACATTCACTTCATGTTTAGAATTGGGACAAACCACTCGTGTGACCATGGCGGGCCGTGAGCATTTCTATTGAATGTGTTTGGCTGCAGCAGTTTGAAGTCTATCTGGGATAATGTGAGAGGATGTGTAACCCTGTGTTCTTTACACTTTGATGTTCACTGAACTCCTACACACCTCGAAAGACATCCGTTATCTAACACCTAACCAGCGTCGGGTTAAGAGTGGTGACGTCAGCTGTTCCCAGTCATCCACGTTGGACTGGGAAGGGAACACAGACGGGACCCTAAACAACCCCTGACCTCAGTGGCCCAGTGACCTCAGTCTGCGGAGGTGAGAGAGCACGTAATTGTGCCATCCATGGCCTCGGGGCAGCGCCGACACATGTTCCACCTCCACAGCGCGCACCCATCTGCGTCTGCAGCCACTTAAAGGCATTTCTACACCGTGGCAGTCGTGACACAGCTGACGGGTTTCCTTGAAAATATGACGTGACATAGCTCGAGCTAATATTTTGTTCAATCTGTCTAGAACAACCTGTATTTAGAACAGATGAATAAATCCTACACGAATCGAAACTTTGTTTCCCAACATGGTGTCAGATTTGAACATGCGTCATGACTTGAGTGACTCACGTGTGGTTTGCTTCGGAGGCATCTTGTGGGGGGTTTTTCACTGCTCTAAGGTGCTGAAACGTGGTACTTTTTGATGACAGCATACTTACTGGTATCTTTCGTATTTCAACACCCAGTAACCTCGTAAAGTTTTTCAAAAATAAAACAAATTCAGTCCCTGTCCAGGTCTGAGGACGTGGAGACAAGATATTCAGAAACCTGTATTATTTATTCACAAAACCTCTCTTTTCATTCCGGACACGCTGCTTGACAGTTTCTAGCCAACAATTTGGGTGTGATTGCCACGTCGTTAGATGGGCCGCGTGCGCAGCGAGCAGTTCAGAAGATTCTTGATGAGCCTCGTGATTGCACTGGTTTACATTTCATTCAAAGAGGGACATGAACGGAAAGTAGCTCGATCCCAGTTGGGTTTAATCAACTTGGAAGAAAAAGAAGAAAGAAAAAAACCCCTCATCTGGCCATCAAAGAGAGGCCATGGACAGAGACAGTGAATTATATGAGGTAGTATTTACATAACAGGCAAAGTCAACTCCAGGATTAACCAGCATTAGGTATTGGGGGCTTATTGGGGAGCCCTGGTGGAGACAGTGGAGGGACAGCAAATTCATTGTTGCCGAGGCTAATCTCAGGAGCTGCTGCTTACCTTCAGCGAATGCGTGGCTCCGTGCCACCAACATGGAAAAAATGAGCTAACAAAGCGAGTGGGCCTACAGGAATGTCGCGGCGCATAGGAGAACACAAGGGGAGAGGAGAGAGGGAGAGAATGGGAGAAGAATAAGAAAAAGGGAGAAGTAAAGGAGAAGAAAGGAGAGAGAGAGAGAGAGAGAGAAGGGGGGAAGAAAAAAAGTGAGGCTGTCCAAACAGAACCAGATGCAGGAGTGTGGAGGCTCGTTTGATCTCTGTCCTCGTAGGCTGATTGATGTTGCACATTTCATTTCCTTGTCAGAGTCTTGACATAATGTTTCACTAAACACTCGGGCCCTGCTCTCTTCTTCGTTTTATTTCCACGGGGATTGTAATTAACCATTTCTGGGGCTGAAAATAGATCATACACATATCAATATGTATCAGTACATATTGGCTTGCACACACACACACACACACGCGCGCGCACACACGCACATACACAAGGGTGCTTGGATTTCAAAGAGGGCCAATGTACTGTCTGTTTCTGTCTCTACAACATATGGTTTGGTCCTAGCTGAAATACTGCACTGAGGAGCGGCGATGTTGAAACTTTTGAAGTTCTCCGGGAAAGAGAAAAAGGGGAAAACAGTTTCTTTAAGTTCGTAATGCAGTCAATTCAATTACCGTCATGCACCAGAAGGAGGAAGCAGCGTGATGACGTGCTCAGCTGGTAGGACCGGGCCAGTGTGACCAATCGTAAATGATGTGTTTTGAAATCCACGCTGGCTTGACAAAAGGTACTAATCATTAAATTCCCTCCTCACCTTCAGCCCGGGAGTTTCTTCACCCTCCCGGCTGCTGTTATTGATGTTTGCACACTGCACACTACAGACTACACCCTCCTCCATCCCATACCCACCCGTCCACGGCTCCATCCCTCCCGAAGGAGCCTATAGTGGCACAAAGGCAGACATCTGGGACCGATTTCCCCCCTGGAGAAGCCCTTCCTGTGGGGTATCCACTTAGAGGGGTTCTGGAGAAGCGGGGCGCTGGGGGAGTGAGGAGGGGGAGGGGGGTGAAGGGGTGAAGGTGCATGGTATGTGGGGGATGGTGGTGATGGGACTGGGTGGAGTGAGTGCGGATGGGGAGCGAGTGGGGGGGGTGCCCAGGGGGACGAGAGGTGTGGATGACAAGCAAATCCAATGCAAACTGTGTGAAGGTAAAGATTTTGAATAAAAAAAGGTTCGACTCTCAAAGTTGAACCTTTAATGGCACAGAAAATATTCACCCAAAGCGGTCGAAACGAAGATCGATGTCAGTCTCGTGTCTGAGGTCGCAGTCAGCTTGTTTAGTTTAGATCAGCATAAAGATTGTAAACAAGGGCAAACTGCAAGCCCATGAGCCTATAATGACATGAACAGGTCAATCATTTATGTTTAACCCCCCCCCCCCCCAAAAAGTGTAAAGATTACATGGTTCCCTTTTTAAGAGTTAACTAAGCTCAGCTAACCTGCAGCTGGCTTCATGTTTACCATTCAAATGTGACATGTAACTCTCATTAATAGAGCCCTTCATGTCAAACTATTCCATGAAGGCTGAGATTATATAAAGCACATTTGGTAAGAATAAACCCACAAAGGCAGAGGTTTTAATTTTTTCAATCATCTTCATATAACCATGTAATATATCCCTTAAAGGCAGTGAAAAACTGTTTTCTAAATAATATGAATGAAATGAAACTTACTGACAAGTTGGAGCAGTTGGGTTATTTCACTTGAGAGATTTACGTCTGTGCTGTTCTTCTCTTCTCTGGACTCATATGGACAACAATAATATACATCTGTGCACCATTCTCAGTATTTAAATCAATATGTGACAGTTGCTGGACTTTTTGATCCCGTTGCCAGGTCTGTCAATCAAACCTGATCAAACTACACCTTCAAAATCTAGATGAAGAAGATCTGTATATATATATATATATATATATATATATATATATATATATATATACATGTATATTCTCTCTTCATTCATTTTGTTGTTTTGGGTTGTTGCAAATTCACTTAAATGACATAGATACATGTTCATTTATGGAATTTACAGTTCCAACAACTAGCAACCTTCATACCATCGCATTTCATCATGTTTTTCAAATTTTACAGTGAAATCATGCATTAAAAATGCTCCCCCCCCCCACACTGCGTGCAAGCCTGTGTTGTTCTGGTTTAGCTGTGACTTATCTCCTCGTATTAGACCGTAATTTATCATAATATTTAGTGCTCAAGCTTCCTTCAAATGTCCCTGCTTTCATGTGTAATTTAGCCAATATCCTGCTGTGGCTCTGATTACAGTCTTTAAGTGTTCGGCTTGGTCCACGGCACATTACAAACAGTCCCAGTGGAGTCCACAGCTGATGCTGGGCTGGTGTACGCTGAGTGGAGGGTTAGTCTGGAGGAAACCTTGTGCGGCTTATTGTGGGACATCCACAGAAGAAGAAGAAGAAGAAGAAGAAGAAGAAGGGCAGGGTGGTTATTAGCAGAGACTCACTGTGCTTTATGAGGGGCCTGTTGAGACACTACTCTCACACTCACTACCGAGACACGAGTGTTTCCGTCGTGAGTGTGAGAGCTTTTCAATGAACGTAAAGGTGTTTCATTAGTGTGTGTAAGAGTGTCTGAGTAGTTAAGTCCTAAATGCCCCCTCGTAGTGTTTCGTTGAGGCTGTTCTCTCACAAGTCACTCAAATGCCTTTAATGTTTAGCACACATCAGTTGTGTAATCCTTAATTAAAAACAACAACATTTTATTTGGTGATAATGCGGTTTGAAATGCAGGTCATTATTAGTAAAAGCCCTTTCATTCACAACCTGGCAACCCTGAAACATGTATAAAAGGGGTTTTATTAACTTGCATTAAAGACATCAGTATAAAGCCTTTGTCAGGGGGGGCTTGTTTAAAAAGTGTCTTTGTGAAGTTTGTGTGTTTCACAATGAAACATACATTAAACAGACAAGTGCTATGAAGCCTGTTCTGATATTTGAGGCTAGGTGTCGTGGATGTCATAATCATGTTGCTTCAATGTTACACCACATCATGTGCGGATGTGCAAACTGCAGGTCATACCTGTGTGCATGTGATAATGTGACAGAAAACAGAAACTTATCTTATTGCCTCTTTTAAAATAGAAGCAAAGGACTGAACTGTTTTTTTCAGCCAGGCAGAAAGAGACTGACGTGATGGAGCCCTATTTGAAGAAGATCATCACATGAAAGTCATTTCCTCCGCTGATTCATCTGTTCGAATACGATGTTTTAGGTTTCCTTTCTTGGTAAACACTTTGAAGAGTCGGTAAGTCATCAGATAAGGGCTAACCATGCGGCCGCTGTTTCAAAGTGAACTTCACAAATGAGCTTATCAGGCCACAAAAAAAGCTTGAACGCTCACAACAGAATAAATTGCGCCAATATGAAAGGAAAACCACCGTCAGGTACATGAGTTTCCGAGGGTCTCTTATTTTGATGCATAAATCATGCATTGGGGGGGGGGGGGGGGGGCACTGAAACATCTTTCGGACTCTCTACAAACAGTCTCATTGTTCTAAAACCGGAGAAATCACACAACAATTGAACCCGAAGATAATGTCCTTAGATAAGGAACCAGCGGGGAGTCGAGCGCTGCTGTCTCCAATCTCACACTTCAAATACTGGTAACTGGAAGCAGTACCACGCTGGAATCTCCGGGATTAGGTACTATCACGCATCCACTCCTGTCAAATTCACAGTGAAGCACTGTGTGCAAGGTAGAGAGGAATGCCGCGTTTCTACACCAGAGCTATTCCATTAGGAACATCAACAGGGCCGGCTTCAAAGGGGTGCGCCTTCACATTGAATCAATCCCCACTTCCATTAGATTAGAAGAATTCACCAGAGTTACATTGCGCTAACATTTCTTTATGGTTTCCCAAATCCCTGGTTCTGGTTCTGGTTCCCCCTATGAAGCCACTTCAAACAGCCTCTGCCATGGCATATCCCTTTGTGCTCTAAAACAGCAAATATGTGTCTCTCTAAAATGTTTCAGATGCGAGCTTTCAGTGGTCCCAGAGGCACCGAGAGCTTCGCACACAGCAAACATGAGGAGGAGGAGGAGGAGGAGGAGGAGGAGGAGGAGGAAAGAAACAACGGCTCTGCGTAAAGGTAGGGGATGTGCTGGCAGCAGGCGGGTCTGCGGGGAGACTTTGAATGACTGATGAGTGGCGATGGAGGTGATATTGAGACAAATAAAAGGAAAAGGCAGACATAGTGTGGGACAAATCCTGTTGCAGTAAATCAGTGTGGTAAAGACGGGAGGGGGGAGGGGGGGGGAATGCAAAGGTCTAGGAACATATGTTTCAGTTTGTAAATAAAACAGTAAATTGCTATGGATATTGCTTAAATATCTGTGGGCTTTGTACCTCGCTTCACGGAAGTTCCTCGGAAATCATTCTGGGACTGCCTTCTTAAAAAGCCGAGGCGGCTTCTTAATGTCAAAGAGCCCATCTGGTTCTCGACCAGTTCAAGATGTTTGCTTTTCATTTTGCATTTTTTCTTTTGACGCATCTTTTTTTAGATCAAATGCTGCATTTTGTCATTGTTCATAATTTACAGTGGAGCGCTTATCCTGCACGCATAACAGGCATTGGTCAAAGCTGTGAATCCCTGTTTGCCCTTTATTACTGCAGCCCTTTTACTGAGAGGCCCGTTACCCTACTTGATTTACTGCGTCCGTTTGTACTCTTGCAGTAATCTCAGAGGGAAATATTAAATGTTTCACTCCACTACGTTTACGGAATAAATAAAGTTACTGGTTACTGTGAAGATAAACATTTCACAAACAGATTATAAGATCCCACCATAAAGTATGATCGAATGTTTCATACCAACATTAAAATGCATCTCATGCATCAGCATAATCCAGGAATATAATACATTTTACCACTTAAAAAGTAAGAAGTAAAAGTGTAAGGTTACAATATGTTTTCCATCACTGCCTTTGATTAATTAAATATTAAAAGACTCCATTTCAAGTAAAAGTCCTGCATTCGCATAAAAAGTCACAAAAGTAAAAGCACTAACTCAGAAGTTCTGTAACAGTATGTCATCGTAGTTTGTTTATTACTCGATACATAAAGAATACTGTATTGGTGCAGTTTGTTAGGACAAAGCTAATTTTCATCAGTTCACAGACTATTGGGTAGTTTAATCTCTAACAATGCATCATATCTTAAAAAAAGGAACCAAAAGGAACCAAAATGTACAAAACACACAAATATGACCCGTATGTAAATCTTTTAAACAACGTAGTAAATTGGAGATGCAATGGTGGGGGTATAAAATAGAATATTTGTGTGAAAGTTGTCCTTGACTAAGTCACTACTCATTTTGATGTATCAGCGAGTTATCACAAGTCAGAGATGGGAGGAATCGGTGCATTTGTGTTATTTTCTGACATTATCTGCTGTAAAGGTGTGCATGTGTGCAATACAAAAGGATTTTTTTTGCCCTTTAGGTTGTTTGTTATAGATTGTGATTAAGCTGCTGTTGCTCTTTACTATCTAATTATACAGGATGTTAAGGATGGTTGTGTTATTTGAATGTCTAAACTTTAGATTCCAGTCTCACCGCACTCTACCAGACTGCCAGTCAACACTTGAGACAACTTCCTCCCTTGATTTGGGTAGAAAGGAGTCCCATAATTGAATAAAACCCTCTCCTAACATACCACACACACATGCACACACACACACA
Source organism: Pungitius pungitius (assembly GCF_949316345.1). Classification (NCBI taxonomy): domain Eukaryota; kingdom Metazoa; phylum Chordata; class Actinopteri; order Perciformes; family Gasterosteidae; genus Pungitius; species Pungitius pungitius. Next base: position 16,773,172 of record NC_084907.1, on the reverse strand, counting down.
CACACACGTTTTACAGGCTGGTATATAAACTTAATAGGACGCTTTTGGTTCCAAAAGCCCCCAGCTTGCTCAGTGGAAAGCAAGCCGGATTGTTTTTCAGTTTCTTAATGTCGGACTTTATAACGGCGAGATAAAAAATGTTGCCATGGTGATTTAACCACAACATTGCAATTACCTTGATGCAACGAGTCTCTGGGAGCTTACAAACAAACCAGTGTAATGCAATTAAGATATAAGTACCGCCAAAAATGTACTTAAAACGCTGAGGAAGGATGCAGGAAAGCAACAAAGAGAGAAAAATAATGATAGTGGCTTCTTAAGGATCAAAGTTACTGATACTTCTGGTAAATAAAGAAACACTATGCCAGATTCACTTTCCGTTACACTCTGGAGCAGCTGCAGTATTAAAGAGACCCATTTCTTCACCAGATATTGTCCTGTAAATGAAAAACTTAATGAGTTAAAATGCACACAATGCACATATTTTTCACATCAACTTCAAAGTCCTCCTATCAGGCGGCTGCCTTAAAAAATTCATACACTAAAACTCGTCTGCGCCCAACCACCCAAAACCTTTCCTTTGAGGAGCAAAATAAAAATGTGAATGGATGGAATAATTGCCTGACTTCAAAGCGCAGCTTATTGACCTGCATTCACTGTTGAGATTTCAATGCTGTGGGGTGTTTTTCTTTTTCCAGTGTGGCTTGGGTGGGTGAGGAAAGTGGTTTGTTCCTCTCATGGTGCAAATCCCACTCGTATGCCCAGCACGCATACCTGACTTCTGACCTGTGGTTGCTAGGAAGAAGTGTGCAGCACCTTCACTCTGCCCTAGTGACACTTTCTCGTGCTACATAAAATAACAATAAATGAAATTCCTTAGAAACTAAATGTTTTGGAGGAACAGAAACTGTTGCACAAGGGATGACTACAAAAAACATTTTACTAACATGACTCAGGAACACACGAACGCGACGCCTTGCATTGATTCATTCTTCATTGGTACAGAGATATAAGAAAATGAAGCAAAATAATCTCATACAACTGAAATATAAGTGGCATTGATAATACGGATGAGGACTAAATAATGTAAAGCAACATACATGCACCCCGGCGGTGTCACTGATGTCACAAATTAAAGCCATCAATGAGCCCCCTGTTCACACTTACACTCATGTTTCTCACACTGATCAAAAATAACACAAAAATTATTCTTTACGTTAAAAACGCCCCTTCATGGTTCACAGACACGACAAACCAGAACATGTGGTGCGTGTTACATGAAAGCAACCATGGCCATGCGGCAGAATTTTGGTTGACCTGCCCTGTGCGAGACCCCGACACACTCTGTTAAAGAGGTTCTTGGATAGAGTGTACATCACGTTTTCACCATTTGCAGTGATGCTCTTCGATATGCCGATTCCATCCATTTGACCGCCGTTTGTGGAACATTTTATCATTCATTGAACAATAAGTGTTTTTTAAATAATACCAAGAAGCCGGGACATGAAATACAAATCCCGTACTGTAGCATGCGGTCAACTGTTGGAAGGACAGTGCCCTCTAGGGGCTACAGCATGAAACTGCTATTGACAATTACCACCGAACAGCCTATATTCCCTTCACTGAATCATGAAAAACATGGGCATATTTTGGATCTATTTTGTTATGAAGAAACTGTACAAAGACATGGCTCAACAGGTGGCTGAGGAAAGGAAAATGGATTCGTTGGCAATAAAAAAAATAGCGCAAACATTCTAAAAAAAAAAAGTATGAGGAGGTTTGGGCCAAGACGGCAAGGGAGTAACCACAGACAGGGTTCCACCAGCAACACAAAGTAATCCAAACCTTCCCCCGATTCCTCTTGAAATGTCCTTCAAAGCCTTTGGACTCTCGTGCTGGGAAGGCAGCACAGCGAGCGTCCTCCAAAGTCTGTGTAGTCACGGCGGGACGTTAGGGTGCCCTTAGAAGTCACTGAGGATGCTGATGTCGGCAAACTCTTTGCGGTAGCGGTGAGCGGACAGGGAGAGCAGGAAGGACCACTTTAGGGTCATGAAGCTCCACACGCAGGACAGGTAGAGACTCTGAGGGTCACGCAGGGCTGTGGGACGGAGAGACAGCGGCCATTAATCTGTTGCTGTAATAAATTTCACTCTTCTGTGAAGGCTTGTCACAGGATGTTGGAAACGGTCTCAAATGGAAACAGAAAGAAAATTTGAGCAGGAACAAAATCTGATTATAAACACGGTAGAATAAAGAAATAATTTCATAAAGAGAAGGTAGTTTAGTATTGACACGTGCAGACACTGGGAGTAAGTCAGTCAAAAAAACAACTTCATATCACAAATTGAATGTAAGCAGAACGATTTACACCTGATTTTGGAATAATACACATTATATAATAATTTATCAAAGGATAAAGAGCCAAATCTTTCTCTAAGGTCCTTTTTTTTTGCAGTTTATTAAAGTGGCTCAAACTGAAAAACTGAACGAAGAAAGTATAAAAATAGTTGACTGAAAATACACTGAAAGCCGCAATTAGTTTAAAAGGGATGATCCTTTCTGACGGTCTCTCAACTGGAGTAAATTGCTCAGACAATTTCCCATATGGCATTCTTGGAGATGTAGAAAATCCGTACGTAAAGTAAAGCTATAAAGATTTAGGTGGAGGTAGAGTGGAGACACTCTGGAGGTAGAGTGGAGACTGGGGGTCAATCCATCAATCAATCAATCATCTTTTCATTTCTTTGTTTATTGTCATTATTTGTATTATCTTGACTGATCTGTGTTTAGCGAGCCACTTATTTACTTTACAGTTGCATGTTGTTTGTCTGGGCGACGTAGACAAACTCACACTGCTTGTTGCCGATGGCGATAGACAGGAAACTGATGAAGGCCACGACTGCTAACAGAGAGAAGAAGACCCCGATAAAGAAGAAGAATTTGAGGCCCCTCAGCCAGGTCCTCCAGTGGTCCTGCTTGTACATGACGTGAGTGATCAGGGTCCAAAGTGCCAGTACACCTGGGGGGGAAAACACAGAGGAGAGGTGAGCTTGAATTGCAGCTGAAGACGAATAATAGGCAGGTGTGTATATCATAAAAACCAATAATGATTTTAACGACAGCATTCTCAGCAGATGTTAACTGCTCATTTGAAACAGACGTCAACCTGGGGTTGAAAGGTCATGAACGGGTGCTGGTGGATCAGGAGTGAGGGAGCATGTTTCAGAACATCATGACTAAGCATGTTGCAAGTTGCTGAGTTGATGAATCAAACTTCTTTCTTTATGTTCCCCTTTTGCTTTCAAAGCCACAATGATGTGAATCCCTGCTACAAAAAAAGTGAAATGATGGGCGTGTCACTGCATCATGTGATTTATTGCGGAAAATATTGTTATGTTGGCTTATCATTAAAGCAGGCCAGGAGAAGGCTGCAGCTATAGTTCCCATTTGGAAATTGAAAATGCTTATTGAGTCAGTCCACTTCTCATTTACCAGTAGTGTTTCATTTAGGGAATGAGGTTAAATTAATGTATGCCACTAATGTTTTTGTCAGAGAGGATGAAGATAATGCTACACTTGTTCTTGGATCAAATAAGTTGGTTTTATACAGCAACATGTGTTACGTCACAGTTATTCCTGTGAACAGATGAGTTCAGAGGTTACAGATACGGACTTTGGAACCTCAAAATCAGCTCAAAGGGCATAGAATAAAAATTAACCCACTACAAGTAGCATTGTGCATGAACCTAACCCGTATTTTTTGATTGAATGGGATCAGATATAATCGCAAACTTCCGCCCAATTTCCTGTGCACATGCAATCAAAATGTCACATTAGAACCACAATTTACTAGACTCAAGAGTATCCTATTATTGTCGAACAATTTAATTGCCAAATATTTGCCTCCAACTGCAATTATATAGCTTCTATTTATTAAAGCACAGTCCAAAAGTTGACTTGCAAAAGACAGTTATAAATACATTATTGTGTATTACAACACATTTTATTTTAATATGACCCGTAAGAACTGGCACTGATGTTGTAAAATGGGGCCCATGTTAAATTAGCCTATATTTGTGCTAATTTACACACACACCAACACACACACACACACACACACACACACACACACACACACACACACACACACACTTTGACTTTTTGTGTGACATCTCTGCCCTTCAAAAAACCCTTTTCACTGCGGACGAGCTTCAGGCTCATTTTACAATTATTGACCCGACTTGGTATTTAAAACAACATCCGCAACAAAAACATGCACATTTAAAAAGAGCCAAAGTCCGGTGACAGACAAACACGCCGTGTTTACCTGACAGTCCTCCCATGGCAGCAGTCCACGGCTGTTCGTACACGATGTTCCACACCAGGAAAGCAGAAAAGCCCACGAGCACGCCGAACGAGGCATAGCCGATACTGACGTAGGTTTTATTGACAGACATGTTCACAGTAACATAAACACCGCGGCGCGGAGGAAGCGCCCCGACACACAAGCTCAGCTACAAGAGGCACAAGCGCGTGCGTGTGTCCGTGCGTGACTGTCAGAGAGAGCAGCGGGTCGTTGTGAAAAAAAAACCCGCATCCGGTCAGCAGCTGTTGGACAACTGCCGACTAACGATTGTTTCCACGCGCGCACGCGTGAACGCGGCGAGTGTGGAACGTGACAAGGCGTTTCTAATGCGAATAGTTGCGTTTTTTTTTCCCTACCCGGGTGCAAAACAGAAAGACTTCGTTTGGACTTACGTCATGTGATAATAAACCAAAGAGTGCGCTCGGTCCAGTATACCTGACCGGGAGGACACAGCGCCCCCTGCTGGAGCAGAAACTGCTCCCGTCGACGTGTTCGGGATTCAATCTCTTGGGTTTCTTTTAAAACGTTGTCTTTACACCTCTGACTTAAAACCTGCATATGTAGGAATGTGATATGCAGTGGTTTAAATTCCCTTTGTCATAAACTGGGCTTACACATTTGATGACGGTGACAAATTAAACAGACGGGCCAAAAACGTACTGTTTAATGTTTTATACTGTATGGGTTATAGCATTAAATTGTATGAATTTAGTAAATTCATCAAATTTAACTGAAGAATTCCATAGAATTGGAAATTATATGTAATATTTCAGCCAAAAATTCACATGTTCAAAGTTTCTTGTTGCCATTTATAATAAGCAAAATCCCCAGTCCTTCAATTAACTGTAAATATACAACATATTCCTTTTTTATGCTAATTACTTATCTTGACGTGTGATCGAAAATGGAATTAAGTTATTTAACATTTAAAATAATTGAAATACTAAAGAAATTTAAGTATTGCTTAAGTGAACAAGTTGAAAGGAGTTGAGATGTTAAGTTAAAGTAATAGATTTAAATATTTACTTTCTGTTGAAAAGTAACTTAAATTTAAAAGTTTGTTGGTGTTGTGAACTGTTATGAACAGTGGAGGTTGTGGGGCTTAGAAGAGCTGAATATAGACCTGAAATGTTTTGATGTGTAAGGAAAGTAACTAGTTAAAACAAAAAATGCGTATTGTGTAAAAATCCTTATTTTTGGATTCTTGGAAAACGTTTGACCTGTAAAAAAAATGCAGGATGACTACCATTTATTGTGTGTTGGTAGTCTCAACAATTGAACCTGTGACCTGCTTCTTATTTAATTAAAAAGTTGATGGAACTTGCAATTTGTTGGTAAAAATATAAACCAAAATAATCAACAGCAACAATTTAAATAATCAACCACGTATGTTTTTGAGGTAAATATATGAATATTCCCATAATACAGCTTCTTACATGGGTAGTTTTCTTTGTCTATGATACTAACTGCCGGACAAACTAAACACAAGCTCGGCCTCTGGGAAATTCAGGTAGAATCGTTTTCCTAATTTCTGACAATTTTAAACAAATTACATTATTATCTGTTACACAAACACATCCCATCACTGTGTGCTATCATCACAATCAAGAGTGGTTCCTCTTCAGTTGCAGGACTCCGTCCCAGAAGAACAGGCAGGTGCACTCTGTGAAGCTCCTGAACCTGATGTATTTCACATTGACCAGCCTGTGGCTGCGAGGCTCCTTGGGGTCGTACACCAACCCGCCCCAGCAGCGCCCCGAGCCATCGAGCATCCGGGTGGACAACCAACCCGCGGGGGCACCAGTTGACACTCAAATGTTAACAGGACACCCAAAGGGCCTCGGCTTTCATTTCCTCCTCTATCCATATCAGCTTGCCCCAGGGTAATCCTTTCTGTATCTTGAATAACAGCTGCTGTGCATTGCTCCTCCCAGGTTTTTTACCAGAAGCACAGTCCACGAATTTCACATTCTCTGTGAGGCCTACTTTTGTTAGCGGAGGCTTCTGGTCATCTGGAAAATGCATGAAGCTTCTGTGAGCTTGGCCAAAAGGACTCGTTGTCAGAAAGAATTGGTGGGTCATCATCAGCCATATAATAAATGAAAATATAATATTCAAAATTATAAAAGTGTATCCCTCAAGAGTCTGGCTATTCTCACAGCACAGCATCTTTTTTTTCATCCATTTAAAAAAAACATTATTTCATGCTTGTGATGTTAAAACAACCCTAACTAATTTGAAGAAACATTCTACATGAGTCTTGAAGGGAATATAAATGTATGCATGTCAATTCCATGTAAATGTAAATCTGCATTTTGAATTGGTCTGAGGAATTGAAGAATTAAATGATCCTTTAGAGTTTAAGGTATAAGATAAACAAACAATGAAATTAGAATTTTTCTGAGCCTATGAGAAGTTATAGTCATAGCCCTCCACTGCATTGTTTTGTGTCGTTTATTCCTTCACTTTTGAAAACACGGCTCTCACTGTGCATAAAAATCTAGGCTGTGTGGAGTTTAAAGTTTTCTTCTTCTACCAATTTGACGACCTCCAGACCAGCAGGTGGCGCAACGCAACCATGAGCGGGTTTGCTAAACACCAATAAACACCAGAGAAGACGATGAGGGGGGGCAGGCAGATACCTGATGACAGCCAAGTGAACCTCTCCACTAGCAGCCCGTGTCCTGAATCAACACACCGGTGTAAATACTATCGTAACGTTTACTATTTGCGGGAGGCACGTTTTTTTTTTGTTGCAACTTTGAGACTATCAGTCGATCGGTAAAGTAGGTCGACGTCGTCTTCGGTACTGGTGCCAAACTGAGTGAGCACTGTTGCTTCGAATTTTAGCATAAGTAACGTTGACGACGTTAGCTATAAATGTGAGGTATGTAGCAAGCAAAAGCTAGGTAACCTCTGTTTACGGTCGATTAGCCCGTCGCTCTAGTCTGTCACGTTACTGACAAAACACCAGGTGGCCAGGCACTTGGCGAAGATGGGTGACATAGACCCATCGTCATCCCATCCATATCAGTCCGAGGTAAGTTTTGTGTCTAACTGTTTTGCACTCTGTAGCATTCACGTTAGTTTGCAGACATGGCTAACGACGTTAGCAAACGTCAACTTGATCGAGGCTGTCACCACACGGTGTAGCAGCTGCTGGTTAGCGTTAGCTTGCCGCGCTAATGTTCTAATGGTGTTAGCTCCCGGCGTGCACAACAACGTTGATTAAGTTGCACACAATCAGTTGAGCTGAGTTCAAGCTGACAATTTTAACCCCTGAAATCTCCGTGTCAGAATGACACATTGTGGTCACTTTAGGTGCTACTTTGTGAGCGTGTTGACGCTGAAGCTAACGTTAGCTCGACGTTTCATCGTAAAGAAAACATTCCATCACCATCGCGAGGCAGGCTAACATTAACGTGGGCTTATTCAGCATCGTATTGACGCCATCTGCATTCGTCGCCAGTGAACCGATCGCTGCCACTGACACGTTAATCACTCCAGCGGACTCCTCTCTTCATGGACACCGGGCATATGTTTTGTTTGCTTTCGCTTGTTAAACTTACTGCCAATACTGACCACAAGCTAGCTTCTTAGCATTAGTTAACGTTACTGTTTGCTGTCAATTGTTGGCCAAGCTAGCTGGCGCTCATGTTAGCTGTCGCGTTAACTTGTTCTGTCGATACGGTCAGAATTAACTGTTCAGACGAAAAAGGAAACGCGTCCGTGCGGTTATTACACTTTAAGTGTGTTAAAGTTGTGGTTAAATGTCCGTTAGCTGGTCGTTAGTCACGTTGGTGTGTCGATCGATTGTCGTCCATATCAACGCCGCGTCGGCTGGTTGTTTGTGTTTGGATCAAGCGGCTAATGTTGATTGATGTGACTGTTTCAGGGGTTTAGTCCGCCATACGGGAGGAGGAGGACGGTGGAGGATTTTAACAAGTTTTGCACCTTCGTCTTGGCTTATGCCGGTTACATCCCGTACCCCCAAGAGGTGAGTAGATGAGGCAGTTGGTGCCCGATGCTAAATAAAGCCACTTATTTTTAAGTCATATATTGTATGGTTAACTCACCCGAAGCAAAACAAAAGTGATTGTAATCATGAATGTAATGATTTTATTTAATAAAACATATCTAAATTATTGAATATGTATCGAATACCAATGACAACATTTATAAATTATTAAGGTTAAGTTTCTCTTCACAAACGTCAAATAAACCGCTGGGAAAAATACCCTTGTAAAGCAGAAGCAACTAAACCAAATAAATACATGTGCAGTGGATAAAAACATTGTAAAATTCACAAAATTAAGACTAGAAAAGCACTATATATGTAGTCCATTATACATATATTCATAACATCAGCCATGCTACAATGTTACACAATAGAAATAAAGCTCTCTGAAGTTCTTGAGAACACAATGACACTTTCAATCATTACCAATTTAAATTGCAACCAAGCCTAGTAACTTATAGTTAAAGATGCAACTTGCACACATACGCACCTAAACTCGTACAGTACATCATCATAATGAGCACAAATTTGTTTAATGCACACCGTTGATTGGTAATCAGAACTTATTGTTGGCTGGATTTATTTTCAGCTCTGGAAGTTTGAACTTCTCCCATTGATTCTTTCAGGACTCATCACTGCGCAGTAGTTCCAGTCCTCCCAACAGTACAGGTAGCACAGCAGACAGTGATGGCTGGACCCCGGGACCCTCAACATCCTCCAAGGCACCCCAGGACGTGAGCAGGAAACGTCTACTTCCAGGATCCAGCCACAGCAAGAAAGATGTGAGTTGAGTTGTTGTGACAACATTAGCTATTTACATATGTTCCTCTTGTATCCATCTTAACCTATACGCCCTTTTTCTCCCTTGAAGCAAACAATCACCACCCTGCACCCAGATGACCGCAGGAAAGCTGATAAGTTGAAGAAGAAGAAGAAAAGGAGAAAGGAGAGGGATCATGCGGCTGGTGAAGAATGTGGGATTCAGCAGGCCATGCCGACAGTCCCAGAGCCGCCGTACCCCGTCTCGTTTGGGGGCCGAATGATCAAAGAAGAGCCTGAAGATGATGTCAGCATTCCTCTTCACCCCAAGATTCTGCCCAGCCCGGCCCACTGCAAGGAGGAGCCCAATGAGGAGTGTCAAAACTGGGGTGGTCAAGATCTTGAAGAAGGGGTAGTACAGGTACAGAAGGTGGAGGGCCTTTCAGGAAACCGAAAGGTGTTCCGCCAGGGAAAACAGGTGGTGTTCAGAGACGAAGATGGATCAGGAGAGGATGAGGACATCATGGTCGACTCCGGTAGGGTTTTGTTTTCATTCGTTTATTGCATCGTTCACAAGTGTGACAAAATGGCCGAGCCTAACTCGGCGCATGCCTATCATGTCTTCTCAGACGACGACTCGTGGGACCTGGTGACGTGTTTCTGCATGAAGCCATTTGCGGGCCGCGCCATGATCGAGTGTAACCAGTGTAACACCTGGATCCACCTGTCGTGCGCCAAGATCCGCAAGAGCCACGTGCCAGAGACGTATGTATGCCAGAGCTGCCGAGAGTCGCGCGGAACCCTCGATGCCCGCCGCTCTCATCGCTCTCGCATGGGCCCACGTAAGCATCTGCTCGACTGACCCTAGGCCCAACCACCAACTCTGACCCCTTCCCACTCGCTGGACAGACCGTTGAATTTGAGTCTCGCACCCTTCCGGGTCTGTACTTCACGATCAGCCATTAACGTTTTTTCTATGAACACTTTGGTGGACCTTACCCGAGCCCTTATCCCGTTTGAAAACCGTTGGTCATTTTAGATTTTCTACGGTTTGCTCCTGCTTCCCTACAGACTCTGTGCGTAAGGCAATCACTGTCGCTCTGTGGATGATATTGGCTTAGCAGCAAACGGCTGCTGTTGGGACTTGGTGACTCGTGAACACTGGAAAAATTTGAACTGCCATATATAGAGAATACCCTCACTACTGCCAACCACTATGGTGCATGATGGGATTTGTGGAAAAAAACTATTTGCACTTTTCTCACTTTTTCCCCCTTAAGAGAACCCACATGACCTTTCTGTCATAGGGACTAGTTTGTCTATCTGATTCAACGGGATTTGATTTCTCCTACAGGCTTCTTGCTACAAAGTTAACTGTTGAAATGAGAAAACAAAATAACCCATGTGTTAGTTGCTTCAGATGGTGCTATAGTATTAGGCTGAGGTATAATCCAATAGAGCAAAGGGGGGGTAAAGGACTGGAGTCTGTATCCAGTTGATATGTTTGTTGTCCTGTTTTGTTATTTAAGGCATTGTGAAAGAATATATTTGAGGCTGTCTCCTTCCCTTCTACTCGCAGACTGTCTTCCTGCCTTGGCTACTACGCTGAACTCAAAATGTTTCCACACATAAGCTTTCCCACAATATGCTTTTCAAATTGTGTAAACAGTGTTCCTATTTCACAAAAAAAACCTTTTTTTTCTGAATTAAAAGTTAATTCACAGATATAAAAAAAAAAAGCCAGATGACCGTTTACAGTAAAGGTGTTGTCTTTTTTTCTGTGTTCGGTGTTTTTGTTACATTTTTTCCATACATAGTTTTATTTTCAAGTAACCCCTGCTTTCAACTGCTCATGCTCATTACAACGTTTTCAGAGAAGTATATTTATAGAAGGGAACTCTATGACTGTCCTGTTTAAGTATTAACAGAAATATATATATATATATATATATAAACTGGAAAATTGTGTGTGGAAAGAATCACTCAAAAGCCCAGTTAAATTTGCGCATGCGAGTGTGTTGGTTTGAATGGTCGATAATGTGTGAGGGTGTTAGCGATGCATCTGCTGCTGTGGCCCAAGGAAGCCTGATGCTTTTTGCTCCTCAAAATTGATATTTACACAGCACCATCAGTGGTTTTGCTTTGTCTTCAAAGGGTCAGAACAGAAGAACATTACTCATTCTGTTATCACTGCTCACTAATGCTTTCAGTATTCAGTCACTTCCAAATTCAGCAGGTTGATGAAAAAGTTTTGTTTTTGTTAGTACTTGCTGGAAAATGGATTTTAAGCTTTTGTTATTCATGTGCCATCTGCTGTTGTTTCTGATTATATAAAAGCCATACTGTAGTGACAGATTTTAGACTCTGAACCTTTTTATATTGGTCCAGGATGGGAGTTTCAATGACCTGACTGGGATGAACACTTGTTTTATAAAAAAAAAACATAACAATTTAAAGAGTTCAAAGTGGTCAAGCTCATCTCTGCTCTTGTCTTCTGGGTTTTATATATGTTGGTTAACTACTTTGTACCCAGCAATTGCCAGATCTTAAAGAACATCAGGTTGTGATGTTTTTAAGACGTTTCAAGACCTAAAATTATTTGCTGTTGCTCAGGACGTTCAGGACGCGATGAGAGCCTGAGGAGACGTCTTCAGGCACAAATGTGTAATTTTAGTCTGCGTCTTTAAGACATCAGTTTGATAAATGTTACCGTTGCTTATTGTGATACAGCTAGTCAATTCTGATCTTGGGTTATCCTGTCCCCCTTTTGAGAAAGCGTTGTCTGTACTGTAATGCAAACTGTTTCTGTGAAACTATTGTAAACTATTGTAAATAAAGAGTTACCATTTTAACTTGACTCTTGTTTTTTTTTTTTTTCTTATTTCTAAAACTTCTGATCCATCTGCCAATGTCTTGAAATCAAACAAGAACCGGATATTTTATTATTTATTGTACTCTTTACAAGACAAATAATTTTCAACCAGACGGTCATTTTACATACTGATGAGGGTTGGTTTTGGACAAGGGGCTGGAGTGTGACAGCAGCAGTCTTTCTGCTGGTCTCGAGGTGGCACTACAGCAGAGGGGACAACATCATTTCCTGCACACTTGAAACAAATGAGAGAAGTCAAATACTACAAACGGAATCGGTGTGAAATGGCTGCTGTAACAGTGGCCCCAACAAAAGATCTTTATGGATCTCACAGTATCTCACGTCTCCAGTGATGGCCATCCTTCAATCTCAATTCTTCTTGCTTTTATTTGTAAGCCTACCGAGACCTTGCAGATCCATCATCCTAATGGAGAAGTCCCCAAAATGAGTCAATGAAAAGGCATCTTATGGGAACTTTGAGTTCAGTAAAAGTGTAGAACTTAAATCCAATGCTTCAGCACAATTTCCACAAAAACTAGCCTCTGTGAAAAATATTACCTTTTTTTATTTCATAACATACTGTTTTAGTGTGACAGTGGTATTTCCCAACAGGGACTACCAACCGGATTAATTCACCAATCCGCACAGTTGGTACTAATCAGGGATTATAATCTAATTTGTAATATGCATGTGATATTAACAACTTTCAGATGTCCTCATGTCAACCTTGATCAGTTGCTGTATCACCTAAAACAAGAGACAAGCATGGCTTTATCAGATTATTCCTTATATTGTTTTTAAAGGGACTGAAAACATAAAATAAAAATACATGGAACCAATCTGGTGTAAAACATGAACAAAGTCTGATATAAAATGTGCCCAGTCGCTGGATGTTATCTGGCACAGTGACTGTTTCAGAGAGAAGGGGTTGACCTATGACCTTTTACTGATCACATAATAACGCCCATTTTTGCTTGTTTATAAAATCTGCATACTAGTAACAAACTGACTTTCACTTATTCCGAAATCAACTGCACTACTGAGACACAATCCAATTTAAATGGACATTCTCCTTTTTAGTTCGAGTCTAGCCTGCATTATTAAAACTAATGAAGAATTCAAGCCTGTCCTTTCCGAACACAGTAATCACAGCTTCTTTGTCACTTTCCTTTAAAATCCCTCCAACTTCCATCTCCCAACCCTCAAATATATGTATGTTTTGAGCACCACTTTGCACCTGAGCAGCACCTGTCACTAATAGGCAGAATACACTAGGTAGCCATTTCAACAAACAAAAACAGGGGTTACATTATCAATCCTCTGAAGGTCCAGCCTCAGGGTCACTGAGATCCTGCAGAGTGGTGCCTCGAAACATTTACACAAGTTATTAAAGTGGCATAACATATTTTAGTTAAACTTGGGGTAAAACGACGATGACAGTCCATTCATTTCTATATACTTGATGCAGATGTCAAGGAACATCTTTAAATGTATGTGCACTTTTAGCTCATCGCTGATAGGAATGGTCTCCACGTCTGCCGTGGCAATCGGTCCCTCTGTGTAGTGCATTTATGAAACTGCTCGGTGCCAGTTTCTGATTCACACTGGAAGGCAGGTATTAACACAAAGGATTACACCTTGTAGGAGCGCCGTGCCGGCTCCTCTGTTCTGATGAACCTAGGAGACGGACAGCAGGAGAGAGAGGATCGGATGGTCGATAAAGACTCACTAAAACCACGACAGAGGAGGACCAGAGGAGGGAGATGGGCCGTTTGTTGATGGGTCTCCTTTCTGGGGTGGATGTCTTTACGCAAAAAAAATCCCCTCCGATGCTGCAACAGTTGGGGGGGGGGGGCTCCTAGGACTCTGACTCAATTCTGTGAGCTGAAAAGACAAAAATAAAAAAAAAGAATTTGAACATGGCTACATGCATATACTGTAGTAGTGTGCGAGTAGGTGATGATAATATGGGGTTGTCAGGGTAAAGGTGCTGCATACTAACATTGCTTGGGTAACCGTAGCGACTCTGTGTCTGCAGAGATGACCTGGTGCATGGCACCCCTGAACTGGTACAGTAATTTCAGACTCTTCTCCTCTCCTACACAGGGGTCGTAGAAGCCTGGCAACCCTGCCTGCACACATGTACACACATCAGTGATTGTCGATAGGACGAAATGATTTGTAGGCAATCACACACACACACACACACACACACACACACACACCTTGGAGGCCTCGGTGAGAATTAGTTTGGAGTCCTTGACCAGACATTGCAGAGGCACAGTGACGTCAATGACCTTTGCTTTCTCCTGCTTCAGACTGGTGTCTGACACAAACTTTCCATACCAGGCATTCAGGATGATCAGACCTGGACGGTAACATACACAGTAAGGGTTCAAAGTCATTTTCTTGTGTACGCTGCACAGTTTACCAGCAAACTAGCAGAAGGTTCTCAGTTCTCACCCTGGTGTAGCGACTGAGTGCATGTGTGTATGTTTCCTCACCCATCTTGGATTCTTCCCCTTCTATGATTCTCCTCACAGACTCCTGCATCAGCAGAACCTACAGAGCCAAGGGAGAAAAGGGAGGAGGGGGAGGAGAATAAAATACAATAATATAGGAGAGAGATTTCCAGACAAGAAGAGAGCAGAACCTAGAACCAATAATCAATCAACCCTCCTCGCCCCCAAAAACCCACAGCAGATAAGAGTTTGTTTGGATATGACAGAATACCCACAGCGGACTCTGCCTCGTGCTTCTTCTTGGCGATGTCTGCAGAGGAGCTTTTCCTGTGTAGCTCCAACTCTCTGAGAAGCGCAAAGCAGACATCAACAATCACCTACTGGGATCCACTGTGGAACACCCATAATCAAAATGGTGCATCCCTATGCCCACTACGGTGTGTTATTTTTGAAATTGCAAAACTTAAGTAAAGGAGTTGCACTGACTGCTCTTTCTGTGCTTGTGTATATGGGATGATGATGAGTCTGTGTATGGCCAGATAGACCAGCAGGGGCCCCACAGTGGCGTAGAAAACAGCACTGGGCAGCAGCTGATCCGTGAGATGGACTGGAAAAAGGTACGTCTGACTGGCACGCGCTAACCTGCGCGGGGACAGCAGCACAAATGTACACACACAATGCAGGCAGATAAGAACCCATGAGAGAATGAGATCATATTTTGGGTTGACCAGTACTTGATCTTGAGTGTGACTCCCTGAGGGACCCCAATGCTGACAGTGGCTGACAGGACACTGTGTCGGCTGATCTTCCTCTCTGCTCCATATTCCACAACAGTTCCAAACCAGCCTGTCCTGGAAATGAAAGACCACAAAAATGAACACGAGAGTGAGGCAGCTACTGGAGCCAGTGAGAGTTAAAGATATACAGCTACGGCAGCCTGAGATCAAAAATGTTTTGGCTTCAAATATGTATAGCACTTTTTTTTTATCTCCGACAGATCTTTTAATGCTGCAGATGACCTGTTAACCCCTGTTATTTTCCTCATTTTACTCTGTAAAGCTTTTATTTATTGAATATGTACTCTTTAAATCAGTTAAAATAGTTATTTGTAGCATTTGAAGTAAACCCCCAGCTACGTTCATGAAGCACACACTTTCGGTAAGTTTGTAAACAAGATAAACGAACGAATAGACGAACATACTTTATAGAGCCCTTCACTTTGGTCTGGTCCTCGTCCTGGAACTTGTACTGGTAGCTCATCATCAGGTAAGAATGAGCCACACCCAGCTGAAGAGGAGGGATTGGGACACAATCAGAATAAAAAAAATGAAATTAGGGCAAAAAAAATCAGGGTGAATATGTGAAACAGTACCAACTGTATTCATCGATTTGACAGCACGTAGCTGTGTCCTGCATATGCTTGGCTATCTACAGTGTAAATACGTCTGAGTCTCATCGTCGTATGTACCTGCAGAGCAAGAGTAAAATGGCTGCTCTTTGTGTCTCGGACCAGGCTGGTGGTCATGGCGCTGTTGGGCCCCCAACGCCACTGCAGATAACCCATGGTGTTCTGGTCCAGGTGGCGTGCTGTCATCAGGGAACAGCTCGGCCTTAAACCTCGAGGAGAGAACTGCAAACCGCACTGAGCTGTCAAGAAACTGGACGGAGAGGAGATGAAAGAGAGGACATTGGAGAGACAGACACTGGTGCTCCAATGTCAATAAAGTAGGTATTTTATATCAAACAGTGAGACCTTACCACCGTGGAGTGAGGTTGCGAAACACCTTTAACCCAATGAGAGGTCCGAGTATGTCTCCTGCACCCAACTCCACCTACAGAGGCAAACGCACAGAAACACGCGATTGCTTGTGTGACAATCACTTCTGCATTGTCCCATCCTGACATGTTGTAGTTTGTGTGTGTGTACCTCTCCCCAGCCCTTGGCTGAAGTGACCCTTCGCACGGTCATGTTAATGTTGCCCCCTCCGTTCCCGTTGTGTGTAGAGAGCGAACCAGAGAGCACTGCTGTGTCAGAGTTTGTCAAAGGAGCCTGAAGGAGGACGGGGCAGTTACGCCAGATTAAAACGAGACAATCCCACAGTGGCTGAGGTAAGTAGCTGTGTGGAAGTCAAAGCCCACGGAAGGGTGTGTTTTGTTGTACCTCTATCGACTGGGAAATGTGCATCTTGTTGATTTCAATGTGAGGAAATCCCCCACCCGGAATCTCTTCGAAGTCCTCATCATAGCGGTCAAACAGGTCTGTTGCATCTACGCCGACGCTTATTGTTCCCTGACAATCAAGAGAAGGAGGGAGAGAGACTGACAGAATTAATTAACAGAGAGAAGGACGCAATACAATGAATGTGGAAACCATTTAAATTCAACATGAATTCATGTATACAAAGTATTTAGAACTATCTGAGTACAAGTGGCAGCCAACACAACAAATGTTGACAGATGAATGCAGTCTAGTTGTGGCTGAGTAAACCTTGGGGTTAGTTCTTTGCTGCAGTCTCCTCTCTTCTCTTTCTCTCTGCAGCCTTTCGTATTCCTCTCTAATTTCCGCTGGAGTTCTCTTTCTCTCCACCACCTGCACAGCATCGTCACCATAAGGAAATGGTAATGAAGATTTGTTAATGTTAAGTATACATTTTACAGCAGCAAAAACACAAAATGTTTGTTAGACTCCACAATTACCTCCCAACCTTCCACCTCCAACCCTTTCTTCCCAAAGATGTCGTAGATGGATCTGGAGTGAGCATCACTCAGCACTGAAGGAAAGAACAGCATTACAGCAAAGTTTACAAAAGGGGTTTTGTGTTTCTGCCTGGAATTTCTGTGCTTTCAAATTATATTTTGTCTGTTTCCATGCTGTTTGTTTAATTTCCTCCAGAGATAAATGCTTTGTGTTCAAAAATCTCCATTAGGGCACATCTGCAGGCCAAGTATCCTCACCTTCATACGCTTGGTGCACCTGGTTGAAAAGCTGTTCAGCCTGGCTTTTCAGCTCCGGGTCGCGATGTTTGTCAGGATGGTAGAGCATACACAGCCTGCGATATGAAGCCTTTAGCTCTTCCAATGTAGCCTGTGACAAGAGAGCGGGAGTGAGTAAGTTTCAGAACAATTATTTGTGTCACTGATTAATCTGGCAAGTATCAATTACTGATGACCGTTTGGTCTGTAAATTGCCAGAGAGGTTTAGGTCAAATCATATTGATGGTTTCAGTTCAATTTGCTATCACATTAAAGTAGGACATTTTTACATTTGAAAGGCTGGAACCAGCAATTTAATTGCAATTTTTCTTGAAAAACTCAATTGATTTAATCAATAAGCAATTCCAGTTCCACTAATGGGTGCTGACACAAAACTGATGCATCTATTTTTTAAGGATATAGAAAAACGGCTACAGTCTACTGACATTAAACACAAAGTTGAAAGTATAACAGTGTAATTCCTGGTGGGCTGTGGTGTCTGACATCATCCAGGTGAAGGTCCAAGCATTAGTCCTTGGCAGGCCTCCCAATCTTATTGAGAACTGAGGTTTGAGACGGTGTTCATCGGACAACACATAACTTTTGCAAACACACAAACACCGCCTGCATTCGAGTAAAGTAAATGATGAAAAAACGCAGCCTTTAATGCCTCTGCTGAATTGACCCACTCTCAACCTCCACCGGTGATGGTGCTGATGGAGAAGACCGTTATTCAACTGGAGGATGATACGCCGACTGCAGACTGGTTTCTCAACGGAAATCTACCGGACAGTCACGGCAAAAGTTGCGTCACCATTCGGTTCCAATGCACAACTCAATGAGCCATACCTCTTTCCTGACGTTGAGTAGAGAGTAGTAGTCCTGGTTATCAGACTCAAAATCATCATCTAAGGACGCCGCCATGTTTGCGTTTGGTATGGTCCCGCCCACTCCTCCAGTGATCAGGAAGCTCATTGGATGGTCAAGTTGGAAGCGGAAGTTACGCTGTCGCCCTCTGCTGGTTGTGTCTGTTTAGAGCCGGAGAGGTTTGATGCCTCCTTATAAGGAAACTGATTTTGAGTAATCTTTTAAAAGTATTGATATTATTTACAATATCAGTTCACAATTATGGTTGTGTGGTATTTGGATCAGCGGCAAAAACTTCATTACAGAAACTGAAGGTGGCACAATCCAAAGCTCTGGGACTATGCTGTGTTGGTACAGGTCTAGTGTCTGCTCCTCAGGTAGAAGTGGGAGAGATAGCGGTGCATTTGAGACACAAGCTCTTAATGTTGATACTGGGCCAATCTGTTAGGACATTCTGTAAATAAGCATCCAACCACAAAGGTGCTTCTGTCATGTGGGGAAAGTGAAAGGGCCATACATGACAACTCTGCATGTAGCGGTGGAAAAGTGGAGTGGAGAGTGGAGAGGTGATATTAAATCAGATAACATTAACTTCTACAGTACGGCTACAACACCACCGTGGCTACTTACCCTTTTTTTGTAATATATTTGTATTTTAATATTGTCTGCAGGATAGACTGCAGACTACATCAATAAATTACCACAGCATGCACAGATGGATCTAAAGATCTAAAATAGGTATTTTGGCTGTCACCATTCCATGCTTGCAATGTGAGGTCAAAAGGAGAACACCAGACCATCTGTCAGTGTATACCGTTGGCCATTTTAGCAGCACTGCAGTGGCTGGAGCCGATTCAGATCAGAAAGGTCATCATTCCTTTTCAGATTCCAGGTCACCATTGGTCGCTTTACAATCATTTACAACTCATAGCAGGATTTAAATAATAAAATATACTAAATACTGTTTTGACTTAAACATTCAGGGATTTTGGTATAATGTGGGTGCTGGCAAACACAGGGTTAAAAGGAAAGATAACAGCAGATACATTTGCAAAGCAATCCACAGAATGTCAGCACAAGACAGATATTTTATTCAGCAAAACCGAAGCTTAATCAATAATAAACATTATTAAGGAATGGCAGCACAGTTGGGACGAAGGCGACACACACAACCATTGAGAAAGTAGTTGGCAAAGTGAGGACATCCAGAGGAAGCACCACCAAAGAAAACACATTAACCAGACTGAGGATTGGACGTACAGGGCTGAACAAAAATATGCAACAAATGAATAAAGGAGGACTGCAAAATAGCAGAAACGGTGGAGCACATCATTTGTCATTGTCAGAAATTTACAATCGAGTGAGACCAGCCAGAGGAGGCTGGCAGTAGCGGAAGTAGTTTTAAAGGATGCATTGACCTTGGAGCCAGGAAAGGGTGCTACACTACCTAAAAGAAAAAGGATTTAGGAAAAGGATTTATTTATAAAGGGATACGTAACTCCAGAGCAGTGGGTGGCGGTAATGCACCTTTTTTTGGATGCCATCCACCATTCAACTTAAAAGAAGAGGAAGAATGTTTTCATTTTTCCATGATTCTTTTATATAATTGGCAGTGTGTGGAAGTTTTCTCTTTTCAGTCCAATTCCAATCTCTACACTAAACCTTAAACCCTAAACCCTGGACACTGCTAAATGGTTGATTGTGAAAGTCTGTGGGGGCTTTAAATGGTGTAAATATGAATGCGACAGCGACAGCACTCATAACGTAAAAAAGTATGGTTTACAATTAAGGGCATTTATTCCATACTTTTTACCTTCTGATGTGAATGTTTCAGGCTCTTTTCTCTCAAAATGATAATGGTAATTTTAAATAAACGTTTTATTGTTTTCTGTTTGCTTTGATCGTAAAATTCAATATTTTATGAAGAAATGAATAACGTGTGCCATCCTCTTTGTTTGGCCTTTTTTTAAGTCTCAATGGTTCCCGTTTTTAACTTCACATTGCAATGACTTGTGGGACAGAAATAAACCCTCACAGAGTTAGTGGGAGCGTGACTTGAAGTTCTTGAGGTAGGGAGTAGATTGGGCCTTTTCCTTTCCACTGAAAGCACTCGGTAAACTACTGTCTCGCCAGAAATATTACTCAATGCTTATTGGCTGATCAACCACAATTCATGACTTGACCCTAACAGTGACAATGGCTGCTCTCCAAAGTAGTTCCACTTAAGGCTCTGGCCATGTCAGCTGAGATTGTGCTTTGGGACTCGCTACAGACTATAAGAAGTCATTTACAAACAAATATAGCATGCTAATTAGCGAGCTAATTTATCACCATGTAGCTAATTGCCACATTGCTGAATCTGGGGCTGTTGTGGGGTCTGGTCCCCAGGGCAGTTGCCCAGTTTTCCTACTTGGTAATACAACCTTGTTTCCTGTCTTAAATTTCACCACTCTGCTGCCAGTAGAATTACATGTTCTCTCGTTTGAAATGTCTCAATTGTTGCAGGAATGGTTTTTGTGCAGGGGGGGGGGGAGCTAAGCCTTCTCTGCTGACCGTTATAGCTATTGTCATCATTTTTTTAAATAAATAAACTACATATATTATAATTATTTTCCCCATTAGATTAATTCGCTCATTGCACAGCCCTTTGTTGCTCTGTTTGCAGCCTGCAGCGCTGCTTCCAGTGCAGCTTGTTTTAAAGAAATCTTTTATCCAATCAGGTTCAGCCCCTCTGTCTTTATGTAACAGAGGCCTGAGGTCCTCTAGATATGCTTTGCACATTAAAGTGTATGGGGAAGATATTGTTGATTGCTATAGTCTTCAACTAATCCGATCTTTGGTTTGACACGTTGGGCGTATTCTTTGATTAACATGTGTCCTGATTGGTCGTGGCCAGCAAACAGAAAGCTAGCTGGCAGGTCTTAGTATTTAGTCGAAGTTCACGTTGAACTTTGTCTGTAAATAGTGAACAGCATGTGTTTCTACATCTACAGTCGAGTGGGTGTTTATTTAGTTAATATCTTTCCTCTGATGTATATTTTTTTTAATGGCCTGTGCTCTGAAGTGTTTTAATGCTGCAGTTTTGATGGATTTGAATTGCATGCTTTGTTGTGAATAAATGTGACTGGTTCAGGGAATTTGATCTTGTCATTGAGTTAATTACATTGATTTGACTATATGCATCGCCCCTTAATTACGCAGCCTCCCATCATGTACATATTTGTGTATCCGCAGTTAGTTTATTTTGAGATGTGTAGCCTCATATAACATTTTATTTCACTTTAAATGTTACAGTTTGAGGTGGAAGGTAGAAAATGAACAGCACGCCATGGTTTTGTGTTTCCTTGTGATCTGGAAATTTCTTCCACCATTCTATACCACAAAGCACATACAAATGATGCATCAGTATGCACAATTGTATCCCCATAATGATGCCTATTATAGGGAGCTATTTAAAGTCAAGTAGCTTAATCTGGCGATTGGACCAATATTAGTTGCTCAAGTACAGATACAGAATAATTTATTTAAGTACTTGTGTTTATATATATGAATACATGGGATTTTCTTTTTGAAAATGTAAAGCATTGGCCAAACGCATGTGCATTGTAGTCCACAGCTTTATTATTTATAAAAATGGCAATAGCACGGTTCTTCCAACCGACAAGGACACGTGGTTTTGAAAGTTTGAATCGATTGATTCGATATTTTTTTAGCGTAATATCATATACATGGGCTCCCCGTGATTATCCATGTCAACGGAGGTGATGTCTGTCAAACACAAGGCACTGGCGCAAGGCGATATTTTTGTAGTCAGAGGGTTCGAACAAAAATGTGCCGGTTGAAACCCGCTATTAAGAAGAAATATCCTAACATTGGAATCACAAGTAATAAACAATGTTACAGCGATTTCCCGCTTGGGATAAATAGATAATGAGGGGAGACGGGGACGCGTTCTTCGTTTTACCCGATAAGTTTTCACGTGACCTATATTATCCCTTTCAGTTCAATATACACGGCTCAAAGAAAGCACTGCGTAAGCGAAGCCAATGTCAGCGCGCGTGGAGCTGTCCTTTCAGCACCACCTCAAAAAAAAAAAAAACCCACATCTCCTTTCCAAGGAATCAAAAGGGTTGTTATGTTGGTTGTAACTTGTGGCGACACGACCTTACATTACGTTTTGTCCAACAGTCCACTGAGTTTGCATGTGGAGCAATGAACGCGCGCGTCGGTATGTGTGTGTATTGTGTGATTGTGTATGTGTGTGCGTGTGTGTGTGCGTGCGCGCGTGTGTGTGTGTGTGTGTGTGATGATGCTGTGGGAGGCTGTCAAGGTGTCCTCGAATACAGACGTCGTCCAGTGACGTGAGAGGGGAGAGAGTGCGAGGATGAGTGCGCGTGAACTTTAAGGGGCGGGGCCAATGGGAACCAACGGAAGCGATGGAGACTTCCGCGCGAGTCACCGTCCCGGATTCTCTCAGTTTGGACCAATAGTCGCGCTCAACGCGGCGGGCTGGGACCCCCCTCCACTCCCCCCACCGCGCACCACCACCTCTTCTCCTCAGCCCCGCCCCCCTCCTTGAGCTGTCCTCTCTGTGCACGCGCGTGGTCCCCCCCTCCCCACCACCACCACCACCACCTCCTCCACCACCACACCACCACCACCACCTCCACCACTAGGTCGAGTCTAGGAGGAGGAGGAGGAGGAAGAGGAGGAGGAGGAGGAGGAGGGATGAGGCGCGCGGTGGAGGGGAAATGGCTGCCGAAAACAAGCCGGAAGGTAAGAGAGGAATAACGGTTTTTATTTGAGACGGCAGAGTCCCGCTTCTCGGGGTTCAGACGAGGCGATGTAGGGACGAGTCACGGAGGGGGAGAGAGATAACGGCGGGGCTTTCCCTTTCTTCTAGCCCGTCCTAAAACACGGACGCAGGTGCTGAACCAGCGACTGTGTGGAGCACGGTTACCCGACCAAATAAATAACGGGAGCAGAGTTGTCCCGTCGGTGAAGGCTCCGGCTCAGGCGGGATAGGGCCGTTTTTCACCGTCCGACGGTTGGCAGCGTTTCTCCCCGAGCAGCTGGTTCACGAGTGCTTTCCAAGCGTTTAGCATAAAAGGGATGGGGATGAGAGTGGTTCACGCTGAAGGAATTCAGATGCTTTCTCTCAGTGTGTGTGAGTGTGAGTGTGTGTGTGTGCGTGCGTGTGCGTGTGTTTATCTGTCTCTATCTGTGTGAGCCTGACATGGACCATTGCATTATAAGATGTACTTTTCTGACATGCATGCACGCTCCCAGACACGCATTCGTGTCTCGGTGCATTCATTCAGACACATTCCAATGTTGGTGTGTGATGGCGTGTGTGCGTGTGTTTATGTTTGTGTTCATTTGATGTGTGCTCCTGCTTGCTTAGGCAGTGAAGGTGAGAATTTGGATGCCTTCTGAAAGAGGAGGGGGGGGGGGGGGGTGGTGTGTTTGTGTCTCCGTTTTAAGTCATGATGTAGTTTATGTTTTTAAACTCCCTCTGTTAAACTCTTGGGGGTCAATAAATTGTCAAACACAGCAGCGACCATTTCATTTTGACTATCCCGACTGTCATTTGTTCTTTTGTGAATTATTTAAGAGATGGCCATAATCACCATACCAAACTTATCCTCAGCTCAACTCAAGGTTAATGAAATCTTTATTCATTACTCGTGCGTTTGACATTTCTTTACAAACATCATGGTGTATTCTGCTGTAGGTATTGCTTTTGTTTTCAGTTCATAGAACAGATATCACTTCCCCCTTTCAAGCCAATAGACACAACATCTGAATCTGTTGTTATGGTTGACCCACAATTCCTCAGAAACTGAGGAGCTGACACACAGTCCTGAACCTGTTTTTTTACACCATTTCGAATTTTTCTTCCTCAGCCATGTGGTAATAAACGTGGAGGGAGGAGTCATTAACCGTCCCGCCACTAGGGACTGGTGTGAGCAGGACTTCCCTAACAGGGCAATTTCAACTACAAAAGTACTATTTCAGAGGCCCATGACCAGGTGTAAAAGTCAGACACGCATAGAGACGAGTGGAGGCGAGCATGCGGAGTGCAGCCAGAGGCCAAGGGAAGGCCGTGGGCTGAGAGCCCCGTTGCGTGAAAAGACTAGAACAGAAGAGACAGATGGCCAATGGGCAGATCAGCAGGCACTACCACATAAAAATGAAACCATCCCCCTGCCCATATACCTACACACACACACACACACACATACACAAACAGACTCACATATTCCTAGTACGTTTGTTTTTTTCTCATAAGAAAATGAAAACATTTACGAGCTTCAGCTGTGCTGAATGGAAGCCAAAATGAATCGCAGTGGTCACAAAGGCAGGAGAGAGCCGTGCACTCTTTCCAGTTCCATCCCCCGCCAGATGTGCGTGGCGCTGATCAGCAGAGTATACCAGTGGGCATGAGAACAACATCCACCATATAGCCTGGTAGACCATCTCCCTCTGTGCTGGTTGGTCTACTTTGTATCATAGCAACAGTGGTCAGGGAAACAGAGAAATGATGAGAGAGAAGAGAAACTAAAGCTGGGTACAAGTTAGTCACACACATGGAGGCAGTGTATCTACTGTGGCCAATCGATCAGGGGACACAATGGAGGCCAGTTAGTGGATCAGAAAATGGATCAGCCCACATCACATCACTTTAAGTTTGTTTTGGGGCTTAAAAAGAGGAAGAATGAAGTGACGTGTGTGACCGCCGAGGAGACCAAAGTCTGAAGCGTCTCCTAAATATGTCCCCGTCTTTGTCTCTCACGCTGCTTCTTTCCTCTCTTTGTAGGACTGAAGAAGATAAGAAATCCAGAGCGAATGGTCCGGATTGCCGTTGGTTACACAGGACACACCCCTCCCAAGAGTGACGACACTGACGCCAACAGTAAGAGACACAGAAACACTCTTCACACTATTTGTGCATGCGCATGCACACTTGTCTGGGGCACAGGGTGACTGTGGGAGCAAGTATAAAAGCCTTCTGGCAGAATGATGTGATGCAGGAACTGACTGAGATCTCCTTCTCATCTGTTCTGTAACACATCACACTAACACATGCATAGACACTTACACTCACACGTACACAAAACAAACACACACTGTGTCTCGGTGCTGAGACGTCATTCCTTTTCAGCTCTCTTACACATCCTGTTTATTTATACATGCCAGTACAGTATGAGCGGGCACACACATTAACACACACTCACGCACGCACACACACACACACACACACACTCACACACCTACACACACAAGCATACATTACTCCACACAGCCACGAGAAGGCAGGGCTTACTTTGGCCATCGGTAGTTTATTGTCATACCTAATCTGTACACATGGCATTATGTGTCCATAATCCTCAATGGGCCTGGTTAAACTAAAGGTGAGATGGAGTGTGTAATCTGGGGTCGCCGCGTGGTCGTGTCTGAGTGCGACTTTGTCTGGGAATGTGTGTGATTGCTGCAGCGTATTAGAGGGACTATAAAGGCAATGATTGCTTTGATTTGTTATTGATTTCTGAGGACTTGACGCAGATGCATTTCTCCTTCTGCCTCTGTGTAAATGTGTGCGCGTGTTTTTGTGTTAGGGGGACAAATTGGAGGAAAATACACCGATGCGACGAGGAGCAGACTGACATGCTGCTTAGTGCGGTGGGGGTGGTGGGGGTATGAATACACCCACCCGAACCCCCTTTTTTTTGTCTTTTCAAAAGGAGCAGCTGGCCTCATACCTACACATGATCCTCTCATTTTGTTAAGAGCAAACAAGACGTAATAGCAAATAAACTAAGACAAAAAATATTTTATAAAAAGACAACGGAATAGAACAGAGAGTTCTGTTTGGGATGGCTGCTTAACATGAGCAGAGCCTGCCCCCGTCTCCTATCTGTTCTCACGTCCCAGCTGGAGGATTACTGGAGGAAAAGTTTATCAGCAGAATGATAAAATTAGCATGCATGCCCATCTCTCTACGCCCTCCTTATCCCCCCCCCCTCTCTCTCCTTCTTCCTGCACTCTGGCTCATCCCATGCTCCCCCCTTTTTGTTCTCCCTGGCTCTCCCTCCCACCCTCCCACCCTCTATCTAGCTGCTGTGCAATGAGCCTTTCTTTCTGTCACATTAATTTCATCTCGAAAAGGGGGAAAATGTGGAAATTTCCCCTGACGCCTCCTAATATCAGTAGGGGGAGAGTTAAGAGTTGTATTCGGGGCGTTTTCTCTCTCTTTACTGAGGAGAGTTTTATAATTAACTGACAGCCATCTCACAAGGGCATTGGCTTGTTTCTGTGTTAAATATGGAGATGACGGTTTTATGAGGTAAAATATTCATCAGTCAGAGGCCACTCTTCTGTGTGTTTTTCCAGTCTAATTCATGGCATTTGGAAGCAATGTTTCACTTTGGTCGAACATTTTCACTTTTTAGCTCGTACGGCCCTGTATGACATAGTGAGCCAGCAAAGCTTTTCAAATTAGCATTCAGGCATCATCACTTTTTTGGACTTTTTTACTAGCGTGATCTGTCTAACGGCAGATATTTGTGGCCTATTGCTGAGGGACTCACATACACTAATGCAGGTATTGAATCTATACTATTTCAAATATATACGCAGCACATCCTTTACATATTCAGTTGTGTTTTCCCTGTGTCCCGGGCTGCTTCATCCTCCTGGGTAGGCAGAAAGAGAAGTTTTCGTCCCATGTCACACCATTGTTCAGCTCCACGGAGAGCCCTTCGGAGCAGATGGAAAAAGACAATTGCGTCAGTACCCAGGCTGAATTTCTTAAAAGAGGGGCGCATTTGCTGGTTCAGGATTGTTAGAAATACAAGATACAAGCCTTTGGGGTCTGAAAGCTCATCAGCATTCAACAAATCTGCCGAGTTGGTCTTGCATAACTTGCCTTTGCTCAGCGTGAAGAGTAAATGTGAGGTTAAGACGACGGGCGAGTTGGTGAAGGTGGGCTTTGAAACGGATTTCGGTACCAAGGTCACTTGTAAAAAAACGCCACTGTGGAACAAATACTGTGATGTCTTCGCTTTGATTGGCAGGCATCGTGTGTGTGTGTGTGTGTGTCTGTGTGAGTCTTGCGCGTGTGAGGGCGTGTGTGCGCCTGTGTCTCCTTGTGTGCCTTATATGCATGTGCGACGGGCTTGTTTGATGTGGTGGTTCTGGTACATTTCAAAGGCGAGGCTCTGATGAGAATTCTTCAGAACGGGAGGGGAGGGGGTTATAGCCAGGAGGGGTGGGGTTTAAACGCTGATTGGCATTCATGGCAGAAAGGCTGGAGTGCTGCTAAAAAAGAAATTAGGCTTTAACTAAGCTGCACCATTCAGCTGTTTAACTAAGCTGCTGCACAGTGCAGCTGTTTGAAATTTTGTCTTCTCAGGCCTTCTATTAATAAATACATAATTGATTAGAGGGAGTGGGAGGAGGAGGGGTGGGGGGGGCGGTTACGTGCTTGAACACACTTCCTACTGACACAAACACGCAGTTATTCTGACATCTACACACTCAAGCGAGCGCACACACATAGACCCCACTCTTGTTTCAGTACTTTCTCCCTTTGCATCCCCGTGTTACCTTGTTCCATCCCCCGGCCTTCGAAGATTTTCACCTTCTTAAACCTTCTTACTCTTGCTAAGTTTCTTTTTTTCTTCATTGGCTATCTTTCTCTGGCTCATTGTCCCCCCTGCCTCTCTCCGTCTCCCAACACCTATCTCTCCTTTTCTCTCGTTGTGTCATCTGCCCCCAGGTAGAGTATAATTCCTATCTTCCCAGGGGAGTCATGAATGGACGCCCTCTACTCAAATGCTTATCAATAACCTTTGAGTGCTTGCTCTCTTTGACTTCTGAGCGGCACAGCCGTTGGGCACACACTAACAAACAGGCGCGCACACACACGCACACACACACACGCACACAGATGCATCTACACAGCAGGGGCTGGTGAAGTATATTACTTTTTTTAATGTCTCTCCAAAATAATTCTCCCATGCATTGCTTGACTTTTAAGTTGTACATTCTTCAATTAGTAGTCACATTGAATTCCACTTCCACAAAAGAAAGTGTATGTTCTCTTTTACTTCAAGGATAAGGGGTGATGTATTCTTGTCATTAAAACACGTCTCATGAAAGGTCCAGAACCACAAATAATGTTGATTCATCTCTCAATACAGAAATACTTTTTTTGTGTTTTTGAGATTGAAATCTTTCAACACTTCGAACCATCTTTTTCAAACAGCTGAGCACTGTAGTTTCCAGCAAACCCATTTGGTGCTCTACTGCAGTCCTTCCCAATGACTGGGTCGGGACTGACAGGTGCGTTACAGGAGATTTTGTTAGGGCAGAATCTTCTGCAGTACTCCTTTGAGCCACACAAGGGCTTGTGAATGCTTGATCTGGTATTTGTAGCTAACTTGATGCTGGTATGAAAGGCTAGCATAGTTTCTGTCCATTTAACTGACAAGAGGAAATTAAAATAACTGGATGTCTGTTAACTCAGCCTGAATACATTTATTATTTCCCATTTATAAATGAACTGGTTTCCAACACATTCACAAATCCAACTCAGGATTAGTCAAACATATTGCTCTTCTTGGCTGCTTTACCTGATCAAAATAGATAGAGGTTGATACGGAAAAGGTAGTAGAGATGGTCAGGAACATTTATTTTAACACAAATTCACTCATAATCATTTATAGTTAAGGCCCATTGTTAATTCAGTTGTGCGTCTTCTGAAAATAAAGTTCAGCAAACACTGCTTAAGTGACTATTTACAGCGGCAGAATGGTTTATAGGATAAGAATAGGAACGAATTACAGGATGTCAACAAACCTGATTTAAACTGCAGACTAAATATCTCCTGTCTGTTGCAACGTTTGGGCGGCTCTATATTTGCAGTTGTGTCTCTCCAGCTCCCGTACAGGAATATTATTATTTCTCTCAGGAGGAGCTAGCCTAGAGTCTCTATTCCATTACCAAACTGTCGTTATAACACCGTGGGAAGAGCATTGCTTTTAAAAGGGATAAGAGATGCCTATATGATTGGCCATGATTGTTACAAACCCCCAATGCACTGATAATGTATGATAATGGATTCTACTAGATCAAAATCGGTTTCCAGGTGGGACCCAGGTGCGCCGTGGCCCTTCACCCAAAATAAGTGCCTTGTCACTCCCTCTGCGCAATGCATACTTAACAATTATTTTGTATCGTGAATCTTGATTGCCAAAGTTATCAAACGTATTTGTCTCGTGTCCCCCCCCAACACCCAAATGTTTAAGATGCGTGACTGAAAGAACACAGACATCTCATCACTGCCACGCCGCATATTCTCAGCTGTACTTCTGATGAATCGGAAATCCCGGCAAGTTAGACCCAAATCAATTAAAGCCTCAGAGGACTGAAAATTCAAATGCAGATCGACTAGTTTAAGGTTACATTATCCATTAAATAGACTTCAAATTAAAAGCCTGTTATGATTTTATCCATCCAGATCACAGAGATGCTGCTTTTTTGGTATTCTCCTCACACGATGTCTCTGTGTCTGATGAGAAATGTCTCTCCTCTTCCTACTCATCCGTCATTTATCTTCCTTTATCTTCACCCCCCCCCCCCCCTCCTCGCCCACCTCCCCTGACTGCTCCAGATGAGCCAGGCCAGTTGAAGATCTACCTTCCTAAGAAGCTGCTAGAGTGTCTGCCCAAATGTTCCTCTCTGCCCAAGGAGCGCCATCGCTGGAACACCAACGAGGTGAGACTTTGAGCCACTCGAGAGGGAAATACCCGCAACAGCGAGATGAACTCAGTGTTTTTTTTCTTCTGGTGACTCATCTCTCGCTAATGTCCCATTGAGAGATGAAGAGGAGGTAAACAAACACAATGGAAACTTTTCATTATGGGACCGTAAAACTGTGACGGCAGGAAATAAAGGCTCAAACAAAAGAAATAGCAAAGAGCCCAAAAATCCAACTGACTATATATCACATTTGGTGTGTCGCTTTCTATCTCGCTTTGTAATCTAAGCGACGCGGGGTTAAGGCGTAGGAATCAGTGGCCCCATTGTGTAAAACTATATACGTCTTAGAGACTAAGAAACAAGAAATAAGGCTGCAGATTGAATGTTTCCACTGCAGAGTGTTACTGGGTTCAATAACTCTATGGTCAGCAGGATAAAGATTGTCATTCTGAACCTCACATTGTTGCTATGCAACCATAGAACGCTTCTAAATGTGTGGCAAATTTTGGCTCTTAGGTGCTTTTTTTTCTGCTTTTTTTTAAATGTGTGAACATGATGCTCTAGTTACATCGTGTAATGTCGTGCTACAAAAAACAAAATGCAGACAAAAAAACGAAAAGCTGTCTGTGAGGAATAAACACCGAAAGCAGTGACCGTGGACCCAGAGGATTTGATCATAGAGAGTTAGAGTTAAGTCAAAGTAACGGTCGGTCTTTTCTTTGCTCCATTTTAGTGAGTATTTACCACATTAAGAACTTTTAGCAAGCTTTGACTGTTGACGATTTCACACAAACTCCTGGCTACCACTCATTAGTATGGTTTACTCTGCTCTTGGGCAGAATTAGCATCATTTTTGCTGCATGAACAATAGATAACTTAAACTGGGCTGCTGGCTAAGTGGTACAATGTAAAATGAGGCCAAATTAGGTTGGGGCCACTCTTTACTCATGGCCAAAGAGAACCCTGGGCTAAACATTTTGGGGTGTGAAAAGCTTTTCCGAGTTGCATGTTGTTCAAGACTTAAGCTGTTAGCTTAGGGAAGTGTTTGATGGTTGGAAATGGATGTGGGCATTTATCGTCCATAGCTCCTTGGTTATGCATTGCACAGCTCACCACCGGTGGGTTTGCTCCATCCATTGTGATGTTGTTGGCCTCTGCTGAGACATTTTCTCCATGTGCAGTCTGTGCACTCCATTATGGATGTGTGTTTGTGTTATTGATTACCAAGTCCAGCATTATTATGCAATGCAAAGCTGATTTGGCCTGTGGTTTTTCTCTCAGGGAAGTCATTACATTTTTCATGCAATCCATCTCAATGAAGGTCATACTGGGAGTTAAGCACGGCGCCTACTGAATAGTGCGCTCACATGAATAGGCGCTGTGTGTGTGTGTGTGTGTGTGTGTTTTCTATGGTACAGAACAACGAAACCGCTGCCGGTTAGGGACTTCCACAGATCAGCCTGGCCAAGAGCAACCGAGCACAAGTCGCAGGGACCAGACCGAAGCACCTTGTTGCTGCTCCCTCTCCTGCGGCTCCCTGTGTCTCCCTTCCAACCTACCATCTAGCACTCTCTATCTTTATCTTTAACCCACCCCCCCCCCCCCCCGACCCCCTTCCCTCTCCCTCTTCATTGCTTTCTCTCTCTCTCTCTCTCTCTGATGAGGAGGTGCAGGCTCAGTTCAGAGGGAGGTTGGGTGTCCCTCAGCGGATTCCTTCAAAGCTCCTCTTCCACCCAGGCATAAAGTTTCCTGCATACTTAAACACTCCATTGTGTCTGCTGCTCCTCTAGCTTGGTGCTTTCGTAGGGGGAGCAATATCCACGCTCGCTGTGCGTCGAGTGAATATATGTTTTTCCGTGTGTGTGAGTGTGTCCGTTAGGGATATGTACAGCTCAAGATTATTGTGGTCGATTATTTTGAAGCTGCAGTGGAAAGAATTGATTTTTTTCTTTTTCTGCTTGTGTTGATCTGTGTCTGTATTGCAGACATTGCAGGAAGTATAGCAGTTTTCTGAAATTGTCATTGGTCATCAAATTAAAGACACATTCTAGACCATTGTAGGTTGTGGTAATTCAATATGTGGGATTTTATGTCAGCCTGCGAGTCAGCTGTCAAATTTGCATTTGATTTATTTATTCATTTGCATCACCTTAAGTTGTGTGTTCAAATATAATGTCTTCCTAGATGTTACCCGTGCTGTGTGGTGATGTGTTATAGACAAGTGGTGTATTGAAAACAGACAGTAATTATTCGGTGTGTAGATTGGGTGTGTGTATACATTTGCGCCTTGGTGGGTTTCCATACAATACTCCATTTCCATACTCTTACACATAAGAAAATCCCAAATTGTTTTTGTGTCTCCTTACTGTTGTCTGCATGAGGAATTAGGATTATCCTTAGAGAGAGAGAGTGTGTGTGTGTGTGTTAATGTGTGCACGCTTTTGAATAGGAAGAGATAGATAAAGAGATTCTGTGTTTGGATGAGGATGCCTTTGATTAGCTCGGACCCAATCTTTACAAGTCTCTCTCTGGTATGTCCTTATTCTCACCTTTTACTTGGCCGGAGAATCTGTGCAAGTGTGTGTGTGTGTGTGTGTGTGTGTGTGTGTGTGTGTGTGTGCATGAGCATGTGTGTGTGTTTGTTTTCTTGTCTGTGTGCACAATTGCATATGACTCTCTGATCTCTGTTTTGTCACGCATGGCTCCCCCCGACACCTTGGCCTCCCACAAGCACTGAGCTGTGACCCCATACATTTCTACCCCATCCACTTCTCCTCCTCCTCGTCTCTGTCCATTCCTCTCTTCTTTCCTCTCTTCTTCCCTCTCTCTTTCACTCTCTCTCTCTCTTTTGTGTATCTACTGATGTGTGAAATTATTCTGGGATGGAGGGATGGATTCCTCCCTGAAGGGCTGAGTGGAGGCGTGAGCCTTTTGTTCAATAATAGATTGGGGGTGTATGTGTATCTGTCCATGGTAATAGACTATAGACTAGTTTTAGATAACAAACCACACTCAGGTGGACAGACCGATGGCAGAGCCTGTTTTAGCCATCGGTGGAGAATGACTTGTTTGGTTCCAGCAAATTCTATGGAATAGTGAAAAACGGAGGCTACACAACTTTTTAAAATGTAGACAAAGGGAAACTTTAGACTCCGGTCCTGGGTATTGCTGGTGAAAAGATATACTGTAGTTACGGTTATGGGGGGAACCTTGACATCCTCAGACAAAAAGACAGGGACAATACTGACTTAAACCCCCTTTCAAAAGCTCACATTTTAACTACAAAACATGCACTCATGAGCAATGCGGCTGAGCATGCCATGTGCATTTTAAAGGCCTTTACTTGAGAGCGTCCTCCCCCCACTGTGACTCAAATGATGCAACTGTCAAATGGGTCGGTACAGACTCCAGTACATCACACAGACGACAGCCGTCTGTGCCACAATGTCTCTGCATGTGAGGTCGCTCAATTGAACGGGTGCAGAAAGCAAGCGTCAGAACATGTCATTATTCTGGTAACGATATGAAATAATATGAACTGATGCATGCAGTGTTTTATTGTGTAAGTCTGCTCTTGTCATGCTGTGATATATTGATAGCTGCGTGGTGTGAAGGCAGCAATTGACAGTTCACACACGCCTCCGGCTGGCGGTGCCGCCGCGTGGCGCTAACGTGATTGCATGACTGAGATGTTGATCAAAAAGCATATACATTTTATACCGCTAACTCGTCGGCCTCCCATGTATGTGCGTCTCCATCGAGGGTAGGCGTTGCCATGGTAACAGATTAGGGGTGGGTGCGTGTGTGTCCCGCTTAATGGTTTGATCGATGTTGCACGTTTGACACGAACGCTGTTGGTGATTGTTCAGTACATTGAAGGTGATAAGAGAGACTTGACATAGCCAGTGTCTGCTCGTGATACCAAACATGTTTGACACACGCACACAAAAATCAAGGACAAAGGCTCTTAATCTCAGGTAGAAATTCCCTCGCACTCACCTGTGTGTCCTGTCTCATCGCAGCTTGTGCTCCATTTTCCAGCCCAAACAGAGCTCTGTGTGCTATGTGTGTTTGTGTTATTATTTGTGTCATTATTGTTGTTTGTGAGCCATTAAATATATACATTGAATTAAATATGCATGTATTTTCCCTACTGCGTTTCCCACAATATTTCACACAAACCCTTGGTAGAAGGAAAGGTTACACAGGACGGACAATGTTAATGTCAAAACCACTAGAAAAAGTACAAGTGTCCACTGTAGAAAGCGTCAGCGGTATAGTAAGCAGCCAGCCAGCGGCAGGTCTCTGTGCTCCGTTCATTCTGTGGTGAAGGGTGCCCTTGATTTATGAATTTGATGAGTGAATTGCTAATGTCCAGCTCACACTGGCGTGGGACCGGGACAGGCTGACAATCTCCATTTTGTCCGCTGTGTCAGAACAAAGACAACAGTTACACGTCTTTGGAAACTTACCAAGAGTTTCGTTTTTTGAGTGAACTTGGTTTGCCGTTCATGTATTTGCAAGAGACTTGGTGTATCCGTGTCACTGTGTGTGTGTGTGTGTGTGTGTGTGTGAGAGCCCATGGCTGTAACCTCCTCAGTTGACATTGAGCTCTGTTCTGTTGCCATTTACCAGAGTAAAGCATGGTTTAATGAGGGGGCAAAGGAGCCAACACACACTATCACACACACATGCAGTCACACACAATCCCTCACACGTGCTTGCACACATGTTTATACACAGACATGCGCACAGACACAATACCAAAGTTTTTTTTTTTTTACAGCTCCTTGTGTTTGATTCCTATTCTTTTATTTTTAATCATTCCTCTGTCTTTTGGGTGGAGAAATATTTTATGTTTGGAGAGCGCCAACTTATAATCACTAATTAGTCCTCCAGGCTCTCCCTCTCTCCCCACATCTCTCTTTCCTCCTCCGCCTCTTTGTCTATCTCTTCATCTCTCTCTGAGCCCGGCATAGCCCAATTAACACCCAATGTCATTTTGTGTCTGTTGTGACTTCCATTTCCGCTGAAACTCAAGGCGTCCATACTGTCCTGCTGACCAAACTGGCAATATGAACCAAAAATTTGCAGCAAAGCAAAGAATTAATTGGATTCCTTCTATTCATGAATGTAATTTCCTTGTTGATTCATGTAATTATCCGGCAAGCTTTTCATTTGCAAATGCGGCTGCACGCGGTAAATTGGACATGTGCGTAGAAGCCTCACAGACGGTTGGAATCTGTATTTCAGCGGGTTATTCAGATATTTCAGCATTCACATGTTCGCAAAAGGGCTGAGATCAACCAGGTTTTACAAGTCTAGTCAGGAAAAGCCAGGTGTCTGAGGTAGGAGTTAGTATCGTCTCTCCTCTCTTTTCCTCCCCTCTCCTCAGCTCCTACCCAACAGGAAGCCCCACATTCTCCTCCTCTTCTATTTTCCCGCATGCTGCCACAGACCTACTATTTATCTTGCCCACTATAATTTGACACAAAATATTGTTAACTGGAGACACAGAAATATATTAAACAGTGGGAATGTGTGACTATGAGTGTGGGGGAGCTGTGTGTGCGCCTCATCTCGTTTGTGTGTGCTTGCGTGTGTGTTAGAGTGTGTCCTTGTGTCTTAACTTCCAAGCCCAGACAAAAGGAACTGAATGGCCGGCAGTGTCTCCTGTGATAAGACGCCAGGCTGTAGACTGGAGACCATACTTTTTGTATCCTTAAATGTTCCCACATAGAACAACTGTAATATCTGAGTCCTGTGTAGATTAGATTTGATTCATTGGAGACAGATAAAGCATTAAAATGTGTGCGTGTGTGGGTCTGTGAGAGAATGTGCACACATACACCGTTGGTCCTTGTGCGATTTGTGTGTGTGTCTACTATATGTGTAGAGCTATATCTAGAAAACTTTATTCAACTTTGATAACTTCCTCCTCAGAATTTACAACGGCTTCAGGAGTAAAACATACTTTACAGCAGCGTGAGGCAATTTTGCATGTTTATATCCCCAAATAACAGTGAGATGTCAACGAAGAAATCGCAGTGTAAATCAAGCACCACAGGTGCGGGGGCCATATTGATTTCTTTAGCGTCGTCATTCTCTGACTTAATAACGGCTGGAGCTTAGAGACCTGTAACAGAATATTCCAAGTTCAGGATTTTGGAAACCGATACATATTTCATACGCTCTGCTCATATTTTATCAACCAGGTTTCCGTCAACAATACTTGTCTGAAAGTCCCTCTCACACTATTGTATTGTATGTATGATAGCTTAAATTAAGTCTGGGTATTTTGGCACAAAACCAAATATCCTAATATATTGATCTGTAACTTGTGAGTTGAAGCTTCCTCAGCAAATACTTTTACTCAAAACGAATGCACTTGGCATTTTATTGGTTTCATTGAATTTACCTGTTTTAAATTGTATGTGTTTCTTTCTTTTGCTTATGGCGGCATAATGTTGATTCGGTCTTGACAGAATTTTTAAGCTATGGTGAGATATATAGTTATGGCTTTATCATTTGTAGTGCAACATAATATTCATAAGCTTGAAGTTAGAGAACGGTTAAATATTTGGGATATATTCCAGTGGGTATACTTGATTTTTGTATTAAGTTGGCTTTGTAAGTTGTACTTAGAGTATTATAATCCAGACAGTTCAGTTGAGTAAACATCCATAAAGACACAAAGAGAACGATAGCAGCAAGCACAAAATATACAATTTAATGCTAAAGTAATTAAAAAATTCAGACCAATTTCCAAAGGGACTACAAAAGTGTATTCAATTGTTGATTTATGTTCCGTAAAGTTGCTGCGAGGTCAAATAGTCCATTTTGTGGATATCAAATGGATCTGAGTGTTTTGGCCTCATAGGCTTTTAAACCACTAATTACCACTTGCAGGGTGCAACTCTCGTTTTAATTAAAACTGGTAAGTTTATGTGGTTGTTTGATTGCAATAACTATTTAAAGTAAAATGTAGTGATTAAAAAAATGTCACCTTCCCGTTATGTTTCACACCACTTTCTTATTATCAATTCACTCTGTACATTTGATTTGATAATGGTAACGTGTAGATGGGGAATCATGAACATGAATATTTAGCACTAAATGTGAATCATCCACCACATAGTTGGTTAATGTCTAACATTTACTGGTAGCATTTCTCAAACTAAATCTGTAAATATCAGCGTTTCCCTGGTCCTATTATCATATAGCTCTCCTGCCATCTTTACTGCACACTGTGACTAGTGTTCAGCAGCTGGTATTTGGCATCATGCAGCCTTGTTTCACAATGAAAGGATTTCATTTTGAACCGGCTTTCCTTGTATTCACATGTTTTCATAGATGGATGTTATGTTAGCGCATGAAATGTTTCTCTAAAACATAGAATAAATGAGGCTACTGCTGAGGCTCAACGTCTCATCCGCCTTATAAATGTTAAAAGCTCATTCATTACTTATTCAGTAAACGCACTATTGTGCAGGTTGAATATGCTAACATATGAAACAAACAGAGATGTGAAGATATCCTATTTTTATAATATTATAATGTTACTCAAATAAATCTCCCATTCCTCGCAAATCTCCTATTTGTAACATGAGCCTCGCAAAACAGGTAAATTGTCCGCCTACATAATATTCACAAAAGAAAGGTACTGAGAGAATTGTGAGTCTCATCATCCTGCAAATAGAATTTCCACTAATATTATCCACGAAATGAACACATTCACAAGATTTACCCTGGTAGCTGTATACATTTACTGGTAGTGTGTGTGTGTGTGTGTGTGTGTGTGTGTGTGCTTCATTCCGCTCAGGAGACCACAGTGTGTGTCCAGGGTTCCTCCTCCCAAACTGCAGTTCTATCCAGCATCACTTATTTCTTCGTCTCCCTGTATCTCCCTCTTCCCCCCTTCCCTCCACCCCTCTACTCTCTCCAGCCCTCCCGCTGATGTATGGAATGTCTACTCTCATGTGGGGTGTGTTTGTTAAAGTCATGGTAATCAAATTTCCCTGATTTCATGAGGATGAAACGAGCTGGCTTTTGTGCGCGTGAATGCGAATGTGCGTGTTCTCGGTGCACACACAACATTAGCCGTGTACTAAGTTGTGCATTGTAATGCAGCCGTGTCATTAGTCTAAGACAAGCCCAGCTGTAATATATCATCCATCACCGAGTACATAAAAAGAGGCAACTAGGTAAGGAATACTTATCTTGCATTTGCATAATGACCGCAAAAATGTTTTAATGTATTAAACGGTGGGGCGGTGGGTGAGGGGGTGACGAACACTTACTATGAAAGGGAGAAGATCTCACTTTTATTGAGAATAGTGTTCTTTCGACGTTTGACAGATTTGCCAAAAATATTGTCTTTGTCATTGTCTTCTTTGAATTTGCCTTGTAATATTCGGAGCAAAATTGCTCAGTCCCAAAACTGTGATTGCTATTCAGTGGAAGAGTTAGCTCTTTGTTTCAGAAAACAGGAAAAACATGGCAACAGCAAGTTTTCCAAGCCCATGAATGAGTCTTACCTAGTGTTAAGCCTAACTGCATAACTGCCTCGTGTTGGCAGCGTACTCTGTATGTCTGGCAGTATGTTTGTATATGTATAGCTTGCCAACTCAGAAGTCTCAACACTGTCCAATGCACAACATCAGCATCACTTCCCCTGGAAGGCTGTAAGCTAAAGTCTCCTTCTACTCTAAGGTGTCAAATGCATGTTGGAACTAGAAAGTCACAGTCCATTAAAGTTCATATGAGGTGGAAAGTTGCCTGGACAGCCCGCCAGGCAAAGAACGATGTCTGTCTCCTCCTCAATCTCTAAAAGTACATTAAAGTAGAGCACTTACTAAATCGCTTTGTCAGAAGAATATGCATTTAATTGGATGAAAGCAAACCAGATTCAAGCAAACAAAATGTCATGGTAGTTTCCGTACGCATCAATGAGTCCAAACAGTAAAAGTGGTGGTTATATTTTCTCATCTCCCCCCTATTATTTATTTATATCTATGTATCTTACATTGTATACAAGTTTAGAGAAAGCCTTTTGCGCCCACTGCATGAGTCACGATGCTGGATGAGCGGGTGACGCCACTGAGCTCTACCACGTAGAGCGCATCATCAATGCGAAGAGGAGCCCCTTTGGATCTATGGATACACCATACCGTACACTTATAAACTATTAATGGAAGCACATTTTCATCAGATGTTATCACATAAGGCATTGCACTCTTCATGTATTTTGTGAGCTATGGATGAGTGCAAGCCATTCGTCACGCAGTGGTTTCAGTCAAGTGAAAGCCATTAACCTGAATTTAAAATGAAAACAAAGCCATATTTACCACAAGATGTAATAAAGATCTTCCAGATACTTCCCAATATATGCTGACTCTGGATTTGTGGTTATGAGTTAGGTCAAGTCAACAATACATCGAGTAAACCCTTTCTGGGATTTCACAAATAATGTATTTAGCCAAAGAAAAAAAAAGAAAAAACATTTCAATCATGTACAGTTGCAGTAAAAGTGGGTGTTATGGGGAATCTCAACATATTTAATCCTGTTGATTGGGGTTTTGTTTAATCGTCAGTAATCAAAAGCAGTTGGCCAAGTCAAAGCACACAATGTCGTCAGCTTTGATTGGTATTTATGAGCAACAGTTGAATATATTCTGTTGCTCCTTGACTCCCGGAAGCACAATCTGGCAAACATCAGCATCGGGAATGCATTTGAGACTCCTTTATTACACCATGGGGAAGGTATATGACATTGTGCAATACCCTGAAAGAGTGAGTGCGAGGACCCTAATAACAGTCTATTCAAGTCTACAGCCCAAGGCTTCGTCCCAGGCAGAGACAGATCAAACTGCACAACAGCGGTAGACAGGGTTGATAACCTTTAATGTTTACTTTTGCTCATGATTTAACTCTACCTGGCCCTCTGCGAGCACCAAGCTTTCACCTCTGATGTCGGTACAAAACATAAAGCAAAGATTGCAGACAATTTGTTCATTTTTAAATTGATGCTTTTCTTTGACAATTTTGTTTTTGAGGCTTGAGGAGAATTAAATATGCATGACTTCAACATGGGTGGCTGCGAGTCTTTTCCAAAACAACTAGCACATGACATGAAATCTTTATCTGGCAAAGACAGACTTCAAAATAGTTTTTTTTTTTTTTTTTTTTAGAAAGAGGACTCCGCGTAAGCCCCAGCAGTTATCTACATTTGTTTGTTTCTTCTGAAGTGGAGCTGTTGTGATATTTACTGTCTCGCCCTCAAACCCTCCACCAAAGATGGAAGGGCACACACACACACGCGCGTGTGTGTGTGTGCCCTTCCATCTTTGGTGGAGGGTTTGAGGGGGAGACAGACCTAAAGATCGCCACAGAGACCCATCTTTCAAAATTTATTCATTAAACTCCCAAATGCTCCCCTTAACGAATGTAATTAGAATATGGTAATGAGAGAGGGCTGAACCAGGGAGTGTTGTAATACGCTTAGCAGCACAGAGGGAGAGAAGAAGAAGAGAGACACGCAGGAAGAGAGCAAAATAGAGTTAGGGAGTTAAAGGAGAGAGAAATAGAGCGACTGACTGACAGGGTGCCAATTTATGTCTTGTTGTAAACAAGTATTTATGCCAATGAGAGGTGGCACACACTATTTATTTTCTCCCTGTCTTTACCTCACTCTCTCTCTCTCTCTCTCGCCGTCTTTCTGTTGTCTCTCTCCTTAGCATACCAAACCTCATCAACAACAATAACATCAACAATAGCTGAGCGCAGACGAGCCTCAGAGGGCAGAATGACTCACAGTGAGATGAGGCATCAGGGGTTAACACAACCACCGGAGACCTCCTTCATTGAGACACCCGC
This sequence comes from Pungitius pungitius, assembly GCF_949316345.1. Lineage (NCBI taxonomy): Eukaryota > Metazoa > Chordata > Actinopteri > Perciformes > Gasterosteidae > Pungitius > Pungitius pungitius. The sequence continues at coordinate 16,732,214 of NC_084907.1, read as the reverse complement.
GTCGCCCCCACCCTCTCTCTCTCTCTCTCTCTCTCTCTCACTCGCTCCGTCGTCTTCCACCTCCCACTGGCAAACACACTTTTGTCGTCAGAGATTTCAAGTATACCTCGGTGTGTGTGTGCGTTTGAGTGCTCCCTGTCTCGGTTGACTTGAGTTGAGTTTTTGAAGACTCTTGACAGGCTTTATCTAAGAAGCCCTAGCGCACCGGGGGTCCTGGCATTGTGTTTGACACCAAACACCTGTTGGCGTCTTTGATGTGTTGGCGCCCCTCCTGCTGAGAGAGAGAGGGAGAGAGAGAGAGAGAGAGAGGGAGAGAGAGGGGGCCGTCTCCTCAAATGCAAATACAAGATGGGAGGAAGAGGACAGGTAAGGTGCGCAAGAGAGTGGAAGTCTTATAAAAATATGATTGATGTTCCCTCAGAGTATTGGGGCTGGCTCTTCCTTACTCTCAGGTCTCAGCTCAAAAGCTTTTGCTGCTTTCCATACAGCAAGTGGTCTCTAGTGTGTGTGTGTGTGTGTGTGTAGCCACCTTCGCCATTTGGACTCCTATATATACATATCAGCGAGATGAAAATGGAACCAAAAAAAAGAGGCAAGTGGGAGAACGAGAGAGTGGCGAAAGTAAAGAGGTCGGGCCGAAAAGGAGAGGGAGTGATGGAAAGGGGAAAGGGACTATTTCATTATAAAGCCGTCACTCACATGGGCAGCAGCAGCCGCCACATGGACTCTTCCAAATCCCTCTGGATCCATGTGTGTGTTTGTGTATGTACACAAACATTCATGTCTGTGCATCCCACCGTGCATTCGCTTTGACATGTATGTCCAATTGTGTGTGTGTGTGTCTGTGTGTCTGTGTGTCTGTGCGTGTGTGTGTGTCTGTGCGTGTGTGTATTATAACCGTTGCAGTGTGACAGAGGTGAGTGTAACACACATGTCTCTCTCCAAGCCAGGTGACAGGGGCTGTTGTCCTCTGAAGGTCTGACCTTGTCCTTCAATGATAGACCAGCACTAAATGTGTGTGTGTGTGTGTGTGTGTGTGTGTGTGTGTGCACCAATCTGTTGTCCATGCAGGGTTTGTCACGGAGAGGAGGGGGACGGGGAAGGCCAGGACAACTGTTATATTCTTTTATTTATTTCATCACACATACACTTTGTGTATTAATAGACGGTGCATTCGTGTGCACGTGTGTACAAGTCTTTTATGTCCACGGACATGCATGTGTGTGTTGGCCACTGTGTGATGAAGTGTTTATATGATAAACACAAAGCAAGCTTGAGAGGAATTCTGATCAGGGGCTTTGCAACAGTTGTTATGGAAACAGCATTAAGCGGTTGTATTAGCCAGTAGAGGTAATATAAAGGCTGTTGGAAGTAACACACAGTGGGGAGCAAAGCAGTTTGGGAATATAATACAAACTAAACATTATTGCTCTGGTTTACTATGGACTTGATGGATTTTTATTGTGTGTCTAGAACAGAAAAAATGTTTCTTGTCATCACTCATTGTTTGGCTCTCTTTCTGTTGGAGGCTACACATTATAATCAGCCAGGATAGAGGAACAAAGTGCAAACAAAACACTATTGGTATGATTTACAACCGTCGTCACATCATTCATGACAGCTTAACCCTGAACAAAAGACATTGCAAATTCAGCTTTCTCTTCAGAAAAGCAGCATGACATTAGGAATTCTAGAGGTCACTCGGGACTGTTCAGATTTCAGAACAGGCCATGCTTCTGGGTGACCATTCCTATTCCACAGTCCTGGTTATTGATTGTTACAGATCAAATCAAATGATATGGGTTTAGCATAAAATTGTCATTGTTGGCCTAATTGACATGACGAGCATTTGAGGAGACATTTAAAATAGACCATGGTCAATAAAATGTGCATTTGACCAAATGCCTGAGATAGTGCTCAGGATCCAAATAACAACCGCGGAGAAGGCTGTGGTCTGCAAAAGATTAAAAAAACACGGGAGGCAATTTTAGATAGAGTGTCTATCAACGTCAGACCCCCAGGTTTGTTCTAGGAAGTAGAGAACTGGCAGAGGTGCTAAGAAACAAATTACACCATCAGTAGACCTCCCGTGTTAATGCTAATGCAGATCTTTCCCTCAAACGAGATTTACTATGCACAAGGAGAACGGTAGAAAACATTTTGTAGTTGAAAAGGACACTTTCAGTTTGCGTACAGCCAAAATAAACTGTTCAATGCAAGAAGATTTTCTTGGTGAGAACCAGCGACGCCTTCATCTGAGGCCCCGCGAATAGATGTGACAGTTCCAGTTTACAGACAACTATGTTTCCCCAGATCTCTGTCGGGGTGATGCTCATCATTAGACTGCAAAATGTGCACGCACACAAATACACACACACACACACACACACATACACATGCACACGCATGATAGCCTGTGGCTAAACCCTATAACGGAGTCTCCCTGGGGAAGGCTCCTGGATAAGTCTGTTGCAGTGTAAGAGACCCCCCTTCACACCCTCCTCCCCGCGCTCCTCTGAAAACCTCCCTGAGGCCTGTGAGCGTGTGAGTGCGTGTGAGTGCGTGTGTGTGTGTGTGTGTGTGTGTGTGTTTGTCCGTCTCATTTTCTGTACATGCCACCAGTTTCTTGGAGGGAGATGGTCTCAGTGATGCGTGAGTGGGAGGCTGATTTCCCCAACTGCACCGCTCGCTCCAATCTAACTTCCCACTCATACTCTGCTTTGTTAGATATTTCTTAAGTAACTCTCTCTCTCTCTCACACACACAGAGAGACAGGCATAGGTGTGTGTTGGCAGAAGTGTGTGTCTGTGTTCAGCTGGAGCTGTCGTAATGTATTATTACATAGACTCACACAGACATGCAGAACGTCTGGGTTTCTAGAGTAGATCCCTGGAGAAGGATACTTCTCCCATTCAATGTGTCTGCCACGGCTAACACACACACACACACACATGCACGCAGAGTGTTCCTAAAGGGTCAGTGTGTCGCAAGGCATGCTCAAAATGCTCTATCACTGGCTTCCATTGGGACAGAAACTGTGACTTCCTGAGGATCGACCTTCACCGTCTCACTTCTGTCACTCTTCACATTGGCGTGTGTGTGTGTGTGTGTGTGTTATGGCTCGGGAGGGAGCAGCAGTGTGTGTCTGCAGTGAGTGTGTCTATGTGAGTGTGTGTGTGTGTGGGTGTGTTGTAGAGTGTGTGTCAGGCTGCCATTTGAGCTGACTCTTCTGTTTCTGGCTTTTTAATGGCTCTTATGGGGCAGGCCTTTAATTGCAAGTCTCTCTCCCTCCTTCTTAATCCTCCCATCCTTCTGTCTCTCCCAGACCCTCGTCTCCTCTCTTTTTCTCCTCTCTGCTCCCGCCTCCCTCAGGCTGGCAGTCACTAGGGGAGCCCAAGTGCCCGGCCTGTGCTGTGGAGGCCATATAGGATATTGACTTGCTGCGGAGTGGTTTGGGAGGAGGAGAGGTGACTGCCTGTCACAGCTAATGAATAGATGCATAAATGAATGAGGCACTCCTGTGTGTGTGTGTGTGTGTGTGTGTGTGTGTGTGTGTGTCTGGGTCTGGGTCTGTGCCTAGCTATGGCTAAAAAGTGGTATGTGCCTCAGACAGACATTAACAGTGGCGAGCTTGATCGTGATAATTATTTTATGGACGTGATGACAGTTCCTCCTCCTACACACAAACACACATTCACTGTGTGAACACAGACACATTAGGGACTGACTTTTGAATTTTCAAATAATTATTACATTATTCAAATGAATCTAAAAGCCAATCTTCGGAAATATACATACACCAGGTAATGTGCATACACCAGTAACATTACTTTCACTTATTCCAAAGTGTGTGTGTGTGTGTGTGGCGTCCCTCTAGTCTTTGCTGACAGATGTGTTTTAAGCTCATCAAATAAAATGCCCCGCCCAAACCTTGTTGGTTTTGGGCGGGGATACTTTGAGCAAATTAGCAAATAGTTCCCATTTATTATCAAATAGTATTTTGCTTGAAATGGCCATCTCTGATGTAAATGGAGGATCAGGCAGTGGGGGGTTGGGACGTGTGGATCGAATGGCGGATACTTAGAAAAACAATCAGGTTAAGTGCCAGCACCCTCCAGCTGCTCTCACTTTTCGTCCCTCCCTGACTGCCTTCCCCTCATCCTTTGTCCCTCCATCTCATCTGATCGGTTTGGAGCTTGAGTGCTCTCTTGCCAAACTGGGACAAATTCCTTAAAACACATACACACACATAGATCGGAAGAGGGGAAGAGGAGGTCTGGAGAGGAGACTGTTGATCTGAGAGGGCAGATGAAGGAGTGCCTGGAGTGTTGATGTCATCTTCGCTATTGCTTTGTGCCACATTTCAAACCCTGATTGCCTTAAGAGGACAATTTACATTTCATAGACTTTCACAACAAGTGGGTGAGATGGGCGTCAGAGAAAGGGGGAGAGACAATGATATTTCAAGGAGGAAGCCAGGGGTGCAAGAGTTCACCTGGCAAAGGAATAAAGAGCCTTTACCTGAGATACAAACAATAAGTTATTTTGGCTTTGTCTCTCTGTGTGTGTGTGTGTGTGTGTGTGTGTGTGTGTGTAGGTGTGTGTGTGTGTGTGTGTGTGTGTGTGGACGTTCTGCTTCGCCTCGGTGGAATGCACCTTTATGATTTGAACTTTATTTTTTCCTTATTGTTCATGAGAGGGCGGTTTAAGGATAGAAATAGCGCTGAGAGGGGAGGAGATCTGATGGGATGAAAAGAGCCGCAGGAAATTAGGAATCAAGTTAGGAGCAGGCTTTATCCGACGGGAAACTTTGAAACGGCAAAGAACAAGAAAACTTTTCCTATCAGCGCACTCTCTTTATTGATGCAGCCCTAGTGTGTGTGTGTGTGTGTGTGTGTGTGTGTATTTAGGAGATAGCTTTTCCTCCCCAGCGGAGGGAGACATCAGTGTGTCGGTGAGCGTGATTGGTTGTTGGCCCTGAGGGTCCGTCCTCTATATCTGTCTCCTGACTGGCTGCTCTGTGACCAATCAGGTGCCCAGGACTCACTGTGGCAATCAGATAGTGACACACTCTCTGTGGGCATCAGCAGGTCATCTGGAAATACCCGTTATGTTTTATCTCCCTGTGACACACATACACACACACACAGCTACACACGTTCATACTCGCACCAATATAACTTTTCTGTGTTGTCTTTGCCTCTCTAGGAGATTGCTGCATATCTCATCACTTTTGAGAAACATGATGAGTGGCTGACGACATCGCCAAAAACCAGGTGAGAATAGCGCCGACAGTGGTTTGCACAGACACACACACACACACCATCACATACAGACACGTGTACAATCACAGTATCGCTTAATCAGCCAGTGACTCACGTTGGTTTAATCTCAACGACTGAGTGCCCGTGTTTGATTAAAAGATTAGTGATGTACGTCGACAGTCTCCAAAGGGTCCTGCTGACGGCCTGCTCTTCATGTAGAGAACGCTCTAGAACATGGCTGGACTGTAAAGCACAGAGTCAGCTAGAAATGGAGTATTAATGAATGTAAATGTATTAGGATAAGTGATGTATAATTCAGACATTGGGAGGTGACAGGGGGTTTAAAAGGAGGGGGAGTAAATTCATATAAAATGTGGTGTGAACAGGGATTCACATACCAGCACTGAATATTCATCAATCCAATTTAACCATTGGTCGCTACTTTCCCAGAATTGGGAGAGGTTAAATCCAGGAAGGAGAGGTAGTAAGGGGTTAAAGAAAGAATAGAAAAAGGGGGCATTTTCATTGTCAATGAATAGTTTAGTTTAGTTTTTAAGCTAAAGAAAACCTGGGAGAAAAGAGAAAGAAAAAGTAATGTAGGGGAAGAGGTACCCTCCTGGTCCCATTTGTGATTACTGACACTGCTGAAAGCCCGGGGTGATGCCTCTGCGCTCCCATTGTGCGGACTGAAGGACTCTTCTCAGGAGCAGCCTGAGGCCAGCAGCACAGTTTAGGTTGTGGATGGATTTGTCATTGATTGGTTGTGCTGCCGTACAGCCTCAGCCCCCCAGCGGCAACAGCAGCAGTCATATTGGTGTTATTGAGCAGCAGATATAATCCCATTTACACATGACACGAGGCACGATTAGGACAGATTACACCTAATCCCATCAGATGGAAGGGGGCTCAGCATACGGAGCTGCCGACATTTTACGCGTGCGCTTGGATGTGCCTGTACGCGTGTGTGTGTGTGTGTGTGTGTGTGTGTGCGTTTTTATGCCAATGTGCGCATGTGTTTGCACAATTGTGGTGGGGGTGTTTGGGGGGGGGGGGGGTATTAAGATAACATTCAATGACCTTCATTTCTCCCTTCACTGAAATACCTCATCAGTAAGTAATGACTGTTACCTCTTCTCTCCCTCTCCTCTCACTTTGCTCATCCACTCCTCCTTCTATCCTCCCTTTACCGGACTCACTCAGTCGCCCACTCTGTCTCTTTATCTTGCTGTCTTTTCCCCCCCCCTCTCTCCTCCCCCTTGCCTTCTCTGCTTTCGCTCTGCTACACAGTGTAACCGTGGCAAAGCTTTTTATATCCCACACATCACAGCCCAGTTACAATCAATAGCATTTATGTCTGCTTGAATCGGAGCATCAGGGGCATCGTCCAAGCGCGCGTACCTCTATGCACACACGTGGACGTTCGCGTATTTCTCACACACAACCACACACACTCACACATATGCACACATCTGATCCCATCCATCTTCTCCATAACATAATTAGAATCAGCCGCTCTGTGATGACTCACACTGCTTGAAAGGGCGACTAAACTCGGCTTTGATCGGGGGGTGGGGGTCTCCACTCGGCTAAGAAACTGGCAGGCTCACCCCAAACGGAGCAGATTTAAGGTGTCAAAGAAAATCAGCTCAAAGTAAATTCAATTTCACTACACACAGTGTTCAGAGTAAATTGCAATCATCTCAGTCCATATAAATGTGTCTACATCATATTCTAGGAGAGAGGAGAGGCGAGGAAACAAGAAAAAGAGTTAAAAAAGAAGAGAAAATAAAAGGACTAGAGAAGATGAAACGATTTGAATGAGTGAAAAAGAGTGTAAAATGAAGGAACGGATGAAGCGGTAAACAGAAAATAAAACAACGGCAAAATAAGAGGGATATAACCTGCAGGTTTATGGGTAAGAGAGGGTGTGTAAATGTGTGTGTGGTTGTGGTGTGCATGCATGCTCATGCGTTAGAGAGAGAGCACTTGTGAGTATATGTTATTTTATTGATTAACGTGCCCGTTCTCTCTCTGTTGTCACGAGATAAGGCAGAAGAGCATTTTTTTTCTCCACCTACACAGGAAAATACACACACACACACACACACACTGTTTTAGAAGTATAATGATTGATTGCTGAGCAGCAGGTTTGACATTGAGCTCAAAGAACACACAGCAGGAGGTCCTGCCTTCCCTGACATCACTATAGCGTCTCTGTCTCTACATGTATGGCTCCTGGTGGGTGTGTGTGTGTGTTTCTCTGTGTGTGTTTGTTTTTGTGCACACGTGTCTTCATCCTACTAGGTGTATATGAAATGGGGGCATAGAGGCCAATGTTACTGCTGGGCCGATAAATCACCCTACTAAAATATTAACACGTAGGAGTGTGAGTCTATGTAGGAGGGCAGCTAAATTGACTGTGGGAGACTGACATTGATTCATATCGTCCATATTTGTTAATATTTCATATTGGTATGTGGTATGTTGTCAGTCAGAAGTCTCCATTGTGCACCTACTCTGGACAATCAACACCTATCGCTTTGTGTCTTTTTGTCGTTCTAACTTTCCACCTGTGCTCCATTAGGCCTCAAAATGGCTCTATGATCCTCTACAATCGTAAGAAGGTGAAGTACAGGAAGGATGGCTACTGCTGGAAAAAAAGGAAAGACGGGAAGACCACCAGAGAGGATCACATGAAACTCAAAGTCCAGGGAGTAGAGGTAAGAAGCTGTAATGGAAAAAGCATGATGATCTTACTAACTTACTCTACTTCACTCTTGAGGATACACATACGGGGCAACGCAAACCCACATGCTGAGGCTGCAGGCCTAGGTGTTAGTTGAGAGCGAGCGGTGTCCCTCTTTCTGTGGCTCCCTCTCTGCTCGTGCCCCTTCCTCTACCTCTCTCCATCCCCCTTTCTCTCTCTCTCTCTCTCTCTCTCTCTTTGTGAAGGATAAGAGTGTGTTTGGCTTGTGGCCAGGAATGATGTCAATGCCTCCTTCAGCAGAACAGAGAGGGGTATCGATCCAGTCTCAAGGCAGCGTCTGCGCGTGAGCGAGTGTGTGTGTTTGTGTGTGCGTGTGGGTGTGGTCAAGTCACATCAGCCAGCTCAGAAATTGATTATTCAGCAGGAATATACCAAGAGGTGAGTGGAGTGAGCATGCATGTGTCAGAAAGAAAAAAAATAGGTAGACGGGAGAGCGATGGAGAGACAACAATGAGACACATGGATGTTTGCAAAGGGCTCAACAGTTTTGCATTAGGGTGAGCTGGAGAAAGGTGTAAGGGAATAATTGAGATCAAGTATTCCCATCTGCACCTCTATTATTCACAACCTCACACTCGCATTGACATTCATCTCTCGTGCAATTTTCTGCAATCGTGCATGAATGCATATACGCACATACATATACAAAGTGTTTCTTCCCTGGTAGTTGTTCAGTAATTGTTTGTGTCACGTCTTCCCAGGACCCCCCAAAGCAAGCAGTGTGTAGAGCAAGGGACGGGAATGAGCAGGACGGCAATTTGAGCAGAGGGAGTGAAGGAGGATGGGGAGAAGCAGGAAGTAGGGGAGAAAAACATAACCCTGGATGTAGAGCCTCCTCATATCGAATGGAAATATATGGAGATGCACTCTGCCTTTGGCAAAACACACTTTAGATAGAGGGCGGGCTACTTCTGAGGCAAGAGGCAAATGGATAGAAAATATAAGTGTGCACAAGTGTTCATGAGACAGAAAACAGGACAAATTGTAAGTCTTGGTTATATACAGCCTGATTACTGAGCGTTTGTGTTTGTGTGTGTGCAATTCAACACAAACACATTTTGTGTGTGTGTGTGAGTGTGTGAGAGAGAGAGAGATCCGTGATTTTTTCTTTAGAATATATATGCAAAAATGGTTCTGTGATGATCCTGATAGAAGGCTTTTCAGTCAAAAGCGCAATCTCTGAAAAACAGTATTTGAGCATTAATGTTGAAATGTTTACATGCCACTTGGACAGTGGAACTGGTTTTAAATGCTTGTTCAGACTCCTTTGAATGTTCTTCTACTGACTTTCAATTTTTTTAATCTGCACAAGTACATCCAGTCAAGAAATTCAGCTTACTTTGTTAAATAAAAAATAATAATTGTAATATTCTTGAACTTAAGGTGTCAAAGAAAGCATTGTTTTCTTGGTGTTGGTTCATGCATTTTGTTGGCAGTAGTACTGAAATTAATTTCATCCCGCACCAAACACAAATACAAACAAATATAGAATATGAAATTGTATAAATCACTAAGTTGACGTCTGCATTCACACATATGGTATTTTTTCACACACACTTTCACACCACACTATTTTGTATATGTAAGCATCCTCTGCTAGATGGAGTCCATTCTGAACTTCCTCTTCATCTTGTCTACCTTGACTGATACCTCGTACTTCCCTCGCTTTCTCCTCCTCTTCTTTGTCCCTTTCATTGTTACTGATTGCTCTCGCAGTGTTTTGTGAATTCCTAATGGGTAATGTTTAGTCCTGTTGAGGCATTAAATTTCATAATCTCTTGTGCTGTAATTGTCAACATTAGATTTATAGCTTTTCGAAAAGACATTAGGAAAAAAAATGCATACAGCATGTTTGCAATTTAGTTTTAGCACCGCAATCAATACAGCCTAAGTGGGTATAACCTAAGTTCTCCTCTCCTGTTCTCTCATTTACTGTCCTCTCCTCCTCTCCTTTACACTTTTTGTCTCGCTTCCTCCATTTTTCTTTTCTCGTCTACCCCTGCAATCTCCTCTCCTCACTTTTCCTTTCCTCTCCTCTCCTCTCCTCTCCTCTCCTCCTTTCCTTTCCTTTCCTTTCCTCTCCTCTCTCTAGTGTCTGTATGGCTGCTACGTCCACTCCTCCATCATCCCCACCTTCCATCGTAGATGCTATTGGCTGCTGCAGGTAAGCCCACCCCCCTTTCCCACCTTACCTTTCGTCACACATTCATACAAATATAAAACGAGACAGCATTCACAGGGTGGTGATAATCTGTTATTAATTCTCATATATGGCAGCGTGCCTTTGCAATTTCAGGTATTTAGCTCCACACTATGACCATCTTGTAGCAATTATTCCAGCTATGTTATGCGGTTATTCCTTATTCTTCACAAAACTGGGCAACCAGAACATATATTAGCAATGTTACACAAAGTTTTGTCTGTTAAACCGTCCATTTCCCAAACAAAACACTAAGCTAACCCATCAAACAGCAGTAAACATCATGCTCCTCTAAATTAATGAGGCAGACACAGTGAAATTACTCACAAAGCTTGGGTCATAATAAAATTGGATGTTTTTTGGCTGAGTGCACACACACACACACACAACCACATGGTAAGACCACCAGAATATACCTAGAATATGCAGAGGCAATATCTTATATTCAGCTAACATACGATGTAGAAATGTCTATATATCTCTGCAAGTTGATTGCAACTCCAAGATCTTAGTGTGTTGTCGAGCCCCTGACTCACAATACTCGGAGCTAGCATCAAGGTCTCAGACGCTACTCTCCACGTGGTCCTCTAGAAGAAAAGACCCTGGAGCTACAAACAACATGCACAACATGCTCAAACCAACACACACATGCACAGGTGTCCCGTCTGTTTAAAAGCATGTTGTTTTCATAGAGATGTTGGACTTGCTCTACTGCTCATATGAAAGACAACAGAGAGCAGGATTTACACACACAGACTCACACACACACACACACACACACACATTCGCACATGTCTCTTCTGCTATTGGCCATCTGAGACTTGATCACCAGGACCTCATCGTCTTCAAATGACATGTTACATGATGAATCCTAAAAAACAATTACATTTACACTGCCTCTCTCTTCATCCTTATCTATTCTTTTTCAAGAAAATATTGAATAACCATTCATGTTCATTTAAAACACAAGAAATAACAAGAAGGATTTTCCAGCTGTAAATTGAATAAGCCATCAGCCAATACATTTTCTTTTTTCGGCATGGCCAGCTAGTTTGATATCTTCATTCTGAAATTCCGAAGGGAAATTTAACTTCCTTTATCTGGGAAGTGCCATTGTCTGCTCTTTGTGCCATTATCGAAACACATCAGTGACTGTGATCATAAATCAGTGTGTGAGTGCCGTTGCATTGCACAGTGTGGTGCTGTAGCAGGCATCCTCTTTTGGAGAGAAATGTGTTCCACCTCAGCAGGTCCTCTCCTCACCTGAGTCTGTCTACTGAATCTTTCATCAAGAGAAGCTTCTCTCGCGTTCACTCTTCTCTCTGCCTCTCTCTATCTCACACACACACGCACACACACACACACACACACACACACACACACAACATGCATGCATGTGACTGCACTTGTTGAATCATTTATGGGTTAGACATTCCATAGGTCTGCTGGTGGCCTAGAGTATAATGGTAACTACTGTAAACCACACCCACACACACACACATGTAGACACTTCTGCAGCCTCTGCAGGGTCAGAGAGAGAGAGAGTGATGAGTGGACTCGAGCTGTTAAATCTTTTATAGGCAGGTGAGAGAATCTTATCTGACACGCTCATGTCCAACCTTCTCCGTGACCTCCACGTTCTCTCCCGCTTCCCATTCTCTATTGCCTCTCCATCTTTAAATAGACTAGTCATTTCATGTTGTGTGTTGGTAAGGGCATTACAATGAATCAATCAATAAAGGCAGTGTTAAACTGACACAATGTGCGTACATGTATCTGTGTGTGTGTGTGTGTGTGTCCCTGTGCTGTAGAATCCAGACATTGTGCTTGTGCACTACTTGAATGTACCGGCAGTGGACGATAGCGGGAAGCCATGTGGTCCTGTCCTTTGCTCCATCAACACAGACAGAAAGGAGTGGGCCAAGTGGAGCAAGGAGGAGCTCATTGGACAACTCAAACCCATGTGTGAGTTAGCGTTACCGTCACTCAGCACCTCGTGCTCTCATTTTTCCTAATGTGAGTTGAAATGAGATTTTGGTAAAGATAACTTGGTGAGGCAAAATGCAACATCTGGACTCATCAAAAGAAATGTTTAGGCGTTGAGAGTGGATTTATTTACTAACTTTATAAAGTAGTGGTATATTTCTGATAATCCCTGCTGTTAAAGAGTTAAAGGGAAGTTCATTCCATTCATCAGGGCTTTGTACAGATTTAGATTTGTTGTTTTTGATGGCTCCATCAGTCAGCGCCATGCTGCCACCTAGAGGGAGATACACATTTCATCACGGAAAGGCAGCATGGAGGGAAAGACGCAGATGCTAGAAATATCCAACATGTATTATTCATAAATGGGCATCAAGGAGTAGATATTTTCAGTACACAGATGGGCAAAAATGCATCAAAATGTATTTCTAAAATAAATGTATTCATATACAAAATACTTGTACCAGAAAATGTAACAAAATACAATACAATTTTGTATTTAAGTATAGGAAACACTGGCTTTGTATCAACAATAAAAGATTCATAAAATATTAATAACATGGTAATTAAAAATACATTTATGTCCATCAAGTTCTGCACAAAAAAATGAATGAAAAGAAAAATAATAAATCAGTGATCAGACTTCACTTTATAAGGGATCTTGAACATACAACATCCCAATCTCCCTCTTCCTATAGCTAGCTACTCGACTGATAAGTTAACTTTATTAACACTAGCCTAGTCAGCATGCTAGCATCATTAACACATTAGCAGTGATTTATAAATTAACCATCACCATGTATATATAAAATAGGCTATGTAGCCAGACCCAGACATACATTATACGTCAAGCTATTTAACATCTGTCACACTGAGAGGACTTCTTACCATGACAGACAATCCATTAAACTTAAAGACCTGAAAACTGAACTTGTGAACTGTTTTTTGGTTTGTGGAGGAAGTTCTTTGAGAATTTAAATTCAAAATGACTCTAAAGTATTTTGTTACAAATTACATTCGGTTTTTATAAAAAATAAATTGAATACATGATACGTATTTCAAATAAAAGTAATGGAAATCTGCCCAGTAGGCTACAGTCAAAATAAGACACGTACACACTTACCTAATCTCTCCCTTCTTTTCATCTGGTTTGGAAGGGCAAATCAGGAGAGCCTCCCAAACCTAAGTGGCTCGTTGACTTAAGTAGCACCTCAAATCTCCCTCTCACCACTGAATCATATTCCCACTCGTTTTTCCACCTGCCCTATTTTGGTCACACAAAACAGCTCCCAGTTTTTTCCCTTTCCTAGCGCTTCTCTCTTAAACACTTGCTTCATTTATCTTGGCCTTTATGTTTGTTGGTTTTAATTACATCAATCGGAAAATGCTTCAGCTAAATCCCCAAAATGTAAATGAAGTTTTTCTAATTTAGAAACTAGAAATACCTTCAGAAGGGACATTTGACATTACATTCACATTGCACATTTTGCATTTATGTTTTTATAATGTTGAACACTCAAGATTCTCAACCTGTGTTACAAGGGTATTTATGATATAATTATTTCCAGTGAACATTTTAAACACTGGAGGGCACCCTTACACACCATCAAATGTGTGGGAGGTAATTCTACGGTAATATCAAGATTGAAAATGAATTGAAAACCTAAAAGAAAAATGCATTGCCTTACATGCTGTTTCCTTTGTTTGAATGTCTCTTCCGACAGGTGCTGGAAGCAGCCTGCATCAAAAATGTTCCAGTGTCAAGCAGCGCATCATCTCATCCAAGCAGGAGTCAGGGACAGCAGCGGGAGGTGGAGGTGCAGCAGGTACCGGTGTAGCGGCAGGCCAGAGAGCTGAGGAAGCAGATGGCTCAGAGGTTCAGAACAGCGATGTGTCAGAGGGCCAGACAGAGCGCACTCCTACCGGGGGCAGGAGTAGAGCCGGTGGAGGAGAGAGGAGGAATGGCAGGATAAACAACAAACCCTCCCTACTCCCACAGAGCAGCATGGAAGTGTCCTCATCTACCTCCACTAACCAGGTGGAGGTCCCTGACACCACCCAGAGCTCCCCATTGTCAATCACCAGCGACATGGCTGATAGTCCCGCTCTGGCTATTGGGGCAGGCTTGACACAGAGCACAGCTGTGTTCATGTCTGAGGTCACCACGCTGACTGGTGATTCAGTTTTCTCTGCAGGCCACACCCACCTGCTGGAATCCACCCATGAAAGCCCCACCGCTGGCATCCTGTTGGCCGTTGCCCCTGAAAATCAGAGGTTTGCTTCGTTTCCGGGTGGTGTGGGCTTAGGGGAAGCCGGAGAGTTGGTTCTGTCAAGCTCTTTAGACTCTGGTGGAGGAGTCAGCATTCCTGAGACCACCATGAACTTTGACCCTGATTGCTTCCTCAACAATCCCAAGCAGGGCCAGACGTATGGAGGAGGTGGAGGGAAGGCTGAGGGATGTAACGGCGATCATGGAGGACTTCACGGCTCCTCCAACGGCTTCATCTACAACCCGGCCCTTGTTAACAACATTAAGACGGAACCTACACCCTTGGAGCCCCCGCTGGCCGCTCAGAGCAGCTATGTAGGGGAAGGGACGGGCCTCAGTCCCAGCACCACCCTGGAGCAGATGGACTTCAGTGCGGTGATGTCATCAGCGTGTGTCCCAAATCTGAGCCAGCCTGTACACCACCCCTCCCCCAGCCTCTTCCTCCAGGCCTCCCCCCAGGCAAGCCAGCCCTCAAAGCTGCAGACCAATGGCACTGAGGCCACACAGGAACCAGGCGAGGCACAGGCTTTTATCGGCCTGCCCACGGTGCAAACAGACATACCAGTCGCCAATGGAGACCCGCATACAAACCTCCACCAAGCCAGCCCAAACCTGCAGGGCCTGTGTGGAAGGAATGGACAAGAAGCAGCTATGGGCTCTTTTCCTCTAAAACCACAGGATACGACCGCCGAGCAGTCCGGCAGCAGGGGACATCGAGAGGTCGGGGGCCTAGATAAGACTTCTCAGAATGGAGGGGAGTTGCTTCTCAAGTCTGGAGATCCTCACGTTGCCTACACAAGTGTTGACACCGAACACTACCCGCAACCCACTGATGACAATGGAGGAGGAGAAGAGGGAAGAGGTGGTGGTGGAGGACTACGGGACAATGAAATTCTCTGTAATGGCGTTAGCTTGTCAGGGGCCAATAGTTCTCTGGTGGCCAACAGCCAGTCAATAGCTGCTGGTACAAGCATCGAGGGGGCACTTTATAGCTCTCCTCTTCCTCAGCAAGGGGTGGGGGCATCAACTGCAACAACAGGGGCAGGAGCGGCCATTAGTCTGGAAGGCTTTGAGGCTTCCTTTGGAAGCCAGTTCTCTGATCTTATCAATGATTTCATCTCAGTTGAGGGGTCTGGAGGTGGGGTGGGGGCAGCTGTGACCGGGGTTCTAATGCCTCAGGAGGGGGCGGCAGGAGAGGGGCGGGGCACTGGAGCAGGCCACCTGCAGGGCTCGGAGGTGGAGCAGGGAGCTCTTGGAATGCTCCAGGGGACTGGGAGGCTGTTTGGTGTGACGGACTACTCCCCAGAGTGGTCTTATCCAGAGGTTAGTAAACCATACATGATTATCATTCATTACTTATTCATCATTGCTCGCTACAGGAAAATCGGTCCCCACCACCACATGATTGACTTACTGCTGTTAAACGCTGAAAGCACGCTGGGCACAATGTACTTGTAGTAAGACCGCCAGTCTGGCTGTGTGGTCATTAAGGACTCAGAATATCTCAGACTCAGCTGATTGGATTTTGATGAAATTTCAATATTACAGTGATTACGCTGGGTGGCCTCATTAATTTACCCATGTAACACTTATAATATGCCATACGCCAGTTCTGTCATTGAATCATGATGAAACTTGTGGAAACATAGCATCTATTAGTCAAAAATAACTCATTTCACTAACTGTATTCTATGTCTCATGAGATCTCATCCCAAGATGTGCAAGCATTCAGCTGATATTTTCTTCCAGGATCATCAGTGTTACATCATACTGGTTCTTCCAGTGTTTTGGGTTTCTTAAAAAGTACCACTGTTTCACTTCAAAGGCTCAAAGGGAGATGGTAGAGTTTTAAGAAATAACTAAAAAAGTGCATTACTTATGACAATATGTTGTTTATGTTTTATTTGTAGCTACAGTGCATGGCAGTATTGTTCATATTACTAATATCTATCAGTTATATTCATATAATGGAAAACGTTAAAGCGTAGGCCACTGTGTCTCTGAGGATGGTTTCTACCATGGATGGAATCAGAGTGTTTTTATAGAAACACACTACACACTGTTGTTAGACTGAAGCCTCTGTTTGTGTGCTACAGGGTGGAGTGAAGGTGCTTATCACAGGTCCGTGGTTGGAGTCGAGCAGTGAGTACAGCTGTCTCTTTGATCACATCAGTGTCCCTGCTGCACTCATCCAGCCCGGGGTGCTGCGCTGCTACTGCCCAGGTAACACATATGTGTATGCATGCACCATCACGCACAAACAATATACTTTTTGATTGAAATACAAACCTAGCCCCGACTGCCACTCCACTAAACCCTATAATAAGACATTTATTTTGTTTCAGCATTCAAAGAAAGAATCTTAATATGTTGGCAGCACACCCTTACAGTCCCACAAATGAGAACAATACAAACAAGTATGAGTATTTTGAAGAGGGACACTGACTGGCAAGAGCAATTCAAACACATTTATTTTGAATTGTCTAGTAAATGATGGATGAGTCACATCCTGCTACATTAAGTCTGATCGAGGGACAACTGCGAGACAAAGTCTTGTTTAGTCACACGTGGGCAAAAACAATATTTGACATGGTACAATGGACAGACTGTCCTTAAATTATCCTGTGAGGAGAGATCACTCTCAGCACAGAGACCGGTTTACTAATTCGTTACTTTATGACTGTTTTCAGCACATGACACAGGACTGGTGATGCTACAGGTAGCTATGGGCGGTGAGGTCATCTCTTCCTCTGTGGTGTTTGAATACAAGGCGCGTGACCTCCCTGCCCTGCCATCTTCTCAGCACGACTGGCTGTCCCTCGATGGTGAGACTGTTGTTTTATTTTGACTCTTTTTGTTTACTCAATAAAGCGCATGATAAAAACGAGTACACAGCTGCTTCATTGTGTGCCTGGAGAGTTGCGTTTGTGCAAACTATATATTTTTTCTCTGTTTGAGGCTTTGCATTTGACTGACTATAATTTACTGCAGAAAAGTTAAACCATAACATACAAAATACATATTTTACTTATTCTTTTTTTCCATTAACTTGTGATCCAAAAATCCCCAAATTCAAGCATTTATTATGACTTTGAGAGAACCTTTTGATGTGTCTCTATGTGTGTATTTGTGTGTGTGGCAGTCATTGTGCTGCTCTGTTTTGTTAAATCCATCCATTGTTGTAGCCACAGATGTATGCTATCGTGTGTATCGTATCGCTGTGTGGGATTTGGCTCAATTGTCTTGTTCTGTGCTGGGGACGCAGCGTTTCTTTTCTATTGTCGCCCTCAGCTTGCATGCAGATAAATAAAAGTAGCTATGCTCCTAAGCCATATGCTCAGTGAAATGTGTTGTGTTAACTGCTCTTTTAATTTGATCAGCCCCCCCCCCCCCCCCCCCCCTTAATAAAGGGTTTTGTTTTATAGGAATTTGTTTTTGGTCAGAATATTTGTTATGGAGTTTATTCAGCACGTTAGCATGTTGGAACGAAATCGGAATTATTTTATGAGACCTTCAGATGTTTTTCTAGTAAGGTTTCAGTGAATCTTATTAAACCGTCATAATATGTGATTGGAGAATACAATATTCTTGTAGTCAGGTTGCATATATACTACGTGCACGGCACACGGGTGTAGGGGGTCGCTTCTGTGTGCAATTGCAGCTTGGAAACACGCGCGTCTCCTCGGCGAGGCATGTCCTGTTCCTCTGTGTTCGCCCCCGTCTCTGCGTTGCGCAATGCGGCAATGCGGCTCTACGGTCACAGCGGGCCGCCTGTTTGCTGGAGTGAAGGGCAAGGACATCATGGCACACTCGCGGTCTACTTGACAGCCAAAATGTGCGGCACCAGCGGCAGTGCGCCATGCCGGCTCGTGCACGCTACGCCCGGGCTCTGCGTTTGACTCTCTTCGGGGACGCCGAGAGCCGAACGTGCGCTCCGGTTTGTCGAGTCCTTTGTTTGTCCTCAAATGTTCTTCAAAGGCACATCCCCTGGGGGAAAAATGCCCAATTTGATCGCACATGCGTCACCACATGACAATTCACTGCTCCAATTCAGTTCGTGTGCAGTTTGTTGTTGAACTGATGACGACCGAGTCTCCTGCAGCTCAGAGTCTGGCGGGCGGATTTGAAGCGTGTCTGCTCAAACCACAACTTGGATTCCCCCCTCCCTCCTCCCTCCTCTCTCTCTCTCTCTCTCTCTCTCTGCCGCTCTCTGCACTTAGTTGTGTTGGCTCGATCGGAGCAGCTATGTGTGAGTCGCGCGCTTCAAACTCACGGGGTTGAGCAGAAGCGGGAACAAAGAGAGCCGCAGATAGAGAGACTCGCTTGTTGGGTTCGTAGTTTATTTTATTTTAATCTGATGTTAAGTTCAAACGGCACCCTGCTGTTGCCTTCTAGGTCTGTGTTGTTTGTTATCACGCTGCTATAGATTGACATACATGTGCCTGTTGTCGAAATTTCCACTTCATAGCTAAATCCTCAAGCTGCTTTTGCATATCATGTTTCAGTCCAAATATTTAAACTATGTGTGGTGCACAGCCGATTTGAGATAATTACGGATGAAATGCCACAAGTCCTCGCGTTGTTTGCTAAAAGGACCGATATAGAGGCTGCTTGTTTTGTGTGGCAGGCCTGATAATTAGAAGCTTATTTAGCATTGCACGTTGAGCCGTTAACTTTCAGCACCACCAGGAGTGGACAGCTCCACTGGACCGTACAACAACAAAGGCCCACATAATGATATGTCTATAGGCAGAGGCATGTGGTTATGTTGTTGATCACCCACAGCTTAAATACATACCAGACCTTGTGTCTTAAGTGTTCATGGTTATTACTGAAACATTATCTGTATATGACAAAAGGGCTTTTAAATCGGTTGAATTATTTTCATCTATAGAACACTTTAACTTCTATAAAGAGTTAAGAGTTATTAAGTTTCTGTCTATTTCAATATAACCTCAAATTGTATCCAGAACCACTTGGATTTAGTAATAGTTGTAGGTGTGCCAACACCTTTTTACCGTTAAAAATTAGAAATATTCTCTCTGGTCTGTTTTTTTTTTAGTTGGTTTGCAATACTCTCGTCTATTATTAGACTTGCTGACCTCACTTCGAACTGTGTTTTTCTGGGGCAAGTGGGGAAAGTTGTGCAGAACTTCATTTATTGGAAAATAATCCATTGGAGGGAAAGCTCAATGGAATATTGAAACTTTTAACAGACCAGCAATGCTTGTTATAAAATCCACAGGTACCCAGTACAACTACAGGTAATGATCCAACATTGAAGAAACGCTGAATTTGTTTGCAAGTGCAGGAATATAAAAGCTGTGTCACTAGAATACTTACTCTAAATTGTTTTTTACTGGGCTATTTTAATCCATTCACTTAAAAAACAGTTACTAAAATAATAGATTAGATTTGCATTTAACCAACATGGTGAAAAAAAATGTTATTGATGGATATACTTGCAATCAACTGACATCATAATTAAAATGAATTGTTTTTTATTGAATCCTAAAATGACTTTTAAAAGAGTGTATGTATCCTTCATAATGTATCCTTACAGCATTAAAACTCAAGTAGCATGATTTGCTGTGAATTTTAAAATGCTAAATTACATTAAGGCATAGTAAAATAACTAAAATAGAAAGTAAAATTAAATAGACAATAAAGTAGACAATAAAATAAAAATGGATAGCCAGTTTGAAAGAAATGTTACAGACAGGACATTCAAGTAATGTTCCAAAATTCTTTTTTTCTGGCAACTTCTGTTCTGTCAAAAAAGGAGATTAATGAAATGGTTATCTCCTCACTATTGAATTGCTGAAAATCAAATAATGATATTTCTTAACTTTCTATTTGAATTACTTACTTGAATTCATTTTTTATTGAAATTTAATTAAATGTAACTTATATAATCAACCACATCAAAGTCCTCATAGCAGATGCCAATCCTCGTCTTGCTTTTACATCTGACTTTTAAATCATTCTTTTCTGTTTAAAATGCTGCTCCAGAAAATTCTACTCCTCATCTGATTGGCCGAGGGGAAAAGGAGGAGCCTTAGCCTCTTGTTCATTTTCATGGCTCCACCCTTTCGGCTCATTTTGTTTGCCGCAGATAGAAAGAAAGAAAAATGGGATTGAATTGAGAAGAGAAAAAATAGAGCGACTGAGTTAGAGAGCAGCAGGTGGAATGACATAATAGGCACTGCAGCAGAACTGCAGCAGCATCGAAACAAAGGGTCACACATACAAACAGGCAAACGAAATGTACATTTGCTGTTATATCTGAAATCTTTCACCTACACATAGACACACAAACCCACAGTTTTAATGCTTTCCAAGTTCCCATTGTTGTTAAGGGGTTTTAATGAAAGGGACGCCAGATCCAAGATAGACCTTATCCCTCTAAGCGTTCTCCGAGTAGGATTAACTAAAACATAATCTTGATTTGTTGAAACAAAGAATAAATAAGTAGGCAATGTTTACATCTTCATATGTCCCATCTTTTTTCCTGTAGATACTCAATTCAGGATGTCCATCCTGGAGCGTCTCGAGCAGATGGAACAGAGAATGGCTGAGATAACCAATCAAAACCCCAGTTCAGAAACCATGGCAACGAGGGATGGAGGATTGGAGGGAGGAGGAGCTACTGATCAGCAGTCTCAAGTAAGGCAGAAAAGGAGTGATATAGCTTGGGTGAAATATACCTTCTCACTGCTAGATTCTTAAACAATGTTTATAGTGCAGTACAGGTGAACAACATTATTCCAAACAGAACGTTTTTTAGTCGTAGATGTTTGTTCACTAAAATGTAAATGCAAAACTACTCAGTTCAATGTAACAATGCAATCTTGAGTGTTGACAGTTCAGTAAATCAAACACTGATGGCACATCGCTGTGCATTACATATATATATATTTTTTTAGACACAATTGCTTTGCGCTGGTTTGAGTTTAGTTGGCTGAAAGAATGTTTCAAAGAGGGTTCATAACTAAAAGAAGGTTGAGAACTAGTGTAGTAATAATTAATTAATTCAGTATTCCCAATCCACTTGCTAACATGTTTTATAGAGGACACTGTAGAGTACATTAAGCCCATTGGCAAAATGAAACAATACCTTCAGACACCAGTTAGACAATTAGAATGTGCCAGATTGTATACATTGCCATCGTTGTCTACTTTTTTCAGGCATTGTTGCATACTTTGACCCCACAGGGACATTACGGATGAATGGCTAACCCGCTATATTATCCACCATATATTGGGTAATGAGGATTTCAGACACACTCCACCGAAATGGAAACCCTTTTGTCTCTGATCTTCCAGATTTCTACTGATCAAGGTTCGTTCGAAGGTCGTGTTGTGGTGGTTTGTGAGAAGATGATGTCTCAGCCCTGCTGGGCTTCGTCTAATCAGCTCGTTCACAGCAAGAACTCCAGAGGAATGACCTTACTGCATCTGGCTGCAGCTCAGGGCTATGCAGGGCTCATTCAGACCCTCATTCGCTGGCGGTGAGTAACACGCAATCATGACACACCATTGTGAACGCACAGGCTGTCAGTTAGTTTCACTTGTGTTGTCCTGCTCTGCAGTACAAAGCATGCAGACAGTATTGACCTCGAGCTAGAGGTGGATCCTCTCAACGTAGACCACTTCTCCTGTACTCCATTGGTGAGTGACCATTATAATATTTCTGAAAGATGTGTGTCTTTCTTTCTGTGCCTGTGTGTGATCTGATTGTTTTGTTCTTTTGCCTCCACAGATGTGGGCGTGCGCTCTGGGGCACACTGAGGCAGCATTGGTGCTTTATCAGTGGGACCCAAGAGCTCTGGCTATTCCTGATTCGCTTGGACGCTTGCCGCTCAACATTGCCCGATCCCGGGGCCACACTCGATTGGCTGAGCTCTTAGAGCAGCTGCAGCTGACTCCCCAAGCTCAGGGCCAGTCTGCTGACACTTGGATGGACAGGTGGAGAGGAGAGTCACAGACCAGCGGAATAAGCAACAGCCCTATGCCAAACCCTAACTTAGGTGGGATAGAATGCTATATTGTTTTTTTTTGCCAACAACAAATCTTTTTTGTTATTTTTAATGGGTCACTTCAACCAGAACACAAACAAGAAATTGCCATTTAGCCCTAGTGGAATGTAACCTCGCTGGTGGTTTCAGTTTATAATATAGAGGCTATAATCAGGAATCAGGAATCGTTTATTCCCATAATATGTCAGACATACATGGAATTTGACTTGGCGGTTGGTGCATGACGGCAGATAGTACAATAATGGAGAACAGACAACGTAGTACAGAAATATAATAATATATCTCTCTTTGAAGTTAGCTTAGCATGAAGACTGGAAACTATAAGCCTGACAGTCCAAAGGTAACAAACTCAAAACCTCTGAAGCTCCCTAAAATAAATAAGTCGAAAAACAACAACTTAGTATCAGCATTTTATTAAGTTAGACTATCCACTAAGGTAGGAATCTATGTTGCCACTGTTCCAGCATCTTTGTTTCCCCAGAGCTGAGGAGAGGCAGGGCGGAGAGCCAACCAGACAACCCGAACCCGAACTGGAACCAAACAGGACACCGAGCCCAGCCGGGAACCCAGGGAGAACAGGGAGGCCCACCCCCAGCCAAGAGACTCAAACCCAGCCCCGACACCCAGCAACAGTTAGCTAACTCAACCCCTGGTACCAACACCCTCTCCACCCTCCTCAACTCGTCCCCTGGTCCTAACCCTCAATGCTCTCTCCTCCCCAACACCCTACAAACTCAACCCTCCAACCTTAGCTGTCAGAAAGCAACCCCGGCCAGCTCGAGCCCGAATCGACCTCAGCTCCCCAGCCCTCCATTCTCCCACCTGCAGGCCAGGATAGGGGGGTCAGGAGGGGGCAACGGCTGGAGTCCGAGACAGACTCTGGGCCAGCGTAGCCTAGCCAGGAGGATTCTAGGAAAAGAACGACTGGCCATTCACCTGCGCCAAAGGGTGCTGTGTGACAGGGGAGAGGAGACGGAGCTGCTGACCTATCAGGATAACACAGAGGACCTGCAGGTAGGGGCAGCAGTTTGTGAGGGACAGTCTTGATCTTGTTTCCTTCACCAAAACGGAACTTTTGTACTGTATGTATTTGACAATGTGTACGGCTTGCTTGCATGTGTGCCATGTTTGTGACAACATACGTGAAACAATACATTAAAAAGTCTATGAAAACAACATTTTGACCCTCGATGTGAATAAAGGGAAACTCCCATGTTACCTCATCAACTTAGATATAAACAACTGATGATGTATATTGTACTCAAACATTGTGTACATTGTCATCATGAGAAGGCGACGCAAGAGCAGTAGGAGTCTCTTCACAACTATGTTAGTTCCACACAAGGAATGGTCACTAATACAAATCATCAAATGAGATCACAAAGAGAAATGGCAGACATACTAAAGGCTCAATGGCAAGAACAGGAATTTAGTACTAGTTGGTTAAACCTTAAAGAACATGAAAGAAATCGTTTAGTAAATTTAATAAAACTGTTGGTTACCCTGATGTCACATCCAGCATGATACAGGGGGGGGGGGTCATGAAGAGAAGATATGTTAAATAATTAGACCTTTTTTGATTGTTCAAGGAGCATATGTGTGTTATATATATTGTGTGTTTTGATTGAGTCAAATTTGATGCATATAGCGTTCAGATATGAAGATTAACTTTTACAGTAAGTTGATAAGAAATTATGACAATGCACACTAAACATTAATACATTAAACATGAATCGCATACTTAGAAATATGAAAATCACTCAACTTTTAAGCTTTACCTACTAAGCTACACAGAGTTGACTGTCAGTAGTAACGTCAAGTGGAGCAGGTGTTAGAAATATGTAAGTAATGTTTGCTCTGCATGTCCCGCAGATGGACATTACGATGCTTGCTGATCACATCGTGGAGGCTTCAACTTGTAGGCTCAAGCAGGAGGAAATGGCAACTGAAACGGACCCCAGGATCAGCGGTGATGTCAAATTACTGACTGGTTACCTCGGTGAGGTGGAGAGGTGAGTCCACAAATTGCAGATTTCTTTACCTAAGTCATTAAATAGCGCACATCTTTTTTGGTAATAAACTTTTGCTTTCCTTACTGCTTTTCTCCAGGTTTCTAAACTCTCAGACTCCTAGCCCCAAACCAAACTCTCTCTCAGGGCCTGAGGATCAGCAGAGTCCACAGGCTAAAGAAGCCCTACCCTCCCTCTCTGACTGGACCTCCTTCCTCTGTGCAGCTATGAAAGAAGAACGGTTAAAAAGTGACTCCTGTCTGGCCATGACCGAGGCAGAGCAGGGGGAGCTGTATGAGACCATCAGGCATGCTCTGCACTCCCTCAGAAAAAACAAGGTATACCTGATTTTCCCTTAAAAAATACAAGGTTTGCACAAGAGATTTGAAATCATCCAATGCATTTTGTCACCATATTGTTTTTTGATCTGTTTATTCATATTATCTTCCTCTCCATGT
The DNA here is from genome assembly GCF_949316345.1 of Pungitius pungitius. Taxonomy (NCBI): domain Eukaryota; kingdom Metazoa; phylum Chordata; class Actinopteri; order Perciformes; family Gasterosteidae; genus Pungitius; species Pungitius pungitius. The sequence continues at coordinate 16,707,225 of NC_084907.1, read as the reverse complement.
CTCTCTTTCATGAATTTGAAACCTACAAAGGCAATGAACCATTTAACATGTACAAACTCTTAATCTCTCTTTTGTCAGGGTCCCATTCAGGAGCAACGTAAGGAGATTGCAGCAGTGATTCAGCGCTGCTATAAGAGATACAAGCAGGTAAGCGCAGCATACATGTAGCATCAACCCTCTTCTTGCTTTTACATCTGACTGACCTACAGTTAAGTAATGAATTAGAAATACCATACATAAATGATTGCATTGGTGGATGTATTCCCTTCGTAATGAAATGTCGTAAAGGATTCGGAACAAATGGGGTAAAATCACATTGGACATTCATTTATAAGAAACTGACAATAACAATGTGGCTTGTCCACATCCTGTCCTACAGTTTCTTATTTTGATGGTACTAACTTTGAAAATAGCTCCAATAAAACGATGTATAATGAAGCCAAACAGCTTAGACATGTAACTTACTGCGTCAGTTCTTTACAACATTCTTTTCCTTCTGACGCCATTGATAAGGGACATTTACTAACTGCACATGACCTCAAGCTGTGAAAAGCGTGTGGGCCATGATTTTTAGGTAGCAGAGGGAAATACAGTATTTATAGCCACAATATTAGTATAAAAATGAAGAATGAATGAACACAATGAATGTGTATTTGGAACAAAATGCAAAAAAAGGCACATATCTTCTAATGAAATGGATCTTCTCTCTCAGTATGCACTTTATAAGAGGATGACCCTGGCAGCCATCCTGATCCAGAGTCGTTTCCGGAGTTTCCATGAGCAGAGGAAGTTCCAACAGAGTCGAAGAGCAGCGGTCCTCATCCAGCAATACTACCGCTCCTATAGACACTCCCTCGGGTACTTCACACACACTCTCACACACGGAAAGGGCATATTCATGCCAAAGATTTGTTCTTACTCCTGTGTCTTCCCTTACAGCAGCCTCCTGACGAAAAAACAAAACCAGGCTGCTCGCAAGATCCTGAGATTCCTGCTCCGATGCCGCCACAGGTGAGCCTTTATCTCCTCACACACTATTCCACCCGCACTGCTCAGCGCACACACATCCAAACCTGCACACACTGACAGCCCACTGCCGCTCATGCGCTCTCTGCGTTGGTGCTAATAGTTGGTGTTGTTTTACTGTTCCCGTGAAGCCCCTTGATGGACCACAGGCCGCTGAAACGGGTGAGTTTTCACACTTTCTTCTTTCTTTCCCTCCCTCCTGGTGGCTGATGCCTGTTTGCATGTCAGCAGAGGGAGGGAGAGAGGAGATCCTGGGTTATCATCCTTCCTTTTTGCTCTCTCTCTCCCTTCTCTCCCTAACTCACAGTCTCTCTGTCTCTGTCTCTCTCCGAGGACTTTTGAATGATGTCAGTACTTCTGCATGATTGAATGACACATAGATAGAGGAGCTATTTTTGCATATGATGTTCATGGGGGCATGTTCTGATTGACATTGGGCAAATATCTTGTTTAGGCTGCCAGCCTCTCTTTTGTGCCTTGATGATGGGGAGGGATTACAGAATGTGTGTCTCTGTGTGTGCACCAAGCACTGATTTGCAGAATATTTTGTCTTGTTTCACCGAGTATGGTTTTGACATGGAGCGGAAAACACATGCACAAATACAAACTTTCAGAAAACAAATATTGCGCTGAGCTTGTCTCCATGTGTGTTTTTTCTCCCAGGGCGAAAGAGCAGAGAAAGGCCAAGGGTCCTGAGAGCCCACCTCTAGGCCCACATGCAAAGCCCCCTCAGCCTGTGAGCAATCTATAAACCCACCCCGCCCTCCATCTTCCTCTTTTTCCTTTATTCCATCTTCCCAAAAACTCCATTCCTCAACCCCGTCTCCTGCCCTTTCCATTTCCCTCCCCGGCCTGCTTTCTCATCCTATCTTCCTTCTTCTCTCAAGAGGGCAAAAAACTCTTCCCAGACGGACTGAGGACAGGAAAGGTGTCCATCATGGCAGCTCAGACTGACAGACTGCTGGGTAGAGCCACGGGACGTGGCTCCACCCACAGCACTGATCCTCCTCCACAGTTTCACTGGGAGGCCATCACATTAACCTCATGGCATTCTTTGCACTCCTCATGGGTATGTTTCTTTGCAAGAGCAAGTCGACGAGTCAGACAAGAGAGCACAAGGAAGCGCCTGGCGACGACATCCTGACTTTCATGGCAGCGTCTGGACATGCTGGCTCAAGATAAAAGCTACTTTGACATGCAGAAAATATACAAACCCTGTTGGATTTTGTATCCAAACAGTAATCCATGAAAGAATAAGAAAACATAAACCAAAAAACTCACTTCTGTGTTGCATTTGCATGCAAGGTTTTTTCGCTTATTCCTCCTCTCCATCACCCTGAAGAGCTATAGTGGCAAATCATTCTGCTAATTCAGTATATCACAGTATCCCCGACCACTCCGACTCACAGGCTTACAAACCTATTAATCCGTCACATGATCAAAGAGGAGGAACTGCACTTGAATGTAAGAGGGGCATTGTTAGATAAGGGTTGGGGTCTGAAAAACGATGTCTTAATTTGTTACATGGACTTTGTATGGAGTCGTTCTCAGAGGCAGCACTTTGCTTGCCTGAAGTGGTGTGTCCGTGTTTGTTCGATTCAATGCATGTGTTTGAGCTATAAGCTCCTGCATGCTTGCCAAACTGCTTTAGTGTTGTTTATTTTGTATTTCTATGTGTAGTTGTGTCTCACTTATGTCCTCATCGACTTATCCTTGCCCTGTGTAATGTGAACTGTGTAAGGACAAATGACTTATTTTGGGTGCTTTTTTTAAACTTTATTTATTTATTTAAGGTTCTGATTATGTATTTAATTGGCTCAAGAGTGGTTCCGCTTGAGACTGGTTTTCCCCCCTTGTGTGGTAAAATATGACATGTCCCGATGGTTAAATGTCTCTGTTAGTTTGTTCTTTGCGTGAACCTCTAAATCCTAACTGCGGTTTCGAGGAGAGAGTCACATACCATTGCCTTGACTTCTTCTTGACTCTGAGAGGTCTCTATGCTTGCTCTGTACAGGACATGGGTCGTATACCTGCCCCTATACAGGGCATTGGTCCCCGTACTAGCCTATATGGGCAATCAAATCCATATTTTGGACTATTGCATATTCCTGTATATAAACTGACGAGGTAAGGGAATACAAGGACCCTGACACTTTTTCATAAGAGGACTGTATTTAAGATTATAAATTATTTTACTCCCATAATGAGAACTTAAGACAGAGACCTGGGTACACAGGATGGCTGTATTGCTTGTAAATATTGTAAATATTACAAACGGAGTAATGTGCATGAGATTTAAGACAAAAAGAAGATGTTAGTGGCTATGGACTGTGAGAGGATTTTAACTGCTTCACTTTAAGAGTATCCAGTATAAGTGTTACTGAAAAGAACATTTTGTTAAAGCATGCAACTGAAAAATCTAATGTTAGAATTATAAGTGGGAAAACAAACTTAGCTGAAACAATGATCTTTCAGACAAAACATTTACATTTTGTGCTTTTATTTCTTGGCTAGCAAAAATTAAACCCTTTTTGCCAGTAGTGCCAATTATTATGAATGCTATTTTGCGGAACAATATGTTATGTTGGGGAAGCCAACACCCAAAAGATATCAGTAGGATCCACAGAGGCAACACACAGACAATAAACCTCGTAAGAGATCTCGTACTAGCGACAAGCTCTGGGGTTTGTCTAAGGCAAACGTAAGTGTAGACAACCATGATGCAAGTATGAAGATGATACTAATGGTGATGTTGATGGTCATTTTAATATGAATACAATGAATGAAGACCCAAAACGGGGAGAGGGCGCTACATTATTTACAATGTGGTTGTGCTTCAGCAACATACTTAGCTTTTATTAAGACCATTAATCACACCTACAGAGGACCCAGCCTGGCCTCCAGTCAAAGCTTTCCATCTTCAAACAGAATGTCTCCTTTCCCCGCTTTTATCATATCATTTGGTTATTTCTTCTTTTTCTCCCCATTTTCACTGCCATTATGATACAACATGTACTTTTGACTTCTGGAAAGCTCTGTTTAGAAAGTGCCTGCTCAATAACAGAAAAGTGCAAGCTAATATCAGGAAATATCTATTGTATGTCCTCCAAAAGGTTGCTAGTTACCTGTTTATTTTCCTAAATTGTGTGTTAAAAGTGAACTTGACGGTGTTTAACTTGATCTGAGTCTAAGCAAGAAGCTCTAATTTGTCAGTGGTATGAATGAATGCTCATGGCCTGATTGACGCTGTGTTTTGCTTCATGAGATAAACCAGTAATTACAATATCACTTTATGCCCCACTTGTGTGTCAGTTTTGCAGTATTATAGTAAGAAACCCATCAGCCTCTGTGTATGAAAGGCATTGTCACGAGTCTATTCAACATCCCCCTCGCTGTTGGGAGGACGATGTGTTTTCTCACAAGGACTCACTTTCTCTGTCATTCTTCAAAGGAATTATCTTGCGGCATATAAACAAAAGCATTACCCAACAGTTTTTCAGAGGACAAAATAGCTGTCACTTCTTTGTTTTTTTTCTCTCTCTCACACTGATGCGCGCGCACACACATGAACACACACTAACAGTACACAAACGTACACGTTCAGAAACAGCCACACTCTATCTCTCTGTACTTATGTCTTTGGGAACAAGTAAATCCCTCCCTTAGATTTTACTCAGGGTTGAAGATCAGAGGGATGGTATGTGGAGTGAGATGATTGCTGAAACGGAGTTGTTCTTCTGCTGGTGATCGTGTACATTTGTGTGTGCATATGTATATTTATGTATCTGTGTATGTAAGGGATACTTCAGTTGTTCATTCACTAACAGAGTATCTTCAAATGTTCATGTTCTTGATTGATGCACTCAAGTGCGATGCTTCATCAAGCTGCCTTTGCAGACATTTTTCTACAAGAAACTCCAAATCCAGTATTTTATAGGATCTTGTTGGAAGATTATTAGCTAAATTGAAGGCAAGTAATAGGTGTTATTTCTATTAGAATACTTGCTCTTGTGTTAAACGCACAGAATTCTTGATACAAATAGTTCTTAAATAAAAAGTGGGTAATGGCCATACATCATCTCAATTTCCTTAAGTAAAAATATAAAAGTTAAGAGAAAGTATATTCAAAGATTCACAATTGGACGACCTCTGTTATGCGTGTTTAACATGTTTTCTGAATTTCCATCATACTGAGACACAGCCACAGTTAGGACTGTCAGGAGCATTTGTGTTAACAAACATCCTCTTAAACTGCGCCCACTCACATCAGCACACTCATAAAGAACACTGCTCTGGCCTCCTTTTACACACATATATATATATATACATATACACACACATACAGTCAGATATACACATAGGTCAGCAAATGTGCTCATCAGCACACACACACACACACACACACACAGAGAATACATACTCCCGAAATACACAGATTCCAGATAACCCATCAATATGTTCATGTTTTTGGAGAGGATGGTGACTGTAAAAAGAGTATATAGAGTAGAAGAAGTTAAAAAATATATATAAAATTAAGAAATAATGCCATAGTAGACAGCTGGTAGACATGCGCAGAGATGGCCTCTGTTCTCATAAATCCGCCTAGAAATGAATGGTATAACCTTTCAGGCCTTGTTTTGAGAGGGTGTGGCCAAACACCACATTGCATGCTAGAATGGTAGACCCTCATAGATAATCTATGGCTAGACCTCTCCTCGCCTTCTTCTTATTTCACCCTGTCTTACCTCTCTCTCTCTCTCTCTCTCTCTCTCATTTCCTGCTCTATTCCCACCTTGCCTGCTATTGTGTTCTCCATGCCAATCTCAGTCTTTCATTCCTCTTTTATTTTTTGTAGCCTAGTTTTTTATTTGTTTGTTTTACAAACGTGCATGCACCTGCATCACTAAATTGTTGATGTTTTTAAAAGAATATTTTGTTGCTGAGGCCATGCAAAGTGTTTTGAATATTGCCCTTATATGTGGAAAATGTCTTCTGAATGCTTTACATAATTTCTGCTGTAAAATGAAATCAGAATAAAAAGAAAATTTGCACTTTAACTTGCTTATTTTGACTGATATTTATTCAGTACGTGTTTATAACTTACACTTTCTATATTTTATTGCTTTTCTAATTTTATATTCTAAACATAATTCCGTGATCATGGACATTTGCCCAAGTGGGCTTTACAATTCATACATATAAGCCATGCTTGATGCTGGGACCTTCAAATCGGCACAGGAAAAACTACCCCCCCCCCCCCCCCCCACCAAAAAAAAGACTGTAATAGGGAGTAAAAGCAGGATGAAGCCTCGGGGGAACAACAAAGGGATTTTTCTCCCAGGAGAGACATATGTGCAATAGATGTCATGTGTACATAATGATCAAAACACCAGAGTTAAAATACATTCGATGCATATGGTATTCGTTACTTAAAGTTAGAGTAGTAAGTTGCTTATTGGTGGAAATATTAAAAATACTACTTATAATAAACGCTTATGTGGATATAGCAGGATGTAAAGAATGAAAGAATCAGTAACGCTAATGGTGATACTATTTGAAATGTGACTAATAATGATAATAATAACATGATGTGTTAAGTCTTTGCTTTGAAGGAGACACCATCTATTTTACAAAGTGTCTTCCACAAAAAAGCACACAAGATTGCACATTATCTTCTGCCATTTTTAGGACCTTTACCTAAAGACTACATGTCTCCACATTCTGGTAGGCTACGGTTTAAGCTCCCTACTGACTGAAACCTGTCCCAGGATGCTTGGAGCATGTAGGTCCTACTGGAAAATTACTGGTATTTCCTACATTACGTCACGGACAACTTCTTGTTACCGTAAACACGTCTTCCTTTTTCCTGGACGCGGGAAAATGAGCCACAATGCAACTCGGCGTAATCTTTCGACAATGGGGAAATCCTCTAAAAATTGATAATACAATTGTATGACCACTAACACCACCTTATGAGTTGATCTTCTGAAAATCGCTGATCTCTGTGTGCATCTTCTGCCGAATTCCTGGTATTTACGGTAGTAACCGGAAATGCCGTACGGATCGCAGCTGATATAAAGACGTGGTTGTTCCGTGAATAAGTGGATTTGCTGCTCAAAGACGGGCGGTTTTAGAGTATAATTTATTATGTTTTTAATCAACAAATTTAGATTTTTTTGCACTGAATGATTAGATTTAGTATCGTAATGCAACCTGTGTTCTTCTTCTGAAAACTCGACACTGTAAAGCCTTTTGCTGCTACCCAGCACTCCATCGACTGAGGAAACAATGCAGGCCTAGCTAGCATCCGACGTTAGCTAGCGAGGCTAATAGCATAACGCTGCTCCAGCACACTGCGGTGGGATTTAAACCTTGGACGAAGACCAGCTTCTCGACGCTGTAATAACATCCAATTCGGTATGTAATAACAATTTCTGAAATAAATGGGTTTTTCCCATGTAATTCATGCCATTCAACTTAACGTCAACTGACTTTTTTTTAAGATAAGACACTAATCCTCTATCGCCATATTTTCGTTAAGTTAGGCGTTAGCTTGTTAGCATTAGCGAGTTAAGTAATGTTGCCTCCTTGTTGATTCGATTCCCAAGTCTGCTCGTGTCACGGGGTTACAGATGTTCCGCCGAGCCACGATCAAACGTAACTTAACGTTACATGTTTTTTATAGAAAGCAGTAATGTTAGCGATCGGCTTGGATGCCTGTGGGGTCCCAAACATTCGCCCTCAGTCACCAATTCTGCAGCTAACGTTCACCTTCATGTTCGCAAGCGTCGAAACCTGCGTTCAGTTCTACTGACTCGTATAATAAGTGGAAAGCTCAATTCACCCGTTAATCAGACACCGCAAATGCAGGTCCCATTTAGATATAGATCATAGGTTGTCATTGCACCGGAATACTGTCTGTGCAGCCTAACAGTGGCTTAATGTAACCTGTATGTTTCTGTTTTTGCTGCTTGCACGGTCAACATAACATGGGAAGATTAATGATAGAAACGGTGTAATGTTGATAGATATTGATCCAGCCCATGCGTAAAACTCGCATTGGAATAGATATGCTGCGCTTTTATCCTGCTGCTTTTATTTCAGTGAACATGCTCCCCTTAGGATAATTATCGGTTTCTGTCCAACAAATTACGCATCCTACATAATGTTTTTGTGTATACAGCATTGGTCTTTGTCAAAGTTCTCCAAAGCTGATACCCAGACGCCGGTGATTTCGGCCTATAATTGTTGTATAACCAGTTTATTATAATACTTGGCGATCAGGGACCCCCCTTCAGACAATACCTTTACAGTCTCTTAAAATATAAAGTATCAATGGAGTACAAAGTGCACATTTACTCGATGGCTCGTGAAACATTTTCATGTTTGGGTTTTTATGTTTAATTATTTTTCTCAGTTCCCAATTTATTAGAGACAGCTAACTGAATGTAGTCTATAGAATAAAACAAAAACCTTGCAATAAACCCTACCTTCATGAAGGTAAATGTTCAGTTTACAGCGGTCTACAGCTTACTCTTTTCATTATTAATTGAACTGCTAATTGAAGAGATACATTCATTGTTTTGTTGTTAATTGTAAATCTTCACATTGAGTTGAAGCAAGGGGCTGTTTGGCAGTTTTTTTTAAATATGACTAAACAATAGCAACTAAACTGTTTTACGGTGGTGAGACTCAACTCATTTTTAGTTTTAGTGTGCTGTGTATGCCTGTTTGTAAAGTGTAATTAGTGATGTATCTATAGATAGATATATGTGTGTATATGGAGTGGACTGTTGCAGGTTGTGGTGCTGCGGTGAGTTGTGGCCACTGCCTCGAACCTGAGGCAGCGGCGACGACTTCACGACAGCTGCGTTGACTTTACGGCAGTGGCGCCTCGACACTTGCTGTCTTTGTTTGCCAAATATGTTGAGTATAATATGTATGACATTTGTTTGAGACATTTGCCAACATTTGACAATACGCCCTTTAACAGTACTAGTGTTAGTTGTAATTGTTTTACTAATAAAACGCCGATAAGTGATACAATGGCTTCCCGTTTAAGTGCAACTGAGCTAATACGGGCTAAAACCAGTTTGCACCTGTTGCCTTAGTAACAATAAACATCTTCACGAAGCGCCCTGAAGAATACAAATTGTAAATATTGATAAGATGCATTGTATAACTAACCAAATTTGTATGTATTAACGAATGCTTTGCTTTTGTAACATGTTTTTGGTTGATTTCTTGGTTTCGTTGTGCATTTTCTGTTTTAAAGTTAGATGCTTTTATTTTGAAGGCGCGGAGGAAAAATAATAAATTGTACAACCACCCACCAGTCGGGAGGGACGTTACACATTGTAATGTTTGAAATAATAACCCATGAAACCTTTTTGATAGAGATGGATGTGTTTGTTCTACATACATTACCAATAGACACATCCTATTCAAACGCAAAGGTGTTTGGGACTGTATGTCTATTTCCATACACTCTTTATATAACTTATGTCTGAAAACCTATTGGCCTGGCATTAATGTAGTTCCTTAGTGTAATCTAAGTAATAGCATTAAAATAATCACAAAATAAATAATATGACACTACATTTAGAATGAATAAAAAAATAATTAACCGCAACAACTCAAATATTGAGTTTTTATCAGCTTAGACAAATAATCTAGATGGTGTATTACACCTGCAGATGAGGAATCTGTGTTGTATTCTAGCATTGTTGTAATAAATAGGCAGCATTACTGTGTCTCTTATTATTTTGCAAATATCTGTGGGGATGAATACAAATGCAAAGAGTGTGTGTGTGTGTGACAAACTTTGATCAACCCGTCACAATTTGGAAATAGTACTTATAGTATGATATACTTTAATAGAGAATTTTACAAAATGAATATAAACTGTGTAGGCTAGAACGCATAAATCACATTCAAATACTTACAATTCTACACATTTTATTTGATGACTAGAAAATAACACATACAGTTCTTCAAGCTATACAAAAAAAAATCCTGTATGAATTCACATGATGATGTAAGGGTTATATTCACAACATTAGGGCAACATAAGCAGGCAGTGCTATATGTGTCACAAAAGCAACTACACCAGCAGACTAGAATTGTCTGAAAAAACAGCTCGGCAAACAAATTACATTTCATAATATATTAAGAAAGTTAAGAAAAAATAGTGTTTCCAGAAAGCCCATATTATCCTATCTGGACTTCAACGGGAAGACATTGTATCACTTATCGGCGTTTTATGGCTAAACCAATTACAACTAACAATACGCCTCTGTAGTGAAGTCGTGGAAGCTGCCACAACTCGAGGCGGCAACTCAACCTGCAGATAACAGTCGTACTTAAAATTTATTATAATGTCATATATTGTTGAAATACTAAAAGTAACGGAAACTGCCTCTGCACTTCTCGCAAACAATCGCACCACCCTCACCCTCTGTAGCACCGTTACCTTAACAGCGGTGGCACCGCTCGAGGTACGTCTCTCAGCCAAGGCTAAGGCGCACTTAGGTCGTGGCAACGCTCCTTTTAACTCGAGGCACCGGTCCAGGTAGCTCTCTCGACCGAGGGGCCGGTACCTGAACGCGTGGCACTGCTCAAGGTAGCTCTCTTGACCGAGTAAGCCAGTTGCCACGACTCACTGCGGCACCGCAACCTGCAACAGGAAGTGCCTCTAGCTCCTACTGAAATACAGGCTGCATAATATGCATTATGCGTTTGTTATCTGTGTGTCTAATTCTCATCACTCTCTTTTCAGCAATGAGCTCTCAGCTGCAGGTCTTCTCTCCTCCCTCCATCTCCTCCAGTGCCTTTTGCCGTGTTAAGAAGGTGAAGGTGGAGAGTAGTGTTTGGGATGTGTCCACCACGGAAGCTTACAGCTCCATCGCAGGCCAGGCGGCATTCGCGTTCACCCCAGCCATGGCCGTGGCACCCTTTGCACCAGCCCTGGTCTTCCCCCCGACGGCCCCGGGTTCCAGAGGTCAAGTGGTGGTGCGGGCTGCCGATAGCACCGGCAGTCTTCCGCGTGGATCCAGCCGACGTGTGACGGAGCAAGCGACGTCCTCCTCCTACACTCACACCGAGACGTCCTCTGAAACAAGGGCCCACCGGCACGGCCAGAAAAGGAAGATTGAGGAAACCAGTGAAGGCAGCGGCAGTGGGTGTGGCAGTGTCCAGATATTGGAGGAGCTCTCGGCCCCTGCAGCAACTTACTCCACCCGCACTGGTGGTGGCGGAGGAGGCACGGGCCAATCAATACCCCACTCGGCTCCAACCACCAAGAGCAGCAGCTCCAATGGTGAAGGGGATTATCAGCTGGTGCAGCACGAGATCTTGTGCTCAGTGACCTGTAGCTATGAAGTGCTGGAGTTTTTAGGAAGGGGCACGTTCGGACAAGTGGCCAAGTGCTGGAAGAGGGGCACCAATGAGATTGTTGCTATCAAGATCCTGAAAAACCATCCTTCATATGCTCGCCAGGGCCAAATTGAGGTAATCAAACATCATTTTGTGTATCCGATACATTCAGTGGTTTAGGGCTCTAGCTGTCTGTTGTTTAGGTCAAGTATTCTGTTTACTTGAATAAAATATATATCTTGCTTAAATAAGAAATAATAAATGAAAAGGGGAAAACAAGACAAAACAACCTGGTTCCCTTTTTAGAAAAATAAAGATTTAAAAATAATATAGTAAGTATAATAAACCTCAAACCAAAATTCAATATTTAATTATAAAAAATATCTTGCCATGTTTTAACAATGCCAAACCCTACTCCCTCTCTAACGAGTATTTAAAATATAAACAACTTTATATTGCGTGTTACAAGATTTCATTAAAAAACATCATGGTAGCCATTGTTCGATAGTAATCTTTGATAGATCGAGCTGGCATGAATCATAGCGTAGCCTTGTTATTAACCTCTGGTGCTGATGTAACTCGGAAAACGTTGAAAAGAGTCAACGTCTCTGTAGCCATGCAACCATTTAACAAGCACTTCTGAACACGTGCAATGGCAGCTTAACATCCCCATGGTTTACAGTCGGCCAAAGCCAACTCTAGTGCTCTCTGCCCAGCTGCAAACACCGACATGTTCGCGACATATTCATGTCAGTGTGGAACTGCCGTGTGTGGAGAAAAATAACAACAAAAAATTCAATTTTTTTTGCCCCCCTGTTATAATGGTAGGAACACTGGAGCAAACTTATTGTCACTACTTCCTTCTGGGTCAGAAGGTACCTTATTTTGGGAAATGTCCAGTTGTACTATAAAACCATTGTCATAGTTCTTGACGGTGTAGTAATGTATTGAAAACCATTTTCCCAGAAATGGGATCTTGACAGATGGCTGTTTATGTTTTTTGTTGCGCAAATGCCGTTCTGTCCTTCCAGTAAACTGCATATAGGCACTAAATCTAAAACGGTGGGAAGGAGTACTGGGTTCAAACATTAGTGTGTTTAATGGAGCTCCAATTGACCTGCGGATGCATTAGATTCTACCAGGTTGTGATTGTTTAAGGCATTTTAAAATTATCATTTAAAATGATCACTGACCTTTTGTACAACCACATCATTTTACATTCCCTTAGACTAATAATAATAATAATAATAAACCAGCTTTAATTGACACGTTACACTGGGTTGTGTATTTCCTAACAGGTGGGTATCCTGAACCGGCTGAGTGCAGAGAACGCCGATGAGTACAACTTTGTGCGTTCATACGAATGCTTCCAGCACAAGGGTCACACCTGCCTTGTGTTTGAGATGCTGGAGCAGAACCTGTACGACTTTCTCAAGCACAGCAAGTTCAGCCCGCTCCCCTTAAGGCACATCAGACCCATCCTGCAGCAGGTATGCAAATGTTTTGTCAGGCATTCATAACTCCTCAAAGAATTACTTTGATGTTGTCGTTGATGGGATGAAGTAGTTTTGTTTGAGAACATTTGCGTGTTTGTATTTTTAGGTGGCCACGGCACTGATGAAGCTTAAGAGCCTTGGGTTGATTCATGCCGACTTGAAGCCCGAGAACATCATGCTGGTGGACCCCCACAGGCAGCCCTACAGGGTGAAGGTCATTGACTTTGGCTCAGCAAGTCATGTGTCAAAAGCTGTCTGCTCAACCTACTTACAGTCTCGCTACTACAGGTAAGTACAACGCATCCAGCTGTGTTTGGTTAGTCTAAACCAGGGGTTCTTAACCTTTTTGACCTCGGGGCCCAACTTTTTAAGTACACAGTTGGCCAGGGCGCGTTCAAATATTAACACGGTCTTGGATTAACTAATTTATATTATTTGTGGTTGGATTTGTTTTCAATGATTAAATAAAATAATAAAATAAACATTTAACAAACAAAACCCTGATACAGTGATTATCACATGGATATTTATTTATTATCTGTATATAAATCTGCACAAACAACAGTACTTAACAATTCATTCGAGTCCTGCCTGGAACGATGTTAATTGGCTCCGTGGAAATAATTTAAAATTTTCTAACCTGTTGAGTCAGCTCGGTGCCAGCTAGATAACAGGTGTTCAGTCTCAGCTGCCTGTGTTTCTCTGATGAGCGGCAGCTTCATAAAGTGCGTTCACGCTGTGGCAGCAGGACGGTGATGACGAGCGGAGCATCTCAACTCTGATTGGCTTTCGCGAGACAGTGTCGTTGAAATATTTAAACCGTGGTCCTGTGCGGCCCACGAGTACAAGTTGAATGTGTTTTACGGCCCTCTAGGTGGCGCTCGCAGCCCAATCGGGGGCCCTATGGTTAAGAACCACTGGTCTAAACTAGGGTTGCAAAGGGGCGGGAAGTAAATTTCTGGAAATTGGACGATACGGCCAACAGGATTATTAAAAAGTTGTATTAGAAATGATTTTCATGCATGTATGCTTATGACAAGGTAAATACAGTTAAATTACCCCAGAATTTCCAGTTTATTTTCATGAATTCCAGTGGAAAGTTTGCAACTTTGAATTTTGCAAACCTAGTCTATACCCTCCCTTTTTTTGTAACCATTTTGAGACAAATAAGCCAAGTTACTGTGATAAAAACTTTTTAGCTTAGAGCCTGTGAAACGGGTCCTTTAATCATGTCTCCTCTTTCTAGGGCTCCAGAGATCATTTTGGGTTTGCCGTTCTGTGAGGCGATTGACATGTGGTCTTTGGGCTGTGTGATTGCTGAGCTGTTTCTGGGTTGGCCTCTCTACCCTGGAGCCTCTGAGTACGACCAGGTCAGTACTGACTTCAGTGTTTCCCAAACCTTCTCTTGTGCTCAAGTCTGGAAAAGAAGCCCCAAATTGTTCTCATCCTTGGATGTTGTTGTTGTTTCCAGATCCGTTACATTTCCCAGACTCAAGGTCTGCCTGCAGAGTACTTGCTGAGCGCCGGAACCAAAACCAGTCGCTTCTTCAATAGAGGGCCCGACTCTAGCTACCCGCTCTGGAGACTCAAGGTAAATGGAACCTCCACTTAATCCTACTGAGTATCTGGTCGTTAAATAGGCTTTAAAGGAGTGTTGGTGATGTCGGAGATCTTCTGTATAGGTTCATATATATACGTCTTTATGCTGCTTTAATTTCACCTTTTGATTTCAATTGTACCTATGAAATGGTTTTGACACATACTGAAACAAAACTTGTAAAAAAAAAAAAAACTTCCAGACCCCAGCAGAGCATGAAATGGAGATGGGCATTAAGTCCAAGGAGGCCAGGAAGTATATCTTCAACTGTCTGGACGACATGATGCAGGTGAGATGGCTTTCACAAATATCCTCTGATTGAATCGTTTTTACACAAACCTAAAAACATCCCATTACCTGTACCATACATTGTTTGTTTGACCACCTATTCCCCATGTGTTATGTACTCCAGGTCAACCTGTCTTCTCATTTGGAGGGGACGGACATGCTGGCTGAAAAAGCCGACCGACGAGAGTTTATAGACCTCTTGAAGCGGATGCTCCGTCTGGATGCCGACAAAAGGATCACGCCTACAAAGACCCTGGGTCACCCCTTTGTCACAATGAGCCACCTCATGGATTATCCCCACAGCTCGCAGTAAGTGACTGCTGTGGACACTCCCGCACATATGTTTGTGGGAGAAGCTTTAAACGCAGCCCATTAAGCACTGTTCCTCCTTTCTCTCCAGTGTGAAGTCCTGCTTCCAAAACATGGAGATCTGTAAGCGTCGGAGCTCCTATGACAGCAGCAAATCTCTGTACTCCACCAGCGCGGTGCCCAGCGCTGCAGGGGGGAACCTCACAGTCACATTCAGTAGCCAACTCAACCAGCATAACCAGGTACGACCCGTGGATCGCCGATTTTTGGACATGTTTAGAGACGTGCAGCTCCCCTGGTATTAATCGGTGGTGTTGATATGGCTCTTTACAGGTGCCTTCTGCGGGAGGAGCGGTGCCTCTGCTGAACTATCAGCCGGCTCTGTACCAGCAGGCGACCATCAACATTCCCGGGCTTGCTCAGCAGAGTGTCCCGATCCCAACGCGGCCCGCCGGCCTGTGTAGCCAGACAGAACCCTTCCAGCAGACTCTCATCGTCTGCCCTCCCTCCACGCTTCAAGGTAACGGATATGGTTGCAATCAAAGGAAAGAGGAACACAAGGGTTTTCGGCAGAGTGGCAAAGACACGTAGGGCTTGTTTCTGAAACCAGAGATATTACTAATCCTCTGAAGGGATACGTGTGCATGTCAAATGACAATTCGGATCCTTATATCAGAATTTTGGTTACTCATTGGTATGTTTGTGTGTAATTGTTTTCCAGGGCTACAGCCATCCAATAAGAGTTCCAGTTTCCCTGTCAGGATGGAAAACTCTGTTCCCATAGTACCTCAAAACCAGTCTGCTCAGTCGTTGCAGATTCAGCCTAGTATGCTCACACAGGTAAGAGTTTGTAAGGTTTTGGGTGTTGTGTCCGATGTCTGGGACAGTCTAATCTTTTACAGGAAATATTTAATGAAATCAAGCACTCATCTGAATGGATCCAGATTGGGACGGACATGCTGTGTCGACCCGCTTCATGTATCCATCTCTGGTAGGAAAGAGGCATAAGGGTTAAAATTATAAAATAAGTTAAAAATAATAACTTTCTTTTACTACAGAAGAAAACAGAAAATAGAAATTGACTGAATAAATAATATGGCATAATAAAATACATACATTCGAAATATGTTTCAAATTAAATAAAATGTGTATATATAAGTGCAAAAGACAATGTAGCCTTATAGTCTTTGATAGTAGAGTATTTTATAGTATTTGAACTAATTTGATTAAGCAGTCAATATGTCGGCATCACAGAACTAGCAGTTCCTCTCCATATCTTCTTCACATGACGACACACGGACGTCTCACGGCACACATCCACAGCGGCACCAGAACCAGCTCCTTCTGTCATTGTGCCACACGTCTGCCTTTCAAGTCCGATTTAGAGTTGCCAGTCAGTGAGATGATGAACTTCTTCTGCATCTGTAGCTCATTTTCCTTTTATTTAAAAAAAAAAAATCCACCTGCTTTCCCACAAGCGTTTTTTACATATGACGCTTTCATTTTGAAGGCTTCAATGCTTCGTTGTGCTGCGTTCACACAAAAAGCCTAGCAAATTTTCGCCACCCTTTACTAGTTGTAGTTATTTCGCTTAATTCACGTCCCGCTTTATGTGCGCCTGGAAGGGAGCGTGGCTTTACTCCATTAGACGGTTATAATAATTTCCGCTATCCACCGTGGAAATAAATTATTTCTGCTTTTTATTTGATGTGTGAATTACACAAACGTCAGCACCGCAAACCTCGCACGGTTTGAATTTCACCGCCTCCTCCAGGATGTGCGCCTGGATGACCGCCGCTTCCAGCGCTGCTTCAGGCTGACCAGCAGCCGGTTGGATGACCTGTTTTGTCGTCTCTCGGTTAGACACCAACTAACTTACAGGCGTTCAGTCTCAGCTGTGTGTGTGTCTCCTGTGAGCGGCAGTTTCATAAAGTGTGTTCACGCTGTGGCGGCAGGACGGCGGTGACGGCGAGCGGAGCATCTCAACGCTGATTGGCTTTCACAAGACGGCGTCGGGTGAAATTTTTCCCCCAAAGTTGAAATATTTCAACCGCGGGTACAAATTGAACGTTTTTTGCGGCCCTCTAGGTGGCGCTCGCGGCCCTATGGTTAAGAATCCCTGCTTTAATGGACTTGACTTTTCCTCGTGCTCTGACCCTGCCTTCCTCTATCCTCCCTCCCTCCTCCAGGGTTCCTGCACACCGCTGATGGTGGCCACCCTGCACCCCCCCTCAGCAGGCATAGCTCCCCAGTATTCTCTGCCCCTCGGGCTGGGCACCGGGGTGGGTCGCCCCACCCTCCTGGAGCACACAGCCACAGTGCTGGTAAAGCAACAAGGACACCCCTGAAGAAATCCATTCACACTCTCACTACCACTAACAATGCCATCTCTTTCCCGCCCCTTTTGATACATAGTTTGTTTCCAATTTTTCCTCTCCCCCTCTGTGCCACAGGGGTCTTTAATGTATGCATCATATTCCCTTCATTTGCCTTTTCACAAGCAGACGTGTTGGAATCACATCATTTTCTTGTTTTGGGCTGAAATCATCACCATCCTTCCTGGAGATCTATTCATTTTTATTTTTTGATAACTACCGTTTGTGGCATTAAATTCAAATTGACAAAATACACTAAATGTTTTGCTCTCCAAAGGACAACGCCTCCCCACATTGTGCGACCTCTATTTCATTCCCTTAGGTGTGCTGAGGGCATGGAGCGCATGCGTTGCTGAGTTAGTCTGCGCTTTGCTTGCAGCTTCTCTTGTCCTGTCCTTCCTCGTTTGCAGCAAAGGAGGTCGCAGGTTCAAAGCCCGCTAAAATCACTCTTCAACCGCCCAACCCTCTGATGCACATCTTTCTTTCAGCGCCAGAAAATTTCCCTCCAGACATCAGGCATCAGTGAGATCTGATCTAATCTTTTCTTTAGTATTTTTCTCTAACAGGCACCACGGTCCTGTGTGTACTTGTCTTTCCACCTGATCTGACTGTTTGCAGTGCTTCATCGTTTGTGTTTTGCATGTGATCGTCTTGTGCATTAGTTGCAGGGCAATGCTATAGTAAGAGAATGGCTTGGGAGACGTTGCTCGCTTATCTATCTATGTGCTGTTGCCTGTTTTGAAGAGTTGAGGCAATTGGTTTTGGTGTTTTGGATGTATTCCTCGGCATGGCTCAGTTTGTCTGGCCTATTCCAGCATCACTTGAATTGTGTTGATCTAATCTTCGTCTTTGCATGTACTAAAGTGTGTGCGTCTGTGGTTTTTCTCAGCAGGCCTGGCCCACTGGCACTCAACAGATCCTCATACCATCGTCGTGGCAGCAGGTCCCCGGCATGGCCATCCACAGCTCCGCCCACCCGTCAAATGTGACGGAGTCACCCCTTCACTCGAATGGTTCCACTCAGCAGGGACACAGCTGGAGGTGGGTCCACCGGCCACAAGTTAGATAAATAAATAAAAGCAAAGTGCCTTAACTCGGTCGAGGATTCTTCCTTTTACACACTTTATACTTTATAATGGTTTACTTATGGTTATCCCATTTTAAGGATCACTTAATTTCTCATAATTTGACGGTTGACATTAAACTGCCCTATTTGTCCAGTGTAAGGTGCTGCAAGTACTGCGCATATTCAGAGTAATTTGACATGAGTTAAACATATACAATGGTTTTAGGAGCACAACCCAAGCCAGGACCCAGCAAGAGAGGAAGAAGGGGAAAGCCAGACGTGGAGAGAACAGAAACAGGTTGGCTATGTCCTGTCAGTTCAGTATTACGAATAGTGGATTTTTTTTCTAAATCTGGACCAAGATCTGTGCCCCCTATTTCTTATACATTCTGTTATTTAATGTTCAGCTGAAATAAAGTTTGCTTTTGGTGGTAAAACGTTTCCTCTCGTTTCTCTGCTTAGGGGCATCTCCACTGCATCCCTACTCAGCAGCAGCGGTGTGACCCCGCCCACCGCCACCTGGTCACAGCCAATCGTCATCTCCGACACACCCAGCCCGGCGGTCAGCATCATCACTATTCACAGCGACACTGACACTGAGGATGAGCGCAAATTCCATCCCGCCAGGTGAGGGGAAAGATGGGCTGTTTAATATTTGTTAAATATTTTTGTCCATCACAGAGATCGTCTGTGAAGGGGTCAGGAGGGCATCTTATTTATTCCACTCTCAATGCAACAGTACTTTTTGACATCCAGAGAAAACCGCTTTGATCTGCCTTTCTCCCGTGAAATAACCCAACGCGTTTCTCTCTGTTAGCGTTGGCCTCAGCCAGCGCGCTAATGTCATCAGCTGCGTGACGGTGCACGACTCGGACTCCTCTACAGCCAGTCCCCTGACTCCTCTGCCCCGCGCACTGCACCCGGCCGGCGCCGCGCCATCATCACGCCAGGCCAGGTCTCTAGCCGTGGTGGCACCTTCAGTCAAAACCCAGGGCTCTGAGAGAGGAGCTGTTTCACGTGGACGCTTGGAGACTGGTAAGAGCCCCCCCCCTCCCCCCCCCCCCATTTACTGTTGTCTGCGTGGTGGTTGATCAGTGAGGAATTTAAAATGCTAACTACCTTTCCATTCGCAGGGACCTACATGAAGCCGAAGAGATCATCCAACCGACAGCCCTGTAGCTCGGGGGAGAGTGTGGAGCGTCACAGACTAGTGCCGAGCCAGTCACACCCCTTAAACCTCAGCCAGGTGAGGCTTCACAGGCATAGATATTACCACTTTCAGTTTGTCCCAGTAGGACACTAGACCACCACTTTGGTATTTCATCATTTTTGACAAGAATTCTTCAAATCTTTATTTTAAGTATATTTTAGTATCCGTGTTCAATAACATACTTCAGGGTGCCCATCTATAACCATTGCAGGTACAATGATGTCTTTCACACATTTAACTTATCTTAATTTGACAAGTGACTTTGCACTAATAGATCCTCATCCTCTTAAATCTATAAATGGTAACTCTAGCAGGGATTTTTGCGACTGTACCAGCGAGCTATCCAGAATGGTGAATCCCACTGATTGTTGCGATCCTTTTGAAACATTCAGTCTGGTAACAAATACATACTGCAGTGACTCATATCATCCTGCATGATGGATGCTCTATAACTGTTTGTACTGCTCGGATGAAAGAATTTAACGAGGCCCTCTCTACGTTAAAACATGTCGGTGCATCAGCATTCCTGAGCTGTTCTGCATTGGGTAATTCACACTAAATATAGTTTAGTCACAGTTCCAACTAGTTCAGTTCTTTTTTTTCCATATGTTGCTGCAAGCTATTATTTAGAACCACAGACAGCAATTATTTGATCAGTTTTAACACTGAAGCTATGCATCAGATCAGTGGTCGTATGGAGGTACCTGGGAGACCTGCCAGGAGAGATTTACAGTAGTCAAGGCGGGAGATGACAAGAGCCTGAATCAGTACCTGCGCCGCCTTCTGAGTGAGAAGAGGTCGTATTCTGCTGATGTTGTACAGCGTGTACCTACAGGATCGTGTCGTCGCTGCGATGTTGGCAGTCAGGGAGAGTTGGGAGTCAAGTGTCACGCCAAGGTTCCTGGCAGTCAGAGTGGGCGTCAACACGGAGTCGCCGAAGTTAACAATCAGGTCCCGAGTGGGAGAGTTTTTTTCCAGGGAAGAAAAGTAGTTGGGTCTTGTCTGAGTTGATCTTCAGGTGATGAGCGACATCCACTGGGAGATGTCAGTCAGACATGCAGAGATCCGTGCCGCCACCTGAGTACATACATTTTACGCCAACATTTACATACATTTTATAAAATTCCTCTGGACAAACAATTTCACAATAGAGAAGAGTTTTAATGGTACCTAAAACCTTTTGGACCAACTTAAAAAGTAAATAAATGCATTTAACTTATGTGCATATACAATCGTGTTGGTACGGTACACTGGGTCAAGCTCCAGGGTTTTAATGTGGAGAAGAATTCTTAGTAATGTCACTGATCCACCAGCAGTCAGTTCAAACTCGTGATTTGCAGTCGAACAAGCTCCAAAATGTCTAAATTGTGTCTGCATGATACATAATTTGGTGAGACAATATATAGGATGCTGCTGCTGCTCCTGCGTAATGAGTATTTTGTCCTTTTTTTTAGGTCCAGCCGGTTGTCTCTTCCTCTCAGGAGCGCTCCCACAGCGACTCGTCGACGCGCCGCCAGCCGACGTTCCCTCCGGTCGTATCCTCTCACTACAACTTCCCCGAGGTGTCGGCCCTGGCCTCGGCCCCGGGCCCCAGCCTGTACGCCTACCCGGCCTCCACGGCGCTCTCCTCGGCCTCTCAGGCCATGGAGCAGCTGCTGAGCCGCGGCCACGCCGCCCACGCACACTCTCCCTCCGCCTATGCAGCGACGTACGCTTCGTCCTCCTCCTCCAGGAGGGACTCGGCCGTTCGTAAGGACTCTGTTAGTAGTCTCCTGCACGGCCTGCCCGCGGTCTACCAGCATCCTTTCGCCACTGGGTCTCCTTACGTTAGTGTGACTCCCCGGGCCGAGGCTTACGGTGCCTACCAGCTGAGCCCCAGGCGCCTCACACAGTACCCGTTCCTTTAGGGAGTCGCACACACACACACACACACACACACGTACTTGGAACAAGGAAAGAAATTCTACTTTCCCACAATTTACCACGAAAGGGAGTTTTAAACTGAGTTTCTAGCAAAATAACTGCTGTCCACTTATTTGTTTGCTACTTTGGTCTCAAATGCGGCATTTCCCTTTGGACTCATTTACAAGCCTTTATGGGTCTTCTTGTGTATTTTAAATCTTTTTTTTCCATTATTTGATGTCATCACATTGGTAAATTCTTCCCTTAACAATATTGCGTATAACCCGTATTGTACACCCATGTTATCTATATGTATGATAATGGCATTGTGGTTAATGTATTTTACTGCTGTTTATCTCGAGGTTCTGTGTGGAGAGAGACGTTCCTCCTTCCACAAGCTGCAACGACACTTTAGGTGAACTTTAGAGACGCCTAACTCAAAGTTAGTGAAGGGCTAGCTGAAAAACAATTACATGCCCTTTGTTCCTCATGAGCCTCATGAAGTTTTCACACTAACGCAGTGTGGCCCTTTTTTTAAATTTTTGACTAAAAAATAATGACTACCTTACATCATGTCTGATTCATCACAATTATGTTGTTTACTATGTTTTTAAATATGTTTTGTCATTGTAAGAAAGGAAGAGGAAGGTCCATGAAGACGTTGAACATGAGATGTGGTGAAACTGTGATGGATACATGTTAATTTAAGTGCACATGTGATAGTCTGTTAATATAGTGACAGTGTTTAGGCAGGATTTATGTCCTTATGCAATAGAAACTTTTAAAAAAAAGATTTAAAAAACGCATCAACTTGAGTGCTGAATGTATTTATGAAGTACAGTGGAATTAGATCACCATCCTGAGGACTGACATGATAGGCGTTTGTTTTAATTTTTTTAATTTTTAATATAATATATATATTAACCTTCTTCCCTACTGTTTTGCCCCTGAAATATAAAAACAGGAGAAACTATTCTATACTTTTGAATTCTGTTGCTGTTGGACCCTCTGATTTATAAAAAGGATCCATGGCCAGTTTGAACAGTTTGTATATTGATGAACTAGTTTCTTCTTTTCCTCATGACACTTGGACACATGGATATTGCTTGCTAGGAAGTTGGGAAAATTAAAAAAAACAAAAACAAATCAAGCATCTGTTGACAAATCGGCCTCCTATTCATTTACTCTGTGGCGGAGGGTCTTGTCTGAAATGTTGAAATCCACTGTTTTTTCACTCGCAGATCCTGCAGCGTGGACACAAGCCTCAAGCTGTTCAGTCTGCTCTGAACGTCTTTTAGTTCAAGGAGGTGAATCTCTGGGTGGTTTCTGTGGGTTATGAAAGCTTTTTAGTCAACACTTTCCTGTTGTGTTTGCATCAGTTTTGTGTTGTAATGTCTGAATATTTAACTGTATTTCACCATAACATAGTATAGTTAAGAGGCTATTTGGTAGAACTAATTCAGGGAAAAAAGGTTTCAGCTCAAATAATCCACTGTTGCTGTTTTCAATAAAATTACTCTCATATTCACAACGTTTTGTTTCATTATTACTCGCCCCTGTTTTCCTACTTTTTGTAAACGTTGGGCTTTCCTTGTCCGTGTGTGCTGATGCTCCAGAGGAAAGGTAACATTGTATATAGGATCCCAAAGTGTAAATACCATTAATACAGTGGCACGAATGGAATGCCGTTTTATTCCAAATTAAATAAATGAATAAATAAATGAAATATGCATTGGAAATACATTGTGAAATAAATAAATGAGGCAATAAATATTAAATACATTTAATCATTTCATGGTACTTTTATTTCATAATGGCACTTTATTTAATTTCATGTTCTTATATGCAAATCAGGGGGCGTGGCTATCTATCACATTCAGAACAGACAACAGAGTCGTGTGCAAAAAAAGGCTGGCTAAGGGACGTGAGAGTGTTGACATAATGGAAGACATCGGTGGGCTCCGAGATGGCATGCTAGCATTAGCAGATCAAGTCGATCAACATGGGTTATCTGCAGATACTATTTTGACACATTGAGGGGTTTTTTGGAAATACTAGGGCTTGCGGTTCCCACTTCGGCAGCTCTAGACTGCGGTCAACTCAGCCGACACTTGAATTTTAGTTCACGTTTATGCTTACATTTACGGTATTGAGCCAGCCCTTTTTTGCACACGGCTCTGTTGTCTGTTCTGAATGTGAGAGATAGCCACGCCCCCTCATTTGCATATAAGAACATGAAATGAAATACAGTGCCATTATGAAATAATGTGGCATTATGAAATAAAGTGCCATTATGAAATAAAGAAATGTGTACTTATGAAATAAAAGTACCATGAAATGATTAAATGTATTTAATATTTATGCATTTATTGCCTCATTTATTTATTTCACAATGTATTTCCAATGCATATTTCATTTATTTATTTATTAATTTATTTAATTTTGAATAAAACGGCATTCCTTACTTTTTGGGCCTTGGGGATTATGAACCTATGAGTAGCCTGATTCAAGGGATGAGACGGGACACAAAGATACATTTATTTTTCTTTAATATGGGTTCTATTTCCCCCGACTGCACTCTTGGAGCACAGCCTTAATGGGTCAAATTAAGAAAATACTTAGGACAGTGTACACCAATGACCAATTGCTTTTCTTTGAACAGTATAACATAGAATAGAACTAACATACAAAACAACAGTAGCGTCTCTCTCCTGTTTAAACAGAGACAAAACATGGTCTCGTACCACACTACCGTCCTTCCTTCGAAAGTTATGAAAACAATGAACTCGCAAACCTCAATCCACGGCAGCTTGTATCTCCCCTCTTAAACGAGACAGCAGCACATAACCCAAGAACACTTGGGGTTTACTAATGCACAAACACTATTGATGAACACGCACACTCCCAGAGCTGTCCCCATGCTAACCGCCGACTTATATTTACAAGTTGCCCTGAGGCAACAGACCAAAATCAAGTTGGGGGCTGGGGGCATACGTTTTATGGTTGATAAAAGCTCCCCATAATACGGGATGAAATATGTTTTACCCCCCAAAATAAAGTCATGCCAATGAAGGAAAATGAAAAAGAACTTTGAAGAGAGAGTTCAACAGGGCGTAAAACCGCTGAGAGGTCAAAAGGTGCCATTGGCTATAGGACCCTGGAAGATGGTGCACTATGCCTGGGGAGGGCGAAGCCATGACGGTACGAGCATGATGTGCAAATTTGTCGTCAGATCGAAGTATATCAAGTGTCAATAGGGTGTTACCCACCTTGGATCTAGTTTAACCCTTTTAGTCCTATAAGGGTTTTTTAGGCCTATATTTTTATATTTGTATGGCACAAATAAATATGATAATAATATATTTAAAATCGCAAAAATACATTTTCTAATAAATAAATTATATACATCAATTATATATAATTTCCATCCAACATGCATTAATCAACTGAAGAATACTGCAGCCAAGAGATGTTTTTGAACAATTTTATTAAAAATAGTAAATAAATAAATCCTGCTAAAGAAAAGTAACTTTGAGGATAACAATCCTTCATGTCACTCATATTTGAAACGATCCACATCAGTTTTTATTCCAAATGCGCCAAAAACATGGCGGCAACGTGACAAAAAAAGTGAACAATACATAATAATACATAAATAATTGTCTTCTAATCAGAACGAACTCCTCACAATTGCCTTTGCGGGACCCATAAGCACTGATGAAGACGGATGTGATGATATTCCAGTCCTTTTTTGATTCACTTTTGATTCAAATTCACATTACAGGGTTCTTCCCTCCCAGCAGCGACAGGTATCTGTCCATCTTTCTGGTTTTGTAAAACATATACATACAACATGCATATATACAACATGTTTACAAATACCAAAATATATATACATAAAAATGTCTATGTCTTGTACATATAATCTACAATATAACCACCAAAAAATACAACTTCTGGTTTTTGGACATTTTCAATTTCTTTAAAAATAAAAAAAAATATTTGTTTAATAAAAACAAGGCTAAATTTATTTTTTATATATTTTGGGGTATCAGTGATTAGCAGTCATTAAGGTTAAATCATTAAGGTTGATCACCTGTTCATTTATCGGCCATTTCAAAATGTCAATGAAGAACTTTCTTTGTTACTTCTAATCATTGTTACTCAAACCTTTTATTCACGGTAAATATAAGCCGAACATGTCCGCGTCGGAGTTCAACATGCCGAGGAATGGAGACGCTGCTGCCCATACGTGTGCGGTTAAGCTGTCAGAAGGCGCTCGCGCCTCGTCAGTGCACCAGGACGCAGCTGAAGATCTTTTGAAGTGAGGACGTGAAGCCAGCGTGTCTAGAATCAGACCTGAAGAGGGATGGAGACGGATCTGTTCAATAGAGCGTGCAATTCATCCACACATGAGGCAACACAGAAGAACAATCTCGTAGAGTGACAACTGATGCAACACTTGGTTTGTACCTGATGCGCGGGGTCTTCGTCGGCTTTAAATCCAAATCGTGCTCCTTCTCCATCGTCTCCTCTGCGATCACATCCCAGATTTCCGTGTTGACCCAGAGGGCTCCGGGCAGGGTCAGGCTGGCTCGGGTGCAGGTGATCCAGCGACACAGCGGGCAAGACACCATCCGGATGACCCCATCCAGCTTGGACATTTTCTCCAGGCACGGGGCGCAGAAGGTGTGGTTGCAGTGAAGGACCCTTGGGATCCGGCAGCTGCGCGAGTACTCGCAGCAGCACACGATGCACTCGTGCGCCTCGGTCACAGACATAGTGGCGGAGGGATGGAGCGGCTCGGTCACAGACATAGTGGCGGAGGGATGGAGCGGCTCGGTCACAGACGCGGTGGCGGAGGGATGGAGCGGCTCGGTCACAGACGCGGTGGCGGAGGGATGGAGCGGCTCGGTCACAGACGCGGTGGCGGAGGGATGGAGCGGCTCGGTCACAGACGCGGTGGCGGAGGGATGGAGCGGCTCGGTCACAGACGCGGTGGCGGAGGGATGGAGCGGCTCGGTCACAGACGCGGTGGCGGAGGGATGGAGCCGTATGGTGCGGACGGACTGGACGCAGAGTGCAGCTCTTTAACCACGCGGCGGCCAGCACGTGACATAAACAGATGTGGACAGATGGGACTTTGCATCGAAAATGGAATATTGGATGAATTAGGAAATGTTTTCTTCATTGATTTAAATGAAATAAATCCAAAGAAAACCGACTCTATCGGCGAAGGTGGAGCGTCTCTGGAACGTTCCGGTTTGTAGTGAACGTTGGCTCGGCTGCCTTTTATTAAAGTGCTGCCTGATGACGCGGCTCACGTGATAATGTCAAGAATTCCATGGAAGCACCCTCACCAAAGTCTTCTTTGGAATTGAACTTGTTGGCAGATTTCCAGTAGCAGCTGCAGACAATGACTTCCTGAGAGCTCAAAGCAGGGCCTTTGAAAGCAATCTCGTTTCATGAGAAGGACGTCTTTATTTAAAGAACATTAAACCTTGAGCTCTTTATACAACAACAACCCCCTTGATGTTTGATGTGACATTTTGAAATACAATCTGTCACCGAAGCAGATTAGAAAACAAAAAGGTTTTCTAAAATACCCTGCCAAGCAGTTATTGATTTGCATTTACTATGAAAACATACAATGTCACACGCGAATAACTGAAGCATGGAAATTTGTGCATTTGCTGTATAATCACACAAAAACGCACTCAGAAGTTTGTCTTTTTCTAAGATGGTTCCAAAGAAATGACAAAAAGGCAAATATTCTGCTTTCAAACACTTTGCTGTTGAACATTTGATACACAGTGGAACCATCTTCACTAAATGCAATGCATGACAGCAGTTACGTGAGCCCGGCCTGTGGTCCGTCTGGGTGTCTGTGACAGAAAAGACAAGGCAGTTTCTATAAATAAGAGAAACTAAAACAACCAAAATAATTATCAGAAAGAAAATATAAAGAAACATGTCGGTTCTCGTTATAGATTGGTGCTATATTGGTCACCCAAGCAAAAAAAAAAAAAAAAAAAACCTGCTGGTCTATTTACTTGTGTGCCCTGGGTTCACCGCTTGGCTCACAGGTTGATGGGAAGGAATGTCTGGACCTGAGTTTCAACTTTACGATGCACGGTATTTTAACGACCGCAAAGTTCACTCACTCAGCAACATTTCTGTAGGACGACTTCTTCCTGCACTAGCCTCACATGTGGTACCTAACGAGTTATATGCTTTACTGCCCTCCTCAAAAGTGTCAGCATGATCTTTGTCAAGAGTAGTCTTTAATATTTGTGTGTATAATTCATTCGTGTTAAATTTCAGCTGAAGACCAACACATTGCAAAGGAAAGAAAAACAGGTTACATTTCCACCTCCACAGCTACATTAGAAGTGGATAAACCAGTTATACAGCTGCTGAAGCCTTACAGATAGCAAATGAAAAGTGCCAAATGGAAACAGACGTTATGTGCACTTGCATCACATTAAGTTGAAGACCTTTCAAATGCACACTTATGCGGGACAACTGGTCTTGACTTAAACATTTGTCTCTGCAACAGCATGAAGTCACAGCTTGAGGAGCCTCTACGATTGGATGAATGACTAACACTGCAGGGGGGAATACTTCTCTTAAGAGATGGACATGGAGTAGCCTGCTCTGAGAATTACCGACTCACGCTTTATTCGGTAACGTTCATGAGAACAATGGCCCCATTGACCGTCTTTCTTTAGTGGTGACCTTCCTCCAGCACGCCTTCTTTAGTTCTACACTCTTCCCCAACCCATGAGCCAAGTTTGTCCCTGCTACAGACACAAACCACTGAAGCACACAGTAGGTCGTAACCGTTTTAATAAGCCCCTCCAATTCCCCGGCACTCCTCCTCTCAGTCCTTCTTGGGTTAGCCGGCTTTGAGATTCCGTCCTCCAAAGTCTGTGGTGGTGGTTGTGGAGGAGTTTTACTTAGGACTCAACATCCCTCCCCCACGTAGGGTGTTTGTAGAATATGGAGTCCGATAGCTGGCTCACCTGCAGGGGGGAGCCCTGCCCTCCACCCCCAGCTCCACTCACTCCTGGGCTATGCTCCTCAGCACGTACTTGACTGTGTAGGCAAACGCCGCAAAGCCCACAATAACAAAGAGGTTGGCAAGAGCACCACCTAAAAGTCCATGGTTGCGATTGGCCTGCTGCAGGCCGGGGGCAGGGTTAGCGC
Source organism: Pungitius pungitius (assembly GCF_949316345.1). Classification (NCBI taxonomy): domain Eukaryota; kingdom Metazoa; phylum Chordata; class Actinopteri; order Perciformes; family Gasterosteidae; genus Pungitius; species Pungitius pungitius. The sequence continues at coordinate 16,678,373 of NC_084907.1, read as the reverse complement.
CCCCGAGGGGGGCAGCACCCCCATTGAGGGCGGGGAGCCCATAGTGAGCGTGCTGAGGGTCTCCGTCGGGAACAACATCGGGTAAGGGGAGGGGCTGAGTGCGGGCGCTGATCTCCTCCTGGGCCTTTTGCTTCTGCTTCATCTCCTGGGGAAGGAAAGAGATTGCAGAGTATTAGGCTGACAAGAAAGAGAAAAGCAACCGGAAGTTAGAGATCCCTTCATACATACATCGACTACATCAGGAAATAGTTCACAAAACACTTTATCCTTGAGGTTGAAGGCCAGGCTCTGGGCCGACAGCTGTCTTTTCTGCAAAGAAAGAGCGCATCAAACATTTGAGGCATCCCATGTGGGTCGATAGCATGTGCAGCATTTTTCGTCATTTGTTTGCACTCACTGTGTAGTCAGAGGTCTCAATGCTGCCGAGGGTGGGGCCTTTCTCCACCATGAAGCTGAGCAGACCTGTGAGGATGGTGGAGACGGACCACGCTGGGTTCCACGTGTCTGGATGGAAGTCTGTGATGGACAAACATAATCTGTGGAGAAAACAGGTTGCAGAGGTACAATAAAAGACCACAGAGTTATTTTAAAAACCTGTAACGTCGGAATTCTCATTCAATTTAACAATTGCACCATATTCTTACCTTGTATTGCACTTAAATCTCCCATTTGGTGTTATCATATAGATGCTTGGTGGTTTAAAAGGAAATTCCCGAGGAAATATGAGTTTTCCGTGATAATATCCCCCTAAGGAAAATGTATTGTACAAAAACACATAACTCACAAAACAGAAGGAATGGGAAGGAATCTACTTAAAATCAACAAAATATTGCCAGCAAACAAGACCATCGATTGTGTTGACGTCAAGTGAATTTTACCTTCATATGGAGTTTTCTCAGGCCCTCTGACTACATAATGCCTATAGAAGACAAGACAAGATTTTCATTAGTGACCGGTTTTCTGTCAGGGAAGAATTGGTTCATCTGCACATTGTGACTTTCTTTGGGAACCAGTGACTTAAACAAGGACAAACCTCTCTGAAGTGTATCAAAGCTCCTGTTCTCCCCAAGAATCTTTGTCAGATCTTGCTGCTCCTCTGAGGGAGGAGGAACAATCTGTCCCTTTTCAGCTTGGTTGAGTTATTTTACTTCTGTCTGTACTTACGGGCTTGTGTTGATGATTCTTTAGGATTTTTCTAGTTAGTAATAAATACTTAATCACACAACAATTTTAAGATACTTTTGATTTCTCACAAGGGCTTAATCCACAAATTTACACCACATTTTCAAAAATAAAATTCTGGTTAATTTGTCATTATAATCCATAATAAACCATAATATTATATATATTTTTCATCACAAGACCTTTGTCTGAAGTCTAATGCACGGATGGAGAGTTCTTCTCAAACTTTAAATAGAAACAGGAAGAAGTGCAATCATATGTAGATAACATGTCTGAGACATGCAAGAATATTGTGATTCATGAAACTCCTAGCCAAATAATGTTTGATTAATTTGTTATTTTATCTCTTCATCAGCACTTAAAGTGCAGTATTGTCTTTCATTTTGGTTTTGTTTCATCAACTTGAATATAATTCTTTTGCTAATAAATCATCCATCCACAAACACATACTGGAACAGGGCTCAGCATGAAAATACAGGGACCAGGAAGACCGCCAAATCATTATTGGCGGTAATCATCCAACTTTTATTGTTAACATGGAATAATTTAAATCTGCACATTAATATGATTACATCGAACAGGGGTCTTCAACTAAAATGTGAAGAGGTGCATTTCTAAAAAGCAAAAGTTCGGAAAATCATAATGTGACTACTTGGTGTGATTAAATAGAGAAAGAGTCGTGTCAACATTTGCATGTAATCAATAAACGACGAACAAATCAAATAAATTCAGTATGATTCTAAAAGTCTCGACAAGATTTATTGTTACATAATAACTGGACATATCTATATTGATGGGAAGATAAACTAGAATTTCCCCTTTTCTGCTTAACATTTGGACTTGACAGTCTCATCAAATTATTAATAATAAATAAACCCATTTTAACAATTGAACAGTTGAATAGAATATATATATCCACTCTTTTGGGAGAATTAACTGGGAACCTGGCCGTGAATGCATCAGGGCTTTTCTCCTCCTCACGTGGAGGAGCTCATTAAGCCTCATGATGACGTTTCAACAGGTTCTGAGCATACAAGACACTGGTTTAGTGCTGCAGTGGGAAGTATCAACAGAAACCAGTCCGTCGCTGTCCAATGCTTCCTAATTTTTCTCACGCATTCTCCGTCTCACTTGTCTTTTTCCCAAACTTGGGCAGTCGAAAAGTGCGCGGTCATGTTTAAATCATAACCGTCTTTTTTTTTTTTTTTTAAAGCTTTTGGTCCGTGTCAAGATGGGACAGCTTCTGGGTCTGGATCGCCAGTTAGTGACCTCTGACATAGAAGATTCAAATATTTCGCTAGAATTCTCTGCTGAGAGCATAATAAGGGTCTAAGGTAGAGCGATGAAATGCAACACATTGCCTCTGTGATTAACAAGACTTCAGTATAAACATCTCACCATTCTAGGATGTTGGAAGGGAGCGGTTCTGCACAGATGTAAGGCACAGGGTCTTTCTTTATCCTCAGGTAATCCTGCTTAAGTCGCTGAGTGGCTGTAGTTGGAGCTCTCTTATTCCCGTTGTTGTTCATCTGAGGATTTAAAGAAGATTTAATGAAATTCATCTTGATATAGTCTCTTGAAATTGGGACAGAGGTTGCAGGTTCAAGTTTTATTCCCAAACAATACGGCTGAAAATTGTTTCACAAAACTTATTTATAGATAATTTATTCTAGTTAGATGTATCACGATGTATGAACATTGATAGAAGAACGCAACAATTGTTTAATCTGTAAAACAAGCAGCATATTGCTCTTTAGAGGCTTAAATTTAGATAAATGCAGGAGGAAAAATATATTGCACAGAGCTTGCTCTGTGTTTCCTTTGGATTTTTCGAATAATAATCTGCAAAGGATGCTCCAACCAAGACAAAGTGTTGAAGTTTGAAATTGTAACATACCAAGTACTAGTTAACGTAGTATTTGGAGATTGTCTTGCTAATATATTGCCAATACAAGTTACAAATACATGTAACATCATCAGCAAACTGCCCCCGTGTCTGCTGACACCCCCCAAACCAGCTGACAACATAACGGGCCGTACTTTGAAATGATGGCAGGCTCAATTGCTAATAAACCACAGGGTACTGAGCGTTGACGCAATTTGTGTAAACTAGGTTAAGCTAACCAACAATACTTGGCAAACTAATACGCTATTGCTAAACCTTTTCTTAAACGCATAAATCGATTGATGAGCAATATAAACCAACAACCGACTGTAAACTGTGTATAGATTAACTAAAAAATGCAGAATCTCCTCACGTCACTGCCGTCAATAGTTATGATTCAAATCGAATAATATTCCCACCCACACACACACACAGAGAGAGAAACGACGACTCAACACACTGACTTTAATTAAGCTAGCAGGTAACGTAGGAGCAGCTGATGCGACGTCCGGTCTGTGTGAGCTAACGTTAGCTAACGAAGGCCGGGGCTATGTTTGGCTACGTAGCGTTAGCAGTGGCTAGTTTTGTTACAACTAAGAGCTGTCTTCCAAATCTCTCGTGTTTACGAAGTAGATAAAGCGTAGTATAGACATACCTCTCGAGACACTCCACTGACAATAGGTATTCGTGGCTGGACACGAAATAAAGTTGTTGTTTCTGTTGACAAACCCCAAAGCAATAAGACGATGACACCAACGTAGCTTTAGCTATCGCCAGCAGGAAGAGGAACGACGCTTCCGGTTTCCTTCTTCGTTGCTTTCTTGTCTTCTTCTTCTGTGGTGTTTAACGGTAGATTGCATCCTATAAATTGCATTACTGCCTTTTCTTTAATAGAGCATCTTTGGAATGTGGTGCAACGGGAGTTTCCTTGACCTGTTTTTTGTTTACCCCGTCAAAGATATTATCTTATAGCTCTTTATTATCTAAGAATGAAGCGAAAGGGTTATATAAAATGATATTGTTTTATTTATTTTCTACAAACATGGGGAGGACTTAAGGCCTGCTTAGATCACTGTTTAATTGACCTTACTGAAGGCTTACAAGTGTACATTTTCTTTCCTCTTCATAAGTTTGATTGAAAAAAAAATGCATTTGCAAACATAACAATGAATGAAACCTTGAGTGGGATGCCTTCAGCCTCAGGTCCATAGCTGCACTTTAGAGTGGAAGAGGTTGAGAACATTGTGTGTTCCTCCTGCTCGGACAGGAACTTTGATTCAAGCTGCACAATGTGATTCAGGGAAACTCATCCTGGAACTGTAAGATAAATAATTTCCAAGTTTTCAATGAGATGACATGTTACATGTCAAATATGCCTCTGTGGACACTGAAGTCCATATGTCAGTGGCAAGTACAACACTAGAAGCATTTCGCAAAGATGACCTTACTTTACTTTCAGTTTTATTTCCAACAAATACCATTTTTCACCTCATGCCACAGCATGAGTTTGAAAGATATTTTATTTACTAGGCACGGAGCATCTGAATATGGTTAATACAATATGCAGTGATTTTGAGACCCATACATTAGGAAAATCTTTTCAGATTGTGCTGCTTCAGTTTTTAAATATTCTTTCTAACTGTATCTCTTGTTATTCACACAACTTGATGGAAGTGCTTTACTACATTTTGGTCATGGATTCACCCTTTAAAAGCATTATGGTAATCTTTTCCAGAGATCCTCCGACATGCTACAGTGATGTACAGTAATCATTTCTTTCCATCAGAAAAACTGGTGTCAGTGCAACTGAAGTGACCCATGTGCAAATGAACACTTTACTATATATTATAACATTTGACATGACGAAGTTCTACTCCATTCACCTTGACCTCACATATTTAGAAGGGAATTTAACAACAATTAGAAGCCTTTTATACATTAGCTTTAATTAGTGTCTGCAGGCTTTTCACCATTTGCTTATTGTTGCAGCTCTCACTCCAGCATCAACATGTGGTTTTCAATGGCATGTGGCTTGCTCCCTGTTGTTTCCAAAGTGACTGAAGAGCAGTCAGAAGAAGTGGAAGTCAGTGGTTACTGTGGCATCTTGCAGGGGCTGAACTCTATGCTCCTTGTCCTCAACTTCTCTCCACAAAAGATTTCCATCTCCATCCTTCATTGCTCTCCAAAAAAAGAGACCAGCATGAGAAGTTCACCAAAGATTTGGTCCATGGATGGAAGGATGGAAGAGGTGCAAAAAGCGACCTATTTCTGACCACAGAGGGGTCATGTGGTAAATGCTTCTTTCACGGGACTGCACGACATGATTAAACCATAATGAAATATCTTATCATGCAGAAAATACTGCAAGCATTTACCTGGAAGGGATGCCAGATATATAAATCTTTTGACCCCACAAATGTATAAACTCTTCCAAAGAAGAGTGCACCCTTATCTCACCTCCATCATCATAACATGGATGACTTTTTACGACACAATGAAAGGTGCCATAAGCCACCTTTGTTTTGTAAAAGGAGATTAACCAAAGGGTTGATAAAGGATGTGAAGCAAATCCATTTTATACACACCATCAAATGTTGCCGCTCTGTTTAATCTGCACATAACCTAATAAATAACTAATGACTGCAATGACATCGTAACTACAAAGTCCTTGTATTAGCTAGTAAAATCTAATAAATTGATGTCTTTGAATGCCAATAACAATAGCAATGTAAGGCTTTTTCATAGTGAAAACTAAATGGAAAACCATACATGACAATCAAAGTAAATCAATAAATGGTAATCTAAAGACTCCCTGTCATTAATTCCAAGTAATGCTTTTACATGCTTTACATAATGTAATATCATATTATTTAACTCTGTCTCTGAGCATTCTTTGACGCATACTCTCCTGTCCACTTATCAATTAGTCTCTTATTCAGTCACTCTCTCACTCTGTCACAAAGTATCTTACAAAGCAAGCAGGGGGCTCTTTGCCAGGAGACTCAGCATTTTTGTCACAGTTTTACATTAAATTTCCCTTCCTCACATTATCTTTACACAGTAAACTACACTGCTCACCTGTACTGCAGCAGTTAACTTTTTTTTTTTTACTGGAAATGGAACAAATAAATTTTTCACCTCATGCCACAGCACACGTTTAAAGATACCCATATAACTTCTAAATACGTATATCTACAATCTCCAAAAGATGGCCAAGTTGGAGGTCAAACAGACGGTGTTGATGCATATTGTGTACAGGGTTTAATGCTGCAAGAGTTTTCCTAAGAACTGATAGGCAACAGCAAACCCACACCCCCATCGACTCGAGAGGTTACGCCACGTTACGATAAGTTAGAGGAAAACCCTGTTGGCAAACTGTGTGTGTGTGTCATGTAGCCAGCACAGCGTTGTTGTTGTTGTTGTTTGCGAGTTATGGCAAGCAGAAACATAGTTGCGATGCAGAAAACCTTGTGGTGGTGACTGTATTGTCAGTAGGGGTAAAAAAAAAAGAGTCATTCAGGTGTCTCCCTATTAAACAACACCCCTCCATAAAGCGCAAGTGATAATCTGCTCTCTCCTTATACACCCCCCATCAATCATAAGCCCAGATGTGTAGGGGCAACTACCATTTTCCTCAGAACTAAGGTCTGTGTGTGTGTGTGTATTAATGAAAGAGAGAGAGAGGGAGAGAGAGAGAACACGCTAAGCTCCTGTGCTTCTTCTTCTTCCCCCGTCTCACCAACTGCTTCTGCATACGATCATTTTCATACTGTATTTGTTGAACTCCCACCTTTTGTCTCATTGCTTCAAATCCTTATATGCAGCATATGCTTGTTTTCCCTCCTGTTGAAGCACCTACGTTGAACTCCTTCTCAACATGTTTCATCATATTCATGTTCTCAATGCCCAACACAGTTTCTCTTTCCTTTGCGCACTATTGCCACATGCTCAAATTCTTGGCAGTCAAAGCAACTCACGGTTGACAGAATATATTTTTAGATCTTGCACTTTACAAACAAAAAATAGAATCTCTGGGATGTATTTTATGTCAAACTCTATTGGTACTTTTTCAGTTTCCTTTTTCCAAACTTTTTATTCTTTTAGCACTCTTCACTTTCCTTTTCTGAAAGATAACACAACCATATTTATTCAATATAGTTTACGGTTACCCCGGAATATAACAATTCAAATACCCATACTCAAATTTGTTGTCTATTAATCACAGAATCATGCAAAGATGGATCAAAGTTGCCAATGTGTATGGCTTTATGCAAGCCACTATATTGTTAACAAAGTTGGAAAAGAAATACCAAGACGTTCATGATTTAGACCTTTTACTAATTCCAGTTCATCTTATTTCTAAACCAGTGTCAAAATAATAAAAAAATGTATTGGGGATTTACACTTTACAAAATCAACTTATACAAAATATTAAAGGGGTTTTTCCCTTTAGTTTACTCGTCATAGAGAGCATAATCAAGCAAATGGAAATTATCACAAGATGTTTTTTGTTTCTTATGTCTTCAAAATAACATGGGTGATGTCACCAGTGTTACTAGTCTCAGGCTTGGAGAATATACAAGTTTGAAAGATATTGTAATTTACTAGGCAGGGAGCATCTGACAAATATGGTTAATACAATATGCAGTGATTTTGAGACCCATTAGGAAAATCTTTTCAGATTGTGCTGCTTCAGTTTTTAAATATTTTTTCTAACTGTATCTCTTGTTATTCACACAACTTGATGGAAGTGCTTTACTACATTTCGGTCATGGATTCACCCTTTAAAAGCATCATGGTAATCTTTTCCAGAGATCCTCCGACATGCTACAGTGATGTACAGTAATCATTTCTTTCCATCAGAAAAACTGATGTCAGTGCAACTGAAGTGACCCATGTGCAAATGAACACTTTACTATATATTATAACATTTGACATGACGAAGTTCTACTCCATTCACCTTGACCTCACATATTTAGAAGGGAATTTAACAACAATTAGAATCCTTTTATACGTTAGCTTTAATTAGTGTCTGCAGGCTTTTCACTATTTGCTTATGGTTGCAGCTCTCACTCCAGCATCAACATGTGGTTTTCAATGGCATGTGGCTTGCTCCCTGTTGTTTCCAAAGTGACTGAAGAGCAGTCAGAAGAAGTGGTCGTCAGTGGTTACTGTGGCATCTTGCAGGGGCTGAACTCAATGCTCCTTGTCCTCAACTCCTCGGGCTGGAGAGACGCGAGGAGAGAAAACTCGCTAAGGACATCAACGCAGGATAATTCACCTGCAACGGGGGAAACTGAAGTCAACGTGGGTTTGTCCCATCTCAGAGCACCTTGGAGACTGCAGTGTCCAAATTTGAGGCTTTTGCATACCTTTATCCCCAGTGAGTAATACCACCAAGACATTCATTGGCCTACATGAAGAAAATAAGCTAACGAATAGTGCAATCTCTGTTTAACCACAGATCCCAATCCACCAACATAGACAGACAAGCGTGAACCTTTGCATGAAAGAGAAAATGACCCAAAGCATGACCTCCAGACAGATTTGTCTAAAGTCTACTTTAATGCCACATAAGACATTGATTCATTCAGGTACTATAACATACTAGTTCCTCTAAACATCTTTGGTGTATGAGTAAATGCTTTTCACATACCTGATAAAACGTAATATGTGTTTAGGAACATTTGTAAAAGACAAACCTAAATGTGACCATTGGTTAATTAGACAGAGGTGAAGATCAGAGCCTTGCAGATCTATTTCACTCTTGCATCATCCTGGAATCCTTTTTACTCTATTTTTAAGTCACTAGGAAGTTATGCCTGAATTTGTGGGCTTGACATACCTATTAATATTTCATAATACTTCATAAAAGGAAATAAACTACACTTACTCATTATCTTTAACATGCACGCCTATGAATTTGATCTTTGAACATTTTCTGAGTATAGGTTTCTAAATATAAGTAATATATGCATTACACCAGTTTTAGACCCAATCCACCTCCACAAAAGATTTCCGTCTCCATCCTCCATTGCTCTGCAGAACCCAAAAATGATCAAGACGGCTTAAAACATTCTCACAGAGTGTGTGTGTGCAACAGAACCCTGCAGCCACCAGAAAAGAGAGAATCAAAGAATCACACAACCCAGGATGCTTCACTCACTCTATCCCGCACATCCTTTGGTTTAACTCTCCTGCTGCCTGTGACAACCCCTGTGGTAACAGAAGCAATGATACGTCAGTGTGATTATTTACTCACGTGTGTGAAGTGTATGACAAGCAGTTAGACATTTCTAGCATGTGAGAACATTTCTCAGAGAGGGTGGAACAATACTTGTGAGAAAACAAATGTTTTAGACCTTGGAAACACTGAATCATTCAAGGCACAGTGCGGCTGCTGCAGGCTAAAGACTGAAATGCTATTTGAAACACATGACCTGTGACCCTTTGGCTGCCCATTCATTGTGTGTTGGCATTGACCTGGTAGTGTGGGGAAGTCAAAGTGTACACCTCCTTTATGCTTGTTATTGTCAAGGAAACCACTTGATTACTTTTAATAAGCAGCGTGCCACCCAAAAGTGTTTAAAAGATCAAAAGACACACCAGACCAAATTGAAAAAAATAGCATTCTCCCAACATCAGACAATATTTCTTCAAATGAAATTTGATCTTTAAGAGAAACTATTTTCTGAGAAAACTTTTCCAATATACTGCTGCTGTGTTGAGAGAATGATACGCACAGGAGATGAGACAGGAAACAGAAATGAGGGCAACAAACGGAGCAGGGTTAGTTCATCAAGAGTTTCAGTTTTATTGTATGCTTTTTGTCTTTTTTTCCCCTTCAGTGCTTCTAAAGACAAGGAAGCAAATATTCCAAATATATCCAAATGCCAGTGTGCAGAACAAGAACAAGACTTCAAAGTAATGCAGAACTAAGGTACCGTTCTGCCTAACAGGCTGTTGTTTTTGGAAGAGAATAAAAAGACGTTAATAAACCAGATCAGACAATCAGGATCTGTGATGGAATGCGGAGAGGCAGAAAGTTGGGTTAAAATACACAAGTGTACTATTTACAACAGGTTTGCTTTGAACAGCATCTTTAACCACAGATGTCAATACACACAATGGACACAACATTTAACACTTCCGCTAAAGCGAGGACCTTTAACAGTTTGGTCACAGTAGCTCCACATCAACCCCTAGACTGCTTCTACTTGCAGTACATTGAACTATTGCAGAATATCACTTCATCAAAATCTCTCAGGTCCGTCACATTTCTGTAACCTCGTTTCAAAATGTAAGCACTCCGACAGTGTTTCTACCACTCTGTCGCTTCACAAAGCATGGTAAAAATATGCTTTCCTAAATCTACAGTTTCAGTAAAAAAAAAGAAAGAACAAAGTGATATCAATGTCAGACACTTTCCCTTTAAAAAGTCTTTGGCAGAGGAAATAAACCACAACATGAAACCAAAATAAAATCACAAAAAAGAGACCAGCAAGAGAAGTTCACCAAAGATTTGGTCCACGGATGGCAGAGGTGCAAAAAGTGACCCATTTCTGACCACAGAGGGGTCACGTGGTACATGCTTCTTTCACGGGACTGCACAACATGATCAAACCATAATGAAATATCTTATTATGCTGAGGAGGCCAATGGTGTTGAACTTCCTACAGTAAAGCTCGATAAAGCATGCAGAAAATACTGCAAGCATTTACCTGGAAGGGATGCCAGATATATAAATCTTTTGACCCCACAAATGTATAAACTCTTCCAAAGAAGAGTGCACCCTTATCTCACCTCCATCATCATAACATGGATGACTTTTTACGACACAATGAAAGGTGCCATAAGCCACCTTTGTTTTGTAAAAGGAGATTAACCAAAGAGTTGATAAAGGATGTGAAGCAAATCCATTTTATACACACCATCAAATGTTGCCGCTCTGCTTAATCTGCACATAACCTAATAAATAACTAACAACTGCATTGACATCGTAACTACAAAGTCCTTGTATTAGCTAGTAAAATCTAATTAATTGATGTCTTTGACAACAATAGTATGTAAGGCTGTTTCATAGTGAAAACTAAATGGAAAACCATACATGACAATCAAAGTAAATCAATAAATGGTAATCTAAAGACTCCCTGTCATTAATTCCAAGTAATGCTTTTAGTTCAAAATTACAATCATTAATGCAAACGCAGACGTAAACTGCAATCACGAATGAATTGCACCGATACTCTGGGGAGACAAATATATATAAAAATCCAGAAATAAACAAAACAAGAACAATGTAAAAAACTAAACCAAAGAGAAAATACATATAATACTGTGGATGGGAAAAGTGCAGTTTCTTAGTTCCTTTACATAATGTAATATCATATTATTTAACTCTGTCTGAGCATTCTTTGACGCATACTCTCCTGTCCACTTATCAATTAGTCTCTTATTTATTCAGTCACTCTCTCACTCTGTCACAAAGTATCTTACAAAGCAAGCAGGGGGCTCTTTGCCAGGAGACTCAGCATTTTTGTCACAGTTTTACATTAAATTTCCCTTCCTCACATTCTCTTTACACAGTAAACTACACTGCTCAACTGTACTGCAGCAGTTAACTTTTTTTTTTTTTACTGGAAATGGAACAAATTAAATTTTCACCTCATGCCACAGCACACGTTTAAAGATACCCATATAACTTCTAAATACGTATATCTACAATCTCCAAAAGATGGCCAAGTTGGAGGTCAAACAGACGGTGTTGATGCATATTGTGTACAGGGTTTAATGCTGCAAGAGTTTTCCTAAGAACTGATAGGCAACAGCAAACCCACACCCCCATCGACTCGAGAGGTTACGCCACGTTACGATAAGTTAGAGGAAAACCCTGTTGGCAAACTGTGTGTGTGTGTCATGTAGCCAGCACAGCGTTGTTGTTGTTGTTGTTTGCGAGTTATGGCAAGCAGAAACATAGTTGCGATGCAGAAAACCTTGTGGTGGTGACTGTATTGTCAGTAGGGGTAAAAAAAAAAGGGTCATTCAGGTGTCTCCCTATTAAACAACACAACTTCCATAAAGCGCAAGTGATAATCTCCTCTCTCCTTCTACACCCCCCATCAATCATAAGCCCAGATGTGTAGGGGCAACTTCGTCTACACCATTTTCCTCAGGTTGTAGTTCAGAAGGAAGGTCCGTGTGTGTGTGTGTGTGTGTGTGTGTGTGTGTGTGTGTGTATTAATAAAGGAGAAAGAGAAAGAGGGAGAGATATGCTTTGCTTGTGGGTAAAAAGTGACCACTAGCACTCGTCTATGGTGAGGCAGATGAATTCCTGGATGCACTTCCTATACTGCTGCTCAGTGGGGCTGCTACTGTGGTATTGACCTGGTTGACCCAAGGGAGCCTCCGCCTCTCGCATCTCCTCGTTCATCCGTGCAAGACGCAATCTGGAGGAGAGCAGAGGGAGAGCAGAGTCACCGAGGGGACATGGAAGCAGAGAGGGAGAAAGGGGAGGTGTTGAGGCGGCGAGGTGGTGAGGAAAAGCCGGGGAGAAAGAGGTGGTACAAGACGTAGCGATTTACTTGCAGAATAAAAGGGTACTTTTTATTGGCCAATGACTTTCAACCAATAACGGGTGGCTATCAGTCTGTAAATAGTTATTATAAACTTGATTGTAAGAGCTGGTGGAACTAGGATCACTCACAAGGTGACGATGTCTGCGTTGGCAGCCTGGACGGCGATGCTAAGGGGGTCATGACCCTGCTCATCCACCTCCGTCTGAGATGCCCCCCTCTTCAGGAACAGACACACTTGACTGCACAAAAAAAGAATTAGACAAAAAGGAGAGAAATTAACACAGCGTGACAGATGATGACAGGGCAAATGGAATGTATTGTGTAATAGAGTAAAAAGGGCAGATCAACTGCGAAGTGATGAGTGGTTAAACACGAATTGCCGGTTTGGGGAATGCAATTGTTTTTCTTTGTTATCCTTCCCCCCCATGCTCTTCCTGCAGTAAAAGAGATTTAGTTGGAACCCAAGTTATTTCCTCTTGCTGTGGAAAAATATAATCTCTCTGCCAGGGAGATAAGACTGCATTTCATTCAAATAGAGCGGAACAGAGCTTGGGTTTTGACTTCATGTGTCACTCAAACATCCTTTACCGGCCAAGTAGTAGAAGACTATCAGCAGTTAAAAAAATAGGCAATAAAAAGTTTCAGTCATCAAAGGTGGAACCAAGGGAATCAAACAAGTTTCAGGCGATATTCACCCAGTGTGTCCCATGTAGGTGGCGTGGTGCAGCGGGCCTCTGCCCCTCATGTCTCTCTGGTTCACATCGGCTCCGTTCTGCAGCAGGAACTCACAAGCTATCAAGGAACCCTAGTGTACACACACATATATATTATATATTTTTTTAAGAGGAGGGAAAGTTTATAGAAGCAGATTTTAGGTTATTTGGAAGAGATCTTTCCCAATCACTAGCATCTTTATGGCTGTGTTTATGCTCCGTATTCCCTATTACTTATTAACCCATAACAATGAAAGATCAACAATATGAATAACCGTAACCCGAGGAAAAAACCTTGATTAGGCTAAGCCACTTCCAGCTACATATATCTCACGCTGAGCAGACAGAGTCCCTCACCCCAACCACGGCTTGAATGAGTGGCGTTCTGCCCTCCTCCTCATTGGCAGCGTGTATGTCTGCGCCGTGGGCCAGAGCCTCAGCCATGAGAGGCAGGTTGTGTAGACGGGCGGATCGGTGGAGGAGAGCCCCGGGGTGGAGCTCCCTCGGGTCTTCGGGGTCTGAAGACACTTCCTGCTCTATCTCTACCTCACCGCTGGAGGACTCCTCCGACTCCTCATCTGAGGGTAGTTATGGAAAGAAATCGGGAGATCATATTCTCAAAAAACAGCTTTTTGTGGGAAGGCGGGAGATATTTTCACAAAAGGTATAATGTACCTTCTTCCGTGACGCTGTCCACCACCGAGCCAAACACCAGGATGTCCGTGCTGCCGTCGGTACTTCCTCCCAGGCCGCTGTCGCTGCTAAGACCTGCGGGGCCGAGCATCACCAAGCCACGGACACGTTAATCATTACACAGCACATACTGACCTTCACCCACACACACGCACGCACGCCGCCATCAACAATCAACGGAATGCTGGAGCCGCCTGAAGACGGGCAGTGATCTGGGGGGGGGGGGGGGGGGGGCATCGCGGCTGCATGCACCGACTGTGTAGTGGACTTACTGCGAGGGCCGGAGCCAGTGTCAAAGTAGGAAAACAGGGAGTCCAGCTCATCCGGACAAAACAGGGAGTCCCGGCGAAACTTCGCCGCAGCAGCTGCCCGAGGACAAAACATCCCGTTCTAAGTTTGTAGAATCAATATCCGCTCACTTTGTGCAGCTCTGGATGCCAAAGCTCTTATTCTTCTACAGAGAAGTTCATTTTCTGCACTGACCTGCTGAGAGATTGGCAGGTGAAGCACTTCCCGGCTCGTAGCGACGATATCTCCTGCGTGCCTTGTTGGGGGCCCGAACAGAGCTGTTGTGTCGATGGGACTTTTTTACTGTCCAGGGCCGGAACTTCCTTTCACCCTCGGCTAAAGCCTCGCTCCCACTCATCTTCTTAAGGAAGCGTTTCTCCACATACTTTGCTTTGATCCAAGCCTCTTTCTCCTGTCTGGAGGTAGATGGTCACAAACTGGCAATTTTATAATAATTGGAGACATGACGTTTACAGAAAATTGTATACGTCATAGGTAAAGCAAAGTTTGCTATGATGCTTTCTTCCTGCTAAATAAAAGCTGACCTTGAACTGGAGGGCCCTGGTTTTTTTGCTCCCAGTTCTTTGCAGGCTCCCTCATAAATATGATTGATCACAGTGTTCCCCAATTCACACATGAGCTAAACATGGGAGTAGAACGTAAATTAATAGATCAAATTGTTTTGTGTTGCCAAAAGCACAGAACCCAAAGGTGTTGGGTATACGCACCTTGAGTAATTCGGGCTCCCATGAGTCCAACGTCAGTGAACGCACTTTAGAGCAATGCACACCTAAACTCCTGAAAGAAACAACCAAAAACAGTATACATGAGTAAATATGAAATATATATACTTAACATACATATTTATATTTATGTATGTTAAGTATATAACTGATAATATTAAGACAACAATATATATATATATATATATATATATATATATATTTTAATTCACAATAGAGATTTAACTGAGGAGTTGAGATAATGAGAAGTGGAACTGTTTTTGACAAAAAAAGCTTTTGGTCTTCACAAAATAAAATGCAAATAACATGCGAGACTTTAATGCAGATGTTTGCTCATGTGAGTTGTATTAATAAAACAAGCGGAACAATGACACCTGTCACTCAGGCAGGCTGTGACACGTTAGGAGGAAGTCTCAGAAGGCCAGCTGAGATGGCTCATTTCCTGCAACACCTTCCTATTTAATGTTATTTCCGCCTCTCGGGCCTTCTCTCCCCCGCATTGTCTAACGAGGTCACCTGTGGATGCCTGAGCATTCAATGCAGAGCAGGACTCCCAGGTTGATGGAGGCCCAGCACGCGGCCGCTTGGCCGCAGTCACAGCACAGCTCATTGCCCGGCAGGCTCTGTACCCTCTGGAGGAGGCTTTCCACGCCTCCCCGGATCCCCTTGTCAGACCTCTCCCCCTTCTCTCTGGGCTCGCTGGCAGAGTCGATACTGCTGGTGGAGGGCGAGGCGGTCCTGTCCAAACGCTGCAAACACATTGGGACATGTCGGACAAAAACGAAACTACCGGGAGAAATTTCTATTGAAAAGAAACTGCGCTTTTGAGTCACTACATGATTATTGCGTATAGTCACGCATTTATTCTTACCTCAATGTAATAATTGTCGGCAATGTCTTTGTAAGCGGAGGCGATGCTTGCCTGGACGGCCTGGATCCAAGCCTGCCGCAGCTTCTCCGATTCTGCCTGCAGCATACAGCTCCTGTGGGTTTACATGGCAGCTATAATGGCTGCTGTCTAATGCTATGAAGCTACATGTCATTTGGCTTATTAGTAAAATACAATTGATCATCATTTGTCAAAAATTGAACGATGTGTTAGTGAACATAAGATAACTGTTTTGTTTGGCTCGGGTTAGTTGGAAAAAGTACGCGCACACACACGTGCACCCACACACACACACACACACACACACACAGACTCACTTAGTGGGTGAGACAACCTCAAAGCAGAACCTGCGCTCATTATCTTCACAGGGTTTGACAGAGCAGAGCCTCAGGTCCTCCACCACCACAGTCAAAGAGTCCTGTCATTGGGAGAGAGGACGGTCACAACCTCCCTCTAACGTGCAAACAACTCTAAACTGTCAACACTTTTCCATTGATTAATCTTAGCAATGAATTGATTAAATTTAAATTGACGAAATCAAACTGTACCTTAAGTTTCTTTTGATAGACCAGCTGGCTGTTTTGTATAGAAAACCAGCGCCTTGATGAGGGGAGAAGGAAGGACATTTGACAAAGAGAGAGAGGTCAATCAATAAAATGTCTCCATGCTGAAATTTGTCCTAGAACGGTAAGTCACTAGTCTTTACAATAGTGATTAGAAAATGTATTGATAAGTATTAAGGTGAATACAAATGAGGTAACTTCTTCTTTCTTTTACAAATCAGTTTCTAGTCATCTATCTCATAGAAGGAGTTCATAGACAGTTAATCAAAGTTAGAAATAAAGAGCATTAAGATTAGTGCCTCCTCTTGAAGTCTTTTCTCCAAAAAGCAACACAAAGTTGACCCGACCGTACAATACATAGCCCTTGTTTTGTTATTTAATCCTGTTTACTAACTAACCACTTTCACCAGTTCAACTGTGAACTGTTTTGCACGTGAGTCGGTTTTTATTAACTTCTATCAAAATGTCTTTTTAATTGTAAATTGACTGTGGCTCTTTACTCTTCTACCTGTTCCAGGTCTTGAATGCATTGCTGGCCCTCTTGAAGAGGTAGCCCTCCATGACCACACCATTGGGTGCATCCACGTTAAATTCCAACTTGGTGTCATCATAAGAAAAGTCCTGTAGGGATGACACATAGGTGCAGAAGATCACATTTATGGTATCCAATATATTCATCATGATTTTATTTAAAAGAGAAATACATGAAACCAGTCAACTACAAAGACTAAAGATGAACTCCCTTCTGCTTTAAAAAAAAAAAAGTACACAAATGTCATCAACAACAACGGATTCAGTCACAGACGATGTCACACTTTTTATACTTAAAACATTACTAGCATTCTCATTTGTGCGTTGAAAGAGTAGTGGAGTCTGTACTAGTCACTCCTGTCAATGTGAGGGACGGGGGGGGAAACGGGTCATTTAAGTTCAGGTCATGCGAGGCTACACGGATTAATGAAATAGGTAATAAAGGTAACACTGCGGTTAGATAAGTGTAATAAATCCACCATCATAACATGGGAAAACAGAACCATAAAGAAAAGAGCTTTTAATGAAGCATTTGGTTTGGGGCTGAGTGATACTGGGCACTGTTTCCAATTGATGAACACACACACACACACACACACACACACACACACACACACACACACACACACACACACACACACACACACACACACACACACCTTGTTGGTCTTCTCTAGAAAAGATTGAATAAATCGGTGTGTTCATTCATCCATTAAAGCCCCTGTCTCGATGCGCACTGACGTCCTGCTATATGCTGCTTGGACTTTGTTATGAGCATCGAGGCCTTTTCATTGATCATCCCGGACGACACAACATTCACTTTTGTTTTCATTTAATATGGCCAGAAATCTGCTTTCTTCTTTGTGTCGTTAAAAGTCAGAGATTGGCAACGCTTCACACTGATTCATAACCAGAATAACTGCTGTATGCGTTCAAAACAACATCATTGTATAATTACTTTCTGTTTGGGGCAAAACAGGAATAGTGACACAGCAGTCTGTTTCCATGAGGGAATTCAGACCTCAGAGGGGTTTGCCCGAGATAAAAAGCATGATTTCACACACGCACGTATGTACAAAAAAAGGAAATATACTAATGCATTCAAGCTGCAGCTTGCTCCCACCATTTAAAACAGACCACATGGGTGAAAGTTAATTTAAACAACCTTGAGGAGAAGAAGACGACAAAATGAGAAAAAGCAACTGTTGGACTTTAGAAGCAACAGAAGTGATCCTCACCAGTGTGAAGTCCAGCCTGCCAAATGTCTTCATCTTAAACACACTGACATCCAACAGCATCTCAAAACGTATGACAAAAAACAAAACAAAAAAAAAACGGAATTGTGAAGTTCTCCGAAAAAGGAAAAGAGCATCTCCAAAGAATGCCACGAGTGATTCAATGGGGGCAGCGGAGAAACCAGCAGAACCAGCAGTGCGTCCCACGCGCCTGTGGATGACAGTGCGGCCGCTCGTGCGTTCCTTCAACCAACGGCACCTGTCGCCGGTCGGGTGTTTTTCAGCGTGTGAACTCATTGTAATACAGCTGTCACAGAGCCCCCGTGACCCCTGCCCCCCTCCAGACCTCCGTCTCCGTTTGACGGAGATCAAACATTTCCCTTTTTTTTACGAGCCGCGGCTGCTGCAATTTTAAGGCTCCCGCCTGAAAACCCCTCTGGAGGAGTCCGCTTCCCATCTGCCAGCGACTCTATTCCTGCTTAATGGCGCTAACATAAATGTTCCACAAAACACCAGCCGGAGGCCCCTCCTCCCATCTTAAATCACCCGGACCCCGACACCCGTTTCCAACCGATATTGTATTTTTAAAGAAAATAAAGGTTTTTGAAATCTCTCTCTCTCTCCCTGGAAGGAGTGCTGAGTGAATGGAGCGTGGCGTGAGGTGAATTGTTTGGTAGCGTTTTCTCTCTGTGACTTCTGTTTCTTTCTGTGTCAGTTCATACGTGTCGGGAGCCGATCGGCGTGCTGCACGCACCGATGGTCAGGTGGGTGAGGGGGTGAGTGTGGGGATGGGTGAGGCCCAGTCGGTTGGTCAGGTGGGTGAGTGTGGAGATGGGTGAGGCCCAGTCGGTTGGTCAGGTGGGTGAGGTAAGAATGAGAGGGGAGTGAGGCTGGAGGACCACTTCTCCGACGTGGAGAAGTTTGCTCGCTCCGCCCGACATGGAAGCACAAAGAAGGGCGCTGGAGACTTCACCCAGCAGGAAGCTCCTCCTCAAGCTCAACTGAGAAGGGGGGAGCACTACCGGGACGGAGTGAGGAGTCCGTCCGGCTGAGGAGGATCCAGAACTTTATGAGCTTTTGATATTGCTTTATGTAAAATAATGTTGTTGTTTTTTCAAAATCCAAAAATAAATCTCAAGAGATAGAGGGGTTGATGGAGGAGGGAAGAGAGTGAGGCTTTGTGTGTATGTGGCGAGGGCTGTTTCGATAGGAGGAACACAGGTCCATGCATGTGCGTAATGCCAAAAAAAATAAAAGCGAAACAGAGAGGTGTAGAACAACAACATAAAAAAGATACACACAAAGACACAAAAATAAACATGTGGGTATCACTGCACACTAAGTCGTAATACAAGTAATACAACTCCAGTGAGTTAGAAATAGAAAAAACACAGGTCAGAGGCTTTCAAGCTGACATCCAACTGCAAAACTATCCAATTAAGTTATCAAGAATTAAAAGCAGATATCAACACATAATGAACAACACGGTCAGAAGTCCTAAAACCCCTGCTTGTTTCTCCACACAATGCCACGCTCACTTCTCTGATTCATGTTTGCGCGGAGGCACAGAGCACATCATGTGCACGTTGTGAAATTCAAGGCTTCAGACTGAAGTGAAAAAGGATTAAACTCACCTGCATGAGAGTCTGGAGGAAGATGAAGGTCAGAAAAGAACCAATGGGATGAGAGAAAGAGAGATTAATACAAAAGATCACCTCTAACTGAATTTCACCACATGAAGCAAAATATGTCACTGTGAGACATCAGGTCCAAGTGATGGTGGAGACGGCCTTTTAGTAGTAACACATTAGTAAAAACTGCCATGTTTAAGGCACAACTTCAGGTAACAGATAACAGCAAACAGGGCTCTAAATTTAAAAAAACATGAGTTGTTTGTTGGCTCACTCTCTGCTGGATGAGGGCGTGTTTGTGCTCCAGCTCCCTCTTCTCCACGGCCGAGTCGATGACCAGCTGATCCAGCTGCACAGACATTACCACCAGCAGAGTCACCGCAGCGGGATAAAAGAAGCATGAAGTACACGCTGAGACTTCCTCAGCCAAGTCACTGGAGCATGTTTGTACAGTCATCGTGTAACTTAATATTTAAAATATATTTCATTTCATCTGTACGCACAACATTTTAAATGTCGAAATAGAGAGACATTTCCTCACACTTTAGAGTTGGTGACCCTTGTGTTACCCTTAAACGTAACCTTACGGGAGACACATTTCTTAATACAGATTTTTGTGATGTGTTAATTGTATATTTTCCTATGAATAAAGGAACCCAAATAAATTGACAAAATATCTAAGATAAAATTTTTAAAAAGTCTCTGCTATAAACATTTCTGATGTGTTTTAAAAAAAGTACCGCACAGAAACCACAGAAGGGACTTGAGCAGTTAAAGGGCATGAATAATGTCCACCTGTTTGTCAAGTGTGTGTACTTGTGTTTACTCATTCTTTTTTTAGTTTGTTCATTTGGTCCTACCTGTGCAGCCAGTTTTTTCATATAGGGGTCAATCTCGTCCAAGATGTTGAAGCCTTGTTGGAACAGTGTGCACTGTGCGCGCATAAAAGACAGCATCTGGAGGAGACAAAATTAAGAGACAAAGATGGTTGTAATACATCAGAATGAACAATCATTTATTGTCGAGTATGATACACGCACAAGGAATTTTGCCTGATGATTGGTGCGTGACAACTGTATCACTTCTCCTTCTCAAACCCCAGGAAATCCAAATGTATATATTTGGTAGCGCCATATAAACAAAACATATGGAATAATGTTGAGATGTCGCACAGAAATGACAGGATATATGTATCTGGGCTACTCACTGCATCCAAGATTTCAAACTTCTTCTTGGCCTGAAGCACATTAATCTGAAACAAAAAGGGAAATATAGACATTTTAGGCCGATTGTCTGAGATTATTTGTGATTTCTTTACCCACAAAGTTCTTCCTTTTCCCGCATTGAGGAGTAATGAGAGTGCGCGTCTGTCTAGTCTCAGCAGCTCTAAGGTGTCAGCGCCACACCCTGGACAGCACTGATAATACAATCTAGAGAGTGTGTGAGGCAGTGTCACCTGCAGCACGTAGTCCAGCGCGAGGTGCCTGAAGGCTTTGCGGCTGAGGACGAGAGCCTGCGTGGCCTCTTCCGCCTCGTGCACCTTGTTCCTGGGCGCTTGGGCGTTCTTCACCTGGGCCAGCTCCATGTCCTCCCGCACCCGGTCAAACTGCTTCTTCGTGTCCTTAAATTTACGCACATCCCTGCAAGTGAATGTAGGTATTTTAGCCTGATATGGATTATTCAAGTTATTAAACAGCCACATTCATCCTTAAAATGCCCATTTTACCACGATACCAGTCTTCACTCATTATGTATTAAATCAAAAAGAATCTTTCAGAATAGCTGCGGGAAGCTATTTGATCAGTGGTGAAGAAATACTCACTCTTTAATGAAGGTGTGAAGCTGCTGCTTTATTGACCTCTGAGCCTGGTCAAACAATATCTGTGCATCAAGGAGGGGACAGAGGTGTGAAACATCAGCATTTAATATTACAACATGATCTACAATGCTGGCTGTGAGAGTAGCGTCTGAAAACCTGTAGTTATTACATCCCTCCACAAGAGGGCAATATGAAGCCTTCCACAGGGTGGCTGTAGCAGACTGTGCCTCAGACACAGGAGGGGAGAGGACAGGGACATGAGGGGGGGGGGGGGGGGGGGCACTCTATTCACCCATCGGTTAGTTGTGGGGTTTCCCCTTCTGTTACTCTTTCTCTCTCCATCTTCTTCTTCTTCTTCTTCCTCTCACCTCACACTTCTGTCCATAACTTCCCCTCACCTTCTACGACTATGTTTTCTCCGGCTCTTTCTCGCGCACGGTGAGCAAAGATTCCTCTTTTCCCCTTCCACCGAATGGCTAAAGTTGAGCAGACCATCTTTATAATGATGTCTTTATAATTGGCCAGTTTGTGTCCAAGTGCACGGACAAAGAGAATGCTCCAGTAAACTGACCCACAACCACTCAGTGTGCCAACCAGCATTTGGATTTGAAAATGACAAAAACAGCAGAGAAACCCCAAAGTTTATTTAGTATGTTAAAATGTTGTGTGAATGTGTTCAAAAACACTGTGGTATCATTATCAATCTGTTAAGATTAGGTTGGGAATCATGTTTGTTTGAAAGCAAAGACATCCTTATCTTGTGCTTTAAAGATTTATTTTCCGGTCAGAATGGCTTCTTACTGTGTCCGACAGGAGCAGTGAAAAAGCTTCAGTGGGTGGTCTAACAAAGACGGATTCCCTTTCCTCTCCCCATCCTTCATCCCCTCATTCAGACGGTCTGCCGTACAAGCTATTAGTGTAATTCCTGCATTTCTCATCCTGCAGAAAGGATGAGTGGGAGGCCTGTGGTGAATGGTAAGTGAATGTAGGGCGTCAATAAATGGCCAAATTACGCATTTTCTTTAAATGGTTAATGATGGTGGGGGGCAAAAAAAAAGCTTGAAAAAAATGTGTGAAAGAAAATAAACCAAGAAAAGAAAAGAAAAGAATAATAAGATAATAATATCTCTTTAATTGTAAAACTGCCTTGGGCCTCCCAAACCAGTGTGTGTCCGAGGGAAGTTTTGTGCATCATAGCTGCCGTACACATCTGCCAACGCATGTGGTTTGAATCAGACACACGTATGTGGCCTGGCCTGTGTTGACATATTTACTGTCACTGAGAGGTCACAGTTAAATATGTGTGTGTGTGTGTGTTGAAACACAGGACCCATGAGGGACTGGATGTCTGAAAGATGTTAACATGCCAAGAAGGCTCGGGCGTGTCAGAACAACAATCTACCCCGACCTCTCGCCTGCAGCTAAAACTAGTGTGTGTGTGTGTGTGTGTGTGTGTGTGTGTGTGTGTATTACCATGTGGTAGTTGACGATCTCCTGGAGGCTTTCTCCACACTTCTCAAGACATTCCTTCAATGATGACGACACACACACAAACACACCCATATGATGTCATTATGGAGCTTATTACATAAACATAAACTTCTTTTTCACATAATGAATGATGTGAAATCTCTTTAAAAAAACAAACTCTTCTAGACAGTCTGCTAAGCTTAACTTAACTATGATACAATTAGTTCTCTGCTCCTTCACCCAAAATGACCACAGTGACGCCCGTACTGACGGAAAAACCAGGTCAAAGCTTTTTCTGGAAGAAAACCATGAAGCCGGTTTAACATGTTACTGCTTCCAGCCTGGCAAACTATCAGCGTACACTTCTCCTGCCTACACGTGGTCACAAAACAGCTGGATGACTCTGTGTCTGGATAAGGGTGTTCATGCTGATTTAATAATCATCTGGAGAATCACAGGAACGTCCCAGCAGTCATTTTCGAAGAAGCGGACCAGAAAAAGAACTTGTGAAAGTGGATGTACAGATTTTAAATCGGTTTTAAAGGAAGTGCAGCCTCCGCTCACCGATATCATCTCCTCTTTCTTGCACTGGTGGGACAGATCCTTGATTCCATTGACAAAGAGCTTGTTGGCGCTGACGTAGGCCCTGCCGGCCTCGATCATCCCACTGCACAGCTTCACCAGCTGGTGGGGAAAGAGAAACACAAAAAGAATCCCTTTTAAATACACAACAAAAACATGATCTATTTAAAGAGTCACACGGTGCAATGCAGGGATATTAATAGTTACATTGATATCATTTTTGGGTCACATCTGGAATCCAGGAGGATACTCAGTTTGGAATACTCCTGTGTGTGTGTGTGTGTGTGTGTGTGTGTGTGTGTGTGTGATTGGCAGCATTTGTTCCACTTCCGCCAGCACAAGTTGGAATTTGTTGGACCCGTCTTGGCTCCTATTCCTGGAGTTCTGAAGAACCTGGTAATTACTTTCAATTGAAATTCCCTCCGTGTATCTCACCTTGAAACTAGATGTGCCTCAGTGCACATTTCCTCATTTCCGTTTTCTGTGCTATGACCATGCTCATATTTGTAGGCAATTATGAAGATTTATTTATAGAAAGACGTTCTTATCTTGGTTTCGAATCCTTTTTATTGGTGCACAATTCACAAACTTTCCCAACTCTGTGTGTTGTTAGAAAAGTTCTCAACTGTAGGTATCGGAAGAAATCTGTTTTAAGGAAATCCTTTAGCTCTTCAGATGTCTTGATGTTGTCCTCATTAAATAGTAAATGGTTTGGGAATTTTTATACATAGCATCTGGAATATATTGCAGGCATTATCTATCTAAAAGAAAACTTTGAATTTATACAGCATCATCAATGAACAAAATCATTAATATCGGCTACAAATCTGCAACTTGACTGCACAAAAACTGATAAAGGCTAAAAATAAATAAAATAAAATAAAATAATTATAATCCAATAATTGTCTAAACATCATATTGGCCTCATGGCGGCACTAGAGAGAAAGCCAGGAAATGATCAAAATTTGTAGGATTCTTCATGAGGAACCCATAAATGAAATGTAATGCCGATCCATAAAGTAAATGTTAAGATAATTCGCAGGAGAAAACCTTAACTTCTGATGGCAAAATAAAAAAATAAAAAATGATTATTGAGAATTTTGAATAAAGCTCAAAATATTAACCTCCTGCTGGCGTTAGAGAAAGATTGAAGGGCATATATTTGAGATAGTGCAAGGAGCATGCGTGTCTGTATAGACTTTGAAAGGAAACCATCTAATGGTTGAGATATTTTGGTCTGTGTTACTAATGGGATTAAACATCACTGTGAAGGGATGCCATTTTCAGTGAGTACAATTAATAGTGAGACCATAGGCAGTCAAATAAAATGCTACAACATAATACAGTGCAATCATGTGGGCATGATTGACACTATAATGAATTAAGAGGACAAGGCAGGATGGTTCCTTCTCTGCCGCTGCAGGGCAGATCTGACAACATATCGGTCAACGAATATGGAGGAATCTGATCTCATCATGTGCTATTTAACGTCCCAATGGGTTTAGCTTGGCCAGTTAAGGCACAGTATAGATGTCAGGATTTCTTAATAAATGCTGAAAGGACCACAGTGGTTAAAAAAAAAAACAGTATGCGGTACATCTGGTACCACATAACGGACATTGCTCTGTTTATTAATTGATCAAAATATGTCATGTGAAATGCAAAATCCACCAAGCTTGAAAGCATCACAATGATCAGCGTTGTTGTGTTTTCACACCAATTTCCACGCAGTCAACATCACTGAAGGCAGGATAACATGAAATCAATCTCATAAGTGTTTTCCTCTGAGAGCCTTCATTGCTGCCAGTGTCGGCCAGCAGCTTCCGAGCATCCTAACAGAGCAGTGCTGCACAACCAATCATCCTGATGGACACCCCCCACCCTGGTCCTCTTTCAATGGTGTGCAAACAGAGCTCAGAGTTCAACGGAGGCTCCTGACCTGTTGGGGGAGGAATATTCTCTGTGTGTGTGTGTGTGTGTGTGTGTGTGACAGGGACAATTATTGCCTGTAGGTTCACAAATTTAAGAGAGGAAGTTTGAACAATGTGGACCTGTTCATGAACTTTAAATTGGCTCATCTAAACAACCTCTTTATCACTCCACAAAGGACACAAATGAATCTGAATCGGCGAAGACGCCGGTTGTTTCAGACACGAGTCGAGTAGAGTGTGCGTGAGAAGAAAATAACGCTACAAACTGAATCAAAGGGGCGATGGAAGAGCAAAGAAGGTGCGGTCAACAGTAACTACATTAACGCTATCTCATCCTCTAAATGATCTTTGAGGAAAATGTCTATTAGGTTATCTGAAGACAGTGTGTCCGTTTCCATGGAGACTGGTCTCACATACTCGAAGCCTTTGATATATTACTATTGGGCAATGATGATCTACAAAATGAACTTCCAGTGTCAGGGTTAATGAATTAAACTATTATTTTTTCATTATGGTTTTGCAGTTCAGGTGAGTGCAGCGAATCCATATCCTGGATCTGTGAATACTATTACTATAGTGAATAAAGTGAAATATATCAATAAATAATTAAAAATAATCCAGGTACAATGGACTCCAGAGTAACTAAAACCTAAAAATGAGCATGCTTTGTTTTATATTTTACAAATACTAAGAATGAACGATAAGCTGCTGCTGTTGTTGTATTGCAGAACAAACAAAGACATCACATGCTTGGATAAGAGGGCTGCTCTCATAATACAGAATATAAAGCTACCTCCGTGACATTAATTAGTGTGGTACCGCGCACACTCACCAACGCACGTGTGCACGTGTGTGCTTGTTATCTACCGGCGCATGAACCTATTAAATATAATAATTCAAGTCTGCAGTGCTTCCCGGGTTTAAACAGGATTGACATTTAGGTAACAGAGCAAGAGAAAGACAGGCAGACAACACAACTAAAAGAGAAACACAACATCACAGAGAGACAGGCAGGCAGACAAATGCTCTGTAATTAGTTCCACAGTAGCTGAAGGAAATGCTGTCAATGGGCCATGTCAACTGATGGCGACATTGTTTGCATAACTCATACCTTATCGAGTTTTGCCTCAATCTCCACCACGTCTGTCTCCACCTCGTCGATGCCAGCCCTGCGGAGAGAAGCACAAAGCCACACAGTTAATCAGATCTTCTCTTTTAGCGATACCATACAAGACGGACAGCCGTTTTCCGAGAAGAAGAACCACATCACGTTTAGCTGTAAACCGTCACAGTCAAAACATGCTTCAAACTCTATTTCGGGAGAGATTGTCGGATTAGTGGTTCACCACAATGTCGCAGTGACTAGTAACATTTTTTAAACAGACAAATGATGAAAACAGAACAAAAGACAAGGCGAGAGATAACGACATGACGTGGAGGAGGAAAATGGACTAAGCAGAGAGATGTTGTGAGTCAGAACACATCACAGCCTCACAGATTGAACATTAATGACTCCATCGACAAAGGCATCTCTCTAAAAGATTAGTGGCCAGGGCCGTGCTGCAAAATCAATGGATGACATCATGCAGAGACATATTGCCTGGTATTTAAGTAAGATGTGAGCTAAAGGTTTCGAATTGTAGCCATCTTCATCCGAATTATTAACCAACAATAACAATTATGCATTCATTTAGTCCAGATTTAAGTTTATTTTTGGTGAAGATTTTGAGCGTGTGAGTGTGTCAGGTGGTTTTGCACACACACACACACACACGCACACACACACACACACACACACACACACACACACGCTATTTGTGGGCCCCTGAAGCAGAGGGGTGTTACTGTTGAACATTACAGCAAAAAAGAAAGAAAAAAAAGAAGCCCATCAGGCCTAAATGTAATTCTGTGAAAGAAAAACACATATAATTTTTGCTCAAATAAATAAGTAAGAACACATTTCTCCATTCGTCTCGCCCTACGGGAACAGCTCCAGCTCATTGGAGACGGTTGGGCCAAGGAACAGCGTCACACCCTGCACGTGCTGGAACAAGTCCATCGTAACCCCTGAAACTGTGGGAAACGGTGATCATCACACAATCTCAACCCCACCTTCGCTCTGAAAACCCCCAGAGAGCAGATCTTATAAAGTCATAGCAGAAATAGAGCTGGCAAATGCAAGCAGTTAAGCAACCTACTTAGCAATGTTACTTTTATGAAGGTTGTGGCTTGTTTTGTTTCTTCTTTTGGGGTGGGACGACTCCACAGCTGAGTGGGGAGAGGGGGCTGTCAATCTGCAGCTCTAGCACCTGCTCTGCAGAACAACATTCCCAGGATTCCTTCATGCTCCAGACTTTTTTTTTTGTATAATTGTGTCTGTTGTTTACGTCTTCTTCCCTCATCCAGAAATCACCCTGTTTACACAGACTGCACTTTTCGTAACCAAAGCATCACACAGTAGGCAGGCGTGTGTGTGGTCTGCACAGAAGGGTCAATTGTTTCAAAGAGAAGGAGAGAGCTGCAAATCAACGTTGAGACACCTTTCATTAAGCCGTCGGAGTAATTTGATGAACTCGAATGCTGTTGTTCGTGTAGTGTCATCCATTAAACTGGTTTACAGTTCTGCTCTTTAGCTGCATGTCAATTAAATATACAACTCGTGCTGATCCAGCTTCCTGTTCTCCATTAAGTCACTGGGAACCAAACACCTACAATGTCCATTGTTCCATCGACAGGATAAGCTCATTACAAAGTGTTGTTTTAAGGCAGCACACGCTGCCAACAAACAGTGACTGACATATGACCGCAGGGACGTAGAGACGACATTTAATACAGAGGAGGTTGACAACCAACCAAGAAGTGTATTGTATCTAAATGCTGTTTGGAAGCAGATTTACCAGCAGCTTTTCATCATCCATGTACGTGCATTTGGAATTATACGATTTAGCAATTAATATAAAGTTGTCAGTTCTAGCAAGGTGTGTTTGTGTGTTAGCTTCTGAATGTACACTTTTCCTTATGCATCCCTTTTAAAACCCTTTACATTGTTCAGAAAATCTGCTATTAATACTCCTAAGATTATAGGTAATACTGCAACACAATATGGCTGTGTGTTCAGTGTGTGTTTAAATGCTGGAGGAACAGCCCAAATCTGTTATACTGAGGAAGATGCTGCCCAATCAGGAAGGGGAGGGGAGGGGAGGGAGGGCTCACACTCGCTACCAGTGGTAGCATACTGTACATTGTCCAATATCATAGTGAAAGTAGGGGAGGGAAACCCCACGTGGACAAGCCCCCGAGTGCCCTCCATCATCAGCCCCAGCAACCGACCACACTAAATACAGAGTCTTTTCTGGTCCCCCACAACGTACGTGTGTGTGTGTGTGTGTGTGTGTGTGTGTGTGTGTGTGCGCGTGTACTCCAGCATGAAGCTTGCGTGGTCATCCTCTCCCATCTCTTCATACGAGAGCCGAGTGGACACACACTGCACAGGCTCCAGCACGGAGACACATCTGAGGCCCTGTGTCTTCCAGACTTGCGTTGTCACATTGCATCACGTCCACATGCGCATCACTTCAGGGACCAAAGAGGCAGCGGCTGGGGCAACAACAAGTCATCTGATACTAGACCAGCCCGGACCCCTGTGCCTGAATTACTCGGATGCAACTAGACATTAACAAAGACGTTCACTGGAAGGGACATGATACATGTCTATAAGACATTATATGCCTTGAGGAAAACTAACAGAAGATACAAGATGTTTAACAAGGGGGGACAAGAGCAGGGGTGACAAATGTGGATGGAAATAAGGACAGTTTACCGTTTTATCAACAGTTTATCATGTATTTCTTGCACCATCTTTTTCTGACTCAGCAAATCAAGCAATTATGGTCAATGACCTAATTTTCTTCTGCCATCAGGTAAATCCACTTTCTGTGTGTAGTAAAAAAAACACACACACATATTATAAATAAACAATTATTATATAAGAGTGATTGAAGACACACAGACAACACAGCTAAACAAATGAATCAGACGCAGAATTTAACAGGCCACACACACACACATCGACAGAGGTTATTTTCACAAAGCTATCTCACTATTCTCTTTGTATTTTAAAGATAAAAATGCATTGTATTTTTTTTAACAAAGAAACTGGCAAAAGTATTGTCATTACTGTAGTATACTGTCTCATTTATAATGTATACACACTTTTATCATCCTCCACCCACAAATTCAGACATACAAACGCATCAAAACATCGCCTTCCCACAATTCCAAGAAGCGAGCTCCATGGCAACCATTCGATGACCCCAATCACCATGGCAACTGGCATCAGCATTACTCACGCCTTTTTTACTGACCAATTTCCTCTTTGTCTGTCTGCTGCGTCCGTCCCAGCCTCTCCAGACCAGTCTTTTACAACAACAACAAAACGCTCATCCGAGATGAAACCTGACAAGAAATAACAACCTGCTGATACAATCTTAATCAAGGACAGGCTTGTGTGTGGTGAGTGAGTGGCTGCAGTGGGGCTTGTGTTGCATCTGCTGTGTGTGTGTGTGTGTGTGGAGTCCACACATGAAATCAGTTTTTAAGATGAACTTGTCTTGTCCCATGTCTAGAACTGCAGTCTTTGTCTATATGTGAGCACACACACACACACACACACACACACACAGGTGGTTTTGGGGTGGACACAGCACCAGCAGCCCTTCTTCTCTTTGTTCTTACATCCTAATGTCGTCATGTCGCCTTAATGATTTTCTCACAGCCCACAGCCGCCTTTCCCCCCCCCACAAATCCTCTATTCCCCGTTCTCTCTTTGTTTCATTTGTTCACGCCTCCATCTGTCCATCTGACAGTCTCTCTGTCTCTCTCTGCCTGCTGTCTGACAGTCTGACAGTAACCCTTCTTCATTAGCTGCCTGCATGACGCTGGGTGTTTGGAAAGGGTCTTATTTGAGTACATAACAGGACACACAAAGAGAATCAAAAATGCACAGTAGGGTAAATGTAATCTAAGAGACTTCGTTTTCATGGCAAAAAGTGTTCAACGTTGTTCAATCCCTTTAACAAAATGTAACTTGATTTAAGTCTCAATAGCACACGCACGTGCATGGAGACTCCCTCAAAAGAGCCTCCGGTAAATGATCGCTTACAAAAAAATCCCCAATTGCCTAAATAGAGACTGCCTTTTCACACCACCAACAACGAGCCAAGCCAAACACTAGCATCTTATGTGGGTCTGACAAAGAAGCTTTCATTGGCTCCCTTTAAAACCCCTCCCAACACGCAACAAACATCACACTCATTCCCTTAAAGAAAATGTGATTGCTCCAATGGTTGATGAGACAAAGAGACCAAACATGATGCTGAGAGAAAAGACCATTGCTTGTGTGCTCAAGCCTCAGTATTAAACTCAGCCACCTGAGACAAAAGAATCTCAATCCAGTTTAACTTAGTTGAATTTAGTTGAGAATACATGGACTGGTTGGTTCGGGCCCTGCCTCTGCCTACCCCAGTCGTGACAGATTCCAATAAGAAAGGGGACTTAGACTTTTTGAGCCCATTCCTGTCGATGCTTTAAAAGAGTGACTTTATGAACAGCAGAGGATAATGGACAACAGTAGTATGTACATTATCTATAGTATTCCACAAAGTTTTACCATAAACACACTAAGTCAGTAGAAACAGTTTCTCTGCTTCCCAGCAGCTGTCAGACCACCTGCCTGCTCACTCCGCTAAAGTAGACCAGTACTCCAAATGTGACGCATCTGTGTTATCATTACTCAAGAGCTGAATTTTTGTGCGCCACTCTCTATAAACACAATGCATTTTTAAATGTTTTTGGTCAAGCAGTCTGGGACGTGGGAACGTCATTATATCATTCCAGAGTACATTCCTTCGAACAGGCTGACCGGAAGTGTGTTCCAAGGGTCGGAGTGCGAAGCGCACAGAAATGGTTCCTCTCTAATGTATTGTAACCGCAACTCAAGCCAGGTGGAACTGCTTTTTCCTGGAAAATACAACATATTTCTCTCCTCTGCTGCCAAGAGAAAAAAGGCTGAGTAAATGAGGGAAAACTCAGCGACTGTTTTCCACAGGAAGCTACTCTGCTGACTTTGAGAAATACAACTTGAGTTACATCATCAAGTGACCATAATTGCTCTGCTGCCAGACAGCACCGGGATCCACAAACAGGTTTTGCGTGGTATTGACTCCTTTGATGTAGGGAGACCTTTTCTAAATACTGTAAAGGGTTTGGGCCAAAGAGCCTTGTGCCCTCCGTCCCGGGGCAACGGAGCTGTGGCCTGGGTGGAGTTGGGAGTTTTGGGACCATTTATGGCTGGAGGGCACGTTTGATCATGCTCCACTCACACTCTGAGGAATGCGCACTCACATACTCACTCCCCACATAGTTTAAATGACTGGTCTCATCTTCTAAAATTAGGGGGTAAAGAAATAGTTGGACGACGAAGGGGTGGACGAATCTGATCAAGAGCAGGAATGTGAAGGTCGCTTGATGCCACATGGCCGCAATACTCCATCACCATCTTTTTCGTCCTCTGGCAAAAAGTGATGGTACAGCAGAAGTAAGCTGAAGCAGTGGGCAGGCAGTAGGAAAAAGGCACCGCAAACTCATCCCACTTTAACCTTTGCTGACCTCCCAGCAGCTGACGCGCGGACGGCGCGGCGTGTGCGTGAGAAACGCACGGGAGGAAGAACACCCGCTGTGGTGGATAAGCCCATTGTTCCCAGGCCTCTTATGCACGTGTCCTCTTTGCACGCATCCAACTAAGCCAGCTGATTGTGAGGAATGACAGAGGAGTGGTAGAGAGCAGAGGGCCGGGTGGGACCGGGGGGAGATGATCCGCTCTACAGACCAGGAGACAAAGTGCGAGACAGACAGCAACGACTTGCTTAGTGTCTTGGGGCTTATGTCAGGACACACAGCCAAATATTTGCATTGCAGCTTTGTGTTAGTCTGGGACGGAACGAATGCATGTCTCACAGTCCCTCAGACAGACACAAGAGACTATATGCAGTGGATTGGGGAGCTCCTCACTATTGTGCACACAGAAACAAGAAGCGTTCAGCTGGGCTCCGATGTGAAGAGTCAGCTGGATGCGTATCAGTATACGGATGCACAGTAGGTTTTCCGATTGTTGTTTATTCGTGAATTGACGTCAGTGTCTTTTAAATTAGGAGCCAGCGACAATTGTCACATTGGAGGAAAAGAATTCTCCCATTAATTGAGAGCTACTGTAAAAAGGAACTTGCCCAAACGAACGCGTCCCGACGGTACACAGAGCAATGATAAACCTTGTTATTACTTTTCGGCAATTCGGTTATCTGAAAGGACCGTTTCATAGGGAAAAACAAGTTCAATGTTCTTGCCACACATGGATGAGTCCACATAGCAATAACTCAAAGAGGTATGATGTCGTGATGCCAGTGACTCACCCAGCTTTGTATCACAACACCCACACGCCTGCAGACATGAACGCACACTAGAATCAGAATGAAAGTGCATGTTATCCTTTAGGATATTTCAGGCCTTTCGTTCCATCAAAACAGGCCTCTGAGGACGTGATGGCGCATTACGACGGCAGCGTAAGGTATCGCTCACTGAAAGCAGCAGTAGTCCGCCATAAACCCGACCAGAAAAAGTCAGCAAGAATTTGGATAAAGCCACCTACGCGAAGCAGTTGTTAATACGTGTTAACAAACATACAGGGAGTAGAAACTCTACTTCATACAGCCCTCATGAGGTCTGATTTGTTAAGTGTCAATACATAACTTTAAAAAGCCCAATACAGATATTGACTAACTGATACAGACAGGTTTACAGGTAAAGCAAATCCACATTCCTCAGGATCTACAAAAAAACAAGGAGACACTGTTCCTATTAACGCAGCACAGAGCATGACTTCCCTCTTAAAGAATGTCTGGTAAAGGCATGGCCGGCTTTTTGTTTTAGCCCTGAAATACACACACACACACACACACACACACACACACACACACACACACACACACGATGCAGACATTATATAATAATAAAAGTATTGAACAGTGTCAGAAACATGATCCCACGTGGTGACTTGCAGAACATCTTATGTTAATTTTGATTGTTTACAACATGCTGCTTATTAGGAATGGGGATTTAAAATTAAAATGTATCCCTCTATTTCATTGTCGAAATAGTAGCAGTATCAAAATACTGAACTTTACATTTATCACCTCACATTAAAAGAAATGTGATTTTTTGTATATTTAATCGTACCAAGTGTACTTTATTTAAGTGTAGAAAGAGGGGGCAGAAAAGTAAAACAATAAAATGTTTTGGATTCAATGGGATAAAAAAATCGGTGAAACTTCCACTCACTCCAGTTATTCCTCCTTTGACTGATATTATTGTGACGCTAATACGATTTGAAAGAGGCCTCTCTTACTACAGAACATTTACTGCAATTAGTGCCCTTGTGTCTAATTGGTATAAAAATATTACTGTAATTACTGTGATTTTGCTTGATTTCGTTACTGAAATGGGTAACGTTTTGACCGGCAGGACTCCATATTGTGATTTTTCTCTTTTAGGGCTCAGGCATCATGGAGGAAGAGTTCCAAGCAAGAGGTTTAGTTTTACGGTGAAAAGGTCATGGCTCAGTAGGACAACGGTATGTGTTAATATTTCATCCTTCTTCCTCTGCTAACATACAGTAGCAGAACTAAAGATAAGTAGATGCGTCTATTTATGGCTCCGTGTGATGTGGAAGCGTAGAGATGCTGCTTTGGACCAGCTGTGTGCAACAAGAAGTGAGCTTTGCACAACAGCCAACTTCCCTCCGGTTATCTCGGCAGCACCAACGGTCCTGCTGACACCGCAGAAAACAACCTGCAAGATACACTTCATCTAAGAACGGTCACATGGTGCAAGAGGCCCGGTCTGGCTGTCTGGTTGCCATTAAATAATTATATGATCATTTGCATCTCACTCACGCAATCTGCTCAGATCGTAGCCAAACAGGATTTGGGGCCTGGTTTTGGTTTTCTGGATTTAGTTGTGATTCATTGATGTGTTTCACTTACACAAACAGGCCTATTTCAGACTCAGTTTATTAAAACTAAAATTAAGTTTTTTGTTCTGTAATGATTTTTTTTCTTCTAAAAACATGTTAATGTTTAACTTTGGGTTGCTACCATCTGTCCACCTCTAGGCATATTTATAAAAGACATTGAGGAAAGCATTTCTTACTATGATAAATGTTTTTCAGGTTATTTTTCCCCGGCAGGATGTTTTTGTGTACATAAAAGCCAGAGACCAAAGAGGTCAACAGCAGTACTAGTTCTCAACTACTGCAGAGCGGAAGCTCCGCCATGAGCTCAAAGTTCCCACAGGTGTGAATGTGTTTTCTACATGCATGTTATTGATCGAAAGAGAAAACTACTAAAGCCTACACACCATTCATTAACAGTTAATTGTTCTGGGATTCACCAATTTTGGCAGTGAAAACAGTGTTTGCCCGCTCAAAACCATAAATGACCCATCAGCACATTTAGTAAGTCACACGGCCCCCAATGTTTTCAATTAATGTCTGTTAAATGCAGCACTCACTCGCTCTTTGTGAAACACACACACACACACACACACGGCCCCTTATCTTACAGCGTGCGATGTAAGTAAGAACGGAAATGGAATCTGCTGAAGAGGCCTTTTAGAAAATCTGGGACACAGCTCGCAGACAAGACAAATTTAGTTTGTGATAACATTTATGCATGTAACGGACACTACGACCATTCAGCGAGGTATTTTGCCTCTTGTAATTGGGAATTGGCAAAGTTTCTAATGGCCGGATCTGGTGATTCCATCACTCCATAAATGCAGCCTGTGTCACTGAACGATGCAAAGGATGCAGACACGCCAGGGTTTATTTCACAGTTAAAGAGACTAAGCCGATTTTAATATGCAACGCCAAACTTCTAGGACGTTCTCAGCCAGATTCTCATGATTGCGCATGTGTGTGTGTGTGTGTGTGTGTAATACGATTGTGTATTTAGTGTCTAATGATTGAATAGACATGTGGCATTGGTGGGGCGGGAGAAAAAAAAGAGGGCTGGATGGAACGTGGAGAGAAGGGTCAGGAGTTGAGAAAGAATAAGGAGACAGGTTTACATTAACACATGAGGTGGTCTTACACAAGACCCCCGCACACAGAGACAGCTAGAGAAACAAAGCAGGCAGCAGAGAGCTGGCGTCTGGGACATGTACGCAGTCACACTGCATATCCAACTGTGGCTCAGGGTCCAGCTTGGAGGGATTTCATCATCAGTACAAGTTTTTGCTACATTAAAACTGTACTACAATGCACAAGGAGAATCCTTACAGTACCTTGACTATTTGATGCCTTTTGTTTGACAGCTGCGGAAAGAATCTGGGCAAAGTGAGCCGTAGCTGCCCAAGCCTCTGAAATGCTTTATGGCCCTCTTGTCCAAACTAATCTGCAAGTTGCCGTTACCATGAAACTTTTAGTCATGCCTGCTTCATATACAGTTGAGCCTTAATCTCCCTTCCCTGAAGCCAAAATCTCTTTTACAGAACCTCCCTGTTCAGCTCGCTACATCCGTCTACTCGACAGTGACATTTACACCCACACCCACACACCCACACACACACAGTTATTCCCACCACGATTCTTTAAAGCTGGGGTATATGGAGCATGGTCATCATTCCTTCCTGCTCCAAGACATATTGTCCATTTGCTTCAGCTGTTCAGATTTTTCTGCTTGTATGCGACAGGCAATCCATCCAACAAATAGAAGGAGGCACTCCGAATGCGAAAGAGTTCCTGTGTGTGTGTGACTTTGTGGGGGCGGGAATGATGGATCCAAAAAAGTGCGGGACTGCTGACACGGCATATGGGAATGTTTTCATTTGGTTATAAAGAATTCCACAGAGATCTGAGGCGAGGATACGGGCTGAATAATGTAACAACGCGGAATGTGATGTGAATCCATCCATTTTTAAGAGAGCAGTCGGTGTTCCTGTATCTCGTTGTGTCTCCATTCGAGATTGGCCTGCCAATCACGCGTTTGGGTTTCAGCACGACACGCGACACACAGTGAGCCTGCGTTAAGGGCGAACGATGAATACCTCAAGACATTAAGACGATGAAACTAAAGCTCATTGAAAGATAAATGGTGGTGTTTTCAAAAGACAGCGGAAGTTAAAGTCAGTTCTTTCTGACCTATTCCTGACCTTCCTGCTCACCGGCTCGTCCGGGCCAACAGGAACGGGGTAAGGTGAAGAGAGAGAGACAGAAAGGGTGGAAGAGGAAACAGAGAGGAAGAAGAAACAAAAGGGTGAAAATAATAAGATCTAAAAAGGGAGACTATAGTGTACAAATCTACAAGAAAGCAGAACTAAGACAAAGGCAGAGAAAGTTGGGCCTAATCGGA
The DNA here is from genome assembly GCF_949316345.1 of Pungitius pungitius. Taxonomy (NCBI): domain Eukaryota; kingdom Metazoa; phylum Chordata; class Actinopteri; order Perciformes; family Gasterosteidae; genus Pungitius; species Pungitius pungitius. Next base: position 16,641,181 of record NC_084907.1, on the reverse strand, counting down.
ACCAGCTGCTTAACTGGATCCCAGATGTGAGAGAGGGAGAGTCAACACACACCATCTCTCCTCCCGGTTTGCATGAGACGGCTGGGAGCCAGCGTGAAGCGCGTGACTGTTTCACGTGTCACCTCGGGGGGAAGCGGTGGCCCAGCAGCACCCACCCGATCCACGGGACAGCTGTCCACTTCTTCTCCAGGCTGTCTTCTGTGCTCATGTTTTCATTCACGCTTCGCCTTAATCCTGCTTCCATTCCTTAATCTACACCCCCCTCCCAGTACATCCACCCACTCAATGCATGCTTCTCTCAGTATGCCTCTTCTTCATCAATTATCTCCCCTATCCTGTCAGCCATGTATCATCCTTCCAGTAGCATGCAAACACAAGACAGACTCCGGTAATCTAACCTGCCTTGCTGTTACAGCCCTGACATTGATTCAAAACCATAGAAGGGTGAGAGCAGGACATAATACCTGTAGAAGGGAAGACAAATGTGTGTAAATGCAGGTCTGAAAGAAGGATTTACTGAGAGTAGGAGCAGGAAGCGGGATGACAGGCGATGACAATAGAGTCTTTCATCTGCCAGTTGGTTAAACCAGTTAGGTTGTTTTTTTTAAAGGCGGGGAATGCTCGGCAACACAATATAAAACCCACAATGTGTGCGGATGACAAATGTGCGGCTAAACATTTGTTTTTACCGAAACATTACAAAATGAGTCATGACATTGTCGTTGGTAAGAACTTCTCAGACTGTGAGAATCTTGAATGAGAAACGGAGACTATGTGTGGGTGTGTGTCCGATGGACAGACAATCCTGTGGGACAGGCTTGTCCTGATGTAGTTCAAAGCTTTGTTGGGAGCCATTTGAACAGGACGTCCACAGGGACTGCCGTTTCACGTTAGCGTTTAGCTTTTAAATCGTGTTGCCTGACCAAGAAATGCTTCAGAATCAGGAATTATTATTCTCATCAAGGAACTTTTTTCATTCTGCAGTTTTGCAAAACCCATTGGCTGATTGAACCTATCCTACTATAGATTACGAGCTTAAAAATACAATGCAAATTGTGACACATGGCGCCTATACCTATAACGGTCTGTTGCTGTACACGTTAACAAAGTTATGCATGTGTGCATACATGAACTGGGTTCACCCATGCATGCTTAAATGTGCGGTAATCACCACAGACGTCTGCCTTGCCGAAGATACATTTCACATATTACACGCCGGCTGGTCGTGCTCGTATCCTCGAATGGGATTTGACGACTTCCTGAGGAGCAAACCCTCTCCACGGCGCGTCTTTGGGTTCACAGTTCAGAGAGAAGGTTAAACTCTGCCCTGCTAAACCAGGGGTCAGTGCGTTTTGTTTGTCAGTCAGTCAAAATGACGGAAAAACATCCCAAACCAGCAAATCGGGTTTCGAGACCAGAAAAGGCCACGAAATGTGTAGTTTAGTAAAAAACAAGTGTTTAATCTGGGAAGGACACCCAAGGAGAGACAAACGTTTCACTTTGAGAGAATGCTATTTAGTGCCAATATGAAGGAGGTAACAAGATGCAGACAATTTACTTAATAGTTCTGATTTGTGTTGTGTTTGGGATCTGTGAGAAGGTTACATTTGTGCCACAACCCTTTGTCACTGGCTTATAATGAGGAACATTTGTGCGTTTAATTCTGTGTGAAATTGGAGACATTCAAGACCTACTTGATTGGTAAATCTGCCTCCACCATTATTGTAAACTGTATACACAATCGACAGGTGTAGCAAAATAAACTAATAGCATAACAACTTAGCAAAGGGTGAGTTATCTCCATTAAATGGCGGGTGGATACAGAACACTCAACAAGCCAATGCACTGCACCGCATTGCGGTTCAACCGTCCTCCCGTGTGAAGCCTGACGTGTACCGTGGTGACAGGTCTTAAAATAACCCTGGCTCACTTAGGTTAATGCATTGATATGATGTATAAACCCTTAAAGCTATGGCGAATGGTATCTGAACTAGAAAAATTTGAACATCCTCCAACAAGTAGGAAAAAAATCCTTGGAAATGAAAATCCGAGAGAAACCGTGTCGAACCAATTTGTGCAACTCTAAATGATCCTGGAAGCCGCTTCTGAATGGGAAGGCAAACTGTTTCGAGGTTTTCGGGGGAAAGAGGCTGATGGTGTAACAGCTTTGATAGGGTGTGTAGGCTATCCTGTTGATTTAATCAGAGACCGTGGTGGTTACTGATAATCCTATTTCATTCAGGCGCCAGGATATCTGCGGTGTCCACGTGCCGAGCTGATACTCTCCCATGAACACGTCACGTTTGTCCCACATGCAGGCAGAGACAGGAATATAAAAAGATGGTAGGCGTATGCACACATGTAGTAAGACACGCGTAACACTTCAGGCCATTGCCAGCACCGGTAAGGAAAATAATAGCCATCACTTTTTAAATGCACAGGGTGTGGACCGACAGAAATCCCTGTTACACGACTAATCTATCAATCAGTCTGGTATGCAATGATTTAGATTTAAGCCTGAACCTCAATATTTCCTCTTGAATCTGCATGCATGTTATTATTATTTTGACATCTGAACTGAGCTTCTGAATGACTGGCCATGGTGGATGAGGCTATCAGACCCCGTTTATTGGTAAATATTTGATCTTATGTGAGGGAAATTCCGGATTTGTGAGCACAAAAGCAGCCACAATCCACGCGGTGCACGTCATGTTTTAAACAAGTCTTGACCAGACTGTTACACGGTATACAATTACAGTAAGAAAGTATATGCAACGGGAAGGGAATTTAGATCTTAACATTATACGTGGTTGGCCGCAATGTGCATATTAAAAAAAAAACACTTTAATCTTAAACTTCTGCTGTTGCATAAGACCCACCATATTGGTATTAAGCCCACATTTATTCATCCTTTACATGTAGGATAAGCTGAGCATAAATAAATTGTTTGACCTTCCTATTCCTTCAAAGGAAAGCCTATTAATGGTTGGCCAAATCCCTTAAGATACGTGTCAAATGCAAGAGATTGGCTCGGAGTTTTCTGGTGATTGCCAGTAAACACTAATGTGATATCCGGAAGAGACCAGATTCTCAAACAGAAACCGTTCTCTTACATAACAAATAAGAGGAATGATTTTGGCCCTGTCATGGATGAAGAAGTTCCATATATGGGGGGTGAGAGGACAGGGATTCTCTGCCTGCTTGGTTGTTTTGTGGACGTGGATGCATTAGGGGGAGAGTGGCTGGGAGTGAGTGTCTTGACCTTAGCTTAACTTAATGCATCTCTCTAAACTGTTGTGCCAAGGACTTGATGTTGCAGAGAAGATCCATTTCTGGTGAAGTTAGAGGGTCATGGTGGCCCTCAAAGAGGTTTTCTTCAAAATGGGTTAAGGACAAACAGACAAGGACATTCACATTGTACTTTTTGGGCTTTAGTCCCATACACATTCCAGGCATGATTCCATTATCAAAAATGCAGTTAATTAATGTCAGCCTGCTTTGGCAGCAGGTAATCTTAATGCAGCGCTCTAATGCATTGCCTTTTATGCTTTAAAATCCTCTGCACCGCTCCAAGGTCGCCATGTACACTTCCATTTACTCTCCGCAGATAACAAAACGGCGCTCTTTCCGCTGATGTGTGCCAGACACGAGTCTCTCCCTCCACATTGTGGACCGAGGCGGGTGGAGGTAGTTGCCATGTCCTCCGAAGCTCTCGGGTCACCTTTTGCAACGACAGCGCCGCTTTCCCCAATCTGACAAGAGAAGGCGGCGTGTTGCGTGTTTGCGTATTTCACCTGCTGCTGGTCAATAGGACTTTATCGCCTCAGATGAGCAGAATGATGATGTGTGTAAAAGGAGGATTATGGGTGATGGTGACGCAACGGGGGAATAAAACTACAGCCAGTTAAGAGAAACCAGGGCGCCAGACAAATGTCTAGAGCATTAAAGAGCACTTTAATCTGCCAATAAATGGAGACATGCTTTTAAGATAATGCAGGAAATCAAATCACACGTAAAAATGGGACAAAAGCCCCTTTATACGTTGAGCTGTCAAATCTATTACCAAATCCAGATCACTAAGGAGTTCTTTTCTCTAAGAATGTATCATTATGTAGACGGTCTCTTGTTCCACCGCATCTCTCACTTGATATTCAACAGAAATTATTGAGGATTTTTCAAGTAAAAAAAAGTCAGTTTGTGGAACTTTACCAACTGGGTCTGGAAGAGCAACATAAGCAGTATGATCTTTTATCTATTAGTATGAGAAGGCGCCATGGAAAGGATTAAAAAACAAATCTCTTTGGATTGTTACAACATTGGTAGTTTCTTAACCTTTTCACAAGCTTTAAGATCTTCCTCTGTCAAAAACACAGACAGCTTGTAATCTAAATCTTCCATTCATAAATGCAGGTGTTTGATAAGAACTGCAGAAATCAGAAATTACTTCTCAACAAGCAATGGTGCTTGTCTGTACGTGTGCTTGTGCTCAAATGTATTTATGGATTGTGAATTCTTCCTGGCAGCGTGCTCGGATATGCAGCAACATGGAGAGATCATCTCAAAATGAGGTCAGCTAGCAGACAGGTTTGGCGTTTGGCAACTTTCACGTGAAATGAAGGTGATGAGTGTAACACAACTCCATCCAATCCTGAATGGGAAATGATTCCCCCATTGATCATTTATTATTGTTGACAGTCTACACACCCACTTGTTTTCTTTAAGTATGTAATTCCTTGCAAATAATGTATGATTCCACATTTGACTACTTCATCTCAGATTCAATAGTAATACTTACTATGACTATAGATGATTTATATATATTCTCATGTATATACATTGCTCTTTGACAACTTATAAGGTCATAAGTATCATAGTATATCATAATTGCTTGTCAATCATTGACGATCAGACTTTTTGCAAAGATGATGTATTATAAGTCTCCTTAGTTGTAACACATATAGGCTTTTAAAGTTATCTCCTCATAGCACACACATTACCGATTATATTTTTTCTTAATGACTGAAAACAAAAACCTGTTAAATCTCGATTTGTATAAAACGCAAAACATGCGGCGGTAAATGAGCGCCGTCTACTTACAGAGCACTTTGAGTTCTAAGGCCACTAAACATGTCATTTTCAGGGAGAGGTACAAATCTAAGGTGTCACTTGCCATCAGTACTAACAAACTATTTAATCCATTCATTCACCAAGATCAGGTGTGTCTTCACCAAGTGCATGTTGACACGGAGTAGTGGAGCCGGGGATCCGACCTTCTGATAGCAGGACAACCCTCTCTCTCCACCGGTCACTTTCTGAAATCTTGTTGACGCACTAAACCAGTGTGGGCATCCCGATGCAGTGTACTCTATGTGGGTGGGATTAAAAGACAGAGAAAACAGAGCAGACGGAGGCCGGGCCGACAGGTGCAGCTGGTTTTCAGGATCTGTAAATCCTCATCTGTACTCACTGACCTGTGATACCCATCGCTGGAGGACATTCTTTCTTTTGCATTACCAGTATTTTCATGTTGCTCTGAGTCTAAGTGATATGACACTGAGGCCATAATGGATTGGAGTTTGAGACATGCAGCCGGTAAAGCTTTAAATATTTGCTTGTTAAGGGTTCTGGGACGGTGCTTTTCCCAATCCACCAAGAACCAAAATTATCCATCTACTGATGACTTGAATTTTACTACCTGAAATGTATAGAAATAGAAGGTAGGTGGCCGTACTTGCTGCGATGAAACTCGGGATGGGATATTAGAAGTAATGCCGTTTCAAAGCAAGGTCTCTCCTCTCTCATTCTTAAATTCCTCTTTTCTCCATGCACCCATTTGCCTCACTTACAGCAGCAGCTGTTGCTAGGCAACAGCTCACACCTACATATGCATATAAAAACTTATATCATAACATTGCCGACCACAAAAGGACTAAATATACGTTTAAAAAGGCTCTTGTAACACTTGTCTTTGTTCATTTTTGGTCGGACTTGTGTGACTAGTTTGTTAGCGGATGGATAAGATCAACACACTTAAAACGGCCTCCAGAGCATCAGATTATGACCGACAGATAATGACAGATTGTCTAGTCCTAAAAACTACAGAAAGGCCTGCATCAGGTTTTGTTAAAAAAATGAATGAATGTTGCAGGTGACAGCTGAATAAAAGTCAGGGCAGAAAAGGACAAAATAGGTTTAGGAAAAGGGACAATGAACAAAAATATTTTAGTTTTAGCAAAACCTGACCTGATAAAATTATTTCACACCAATCAAGCATATGCACATACAGGACTGGCACAGGTTTAGACCTGCATTGACAGGGTGTGTTCAAGCATTAGGAGGACGGACAGCACCAGCTTTCTGCTCTTCCTGCTTCTTTCTGTGCAGGACTACACAACAAAGAGCAGAAGAAACCTGGGACACCAGTTACTTAAGCACAATGAAAAAATCTGCCTTGTCTTTCCTTAATTACCTCGCAGTCCACAGCAATGGTTGCATTTACTCTTTGGACAAAGCCTTCTTCATTTATCAGTATTTATTGCGCCATTAGTTTGTCAATATTTTTTTTTGTTATGTTGTGAGATAAAACTAACAATGCAATGTTTTTAACTATTACTCTTTTATTTTCTTACCGGGAAACCATGTGTGTTTGTGCATGAAGACAAGTACCCTGAACGTGGTCCAGCAGACTGTGCAGACAGCTAGAAACCAAACCGCGGACAAACCGGCACCTCTGATCAGAGAAATCTGGACAAAAACTGTATCTATTGCTTCTTATTATATTATGATCCAAACCAGCATAAGGATTTTCATTACCATCATGGTTGCAGTATTACACAACATTACAAATTCCCTATTCCAAGGAAACATTAGTTTCCTTTGTCGGAATGTCCTTTGTTGGAATTTCCCAAATAGCAGTCTTCATTAGACCATGGGAAAGTGAACCAGGCAGAAAAAGTCTCTTCCTGTGTCCCTCCGTCTCAACCATCCATCACTGGGGTGGGATCTAAGCAGAAAACCCCATGCCTCTCTGTCTCAGCCGGTACTCTTTCATTCCACGGTCTGCTTTAGCACTCAAATGACAAACTACCTGTAAGTCGTGCAACAAGCCAGATAAGTTGTGTCAGAGAGAGCAACAAAATCGACAAACAAAGAGAACAGAGAGCAAATACGGAAAATACGCTGACAGGAAGAAACAGCAGAAGAGACAACAGAACAAACACTTATTTTTCCAACCCTAATTTTTCGGAATAAATGACAATACCAGCCAATTTCATAATTCACACGAGATCCCAGGCTGGCATGCTGTTCAATCTCCCGCGCTAGTTTCTGCTCGGCCTGCTCACGAATGCCAGACTGGCACGTGGACCGAGTGTGGCTACAACACTCTAGCGGTCAGGCAAGGAGCCGGACTGCTGGATCTGTGCCCAGGATACAATCTTTGTCTCCTGCAGAGAGGAACTTCTCTCCCTGTTGCCTCTTTGCCAGCCAGGGCCAAGGCTGCTGCTGCAAGGGTATACCCTCCGGAGTCTCCTAGCAAATGAGACTGAAAGACTGCACAACCCATTGTCACACACACACACACACACACACGCTCACTAGGTCACAATAGAGGAGTGGCAATGTTTTATTCAGGACATATCAGGTGGTTGATTAAAGCATGCTGGAAATCACTCATCATTTATACACTCACGCAAAATGGATCCTCACTGTGCATGGAAATGAGTGTCCCTCCTCGCATATGCACTGAGCGTTACAACCCACATTCAAAAATCACATGGAACCAATGACACACGCGTGTCTTGTAAGATATCAACAGCACATGTGTCACTAAAACATAATAAAGATATATGAAAGAAACACGCCTTGCTATCGAGCACATGCGTAAATCATCTGGTTTCACGTTTGATGGGAACACAAATGCTGCATGAGGGAAAAGGGTTCAGTCCCCATCTTAAAAAAAAAAAAAAGATGCGTAAAAGAAGGTGTGCCATTTTTGCGCACCGATGTGATGTGTCTGAGAGGAGCCGACTTACCTAAATCGGGGTGAATCTTTTATACATTCTTCAAAGTCCACCGTCATTTTTGCGTTTTCTTGTGTATTCCCACTTCAATCAGCCAATGTCATTGCCCGCGGCGCGATGTGGCTTGAACCGTGCGGATGGTGACCGGTGTCCCCCGACGCGCGGCAGTCTGTCGCCCGTCTCCCGGTGGCACCCTGACAGCAAAATGCGAGCTCGGTGCGCGGCAGACAGATTACTACTACGCCGCTGCTGCCAGTGCCGCCGAGGCAGACGAGAGGCGTTTCTGTGCCGTGGACACGGAAAAGGGGAGAGGAGAGCGCCGTCTAGCGACCATCCAGCGTAACAACTCTGGCCAGGAATCATGGAAGAAGAGACACTAACGCCTATTTCCCGGGGTACCTTTTCCATCGGTGTAACTCACACACTAACTTATATATAGCAGCAGTAGTAGTAGTAGGCCTAATATTTTTAAATCTAGTTTTAATATATAAATATAAAGAATTATAGGGTAGGTTACTTCACCTACATATACATCTTATATCTTATCTTATGTTGTCACTTCAAACTGAAGGCTACCCCCCATGACATAAGCCTGGAGAGCTTTCTGTAAAACAATATTGATTTTACAGATGAAAACCTAAATCTCTTTAGTTTAATCGGGGGAAAAAATACTTTAATCTCAGATTCCTGGCAGCAAATTGCGCAATGTATAGGTGGAAAGAGCAATCGGCTGCAAGCTAAGATTGTTTTCCAATGAAATACAATTAATAGCAGGTCTGATTTACTTATTCTTTACATTTTTATGTCATAGTAGCTGTCCAATCTTGTACAGTTCATTTGCTCGTTTTGACTCTATGGATCATTCTCGCAGCTGACCTCAATGATTTTCAAGGCAGATGTTTTAGGCGCCTGTTTCAGAACCGACACGCACCGCCTCGGTAGATTGTGACGTAATCAAAAAGCGACCGACAAGGGCAGAGTCAGACGGCAGAGTCGCTGCTCTCATGGTCAAAATGAAACGTTGTGCCTTAAACTTTACGTCCCCGAAGTCATGCAGGGACCGTAGTTGTCGTTGAAATGCACATGTGCGCACATACACATGTTTGTACAGGCAGCGCGTCATCACGGGAAGTGTTGGACACACATGTTGTCTCAGCGACAGACACGACGCTGGTTGTTGTTTAAAGTTAATATTGAAAAAAGAAATGCTCAATTGATGCACCGAACCGCCCTTTTACAGCCGAGAAGCTGCATTTTTATTGTTCTTCCGGACTACAAATTGGGAATGCGGCTCATGTGGAGGTTCCGCCCGCGGTGTTTCCTCTCCTCCAGTCTGTCGTCTTTAGTCTGTCCGAAAACACATGTCCTTCACACGCTTTTGCAAACGTCGTCCTTCAGTGTTTCCCAGTTCCCGTCAGCAACAATATAGACGCGGTGAGAGGTTGTAAGCGCGCAAAAGGGGTTTTTCCCCCCCACAAATGTAACGTTTCGCTTTTGTAAAGGCGAACATTATAATCAAGAGGTGTCAATGACATTTGGACAGACCATGCACAACGGAGCTCGTTATCTCATATTTTTTCAATACATTGGAAAAAAATACAGGTACGGTTTATACCTAAGGAAAACTGCTTACACTTGATTTGTGTTTTATTATTACTCATTTATGTGATGATTATTTCTACAGGGGTGCTGTGAAAGCGCCTTCCGGTTGGAAGGGGGTCCAGGACCACTTGGAGGTACGTTTTACGCATACGAACGTGTTGTTGTGTCCTCAAATACACGCTCGTCCGTCTTGTCTTCATGCCAACGTCAGGTCTAGTCCCGCCAACCAGAAAACCGGCGATTGGGAGGCTTCCATGTGGTTTTGTTGTGAAATTACCTGCAGCATTTCTTTTTACATAGATGAAAAAAACAAATTCTAGGAAGGGTGTCTGTTAAGCTGGCTACACATCACTGTGGAAATTATACTCAATTTATCAGGGAAACGTAATGCCAACGAATGCATAACACAGCAGCCACATTAAGTCCTCACGGCATGAAGGTTTGAATAGTTTAGTTTGCGTTGAAACCGTTTTCAGAGAGGTAAAGACTGCTGCACTGGGTGAAGAAACTGTTGCTTTCGGTAGAAATGTTGGTAATGTTGAAGTACAAAAGCAACCTAGTTCTCTCCTAGGATGGGGGTAAGCAGTCATGTACAAATAGAGTCATTTACTGTCCAGCTACGTTTGAAACGAACGCTTCTTAATATCTCCTGATATGCCCCCATGGAGCCTTTTTATGAAGAGGGATGAGAATGTGTTAGAGGAAACGTGTACACTCTCAATGTGCTGTTTACAGCTCTACCTAATATTCCTTTTTTCCCCTCTGTTTTGATGTCACTTGTTTGTCTGGCGGTTTATTAACGAGCTGAAAGTGTCTTCATCTCTTGAATGTTCTCTCTGTCTGTGGTCAGGATGCAATAGGGAAGCTGAAGCCGCTCAACGCCGTGTCTCTGTCAGTCTCCAGCAGGACAGACACAGGGGTCAACGCTCTCTCTAACTCGGCCCATTTCGACCTCCAACGCAGGAAGGACAAGCCGCCGTTTGATGCAGAGACTCTTGTTGAAGCTCTTAATTTCAATCTCGGTGCTGAGCAGATCAGGTGGGTCTCGCAGGGTTTCAATGTAACACAAGGTCATGCAAATGTAATATTTGGACATATTCCTTTGGTGACCAGAGTCGGTAGTTTAGGTGTGACGTTTCCAGATTGATCTCAATAACTTCTTATTAAAGTGAACGTGTGAAACAAATGGACCATAAATATTTGTATGATAGCTACAGAGAAATACAATGCTATGTGACATTAGTGATTAACACCTACATGTTATTGGTTCTCGTATCCACAATTCAAATATTTCTTAATAGCAGCCGAAATTATTAATTAGCAAATTCACTCACATTTCTTAGATAATTGTACTGTAATAAAGCTTGGGTATTGTTTTCAAAACCTAAAATCTCCAACAACATACTTAGATTTCTTCTCATATTTCAACAATAATACAAGTATATTATCTACTAGCTCAACTAGCTTTGATGAAATGCCACAAGTTGAGCCTTCGAGGGAGAGAGCAAAATCGATTGTATTTCATATCGTTTTTTTGTTTGTTTCGTCTTCTCCCTTCTTTCCTCGCTGTGCTTTTTCTTCATCTCCCTTTAATCAATTTAGTACACAGTATGTCATTGTATGATTCAAGGACACTGACACTTTTTGAGGACTATTTTGGTTTAGACTGCTTTCCTGTCTGAAAGAGAAAAATGTAAAAGAACAAAAGAGAGACCAAGAGATACAGATATTTTGGATAAAGGGACAAAGTAAGAGCCCCAAAAGATGTTGACACAGACGGCATTGAGATGGAGCAGTGAGAGTTTGAAACAGAATAAACCATCTGTGAGAGACAGAGAGGAGAGAGAGGAAAGGGAAGCTTCCAGCATCCCGCTAATCCCTAAACCTGCAGAGAGAAGGTTAGAAAGGATTATCCCTGCTCTGCTTTTTGGTCCCTAACAGACACACACTCACACAATGATGCGCTCATCGAGCTGAATGTAAACCACAGCGTGGTTAGAATGTGCGACCCGCTGAGAGATCCACAGTGTAAACACACATCTTGTTCTCCGTAACGTCATTAAGCTGAATTATTGATCGCCTCCAGAACTTCCACATGTGCACAAATATTCAACCCCCCGTTAATGTTCATACACATTCCCCAGGGTTCAGATTATAAATCATTTGTCATTCCGGGTCCGTCTTCAATGCACGTTGTCTCGGGGGTTCACTTGTCCCTTTGTGAAAAAGGACCTCAATTAGCCCAAGTTAAATGATTGTCTATTTTCCAAAAAAGAGGAAACTGCTGATTAGCGAAGTGGGGCCGTGCCAAACGAGCACTAGTTCCCAATTGTTTTAAGGCCATGTTTTGTACACTGCTTATGAAAATTTGATGCGTGTGTGGCTTGGGAGGCAAACAGGCTGTCACTTCACATCGGAGCAGGCTCTGATGGCAGAAGCAAGGGTTTCCTCTGCCACGTGTCGCGCCCAATCTCTTCCCCTGGAAACATAACCTAGTTTTCTGGCAGCGCACTAAAAGACACACATACACACACACACACACACTGATAGACTGTACGTGCACTGCTGTGTACTGAAAAAACAGACACCAGTGCACATGTATATTATTCCATGTACCATACACCAACCCCGTGTCAACTCGTGCTTTCTTCTACGTATTGTATACGTGTGTAACAGCGTGGTCACAATCACACCGGCACAGCTGGCTGCAGCTCTTTGTTCTGTCAGTCTTCAGATAGAAGTATCACAGATAGAGCGTTACTTTACCAGCAGTGAACATATGAAGGGTGCTTATGAAACCAGGCAGTCATAGACGATGGTTCTGTGTAATGTTGCTTAGTTATAATTTGGAGCAGTGAAAAAGGAAAATCTGCCACTCTGGCATTTTGGACACTGACTTGTGCACAGTTTTCTTTTTCTGTGGCAGTACAAAAGGAGAGTATAAACTCCATCTGGGTCAGATGATGGGAGGGAGGATAAATGTGATGTCTGTTTTTTTGGATAAAGATCCAACCGAATTCAAACGTTCACTAAGATGTTCTATGATTTTAAAAGCATTCAGAATGTCAGACACACGGTGTCATCTTTCCCTCAGACTGTTCCTTTGTCCCTCTGCCAGGATCACGCGTGCCCACCGCGTGCCTGATGATTTTCACGCCCGTTTCCGTGCCCAGTCTCGGACCTACGTCTACCGGATAGCCCTGGGAATCTCACACAACTCCAAGCTTCCTCTCACAGAATGGGATCTCTGCTGGGGCCTCCCCGACCAGTGAGTTATCCTACTTTGTACCCCGCCCCTCCCTTCATTCACCCATCTGTCTTATCCTCCTGTATCCATATGTTTGATGGTTTCCCATAAGAAACCAATATCTACCTCAGACTCGATATGACTTGTAGGTGCAGACACACACAGACACACACCCCCAATAAGCTTGTGCCAAGCCTTGCAGGAACAATGGCACATTAAACACATGAATAATCCACACGTGCCGTACCGGAACTGAAAATTAGGGCTAGTCAAACAAAGCGTTTCATCTGAGCTGACATCCCAAAAACAAACAAATGAGAGGGAGGAGACGGGGATCACGATGGACAGAACCCAATGAAATGGAGAGTGTTTAGTGTCTTAGACAATGTTTTCTTTTGCTGGGAGCGAGAATGAAGGAGCACCAATCAGAGAGTGTACATACAAACATTTTTCTGGTCTCCGTTTCCTCCTTGTTTTGGCGGAAAGTAGGCCAAGATAAGCTGCAGGCTTATACGCATGCAGAACAGCACCCACGCATATTACCCTGACTGTGGGTATTCTCTGCTCTCTTTCCTTCTGCCACCCTTCTCCTCCTCTCCACTACCTCTTTCCATTTGGCCTTCCTTTCCTTTTTTCCTCTATCCCTCTGGTGTCTGTGGTTTTATTCCTCCTCTCAATTTCAGGATCCATCTCATCTACCCACCCCGAAGAGGCGATCTGCCTCAGCAGCCTCTCTTTGATCTGCCTCTCCCTCGCCGCCACGCCCCCGTCTTTCCCACTGCAAAAAATATTCATCACCACCATTAATGTTCAATGTGGCCTTGAAACTTGCATTTCCTAGAACAAGGGAATCACTCTCTGAAATATAATAATATTGCGGCAGAACTTTATAAATGATTCAAAGATTCATAGGATGGAATACATACTAAATGTGTTTTAATTCCTTTGGTATTTTTATTCAAATTGAAAGCTTTTGAGAAATTACAGCCATCTTGTATGCATCTTGTATAACTTTATGCAATTTCCCAACTTCCAATGATAATGTTAAGCTATTTATCTTGACAAAATAGTCAATTGACTGACTTCCCCTGAAAGGACCTCTCATACAAGATAAATCAGCTGCTATTTTTGCAGCACTCCACCACACCTTTCAAGATTTAAAATCAGTGCATTAAAGTTTTTCATTAATGAGAACACTCCTTCGTTTCCCCCCCCCCCCCCCTCTCTCTCTCTCTCTCTCTCTCTCTTTTTCACTCTGAGCCAGAGCATGATGAGGACTCTGCACTCTCATGTAGCATTGTGCGTCAAAGAAGTCCACATTATATAAGTAGACCAGTAAATTATTCTACTTTGGCACATGGTCGTCCCTACATGACAGAGCCTTGACGTCGTGGTTCATGGAGGTCCCTCATGGAGAATATTGCCGTTTTCTGTTCTCATTTGTCGTCTGTTCCTATATTTCGTCAGGGAGCTGGATGTGGGAGCCATGCGTGAGGCGGCCGCGCTGCTGGTTGGGACTCAGGACTTCAGCAGCTTCAGGGCCGTCAGCACCGACCTTCATATTATAAGTCCTCTGAAGACGCTGAATGTGGCCACCGTAGAGCCAGGAAGCTCCTTCGTGAGCGCACACTTCCACAGGTGGGCTCTCACGTTGGCTAATGGCTGGCAGCACAGAGAACACGTTAGAAAAGATGCATTGGTGTGAGGTGTCATGTTGAAGCATGTATTCATTTTTATGGGCCTCTTTGGAGCAGGATAACAAGGTGTAAAAAAAAAAAGCATTGAAATATCTTTGTAAATATAGCCAAATTAGTCTGATGAAATAAGACTCTTCACATCAGTAAAACAGAATAACTGATTATACCAAATTGAAGAAAATAGAAGGCAGAGCAGGATGAAAAATATGATGGATGTGCTTTTCCAGCCCCCAAAAGATGAATCTTGTGTTTCTCGATCTTGCATCAACTGATACGTAAGAACTTGGCCAACGTTTGGAATCATTTACAATGACTCCGGTGCAAGTACAGCCTTTGAAGGATTTCCCTTTCAAGCTTCAGCCAGACTCCGCTTTACTTTGGTGCAACAGAAGGTGCGTCACAGGAACACGGAAGAGGGAGGGTTGGGTGGGCTTTGTCAGATTACATTACAAGTGACAGCGATAAGATGAGAGGAAAATTGAGTTGTGACGTCCAAACTGTAAAAATATCCATCCCTCTTTACAAATGTGATCAAACAGCGAGCACTGAGTAGAATTTGTATTTGCCCCAATTCTTCCCATGCGTCTGTTTGCTCCAAAAAATTCCAAATTCAAAGGCAAATAGCTAAAGAAGCAGATTCATAATTCTTATGCCATTGTAGCTAATCCTTAGGGGCCTAAGCCGCGGTATTCCCGATGTGACATTTAAACAAGTCTGCGCATGAAGAGAGGCTCTATCTTGATGTCTGGCAGGACCGTGAATGTCATCAGCCTCCAACTCTGTCCACATCGAGGGGGGGGAGGCATAGAAACATCCAACAAAAGAGTCATAAAGGAGAGACACGTCTCAACAGTTTATTTGCCGAGTTCGGGAGGAATACATTTGTTAGAGAAATGTTTGGATTTTTTTTTATTTGTTTTTTTTCTTCATTCAGCTGATCTTTGTTGTTCAGATCCTCCGATACAGTTGCACTCATGTGATCAAGTGATGCCACATTACATCAGAGAGCCATTCAAGATATTGTTATGCTTCATAAACCCCTGTGGCGATACTTAACCTTTCTTTCTTTCTTTCATAGGGCACATTGAGTCAGTAGACTGCAGTGCCTTCAGGACGCAGCGCTTTCATTGTTACTCCTCATGACAAGCGTTTGGAACACGCCTTAAACATGAAAACGTCTCAAACAAAAACATGTGCCGTTCATGAGGTTCACAATTTTGTTCAGACTTGAAGTGTTTTGTGTTTGTTTTTCCTAGAGAGATACCGTTCTGGGAGCTGACTTTCACAGCCAGATCCTTTCTCTATAAGCAGGTTTGTTGCTCTTTTCGGCACAATTATTTTAAACTATAAAAACGTATTGCAGTTTATTGTCAGTAAGTAACGCCATCTGCTGGTGATGACTGACCTACGACTCAAAATCAATGTTCCTCAGTGGTCCCCAAACCTTTTTCTGTCAGGGCCCCCAATGCGGATATAAGGGACCTCTCTCCCTCCTGGTTATTTAGTGACATTTTCATTAGTATCAGTGTAAATAGGAGGTTGCTGTGGCCCGGTCTTCTAGGTGCGGAGGATGACGGGGGCTCTAGTGGCTGTAGGCCGGCGGCAGCTCTCGGTGCCCCAGCTGCAGGAGGTACTGGAGGCTCGGGACTCTCTGTCCTACCCACGGGGAATCGTTGCTCCGGCCCGCGGCCTCTTCCTCACCCGAGTGGACTACAAAGAGAGCGGTGAGGAGGCAGCATTTCATTCCGTGTCACATCAACGTACTGTATATTAGTATTAGTCTGTCTACTATAATGCAACGTAGCTCATGGTAGTGTGCATTAGGTGGCGCTTCATAAGGTAAGTTTGCTAAAAGTTTAAATTGAAATTAACGATAATCTTTGGATCTCAACCTGCAGAAAGCGCACAGTGCAGTGTAGCTTTCGGTAAGGTGTTGATTGAATATAGACATGATTTCTTATGTCAGTTTATTGCATTATTTCCTAGTAGAATTTTTTCTTTCAGCTATATGAACCTCTTCTTTGTATCCTCAGACCTGCAGCTTTCCCAACAGACATCAGGGGAGCAATTTACCTCCAATGGAAACTCTGAGGATTAATTGTTTCATCCAGTCATCCACTGTCTTCCTATAATGCAACGCTTCTAATAAAGTTTTATATGATGTTTATATTTGTCTTTGTCAGTGTCCCCAGCTGGTGTTTTTCCCCACGTATACAAATAAGCATTTGACTACACACAGGTGAACATCTACATGTTCTTTTAATTCAACATGTTAAGAATACATAACTGTGTCCATGAACGCAGCTCAGCTACAGAATACCACACACCTTGAACCTGTCATTGTCTACACGGGACCTTCATTTTACAAAAGACAAGTCGCTCTGAGCCTAGTAGGGCAGTGGTACTCCTATGTGTACATGTATGAACTGGGTCTTGGTTGGTTCTGACAAATATCAAACACAGTATACAACATGTGGAGAAGAGTACGATAGCTAAAACTGCTTTGTGTGACCATGGTACAGTGGTAATGTGTACATCCAACTGTCCAAATAAAACTGCATACATTGGTTCTCTTCGCAGAGGGTTCTCGTGGATCTTCAGCACACTCACTTGTTTCTAGTTTGGCTAAGTTGTCTGTAAACAGTCCATTAAAACCGGACTTCATCTCTGTGGCATCGGGAGCCCGATGAGGGTCAGACTGACCGATCGCTGCCCTTAACGTTCCAGCACATCGATCAAATACACCAGACAACCCAAAGCTTCCATCGTGCGTTATAGTCCTCGAATGCAAGGTAAATATGTTCAGGCTTGTATTCAAAATGCTGCTTCTGTCAAAATTGAACCTCATGAGGAATGTTTTAGCACTTCTTAGAAGTGACAAATGTAATCTTTCAGTCACTATTTGACCTATATGTTGTTGTTTTTTGTAAACATGTACACAATTACATGTTTTCTATCCGTGTGACCATGTTGGAGAAACAGCGAATCTGATTGGCGTAGGTCCTCAGGTCAATTCAGCAGTTGGTTTCATAATTCATACATCCTGAAAACACTCATGATTCTACATATAATCAAAATTTCAAGCGTTAGTCAGAATAGTAAGCCCAATGTCTCCGAAACAAAATCATGTGTCTATGTATATACACATATATATAATGCACTAGAGGAAGGCATTGTTACTTTAACTCACAATCCTTGATATCCAGTCTGTGTGAACAAAGCGTCTGAGCTCGTCAAACTGGTGACCCTGATTAACAGACTGGGTGGGACTGTGAGACGAAGGGAAACTGATCAAATCAAACGGTAATGGACACATTTTCAGTTAAAGATGAAGGACATAGACAACAAATGATTAAAGCTTAGCAGTGGCGCAAAGCTGGTCCTGATAACAGCCATAATGTCTATAAAAAGATCTAAACAACATGCGTGTGAGATGCATGGTGTCTGATGATTGATTACTGCTTAGAAACAAACATCTAAATGTCATTACTTGGGAGTGTAATATCACGACCTGATGCTGAGGTTAATTCAGGATTAATTTGACATGTAAATGGAGGTTGATAGTATTTGAGAATGCTATTACAGGTTGATAAGTTTTGCATAGACCCTTGAAACCCAACCATCACCACCTCAATAACAATCTTAAGAGATAAAACTACTGCTCAGGGCAGCATACCCAACTTCACCCTTTGTACTGAGGTTTGGTAGTGATACTCTAAATGAAACAGGTACATTCAATTTACTTTGCTCCTTTTTGAAAAATAAAAAAGTGGCACACATGATTTTCATTCCTTGTAACTATAGTAATAATTGTTGTAATAGCTAGTCAACCATGGCTACTTTGGTAGCAACACAATACACAGCAATAAACTGATAGACTTTATTCAAAGAAGTACAAAGAGTGAAATGGGGTATGTTCCAGAGACATACAAAACACTCGTCTGAGAGGACACGCATCCACGTGCGATCATATGCCGTGTTCGTAGTTTTGCCCTTTTCTCCAGACAGCTAAAAAAATAAAAGCATAAAACACCGTAGGAGCTTTAAGTCCTTAGAATCGTTCTGTTTAGCCGGCAATCTTCTCGATTTCGTCCAGGTCATCTGTGTCTAGTCTCTCAATTTTCTTACCTGCAGAGGAAGAAGAAAATGTGGGTATCAGTCATAGCTGACTTATCACTGAAAGCAACCGTCTTCTTAAAATGAGTAATTTGTTTTGTCCTCATCCCTTTGATGCCACTTTTTGTGTGTATAAGAAATTGTGTGTGTGTGTGTGTGTGTGTGTGTCACTTTCACATACACAGTTGTGTAGAGAATGGTACTCACTTGTGCATGTTATTTTTAACTTTTTTTTAAAATTTAAATTCCTTCTTACTTTTTTTAAATGTTCATTCAATATCCCCCTAGCCCATAACCTTATATTTTATACCGTAGGGTAAAATTGTAAATGAATGTTACCTTATCTTTCTTGTTGTCCAGTCTTACTATTTCATGTTATACCATGTCAAATTCCTTGTATGTCTAACATATTTTGACAATAAATGGTGCTAATTCCTGATTTTTACTGCAGACTTACTGAAATGCTCCTGGATCCTGTTGAGGATGTTCATGCTCATCTTGCTGTCCACCATGTTGATGGCCAGTCCCCTTTTGCCAAATCGACCCGTGCGACCAATCCTGTGCAGGTACGTCTCGTTGTCTGGGTTACCATCCTTGTCTACTGGCAAGTCAAAGTTGATCACCACAGAAACCTGCTCCACATCAATGCCTAAAGAAAAAGATGATATTATGTAAATAAAGTTTAGACATAGTAAAGAGAACAATACTTTTTTGTGCATTATCAATACCACTGTCAAATAAAATTCATTTTAATATTGAAACATTGGTATAATATTTATTATCAACAGTTTGTATTCAAATGTCCATTATAAGGCCAAATATCTAAGTTTGTAAACATGATGCCGTTGGTCTGTTTTTCTTCTTTTCTACCAAATGTTCTGTATAGAAACCGTTTTGTTAGAGCTATGCACTCAAGCACATTCAATTTAAGATGAAAAGATACATAGAGTGAATGGGTGTAATATCCATTTCTGATGAATGATTGGAATAAATACATCTCTGCAGTTTCCTTTCAACGTGTCATGCATCAAATCTTAGTGGACTGTTGTTCCACTATACAAGCAGTTTCCCCCACTACCAAGGGAGTCACTTGCATAGCCAGGACACTGAATGCTTCTCAGCACCAGGTGGCATGAAACAGTGTGCTTAGCATCCCGCCATTTAACATGGATTAATGATATATTCAATGAATGCAAAGAAAGTCTTATGAAGACATTCTTTTTCTTGTTTTGATGGCACTTGGTCCTTACCTCTGGCACAAACATTTGTGGTGACCAGGACTTTCTCCTTGCCATCTCTGAAGCGGTCGATGACAGCAGCCCTCTGCTCCACTTGCATCTCCCCACTGAGCAGCGCCACCTGGTGGCCCTCTCTGGACAGCTCCCCAGCAAGCCAGCCAGCAGTCTTCCTTGTCTGGATTGCAGAGAGGAAAGTTCTCACAATACTGCACCAGCAATGTGGGAAAACAACTTGGCAAGTCTAACCGATTTAGAGGGAGAGTTAGGATGCGATGAAGGCTTTGGGATGAAAGCATTGGTAAAATAAGCCAACTAATTATGATGTCATATGGCCAACAAACAAAAAGCTTTGCAGTGGAGAACGTTTGATAAACATCTTGCACGGGGCATAAAAAGAGAAACTTAAAAAGGCATTTGTAGTTTCGTATTCTAATAAATTTGGCGGTAATGGTGAGTGCTGATTTTAGAACAGATCATGTACGTGAATTGAAGGAATATGAAGTGATTGAACTTACATGGCAGAAGATCATGGCCTGGGCGATGGTGATAGCTCCGTAGATGTTACAGAGCGCTTGGAACTTCTCCTCCCTGCTGTTACACAACACAAAGTACTGTTTGATTGTATCCAGCGTCTCCTCCTCCCTCTTCAACTTGATGATGTTGGGTTCAGGCACAATGCGCTGGGCAAAGTTCCACACAGTCTCTTCAAATGTGGCTGAGAACAACAACATCTGGCAGTTTTTAGGCAGCATCCTAAGCAGAGAAGATAGGAGGGAAAGGACGTTATTAATGGGTTTATAAATAAAGGAAACAGGGTCCTTTATGGGTATGTGCACTGCAGTAACTCGGCTCAATAAATCATTACTACACGATCTTCACATGCAGATACTTTTAATTTGTTGTGGGCAGAGTGTGTATTCTTACCTTTGGATGCGGATGCTCTGGTCCTGGTGGCCCTGTGTTGCGATCATGACATCAGCCTCGTCGAGCACAAACACCTTTATCTTCTTGGGGTCTATGAACTTGAATTTACCGCACCAGTCCAGCATGGTACCTGGTGTGCCAATAACGATCTGTTCCTCCAGCTTCACGCCCCGCTGCACTGGAACATTCATAAGAATCAAAAACTCATTAATCTCTCAGATGAAGACATCTTTTCATCAACGATTCAAACAATTGATAAAATCTGTCTATAATAGTATAGTATTGATGTGGAGAGGCCTTACATTTGTTTCCTCTGATGGCGTAGACTAGTCTGACCTCAGGATAGTGTTTGCCCATGAGCTCGATTACCTTGCCTGTCTGAAGGGCCAGTTCATAGGTGGGTGACACACACAGGCACTGATGGAGAGAAGGAAATTCTGTTCAATTTATCAAGGCTAATAATTATTGAGAGGAATGATGAAGCTGTCAAATACTCCCAACAGCTTTAAGATTTTGAATTAGAGATCTTGTAGAACAGGAGTGTGGAGGTCGGGGCGGGTGAAAACCAACCTGGGGATATCTTTTGTTTGGATCTACATGACTGAGCATTGCCAGGACAAAAGCTGCAGTTTTCCCTGTTCCCGACTGTGACTGAGCAATCAGATTCTGTGGACTATAGGAAGAAACAAATAATGAATTCCCAAGCAGAACCAGGCCAAATACCTGTTGGTTATATTTATTTGTACCTTTTGCAAGAGGCTATCAATTCACTTTACATTAAGGCATGAAGTTAATTAAAAAGGTGTTGTTCATTTAAGTAGTTATATGGAAACCACGCTCAACTTGGCAATCCTTAAGGCACATAATGTGGACGTAGAGTACAATGTTTACTCACGGTTCAGCCAGCATCATAGGTAAGGCAGTCTCCTGGATTTTGGATGGTCTGTTGAAACCCAAGCCGTACACGCCCTGAAGCAGCTGCGGTTTGCTGCACACAATAAAAAAATAGGTTGATGTGACATCTTAAGCACAACATGGGACAAGATGGAATGAGCTCTGTGATGACATCGGGTCCGCAGAGAGCATTCACATCTTCTGCCGCACACTAAAGACACACATCTTCTCTACCTCCACTTAGAAACTTAAATTTTACTTGTAATGGCTCTTATCTAGAACAAAAGGAAACAGGGCTTATTTAATTAAATTGCACTTAGTTGTTTTGAGTTTGTATCCTTATGGTTGAAGTGCACTTAATGTAAGTCGGTTTGGAAAAAAGAGGCAGCAAAATGACATGTAATGTAACGTGGGAAGACAGATCTTTTTGAAAGCATCTTTACTTCAGCAGTTTTGATTGCAGACATCAGTGAGGCTGCACACATGTCTTAAAATACATTTCCAATAAAACCCTAAAGAGAAGGAACACTCCTGGAGAAGCTGTGGTAATATTTTGACCCCCCCAATGCTACATGCATTTGTTTAATAATAAAAGTATTAGCGAGCCTGCTTCCAAATATTGCCTAACAGATTAACAGACAAATAGAAGATCCACTTACAGTCGCAACTCCTCGAAGGATTTAACAGAGTAGAGCGGAGAGTTGGGATCCTTCTGAAGAACTTCCACTTGATTTGTGTTATTGACCAGATTATTCCGGATGAGCTTGTTCAATAACGACTGTGCCGCTTTGTCATCTGGAAAAACAAGCTACGTTGGTAATGACTGCAACAATTCAAATTATCTCAAATAAAAAAACAAAGCGTGACAAATGTGGAGCATCTAAATAATAAACCACCCACCTTTGTCGTTGTCATCGTCATCGGTTGCCTTTTTTTCTACAGCAACTTCTGAGCTGACAGCAGCGCTGCTGGAGTCTGTTGCTTTCACAGCAGTTCCTGTAATAGTAAATAATGTTCTGCTATTTACAACCGAATCATTTTATGGGATGTAACGTCCAATTCTCTTTTTTTCTCTCACAGGTAGTGTTGCACTCACCATTTTCCTCTGGCTTGTCCTTTATTTGGAGGCTACCGATCTGTAAAAGGGGAAAATAATAAAGTTCAAGGAGTTATTCCGTCTGACAAAATAATGCTCGCCACTACACGAGTAATCACAGGGCAATGCGCCAGAGGCACAAACTGCGGCTAACGTTGCGCATCGTTACAACTATACGCGAGAGGACCTATGCTTGCTACTCAGCTAACTGCTAATGCTAACAGTTAGTTTAACTCAGGGAGCACGCAGCGACTCGGCTCCAGCTACTTCGTTTACCTCTCCCGACCAACAGATTACACGAGTTTAATTTGACACACACTAAGACATTTGTCCACGGGCTGCCTGTTATGAAGCTGTTTAATGTGGAAACAGAAGAAAATGCTTCGCCGTTAAGTTGGGTGACAACAGAGGCAGGAAGAGGCCGAAGCGCCCTCCGTGCGAACAACACGGTCGTAAGTTCAGCGTTTACCGATTCCGCCGCGGCTTCTTGCTCGTCTACTGCTTGTGCCCAGGAGTCCGTGGCCATTGTGGGGTAGCTATTTCGTTCTTTATTTCACTCGGGATGACTCGGCTTGGAAGGTACGCTCTCAGCGAGGAGTCAGTGGTGTGAAAGTAACTATTTCCCACAATGGCGTGCCGAAACGAATTCAGGGGACCTGTGCAACCGCTAAGATGTCCGGGTAGCACAACGTCTACACGCTAATATGTCCCAGGTCATTGAAATGTTGACGTCTGACTTTAAGTAGCGGGGATGATTGACACTTCAATTAAACATTTTAACAAATTACTCAACCAAATACTTTTTACCTTTTTTTTCTTTTAGAAGATTCCGTAGATTGGAGGATGAATCTCAAGAAAACCTGACCTAAATAGCCTGTAGGAGACGCCAAAGTAGTTTGCATGGACTCACCCTCCAAACACACGCCAGAAGAACGGTCAATGGTGATCACGCAAACACACATGCACTCACAGACACGTAAGTTACGTGACAACAAAGATGTAGGACTGTCTCACCTGTTTGATAAAATATATGGTCATGACTGAATTGCAAAGCAGGATACAGGGGCAAATGCCACGGGCCCTAGACCCTAGATTTACTTTGGCAATATGTTTGTAGAAAGTTGAATTATTTCAAATCTGTTTGATATCCTGCTCCACTAACAGATCCTATAACCCATAAATACTTTAAAGTTCCAAATATTTTTCTATGAAATTAAATGATCACAAAATACCACTGAACCACACAGTCCATTTTGCAGATTCAGATTCAAACACATCAAAGAGTAGCAGTGTGGAACAATATTATCACACCAGCAGCACATGAATTGTGTTTCATCAGGGGTTTTTCTGACGTGTTTGGCAGAGATTCTCTCGCCAACGACGGTGAACTGTTGGCAAATGCCAATGTTGTTACTTTTGATTTTGTGCTGCCGTCTTGGAAACACATCGGGGTTCCCATGAGGCTCATCCAATGAGGCACCGGTGTTGTGATTTAAACCAAATCTCACTCTTAAGTGAAATTGTAATGCCTAAGGTGGACATTGCGTGGTTTGAGCAAGGTTAGGATTTTTATTACACGAAACCCTTTCTTTTTGTTACCTCCACATGGTCCCAAACAATTTATCATATCTTAGGCTACTAACTAGAGCTGGGCTTCACTAAAGACCGTACAGGAGCACTCTGGGGACAGACTGATGTGGCTGGCTGCTCGTTAAACAAATGCAGAATTGATTTCACACATTCCCCCTGTTCCACTGGGATACATAGACAGATAATGACAGTGACTTTGGATTGTGCTGCAGGAGGTTACATTGATTGTTGTTCCGCTGTCATCTAACGGTCAAGTGCGCACTGCCTGTGCGTCACTCCAAGTTTATTGTCATGAATTTGTGTTGATACTAGTGGGTTTGTGTCAGTGTGTGCAGGAGGATACAGGGGGTCTCGTAGATTGTCAGTTTGGAAGCAAATTGTCAAAGGCTTGGAAGAACGGAGTTCATTGTTGCCTCAAATTAGCTGCCTTGCTATAGGTATCCATGGCAACTGAAAGAGTAAAAGTAAGGCTTGAGGTCTCCAGAGAATTTTGAAGAGACAGAGAGAACTTTGTATTGCCACATAAGGACTCATTTTAAGTGCTGAATATGACAGAGAAGATATCAAAGTAAAGTGGTCGCTGTAGAAAATGGTTTTCTATGTGAATAATTTCTGGTGAGGTAAGCACTCGTCCCATAAATACATCACTTAAGACCGCTTAAACACTACTTCATCCTCATAAGTATGGAGAATGTCACAGTTAATGTTGGCGGTATATATAATCTATTATGTACAGTAACACTTCAACAGAGTACTAAAGCAATAGCTTAAGTTTGATGTTCCACCACTAGTTAAAATAAAAAAAAAAACACTTTTATAGTTAATTTTTGTACTTTACCTTTTTTAAAATTTCATCAGGAACATTAAATGTATATATTAAGCAACGGGTCTTTGTTTGTGTTGTATAATCCTGTGCCTTGTGGTCCTATGTTGAATGAACCATTTCAGTGGTATTACACAATAATAAAACATTAATTCAGTCGTTCTTTCAAACATTCATAAATCGCCTTGAGGTGGTTTTGACCTGTGAAAGCATGAACAGAGCAGTTCACCAATGTCCAGTTCTGCCTTCAATTTGGAAGCAAATGAGTAAGCTTGTGTCATGATCATACACCTTTATTCTGAAAGCCCCCCAAAATACAGAATACAAATGACTAGTAACAGAGAATTAGTGAATAAATTAAATCTCATTATGGACCATTATCACATGATGTGATGGCCAACCATAGCAGATGGCTTAGCTCAGTTACAGGTTTACAGTCTAGCTTTGAAATGGACCCATATGCAGAATGAAAAGTCGCGACAGGTGAGGTAAGAAATGTTTCCATGTGGTGCACCTACACTCGGTAAAGAGAAGACAGTCCTTTCAATAATGGTTGAATAGATTAGAAATGCAGACCTGGAAACAAGAAGCAGCAGCTGAAAACTATGAGGTAGCACTAGCTGTTCTCAACACATATCGGGTCTGATGAGCACCTTCCTGGAGAGGTGACTGACACATATGAAGTGGGGGCTCTGTAGGGACAACTGGTCGGCAGGTGAAAATTGGCATGTCTACAGTAGGAGATGGTGAAAGCAGTATATACACTCACCGGCCACTTTATTAGGTACCCCATGCTAGTAACGGGTTGGACCCCCTTTTGCCTTCAGAACTGCGTCAATTCTTCGTGGCATAGATTCAACAAGGTGCTGGAAGCATTCCTCAGGGAGTTTGGTCCATATTGACATGATGGCATCACACAGTTGCCGCAGATTTGTCGGCTGCACATCCATGATGCGAATCTCCCGTTCCACCACATCCCAAAGATGCTCTATTGGATTGAGATCTGGTGATTGTGGAGACCATTTGAGTACAGCGAACTCATTGTCATGTTCAAGAAACCAGTCTGAGATGATTCCAGCTTTATGACATGGCGCATTATCCTGCTGAAAGTAGCCATCAGAAGTTGGGTACATTGTGGTCATAAAGGGATGGACATGGTCAGCAACAATACTCAGGTAGGCTGTGGCGTTGCAACGATGCTCAATTGGTACCAAGGGGCCCAAAGAGTGCCAAGAAAATATTCCCCACACCATGACACCACCACCAGCCTGAACCGTTGATACAAGGCAGGATGGATCCATGCTTTCATGTTGTAGACGCCAAATTCTGACCCTACCATCCGAATGTCGCAGCAGAAATCGAGACTCATCAGACCAGGCAACGTTTTTCCAATCTTCTATTGTCCAATTTCGATGAGCTTGTGCAAATTGTAGCCTCAGTTTCCTGTTCTTAGCTGAAAGGAGTGGCACCCGGTGTGGTCTTCTGCTGCTGTAGCCCATCTGCCTCAAAGTTCGACGTACTGTGCGTTCAGAGATGCTCTTATGCCCACCTTGGTTGTAACGGGTGGTTATTTGAGTCACTGTTGCCCTTCTATCAGCTCGAACCAGTCTGGCCATTCTCCTCTGACCTCTGGCATCAACAAGGCATCTCCGCCCACAGAACTGCCGCTCACTGGATGTTTTTTCTTTTTCGGACCATTCTCTGTAAACCCTAGAGATGGTTGTGCGTGAAAATCCCAGTAGATTAGCAGTTTCTGAAATACTCAGACCAGCCCTTCTGGCACCAACAATCATGCCACGTTCAAAGTCACTCAAATCACCTTTCTTCCCCATACTGATGCTCGGTTTGAACTGCAGGAGATTGTCTTGACAATGTCTACATGCCTAAATGCACTGAGTTGCCGCCATGTGATTGGCTGCTTAGAAATTAAGTGTTAACGAGCAGTTGGACAGGTGTACCTAATAAAGTGGCCGGTGAGATATTTCTTTTGTTTGGTAGTGTTTTTGCCATTTGGCTGCACAGGCTCACATTAAGGCTCACATTACAGACACATTTGATCAAGACGATTACAGATGTTTTGGCTAACGTGTTAGCAAACAAGTGCCTTTCCACACACCCATACGCACACAGCAGACGTTTGAAAATCAGCATTTATGTAGAGTTGGGTTTCTGGCAATCAGACACATGTTCATGCCTGAATGTGGTTTGTCTGATATTTACTCGCCCTATCGCTCTGTTTTCACAAACTCGTGGCAAGGATCGGTGGTTCTCCAGTTGCGAAAGGTTTCTACACGTTCTAGTCCTTGAAGCTATTTCACTGAAGCACCTGTTGAGGTCAAATAAAGCGGTGAGAAGGATGCTTGAACGCCGCATGGAGCGGATGTGAACTGCAGAGTTCAGAGTTCAGGTTGGTCGCCATGGCAGCCACTTTTCACATTACACGCAGTCATTTAACCGTTGTTAATGTTGACACATTGTAAGTGCTGCTTTAATATATAGGTGTAGGTGTGTTTCAAATTAACTGGAGGATCAAAGATGCTTGATATTAGAAATATTCTGCTTCAGATATTGTGTGAAGCACAACTTATGGAATTGATTTGTTGTCTTGTTGTAGTGATCACTGTGGTTGGATCAACAGTACTAGTTTACAACAAATTGAATGTATTTGGGGGTTGGACCATTGGTTAGACAGAATAAGACACCAAGATATCAGTCCCATTGACTGAAACGATGGAGCTCACCCTGAACAATGAAAAACAGGCCCAAACGGAAAGTACACAGACGTATCTGGACATGGTTATTTAGTGCCAATACATTTTAGCCAGGGTGGAGCCCGTCCTTGGTCTGATACTCGTGTCACACGACGGTTTGAAAGACACCCAAGAATCAATCTAGTAGTCACACTATAAGCATCCTCAACAGGACACACCAATACGGTCCTATCTACTTTGCAGTAACAAGAGTCTGTCTCCTCTTTATTGTTCTCTCCGTCTTTAGCGGGGTCGCATTCTGCTCCTCAGTCGCCAGCTAATTAAACTGAATTAAAGGGAGACAAATCCTGTAAACACAGACGATGTGCATGGACGCTCCATAGGTGAGACAGAAAGACTATCGGAGGGGGGGATTGAGAGCAGATTTTCCCATGGCATGCCCTCCGTACTTTAGACATTAAGCTTCCTACTCATTACAGCTTGCTCAATGCATATATTTGGCAAGAATTAAAAAGAATAAAAAAACAAACCTGCACGCCCACGGCAATATCAAAATGGTGATGCAGCACTTGTGTTCTGTCAACAAGAGAGAGCCTACAGAGAAAGAGAGTGAGATAGCGTGAGAGACGGTGAAAGTCAGTGAGAGAGAGCAAGGGGCTGACAGCTGGTTGGTATTCCTGAGGCTTAGCCAGAGAGGCTGATGGTGCAGAGTGGACATCACCAAGGAATTTCAATGTGGAAGAAACGGCTCTCAAAGCTCCAACCTTTATATTACACACAAGCCTGCTGTGATTTCAACGTGAAACTGCTTTAACGGAAAATGATGCTCCTCGTTTCGAATGTGACAAACATTGCTTCTAATCACATGAAAAGTGGTGACTGTCCAATGTAATCTTAGTCATATAATAAGTAGGTCATATAATAAATATTTCCACAAAAGGTATTTGTCAGTAGTCCTTTTAAATATTTACTAGTTACCAAAGATCAGTTTTTGAATTATTTATTCGAGAAAGGCAGGATCTACAAATCTGTGTGTTTGGACTCACACATTCTGACTGTCGAGGATCGAACACGGTTTCAGACCCCAGACAACCACAATCATCTGCCTCCCTTTTTTCTGGAGGGGAGACCCATCTCCCACTATCAACCAAAGTCACCCGGTTATCACATATATCGATGTGGCGCTACGTAGTTCTGAAAAAACAAAACCAAAAAGATTAAGCAGGTTTTTCGTTCGCTCATGGTCATGTTTAGTATTCCACAGTTATTGACGATCCAATGGCCATGTTCATTCATCTACCGGGGCCAGAGAGCTTCATGGCCATTAAGCCCTGGCTCAACAATTTTCAATTCCTTAATAAGTTATTGATGGCGAACAGTCAAATTGCTCATCAATTATGTAAAAGGGCTCAGTACAATGTTGATACAAAACACCCTTTTAGTTGGGCTCATTCATGCTTACAGACCTGCAGACATATGTACTAAGTCTAGTCCCACGTGGTCCGGTGCTGGCACGTTGCATGAATCCGATCTGCATCAGTGAGCTGTGTAATGTTAGCTGACGATGGAGCAGCAATGAATGTGTTTCCTGATTCTTTTCCCGATTTTGTCTCTGGAAAACGTTTGCAGAGAAAAGCTCCGTAGTTAAGCCAGCAAAAATACTACAAAAACTTGGAGCATTTGGTTGACTATTAAATTGATTAAGTGAGATTAACAATATATTCCATACATTCTCGATTGTACCTCGTTGCATGTCATTGCATTTTCATCTTATTTAATATTCTGTGAAAACTTGTATAGAGCCGTTTGCAAGATTCACACACGCCACCACCTCTGCTCTTGGACAATTGGACCAATACATCTACATTGTGTTGATGGCCAATCACGCATGTTGCACAAATTAAGTGACCAATGGCAAATTTCCATCTAGGTCAGCATCTTTTATTCAGGAGGCACACGTACACAGTTACATGCCATCCCGCCCCGGGGGCCCTGCAGAGACCCACTCAGCCACCAGGAGATGGCCCACCATTTTGTTCCGTTTTGAAAATGATCTGCATGCATGAGATTAGCTGGGGGCCCGCAAGCTTTTCCCTTTGTTGTGCATCCCAGTTTTGATATTTCATGGCTGGTGTGTGTTAATGTGTGTGCGGGGCACACGCATGCATGCATGCATGCGTGCACGGTGCAAGACTGGGCTCGCACACGCTCGTGTTTGTGTATCTAATGTTTTGGGGGGGGGGGTTGCATGTTGCATAGTGGAAAATGATCTCGAAGGAGAAGTAGTGGAGAAGCAGCATTTCAATCTATCTGTGGTGTTTATAGCGTCACAATGTACAGAACGTGGTATTTGCTCATGTCAATAGAGACTCTGGCTGATGCCTTTTCCTTAAAACTGTTCGTGACCAAGCACTGGTGCACTGCGCTGAATTGCATGGCTGATCATCTCTAACCCATAAACACACACATTAGCTTTTGCAAGGAATTATACCATGGGAGGAACGTACCGCTTCGGAGGGTGGGAGGGTGTTCGTGACAGAAATCAAAAACCAGGAGCCAAGAAATAACAATCATAGCGAGTCTACAAAAGTGCGCACACATGTATGTAAAGTTGCTAATGGCTTTACGATGCCACTGCACCAAAATGTAAAAAGCTGTCTCTCTCAGCTGTTGGTTTCCCTCCACAGACTTAAAGCAGCAACAACGCAACTAGGCAGAGAAAAAGAGAGAGAGAGAAGGAGAGAGAGACTGGGGATATGGTTGCTATAGTAACCATCTGGTGGGTCTGAACTGTTTCTCCCTGACATTCATTTCATCATGTTGAGCCTCTGTCTTTCTTTCTCTCTCTTCCTCTACTCTCACTTTTGTTTATCCCTCTCTTTCCCTCCTTCTCTCCTGGCTCTCCATCCTTCTTATCTCCTCATCTCCCCCTCGTGCCGCTCTCCCACTCCCTTTCCGATCTGCTTGCATGCTGCCCTGCCTCCTCTCACCCTTTTTCCTGCCTCTTCCAGCTCTCTTCAGTTTCCTTGAAAAACCGAGCGAAAGCGAGTGAATGTGAGAGTGGTCCCCGTCTTTTTGGCTGTTTGTCCATTTCTCTGACTCTGTCCTGAGAGTCCCATCTGTTAAATCTGGACTCTTGACCTTTTTCAGGCGAGAACAATACATGAGGAAAATGTGCACAGAGCCAGCATTTGGTTTCTGTTCAGGTTTTGGAGATAAGTAAAAGCTGGACTGGTATTTCAGATGGAAGTTGCTTGAAAGATTGACGTCATTTGCAATCACGATTTAGCTGCAATAAAAGTGGGTTTTTCCATTTTATCATAGGCAAGTTTTTTGGGGGGGGGAGTTAAACATTCGGATTCACAAACAAACAACCAAAAACAAAACATGCTTGTGCAAATGAAAGATACTGGTGTGATGTCTAGTGGGATATTCATTCATTTTTCCAACCGGGACTGCAAACAAGACTGCATTTCTCTTTTCCCTGTAATCAGCCGTCGGAGATCTGAATTTCACACCAGATTCTAAACGAGCAAGAGAATACCTGATCCCACTGACAATTGGGCTTGCCCACTACACACACACACAGGAAGGTACACAGTGATATGTGCGCACGTCCACACACGCACACACACACATTCTGAATAGATAAACCAACATTTGCACATGTAGACACAGACAAGAAATGCACATGCAGTGGAATGAAATGCAAATGTTGCCCCAGTCATTTGCATGCGGTAAACATTCTATCACTGCATCAAATACAAATAAAAAAGGTCATTTATTTGCTCCAAGGAGGAGGAGGAGGAGGGGTGGTTTTCCCAGTGTGTGTTTCGTCATGCTGCGACACAAAGGTCAGATTCAGAAGAGTCAGGTGCAGAGGAAAGCACAGGGTTTCCTCAATGACAACACGGTGCGTTCAGTGTGTGTGTGCATGTGTGCGTGTGTGTGTGTGCCTGTGTGTGTGCAGCTAACCGGAGGCTTGCAGGGAGTGGTTTCCCCCCCGTGTCAGTGACCTATGGATACTTTCGCCGGTCTCTTCCCCTTTTCTATTTGGCTCCTTCAATGTTGTCTTTCTGTCCGTCTTTTCTTCCACACCCGTCAGAGCTTATAACTCAAAGCCACCTCCTTTCACAGCACCGGTAATTAGCCTCTCATCCCTGTTCACTACCAAAACCCATTTGCCAAAGCGTTATCCAAATAGTGAATGACTATGGGTAATAGAGCGTTTCCCATTACATAAATCAAAATAATGGAGGATCTCCTCTCTCCTCAGTTTAATTTAAGTCTCATAACACCGATGGTCACCCAGCCAAAGTCTGACCTCGAATTATCTGCCCAGCCCGAGGTTTACACTATCAGCTGCATCTCTGTGTAACCGCATTATGATTTAGCATTTTGTCAGTGCGCAGCTACTGTCTGGGGGGGGGGGGGGGGGGGGGGGTTGCGTGATTAACACATAACCTGCATTTCTGACAATTGCTGTTATTTATTAATAAGTGTAATGCCTCTCAACTGGTATGTGCTGTATTAACTACATTAGAAAAAAGACATTCCTTCCTTTTGATTAACTGCACCAGGAGGCTGTTTATAGTGAGATGATGTGGCAGTGAGCAGATTGCGGTAGAGCTTTGTGAAGTCGACTCGCTACTTTGGCACGCATATCTCTAGTATGTTTAAATATTTGGGAGGAACAAAAGAGCAAGAGGAATTTTTTAATGAAGATCATAAAGTATCTAGCAGATTGTGGCTCAGGCAAAAGTGATGCGCTGGACACCAGGGTGCTTTTTGATGAGATTCAGATTAAACATTAAGTCCTCCTCTGTTGTGATTGCAGAATTCCAACCAGATTTTAAATTGAGTCTTTTAGATGTAATTTGAAACACAAGGTCACAACGCACACCATTGTGTACAACCTTCAATTGGGCCTCAGTTCCATTCCCAGTAAACAAAGTTATAATAAGAATAATGGTCCAACTGACTATTAATCAGGAAATTACATAAAAAGACATCTGCATTTTTTCCCCTTTATTTTCTTAATCCTTAGTAAGCTTAGTCTTTCATAGAAATACATTGATGAAAGAGGTGTACTGCTTAAAGTAATTTTTGCTTTAATTGCAATGTTTTGATAAAAAGTGAGATCTTTTTTTTATACACACAATTACATAAAATACAGTATTATTGGTTTTCCAATAATAACGATAAGTGGAAGAATGGGAGGCTCCAGTTTTCAAATGCAATAACAGAAAGCTGTGGACACTTAAATTTGAATCCAAAAAAGGTGTTGCATTAAAATGTATGTATTCTAAAGTCTTGCTATATACTGGGTTTGTCAAAGGATTTCAACCAACTGACACGTTTATACATCAAATCATTTCAACTGTTTAACAGGATTTCTATTAGAACATTCCACTGAATAACATTTTTTAAATTTAACTTAGAGGTGAGTACCACTCACTGATTAGGATAATGCAGTTGAGATTTTCTTACGTTATGTCACTAGTTAAGTCTTAGGGGGTTTACACTGAGTGAATATTATCTGACCTTTTGCTTACAGACTGATCTGAACCAAGCTCAATCCGATCACGTCACGCCTTCCATGCAACATTTGGGACAAAGGGATCCACCGCTTGGTAAAATCATAGACCCTTGCTCCTTAAATGTAAAATCCTCTCATTCTGTGTGAGGGTAAAGGACGTTACCGCAGTAGGCGCCATCGTCATGCTTGACTGCCGTCTTGGAAGAAGGGACTATTTTGGCTGGATAATACGGTCACAACACTGAGTGAAGGGAGGTCTTGAGAGAAGAGGGCAGAGATAAGATAATGGAGAACATTCCATTAAATATAGCGAT
The DNA here is from genome assembly GCF_949316345.1 of Pungitius pungitius. Lineage (NCBI taxonomy): Eukaryota > Metazoa > Chordata > Actinopteri > Perciformes > Gasterosteidae > Pungitius > Pungitius pungitius. The sequence continues at coordinate 16,607,369 of NC_084907.1, read as the reverse complement.
CTTATCATGCCGATGCTCGGGGAAGACTACTGCGCCGAGAACCCACCGCATCACACATCGAGTGGAAGGTGCATCTGTTACCATGGTACCCAGCTCAGGCAGCCCCTTTCATGTCTGTCAAGACCGGGGAGAGAGAGAGAGAGAGAGAGAGAGAGAGAGAGACTATATTTTAGTCTCGCCCTGCAGTTGGAGCTGAAACAGGCGCCTGTGCCCTGTGTGTGTGTGTGTGTGTGTGTGTGTGTGTGTGTGTGTGTGTAATTGTATGAGTGTTTGATGCATGTGTGTGTTCTCAGCTTACATCCCTTTTGTATGTGTGTTTGATGCATGTATGTGTTCTCAGCTCACATCCCGGCGGTCCGGGTTTAAGATGCCGTACACTGACAGAGACTCGTCACACAACATGAATCATTTAGTCACCACAGCAGAGTTGGAAATGTCACGTCCCATCAATGTTCCTCACGCCTGAGTGCGCCTGAACCATTTACAGCCCTGGCAATGGAGTTAAAAAGAAGACTTGATTAAAGAGAGAAGCTGAGATTTTAGATGCAAACAACCATTTATTGCATTGGGAAGCAGTGAAGTACATTTTTTCCCCACAGAATAATTTGCAATACTTGTATTTTCTGATATCGCGGTCAGTTGCACAGTTGTTCAAAGCGGAGTGTCTCAACACTTAAACAAAATGAAGAGTGTGGATTTCAAATTCTTAATGGAATTACTTCATTTTTTTCCCCCATTTTCTGTGTCCTGACATATCTGACCTACCCAAAGCATGGGATGCTACTTTCTCACAGTGGAAAAAGCTGACTTGACCTTCCTTGACAGCCAGATAGGCAATCAAATAACAGGGGAATCTGTACAAGTAACATGTCCAAACACCAGCCAAGCTAGTGCGGATGTGTGTCTTCATCTCTCATACAAAACTATATATGTGTTTTTGCTACAGTTTTAAAACAATTGTTTTAAAAAACAAAAAGCAACATCAAGTAGATAATTCCTTAAACCACAATCAACACTAAACAGTAAATAGTACTTTATCATGATCTTTATTACAAGATATTAGGCCACTGTACAAATCAGTGAGAATGGGACAGTACTACGCAGAATTAAGACTGTTGTTTCTCGAGGTTTGTCATTCAAAGCTGTATACGAGGTGCTTCAAGAATACACAAGAGTTTCTGAGCTTCTGCCGTGCATGCATGATTTTATATTTGCCATGCATGAGTTGGTATCTCAGGGTTTTAAGAAAGGGCCCTAAAAATGGCAACCCAACAAAACAACTGAATTGCACGAGTTTATGTAAAAAGCACAAAAAAAAAGTTTTCTCGTACAGTATTATTCCTCATGAGATTTGGCACAATAATGCACAATGCAATATAAATAGTTCATCAATAGGGTGTGTACAGTCAAGTTACATAATTAACCAATCCAGGTGAAAACCTGGGAAGCTTACAAACAGGTGGGAGGTACACTGTATATAAATGACTCATTAGCTGCAAAGTATACGTAACAAAAAACACTCAGGCAACATCAAGAATTGTTATGTGAAGAAAAAAAGGAAAGAAAAAAATCACTCCCATTCATTTCAAGTTTTATCAACATACAAAAGAACACCCCCTCTGGCCTCAAGTCTCTGCAAAAGACGTATTCCAAAGGATCAATAAATAAAGTCTTCCAACACAGAACAAACCAGTTTTCCACTTTGTGCAAGAAAATATGGGCTTACCCTTTCCATATTTACAAGTTGTCCCGGATCAAAATGAAGAGCAGAAATGATATCATAGGTTTGATTGATACGATATAGGAGAAGTGTGTGCTTTAGTTTAATATTATATTTATTTCTGTATCCTGTCCCTGATTTCCACATTTTGACAGCGTGGTATCCTTCTTCCACCTCAACCCCTCCTCACCCCCACCCTCTGTTGTCTTCTACCGCTGTTGGATTTATGGCGAAACCCTGCGATCGAGGGTGTTTGTTTGTATGTGTGTGTGTGTGTGTGTGTGTGACAGAGGGAGAGGGGGGTCCACCTGGGGGTCTCCTTTGATGCCATCTCCCACCTTTGCCCGTCCTCCTCACCTGGGCGGCCATGACCGACGGGGCGAGCAGGGCGTGGAAGTGCTGCTTGCTGCCACATGAGAGAAAGTGCTTATATACAGTGTCTTTGGATTAAAACTGCTCAGCATCGCCATACAAAATTTCAAGAGTGTCTTTTGGGGGTCGTTGAGCCGAGCGCTCTAAGCCTCTGCCGGGGTCTTCTCTGTTCCATCTTTTTGTGCTTCGTTGTCGCCATTCTCATCCTCAATAACTGTGGATGACATGGGAGAGAGTTAATGGGGGGAGGGGGGGGGGGCTCACCTTGGTGTGGCGTCTCACAAATGCAAAACCACCGGACAGGAGGACATTAGAGCACAAGACCATCAGCCCCTACGTGTGTGTGCGTGCGGGAGAGTTTAAAGTAGCCTCCGCAAAAAGACAACCATTTGTCGCAAATGCGCGCGCGTCTACATGCGCGCGGGTCTTCTTGCTCTGCGGTTCCTCGGCATCTACTCGTGCACTTTGCATGTCTGCTGCCTGTGTTCCACCTTGGTCCGTGTGTGCTCCCGTTCATGCGACCGTGTCTGTCTGCCCGCCCATGAGTGGACCGCCACAAGGGAGCCTCAATTTCAGCGAGCATCTCGTGGGTCTCATCACGGATGCGGGACACACAAAGAGCGTCAATCGGTCATGCAGACACAAATGCCATATATATGTATACACCGAATAAATCTCAGTCATTCCGATTATTTGGCAGGGGGACATTCAGCAACCCGGTTGGCCAGCATTCACGAGGCATGTAATTGCACGCACTGCGCATCCAACTCGTGTTGCAATGCGAATGAAATATTTAATAAGCCACACATCACACACATGCATGCAAACAAAAGCCGACGCCTCCGATGTACGCTCCGTTTGGGACCACTTCCATGCAAAGGTGTTGCCTTTCTGTCCTCACAGGGATCAGCCTTAATTATGGTCCAGTGGTCACCTACGTGCGCATTCAACACCACAATCACCTTACGAACGAACACGCCTCAATTATATAATTACCCCGTTTGCTCCTGCCTATTTGTCCGAGTTTCGGCGGACGTTTGTTCTGCGATCCATTGAAGAAGTTGTTGGTGTCTTGAAGACGACAGGTGAAGGAAAGGTGTCCCTCGTCGCCCTCATTTCCATAATGACTCATTTTTTCCTCGTTGAAAGGCAGCACTTCCGACATCTCCAAACGCGTCTTTATCACCGGGGCGCACAAACTGAAATGTACAGCTGGTCGCCAAGCTTGAAGCTGGTCGTCTGTGACCAACCAAAGCGAGGAAGAAAAACAAAGCCAAATCTACTGACACGATCGAGCCCGTTCTGTTTACCCCGAAGACACGTGTCCGTCTCCGTAGGTACGCAACAGTGATAACTGTAAATCGAAAGGTGCTCAATGTTCTCACGCATGGATCTCCGCTATCATTATTCAAAATTCCCGGAGCGTTGTTGTTGTTTTTCTTCTTCTTCCCCCCCTTCCTTTTTCTTTTGTGCGCGTAGGGCTTTTTGGAAATGGACGCGCACGGACAATGGAGCCGCGCACCGCCGGCTGAACGCGTCGCGCGGAGAATCCGAGGAAGAAATGCAAATTGAGGAGCGATGCAAAACACGGACGCCGGGGAGACCTGGTGAGGGAGCTGCAAAGGGGGGGTTTTCTGGTGCAGCCGAGAGAAGCTTCCAGTTGGAGTCGTGGTGTCCCAACTCTGCGGGATCTAGATGCAAAAACAAAAAACAAAAAAACAAATGGCGACTGGCACCCAAACGCGAATCCATTTCGGGTTTTTTTCTTTAGGGGGGGGGGGGGACACGTCGTTAACGCGCCACCAGTCGACAAGTATCGGAACTCAAACCTTCCAACCTGTTATACAATTTGACAAATGTGTCGATGTATTTGGCGGAAGGGCTTCCAGCACGTACATGACCGCCGGAGATCACCAGACGATGGCGGTGTTTTATAGGCTGGGTTGTGACTTTTGCCCCCATGGTGCACTTCCAGTTCTATTACCACCTCTGTGCCGTGTTTTTACCTGATGGATCCGTTGGATGTTGGTTGAAGATGCTTCACATGTGAATCATGAAACTGCATTTTCCGGATTTGATGTTGTTAACGGTTTTACTCAGTAAATTATCCAGTTAACTTGTTCTCTAATTGAGATGTAACATATTAGCCAAAACAGATGGTGGATATAAATAAATCCCATCACCCTTAAACTGACCTTCCACTGTACCATTCAATCTATGAGAAGTAGATGATTTTATAAACATAATAACCATAATAAGATCCAGTTTGAGAACATTTTTTAAATTTCTTTAGGTGTAAAGGTAAAAAAAAAAGAAGTGATTTTCTCATCCACACTGGATTTACCACCTATGCTGACAGCAGTGTTTCAGGATTTGGTCTTTGAAATACATTTACGGTGAAGGACACGGCACAAAGGACATGCATTAAGTCTTGACACAGACTGTTGTTTCTCATAGAGAACCAAATATCATAACTCAGACAAATAATGCAAGGTGATAACTGAGCCTCCAGCATAATTACTTTGATATGCTGTCAACTATTCATATGAGGTGCAGTAATGACAAACATGGCGCCTGGAAGATGCCATTTAATCAGAGGCTCATCTTTCACATCTCAATAAAAACTATTTCAGTGTCACAAATATTATCACAACCTCTGGCCATATTAGAAACAGACTCGCCCATGTCAAACAAGGACATTTTTATTTTTAATATATTTTTGCCAAAACAATGCGCTTCTGAGTTTTGTGTACAAAAGCACAAAAACAAAAACTACCAAAAAAAAGGTAGTAAGGTGAAACCTCTAAGAATATTAGTGTCAAAAGAGAAAACAATGAGAAAAAGGAGGAAAGAAGGGATGGGAAATGTAACGTGATACAGAAGACATAATTAAAATAGATGAATGTGCTACCCTGAAGTAGACAAAATAAAACACAAATTCTTCTAAAAATGCCATTCAAGCTGAACAGACAACTTAAGTACATTTTATTATCACTAAAACATCACAGTAAGGCAGCATTATTTTTAAAGCACGCTATAACCTTTGCACATTAGCCACAAATGATAATTATTCAATGATCTTTCTAAAGCTTTCCAATAATCTTTTGCATGACTAACACGATTGGAGAGCAGTCACAAAGTGAACATTAATGAGCAAATGAACAATGAACAAACTGAGAATTCCTTGTAAAACTCTAACATGATCCACCATGAGCTACCAATAGCGGCAGAATCCCTGACTTGAGAAAGTTTGAATTGTTTTCTCATGAAAAACCTTTTCATCTGGGTTTTTTTTCCTTTACAGCCTCACTTCACCTTTTTACTTTATCATATTGACCATTTGACCAATAGCACGTAACTAACAGATACAGCTAATTAAAAAGGTAATAGCTGTCATGAATGGCATTCATAAAACCGGAAATTCCAGCTAAATGTTAGAGTAACATATATTTTTTTATTCAGTAAAGCGTGATGGAAATTGATCAAAGCAGCTCGCTCTCCAGACTCTAGGCAAGTAAAGTCTTTATGCTTCATCCACACATCTCTACACAGTTGAGTAAAGCACATTGCTGTTGTCATAATAACCAGTGATTAACACAGATTCACCACATTTTATAATGTTGTGGATAAAATTAAGAAATATTAATACTAACCCAGCAACAGTAAGTGGACCGTGAGAAGTGATCGACACTACTGTGCGTTTCTTAGCCCTCGGCAGACAGAAGATTTTTTTTGAGGCCGAAATAAAGAAGCTTCATTTCTCATGTCTCCACACTAAAAAAAACTGCATCAACAAAGCTGTTAAATTATCCCCTACTTTGTTACCACAGCAACCTTTGCAGGAACTCCGGACGTCCGGACACACAGATACGGCATAGATCTGATCACTTTCAAAGAACTGTGCGTAAAGTCACAAAGATTAATGATAAAGTACTGACTAAAATACAAATAGAGTAATACAATGTACGAAATCACCAAAACTGCTCTAATCTCGGCAGAGGATGCTGTCATCGTGCATGACCTCACTGGTCCCAGTAAGAGGCTGAAAAACAGGTTTGCAAAGCTTTTCAGTGCACTGATACTGTCACACATTTGACCAAATCCTAGTTCCTTTCCATCTTACCTGCATGTGATCTAACTGTCATTTCAGATCCTCCCGCAATCATCAGCTCATTACCCTCACCTGGTTCTCCTTGCCCTCCTCACCTGCAGCTCATCCCCTCATCAGCCACTCACCATTTAAGCCCGTCACATTCTGCTGTGTCCCTGTCAGCTCGTCTTGTGTGTTTTGCCAAGTTTTCCAGCGTTCGCTCAGTCAGCCCGATTTAGCTCTGTTCTGACCTTTCACCCACGGATTCCCTGCTGGCTCCTTTTTCGGATTTGTTTGCCTGCTTTATTGCCGTCCTGGTTCTGACCGTGCCTGCTCTCGTCTCTGGATTCCCTGCTTCCCCCTCTGGAATGGTTTGCCTGCTGATGGATCTCCTGGTTTTGACCTTGCCTGAACTGTTGATTAAATCTACCTGTCTCTCCCATTGTTGTCTGAGTCGTGCTTTTGGGTTCCATTGTGCACCAGTAACCGATACAGAAATTTAAAAAAATAAATGTGAGGGAAAAGTGAGAATTTCACCAACATTACATTCTTTAAATTCGACCATTTATTGCTAAAACATTGCATTTTATTTTACAATTTATGAATTTGACATTATCAAGTACTCACTGCATCCATTATTTACTGTGTTTCCAGCAACAGTGGATCATTTGACAATATCAGAAATCACTACTAGGCCTACATTGATATTTGAAAAGAAATATCAGAGCAGAAATTTACCACAAAACCACTCCATAGACAACACCCCTACACACCAGAGGCCTGCAAGAACGAGACAAGGCCCTCCGTCAGTTATCATGTCACATGATCTCATGAAGAAACAAAACATCTGAGCAGCTCATAATGTACTGTAAATCCATTTGAATGTCCTCAATAGTGGCAAAATAAATGTCTGAGCAGTTTCAAGGAGCATTTACTGCTCAGCTAAGTAAGACAATTGATCAATATGGTCAATTTGAACTTAAACCTCAAACGTGAACCCAATCATGCTTTAGAAACTTTATATTTTACATGTGAAATGTGAGATAATGACACGTGCTTTCGTCATATGAATATTTGTCACAAGTGAACTGTCCAAAACCACATTATCATTAACGTGCATGTGAAATGTTCTCCACACTGTCACATTGTCACACCCTTACAAACAGCGATGGTATTTTAACGTGTGAAATCTCTCTGGATATGACATGTGCCAGCTTGCAAGTTTGTCACGTGTGAAAGAGTTTTTTTTAGAATTCTAGAAAAAAGATCAACCGAGGCGTGAGAAGCAAACTGTCTTCTCACAAGACTTTTGGATTCATCATCACTTTTCATCATCATCACTTAATTTTTTACCCCCCGCTTGGAAATGGCAACATACAAAGGTGCCTACTGCATGGTAATATATACCGTCATTCTTCGTCTGAGGCAGGTATATCACACATAGCATTTAATGTAGTTTCCTTCTCTCATCAAAGGTCGGGCCTGAAATTCTTTCACGATACTTACAATCAAATCAGAGCTCGCTGTTGTCTGTGGCTACAAATGACCAAGGTTTTTGGTCCTTGTGCTTCTTACCAGTTGTTTTCCAACTACAATAACTAATACAATCCGTCAGAGTGGACCACCATGTCTGCCCCTGTTGCTTTGCAGTGACACAATATATGTGATGGCATCCATAACCTGTACACAAAGAAAAAGACTTACAGGGCAAGGCGTGAAATGTATTTAGAGCTTTTATATAGAAACACGGCAGGACTTCGTCCTTTTAAAAAAAAGGGGTTCCTTATAGCTTTTTGCCAAATAGCTTAAACCTCCTGCACATATAGTAAATACTTGTATGTATAGATGTCGGTCATCCTTAAAAAGTCAATTTGATGAATTACCGAGAGCCGTGTGAGAGCAAAAGAGAAGCATAAAGCCAGAGGCCCCACAAATCCCCCTTTCAAGACCATTGACCGAGCCTCACAATTAGTGGATGTTGTGTCACCTCGGAGGCTGCTGTGTAATCCAATATAACCTAATTCTTCCAGTGTCACCACCTCGCTCTGAGCTCTCCTTGTGCTACAGATCAACTACTGTACACTGAAGCAGTAAATACTTTTCCCTTCAAATATAGTCTGTGAGTAAACTGTGACCATAGGTGGAAACCTTTTTTTTTTTTTTGATTGGATAGATTGGATAGAGCCAGGTAGGGCTAGCTGCTCCCCTCTGCTTCCTCACTTCATGTTGCGCTAAGCTCATTAGCTGCTGGCTTTATCTTCACATTTACAACATGAGATATTAATCCTCTCATCCAACTCTCTGCAAAAGATGACAACGTGTCAACATATTTCATATTCCTATTATTAGTATTCCTTAAAAGATTGGGTTAAACCATTTCATCCGGCCGCCTCTAACATGTATTTAATCAAAAGTCCATCGAGCTGCAAAAGAACAAAACATTTAAAAGAAATCCTCACATATTTTCTTTGCAAAAAGTGAAAGAAACATGTACCCACTGAACGAAACATGTACCCACTGTGGACATGTGTCATGATGTTCAGTAGGACTTTGTCCTGGAAAACAGTAGGAGTCCTACTTTACCCTTGAGTTTCTACTGAAAAAGACGTTTAACCATGACGTGCAGAACCAGGGAGCAACACAGCAGCATTGATTGACTTGATTTCGTAGCTCAGGGGAGATCCACGTCCAACCCAAACAACCCAGAGGTATTCTACGTAAACTGTATGAGTATGAGTCATCACGTCTGCGATGATAATAACACCTTATCGTCTACCTGATCATCATCACTATCATCAAAATCATCATGAGCAGCAGCCTTCTGGCAAGTCAGCATTGTCCACAGCATGGGGGTGAAAAATCTCACCTGACCTCCTCTTGTCCCACATTTGGAGGGGGCTGAATATTTGATCCTCCACGCAGAAGAATGGGAGTGAAGGCTCTGTGTGGCCTTCCAGGCGTTTCCTGGAGCAACACCTGACGACTTCCCTGTTAAGCATCTTCAAACGTCAGGACAGGTTTTTTTGTTTGCTGGGGCAAATATGACTCAGGCAAACGTTTTTTAAATAGAATATTTTACCTGAATTTATTTTACTACAATATATTGACAAATAATAGTGTCCAAAGCAAGTAGCGGCAATCTACTCTCTCTCCGACAATCTGCATCACCGTTACAGTCTGTGCATCGGAAACAAGCTTGAAGCAAAAAGATTTATTCTGTGCTCAAACTGTCTTCCTCTGCAGACTGATTAACCTCAACTGGAGTCACGTGGTGAGTAGCGTGACTAAAGGATCATTTCAACATCTTTGACACTTTTACATACATTTATTACAAGCCCGATTAAGCTCTCACATTTTCCTTTTTTTTGTTGCTATTCAACAATTATTTTTACAGCCTTAAAACAGAACCAGGTAGCTTCTGCTTGGCTATTTGGGTGATGAACGTTTCTTAGGCTGACACAGGCTCCTTTCAAACTCCCCACTCATACGTCTACACATGCAGTTCAATACAAGGCATCTTCCCCACTCTCTATTACAGACGCACACATACACACACTAAAGTATCCTGTTTGTCAGCTTTGCACTTGAGGGAGAACAGGGGACAATATCACCTTACACCTTCACTGCTGGGGATTGTAGACTATGTGCAGGCTGAGTTACGGACCAAATGCCCCCGCGGGTGGGAACAAACAATGTAAAAAATACTGATGGGAAACTAATTGAGAGTGACACCTGGGGAGATGACTGAAGACAAGCGTTACAATGTATCCCTGCTAGATCAGACTCAGCATCATTAACAAAGGCCAAGCTGTGGCGCTGGTTTGGTCTTGATGGTTTTATGTTGACTCTTTAGTCGATTTGAGGGGAAAATAGAGGCTTGTTCAGTCACTGTAACTCAGTCCAATCACATAAACAGGGTTTGATTGTTGAGAGCATAAAGGGAGTACCAAAATATATTATCCAGACATCATTTTGGCACACGATCTGTAACATCATTGGATACAAATGTCTAGCGAGTATAGCGTGTCATTTCTATGGCTGCTCAGGTTTCAAGCTTCCCTTTGTGTCCACTAGTGAACAATAGGCTGAATCAATGAGACCAATGCCTTTTAGAAGAAAGATGTAATGAAGGAGAAGGTGGGGGAAAAAATCCTGTACTAGGTCACTCTAGTAGCTGTATGGATGTGATTAGATATACGGCGGATAATGGCTGGGAACAATGAGAGTGAGGCACTTGGATACATTATAAAAGAGGCCAGAGAGTTTTGTCAAGCCTAACAGTAGAGGAGGCTGTGAGATTGTACATGCCGCTGCATGGATGGTTGGACAGTTTTCTTACTTGACTCTTGACAAGGTGAGACAGTTTTGTACAAATTAAATTGAGTTTGAATGTCCACTGTATTCATTAGCTATAACACTTTAATCACTTCAAATGAATACGTTTTGAACTTGAAACTGGTTAGAAAAAATATGTTTCTGCTTATTTCCCTGACTATGAAGAAGCAAGGCAGTTAATGTGAAGTGTTCCCCTGCGTTGTTCATTTTGGACTATGTACCTCAATTATAGAATTCAAACCACTTGAACAGACAGCACTGATTTTACCTGACGAGATCCTACAGAAGGAAAACCTTAGTGAAAACATTTATTTTCATAATGAGCTTTTGACCTTTGGGGATTGACAATATGGTATCTTCAAACAAACAAATTGTTTCACTCTTAGAGAACATAGATAAATATTGCAGTAGGATGAAGATTGCATAAACCTCTCTCTGTGCAAGTGCACATCGATATATGACTTCTTTTTCTTTTTGAAGCTACTAAGATGAACCGGGCTCCATTCTGTCACCTATCACTGCTCCTCCTGCTTGTGGTAAACCAGACAGGTGAGTCATCGGAAAATATATATATATACAGGAAATACTGTCTCCTGGACCTTTACACCTTCAGTCCAACAGGGCTGACTCCGAATGAAAACCAAGAGCTGGGAGCTCTCCCCATGTTATGGAATATAATCCCTCTGTCACGTGTGTCACCTCCCCGGCTCTTAGGTGTGCACGGAGCGAGAATCATCGGGGGCGAAGAGGTACAACCCTTCTCCATCAAGTACCAGGCCTCCATCCTGTTCTCAAACTACCACTTCTGTGGAGGCACCCTCATCCACAGGCAGTGGGTGGTGACTGCTGCCCACTGCTGGCGACCGTAAGCTACTGCACTGCTACCTGCCGCAGGTTTTACTAAATGACCATGGAAGCACATACTGCACCTTGCATTTGAATATCAAAACTGTTTTTTTAATGATCCACAACATATATGATCTTAGATCTTTAGTTGATGGACAAGAGGTTCCTGGTCTTTACCTTCTGCTGTGCTCTCTTAGGAGTCACCTGATCCAAGTGGTCTTGGGTGATCATGACATCACCAAGGAGGAGGGTACTGAGCAGAGGTTCAACGTTGCCTTGATCATCACCCACAACCAGTACAAATACTGGACATTTGACAATGATATTATGCTGCTTAAGGTAAGGGACGTGACGCAGGTTCTTAATGCAGATATAGGATTTGAGGCACTTGATCCCGTGCTGGGGCTTCAGACACTGATTATACGTTGGATCAAATCATCTGTCAGTGACCTGCAAACACAACGCTGACGCAGACATAACAGAACGATGCTATGACAAACATGCAAAAAACATTGCAAGCGCTGTACAATTATTTACATTTCTAAATGATGTATGTCCCGTTTCATATTTGTGCTGCTTCTCAAGGGACCCTTCACGTAGATTTGTCCTATTGTGGTAAACACAGATGCAACTCTCAATTTTGACAAGATCACTAGTACTTAGTGGAGCTTCCCTTTACCTTTTATTAAATCTATTTGTTGACTCAGTATTGAACTGAGACTGACTCATTGAAAAGGGTTTTTAGAGACTTCACTTTCATTGAATTTTGATCTCATGAATGAATTTTGTATTGTTTTGTAATGAAACTGAATTCGTGATAAACTGTAATAATCTGGCCATTGATATACACTACAAAACGGACATTATTAGCTGTGTGCGTTGACTACCTGAAGCATATATGTTCTCTGTGGGTCAGTTGGACCGCCCAGCTGACATCAACGCCACTGTCCAGCTGGCCTCCCTGCCAGACCCGGACTCCCCGCCCTTGGCTGACTTTGCCCCGTGCACAGTCAGCGGCTGGGGTGTGACTTGGCTGTACAGCTACGAGCTGTCCCCCGTGCTCAAGTCCGTCAATGTAGACATCTTTAACAACTGTCGGTACTACTACTACTTCAGGGTCACAGACAACATGATCTGTGCCGGATCTCTCTCTGGGGGGAGGGACTCCTGTCAGGTGAGGAATGAAGTTGTAATCATGTACTGTTATAATGAGTTTGCCCGAGTGTTATTCCCAAAAATATTTTTTAAACTTCCACCTGATTTAAGCGCGTATTCCTCTTAAAATGTGTGACAGCAACTAACAATTAATCTGAGTAACTTATTTTTCTGGCACTGTTAAAGCTGCATTTATGGATTGGGTGCATTGTAACACAAAGGATGCACGTCATTCACATATTATCTCTTATAAAAATAGAAAATGTCCTAGCAAACATTGCATTATTTATTTGGAGTTATGTTTGACTGAATGTTTTTTTTTAATGTGATATTGTAGATTTGTCATCTCTCTCTCAACATTGGCCTTGCAAAACTTGATATGATTTTCCAACCCAAGAAATTGAGAGATTGTCAAGTTTGGTTAGAAATGTCAATTTCAACATGTACCTTATTCCTTGTTTTTTGTTTCACGGTGAAAAAGAATCTGGCTCTTTAATTGCTACATGTATACCATGTCCACCGGTTAATACCAAACCACCTGAATAAAAAAGTTTTACTTTTTCCTCTTCCATCCTCAGGGGGACTCAGGAGGACCTCTTACATGTAACGGTAAATTCATGGGCATTGTATCATGGGGCATCGGCTGTGCCAATCCGTACTACCCGGGCGTGTACACTAAAGTCAGAAATTACCTCGGATGGATCAACTGGGTCACCCAGAACAGCTAAAGAGACTTAATACTCTTTATCACAGCCCCACATATGACTCTACTGTGATGAAGATTCAAGTCGAGCCTAAAGGAACCAGAGGCCTTGCTGGATATTTTTGTTGTCTTGCATGCAGCACATTTAGTCAAAAAAAGATAAAATATAAAATCATCTCTAGCACACACCCTATGAGTATGAACCCAGTCAATATAGACAGCGAAGGTTGGGTTTTTAACACTTGAATGACCAGAGAGACGAGACTGATGACTAATTAGAAGAACAATACTTGGAATGCTTGAAGCATTCCAACTAATGACAATGACGGTGACGCTTACGATCAAAAGAAAGCTAAATGCACTTTGTATTTTACTTATTTTATTAGTTTGTGGTGTTTTCCAGAAAACATATACAATACATTTCACAGATTTTGGTGATCATTTCAGAGATCATTTTGGTCTTCGAAGCCTCCTGAAAAAAAAACGCTGGACTCAACAATTAAAGATAACTATTTTCTAAAACTGTCTGTCTCTGTTGTTTCTGGGTCAAACAAGATATGAAACAAAAGCAATGAGGAAAAAAAAAATCTTTGTTTGTTCATACAAGTGTGTCACAACACCCGGCAATGGAATTCATATGCGGGGCCAAAATCAACTAAGGCCACCTCCCAGTACGTTATGACAACATTTGGACATCCTGGCCAGTGACTGGCTGGGACGGCTCCCACTACCCCCTATAGCGGCTTATACACAATAAACAATATCCAAAAGCCGCAGCGGGCTAAGACATGAGGGGATCATACTAATGACGCGTCGCACTGAAGTATTTTGATGTTAGCTTTATTACTTCTTTTCACCGAGGAAACATACGCCAATCGCTTACTTTACCGGATGCATTTTATTGGTCAAGTGAGTATCAAAAGCACAAGTAACTCCATTGAAGTGACGATGACGTTAACGATGGTAATGACAATGACAATGACGGTGACGCAGACGTTAACGATGGTAATGACAACTAGAAAATGCATTTCCTGCTGAAAATGCGTTGGAATGCAGAAAGCTGAAATTAATTTCAAAAAGTTGCTTAAAGTACAGAAATGAAACAAGCTGAAAGTATTCTAAACATTGCGGAAAGAATAGAAAAAGCTGAAATACATTTAAAAATGGCTGAAAATACAGAAATGAGAAAAGCTGAAATGAACTTGAAAGAATTGCAAAAAAAACAGAAATGGGAGAAGCTTCTATGAATTTGAAAACACAGAAATAATAAAAGCTGAAATTAATTTAAACGTTACTGAAAGAATAGAAATAGGAAAAGCTGAGAATTAAAAAATACATTTTTTGTAGTAATATAAGGTTTAGTACTATAGTTGTAATTGTGGTACTAGCAGCAGTAGAAGAAGTAAGTACTAGTTTCACTAGTATTTGAAAGCAATTGTGGTGTACCTATTGTTGAGGTACAGATAATCATTGAGGCTTTTATTTTGAAATAATGGAATTGGGTGGGGGGGGGTTTGGGAGACGGAATGATTGTTACTTAAAGCAAATGGACTTGGTAAAATAGAGTTGTACAGCGCTCTTCTAGTCTTCTGACCACTCAAAGCACCTTAACACTACATAACATCATTCACCCATTCACACAACAATGACAGGACCTACCATACACAGTGGCACCTGCCCAACCAGTAACTAATATTCACACACTGTAATCACAGCTAGAGGAACAATCCTGGGATTAAGCGTCTTGCCCAAGGACACATTGACATGCAGGTTAGCCGGGCCTGGGATCAGACCGCCAACCCTCTGATTGGAGGACGGACGCCCGCGCTCCCCACTCACCCACAGTCGCACTAAGCTAATAAAACTAAAGTTATTAATTGATGGGCCTCAAACTTTACAGTAAGAATTCCCTCCATTGGGGTTGAAATACTAGTAATATTAGTAGTAGTAAAAGTCATTTTAGTAATAATACCAGTTGAAATACTAGAAGTACTACTAGAAGTACTAGAAATATTAGTAGTGGTTGTAGTACTATTTGAAAGAGCAATACGTATTCAACGAAACAGCTTGATCCTAAGCTTCATGTTTAAATAACATAATCATTGCAGCTTTTATTTTGAAATGATGGTATTGGGTGAGTGGGTGGGGGGGTGGGGGGGTTGAGAGACAGTATATATTATTTAATAGGCCTCATCAAACATTACAGTAAGAATTCCCTCCATGGGGGTTGAAATACTAGTAGTACTAGTAGTAGTAAAAGTCATTTTAGTAATAATACCAGTTGAAATACTAGAAGTACTACTAGAAGTACTAGAAATATTAGTAGTGGTTGTAGTACTAATTGAAAGCGCAATAAGTATTCAACGAAACAGCTGAATCCTAAGCTTCATGTTTAAATAACATAATCATTGCAGCTTTTATTTTGAAATGATGGTATTGGGTGAGTGGGTGGGGGGGTTGAGAGACAGAATATATTAGAAGGCCTCATCAAACATTACAGTAAGAACTCCCTCCATGGGGGTTGCTTTGAAATGATGAGAGAAGGTGGAGAGAAGGAGGTCATGTCAGGCTGCACTAATCAGCTAATTAGGATCAGCTGTGAGTCACAGAAAGAGCCCCAGCTCGTTGTCGCGGCAACGGAGCAGCTGCACTTAGTTCACAGACAGTTACTGAGAACCCACACCTCAAACAAATGCTTCCTGGAGCAAAACTATTTGGAGTAGCCAAAAAATAATGACATTTTGAGAGACACAAGACTCTACCGAACGTTTGAGTCTAGTTTTTATGTCTCTATGTGTTTTAAAACTGCTCTACTAGCAGTTTACAAAACATGGACCCTCTCTTGTCTTCCGACTTTGTCCTCACTCTAGCGCCCACTCTAAATTCGAAAAGGACCCCAAAACTAATGAAACATAATTAGTGATTATGAAAAAAGTATAATAGATATCAACAAGCTGGTTTTTTTATGAAATTGTTAAGACTTGTGACAACATTTTAAAGTTTAAATGGTGTCTCTAGCTGAAAGATTGGAAAAGCTGAAAAAGTTGAAAGTTGAAGAAGTTTTGAGAGGATTTGTAAATTTAATCCATTGGAAAGTTGATGATTTTAATTTATATTAATTCAATTATAAGAGCTAAAAAGCTGAAGAGTCATAGCACACCTCTCCTGAAGGAGCTGAACATTAACATTTAATATTTGAATGGTCTTAATAGCTGAAAGTGTGAAGGAGTTGAAAGGTGCGGCAGAAGAAATAGAAGTTGGTTGAATAAGTTGAATAAAGAAAAGAAGAACAATACTTGGAATGCTTGAAGCATTCCAACTAATTAGAAGAACAATACTTGGAATGCTTGAAGGCTTGAAACACACCACACCACACCCCCTTACGGTGTCGTGGATACAAATGACGTCACACCACACGCACACATACTCTCATACACCACCCTTCCCACTGCCCCTTTCCTATTTAAAGCTGAGCTACAACGACTCTTTCACCGACTCCAAAACAGCCATCCAAAGCATGGACCAAGTCAAGTTCAACATGGACCACGGCCCTCAACACTTGTCTGAGGAAACTGTCAAGATGCTGATCCAGCGTTCTCAGGGGGCCAAGGAGCAAGCCTACTGTCGTTACAGCAACTTCAGAGTGGGAGCCGCTCTCCTGACGCCAGACAACCGTGTGATTACAGGTACGACACACAAAAAAAAAAATTGCCCAACTCCTGTTTGATTCTTCTCTTGTTCCCTTTTTGCTGACTGAGGTATTTTACTGTAAGATTTCATTAAAAGAAAGTAAAGGAAATGGATTATTTGTCAGTTTGATGTTAATGATTGCCTGATAGCAGGCAGTTGAAATGACAAGACTTGTCAAGGAAAGATAACATTTGGACCTGTCTCCCTACGGCAGATCCTCATAAAATCCTTCTTTATCATTCCAAGTGACTGAAATTCATAATTCTCTGCATAAACAAGTGTCCGCTTACCCATGACTTACGTGATCAATGGGTGACTTGTGTCAACAGCAAGCTACACACTGACAGGGATGTCAAATTATTGTCTACAGCGAGGCATAGAAGCAATCTTCCTGTTGAAAGTCACGTGGACTTCAGAGGGGAAAGTCACTGACCTGTCGAGTAACTGTGACACCAGGACAGGAGAAGCAAACAGACAGCCGCCTGCCAAAAGGCCTCTTTTTATCCTCTTTAGTGCACTAAGATAACTAAAGACTGTGCTTGTGTCCCTGGCAGGGTGCAATGTGGAGAATGCATGTTACAACCTGGGTGTGTGTGCTGAAAGGAACGCTATCGCAAAGGCTGTGTCGGAAGGCCACAGAAGTTTCAAGGCAATTGCAATTTCAAGGTAATGTTGGCATAAAACATGCTGTGTCAACGTTATTCCAATACCAAACCATGGCACACTGCGTTCACACCGGGGAACCATGTCAAACTCCCCCATTGTTTCACACAACACACATTTGTCTTGTGTAAAAGTTCAACATATGGTTTACCAAGAAGTCACGTGAGAAAAAGTTGTACATGAGTCTCTGTCGAGCCGCAATAGACATGTAGAACCATAATGGGCAAAAGCTTGAGATGATCAGGTGGAAATTGTGGGAAAGCTATACAGAACAGAGCAGCTTTAGTAGAAATTCATTCATTCAATTTATGGTGAACTCAGACCACTGTGACCCAGCCATCACCTAAATACAATAAAGGCCGCAATGTGTTTGTGTCAAATAACACCCTGACCCTTAACTACGTCTCTCCCCGTGTGCTTCTTGCAGTGACATGAGTAAGGAGTTCATCTCCCCGTGTGGCGGCTGCAGGCAGTTCATGAGAGAGGTAAAATCTCTGCTTTGGGATATTATCATACTAACTTTTCCTTATGAGGACAAATGATGCTCTGTGAGAGGACTTGACTACTTACCATATTTCCTTTTGGGAACATTTCCCTGACAGTTTGGATCAAACTGGGACGTGTTCCTGACGAAGCCCGACGGCTCGTACCAGAGAATGACTGTGGACCAGCTGCTACCGTTCGGCTTTGGCCCTGAACAACTACACGAAGAAAGAGTTTGAAACGCTCACAGACGCCTAATATACTTGATATTCAGTGCATGAACAGTGTATAACATGCTCATGAGTTCATGGTCAGCAGTTCGATTTATGGTTCATTTTAGCTCTCTAATGAGCTTATATTTTTTCTGATATTAATATACACTTGAAGGTAGATGTCAGAGTTGTAGCTTGAAAATACATTGTGCCTTAATTAGTGATCCATGTAATTACTTCCGTTATAATATGAAATGCTGCTCGTCTTGTTATAGATACACATTTAGTTTAAGGAAGAAAAAAAAAAAAACACAGAAGATTAGATATCATAGCCACACATTTTAATAAATAAACATGAGTTCAAATGACTTTCTTTTAATAATTTACACATTTCTTACAGTAGGATATAGCCAAAAATTAAGTTCAAAGGGCACACAAGAGGAAAAAAACAGAAACAGATTAGAGGTTACAGTGTATTGCAAATATTATTTGTCAAGCAGAAAATGATTCAACTACAGAGTAAGAGGAGGGGAGAGACTGTGTGAAGCATTTCAGCTGCCAGTGCAAACTCAGTAAACATTTATTAGTGATTTTAGGTCTACATATTCCATGCATTGATATTTACAGTAGTTTAAGGGCAAAGGCTTAAAAAAGGGCATGTGTGTAATTTTAAGGTTTATCTTTTACCCCTGATACAGACAATCAACATGAACATTAAAAAAAAGACAAAGTGAAAGTAGCGCCGTATGAAACTGTGAAGACACAAACATTTAAAGTACCACTTAGTCGGATGATAATTGGCTGGTACCATATGTAATGCAAAATCCCTAAACACACAGCAGCATGACTTGTCAACTTCGTCTGAGCTGAAAACAAAAGGAAGATTCCATTTCAATCATTAACCAAATTCTAAGAACATACTTAAATGGAGAGTGATGCGAGTCCTAAAGAGACAGATATTGAAACTTTAGTTCATCAAACGCAGTTTTACTACAGCAAAAAACAAAAAAAAAAAAAAAAACTCATGATAGGCGACTGTCAAAATGATGTTTTCAGGCTCGAAGTCACATAGTTAATGTGTAACACACACAGCTAGCTGCAGCCTTTGTCTGCACCATGATGCTCGTTGTCTGGCTTTGGGGAATAAGTACAGCGCCTTCTACACGATCTCTATTTGTGTGAAAACTGACAGTGAATGAATTTTCTACAGCTCTTCTTGTCTCTTTTTCCTCTTTCCGTCTCTGGACAAAGAACACGAAGCAGCGTTATGAAGCGCAGACTTTGTACCTTTGCTACAAAATGCACATTTTAAAGGTTTTGCGGGAACACACTACTCTATGCCCTCAAGTCCCAACATCTAACCGATCAAATTATTCAGTCAACAGTTCACTGCATATACCACCCAGCCTCTGCCTAAGGGAATTTGAATAATGTTTTGAAAACTGCAACATGGTTCTTTAGGGGTTTTTTTGCTGAAAAACGTAATGAGGACGCATAACTTGTTCAACTACCATCCAACCTTTTTTTTGTTACTTTGACCTCAGCTCTCTGAGAAGGAGTTGGCGGTTTCACTAAGGGAGGGCCATGCAGGGACCTGTAACCTGAGAAGGGTGCCCTCCATTAGCCTCTCCATCCACAGTCCCAGCCTGTCAAGCTTGTGGTGGACTTCTATGCTCGTGGCCCTGCCGGAGCCCCTCTTGGGTCCCGTCCCATCCTCCCTGGAATGGGACCTGGATCGAGAGTGGGAGCTGGACCTGGACCGGGGCCGGGACTTTCTCCTGCTGTCAGAGGCGGACGAGGTCTCGGACGAGGAGTCCTTTGAATCGTCGCCTGTGAAGACGGGTCTAAAGAGGCAAAAGTATTTCTTGTGGCCGTTGAGGGCCAGGACGTGTCCAGCGTAGTCCGGAGACTCCTCGTCCTCGTCCGAATGGACCTCTCTGCGCATAGCGCCGGAGGTTGAGCAAAGGAGCGACGGCATCCAGTGGCGGTGCTTATCAGCGTTGAGGAAGGAGAAGTGGAGCGTCTGAGTCCTGTGGTGGCAGACGCGTTCAGGGTTATACAAAGTAAAAATAGTAAAACAGTTATTTTAAAAGCATAAAACATGTTTTGCTATAGTCAGAGTTCACATGTTGTTCTTTCTTTTTAATGAATGAACTGAAGGAAACGATGATAATATAAACTTCTTCAAATGTTGTGCAGACTTACCCAGAGAAAGAAAAAACCTCCTTGGCAAATTTCCTGAGCAGAGCATTCTTGGAGGCGTTGGTGAGCACCAGGACGACGTTGATGTGGCCGGGCCTCAGCTTGACCAGGTTGCTGATGTAGGTTATGTCCGTCAGCTCCGTCACCTCCACAAAGTCCTTCTTAGGAGGTCGGCTACATGGACCAGTGAAAGGGGGGGGGAATTACTTTTACATGGATTATTTCCCTCATGCTTTACTACAGTACTTCACAGCCAGTATGGAGAGGAGGAATTATTACAGCTAGGAATAACTCTGAAATGTACATGTGGAATGGGAGTATTCTATTTGTAGACAAGCCTCAAAATATGACCATCACAGCAAAGCACGATACATCAGCAGCATGGCAGAAAATATACATTTCATAACACTATTCTGGAAATGCATGTTTAATTATTGATGAGAATGTTTCTCGGGTGGTTATAGCTGCTTTGACAAATAAGGATATGCTCAAGTTAGACCAAAGCAACCCCCCCCCCGCCCGCAGTTCTCTGGTGTATTCTGCATCCATCATGTGGTCACTTCAGTACATTACCTTGAAGTACTGCCTCTACTTGATGCATCCTCCTCAGCTTGTGGTTGTTCTTTTGGCTTCGGTTTCCGAGGTTTGCTCTCACCTGGCTCACTAAAAAAAGGAACAGCCGAAAAAGAAAATGATCAGTATGGGCAGCGAACCAGCCATCATTTGGCTCACTTCAACACCAAGAACTTACCATGTAGAACTTCAAAAAATACAATACAAATATGCTGAATGTCGTCAGTGTAGTTTCAGACATTTAACATTTAATATATTGAATATTTTGGCGCAATGGTTATAATATTGGAGATTATAAAAGGGTCTTGCCACGCTCACCTGAAGGCCTGAATGATGACGGTGCCAAAAAGAATGAAGAGAGCGGAAAAAATCAGCGACAGAATTGGCATCATCTCTCGCCTTGGGGACAGAAAGTGTGAAATGTATTACTTAAACCTTTGGGCAAAAACAACCAGCAGGCCCTACCAAACAATAACACTGCATGCAGTTTCCCTTTCCTCTCTAATTGTAGTTGCATTTGTATATGGGTGCATCACAGCTACAATGGGACAAACTATGCATTCCTACAGAGCACCATTCCGCTTATTATGCAATAGTGACACAGATTCAGCTTCAGAGAAAGATGTCCGTCTTTCTCTGTGTTGTCTTACCAGTTTGAGTAGAGGAGGTCATCATATATTTGAACGATGTAATCATAGGCAGAGTTGATCCACCGAATGACAAAAATCTGGGTATGTTGAAAATGAAACAGACAACAATGAGGTTAATCAAACAATACCTTCAGTTGCTTTTTAAGTTGATTTTTTCCCCAGAACTAAGGTGTGTATCTGCAGCGCCTTACAGGGGCCATCTCGTTGTTCAGCTCTGGCAGGGTGGCGTCGGATCTCAGATAGGTGGGGTCTTTCTGAAGGAGCTCCAGCTGTTCGTGGAGGCGATACTTATCTTCCTCACTGCCGTTCCAGCCGCCACTCACTGAGCGGTACATGACCTTGCCAGCATGGCTCCGCCTCTCCAGAATCACCACCTGTCAGTGGGGATGAAATGCTGTTGACGATGAGGTTTATGGTGCACATATTGCTGATCTGACACGTAATAAATCCTGAATGTGCCAAATAGAAAAAGTTATCTTATCTCAACATTCTTTTAGGGATGACAGTGGTCGTTTCGTTTTCATTTGTGATGCGTTTGAGGTTTTCCGACCACTGACCTGAGGCGAGAGGGCAGCCTGGTTGTGCAGCAGCGCCTGACAGAGAGGCTGCTGCTGACGCTGGTAGACGTAAGCGAACCGCAGCACGTCTTTTCTGTTGGCCGACGCAAAGTCGAGGAAGGCCTTATTGCCCGGGAGAAAGGCTTGGTCCTCCCCAGTGATCAACAGCACGCAGTACCTGCAAAACAATTGGTCAATTCACCCCGCCACAACATTTCAGTTCAGAGGCACACCCACGGAAAAGGCCTGTTTGACTATTCTGTTCGGATTCACACAGCTTACAGATGTCACACGGTCATTTTATTGTATTTTCCCCTCCACTAAGGGCTCATTAAATTACATACTTTCTCCGTCGGTGGAACTGCTTGACGGGGCACAGCTCATCAAAGAGCTGCTGGTTGACCAGCCGAGGCACCTGCAGGAACTTGTTGTTGGAGACAAACTCATTCATTATCTGTCGCTTCATCCCTCTGGCCTGAAGAAGAGAAATCACGGGTGATTTGAACAATTAAATACAATTTTAGACTCCTGTTGAAGAAGCTTGTACGGGTCAGTTCTGTATTTCTGTACCTGTATGATGTCCACAGGCTTTTCGGAGTCCTCCTTGAACAGCAGCATGGTGGGGGCGTACGTGTTTATGTTGAACTGCCGCAGTAGCTGACTGTTGTGTGTGTCACCCTGGTCCACAAAGCCGAAACGCACATTGTCTCTGAAGGCAAACGCTGTTAACTGGAGATGGGAGAGGGGAGATGAGAGAAGTTCTACAAAAAGAGGCTGAAAGCTGCTTCTGAATAAACAATATACATTAGGCAAATATGATTGGTTGAAATTGTGTTCTCAGAAACTGTCCCTGAAGTATTCTTTGTGAGTCTGCAACACATTTATTGAAATGAAGAAACAATATTGTGAGTGCACTGGATTATGATGAGGAGGATAATTCTGGTTCTAGTAAAATGATGAACAGAAGCTTCTGTGGTTGCATCTGGGTCCTATCTATCTATCTATCTATCTATCTATCCAACTATCTATCTATCTGCGCTCTTGTGTACTGGTGTAAATCGCTTTAACAGCTTTCTGTTTTGGAGTATAGCGTTTTGTCTAATTGGTGCAACACCTGTGTGCCCGTGTATTTATGTGTGTAAACACATTGCTCACTTTGTAGAGTAGGGGAACAATAGGGATTTGGTCGAACAAAAGCACGTTGGGCTTATTTTCCACACGCCAGCTATCCAGATAAACACGGTAGTTGTCATCTGTGATCTGGAGAAACAATGGAAATCATGATTATCATTCATGAATACATTTATTTTTAATTAAATAACAGTGCGCCTCTTGTAAACATATGATGATAAAATCGGGTTTTATAATCAGCTGGGGAAAAAAATAAATGAATCAAATTACCCGACGTCTAATCCTTCAAACACACACACACACACACACACACACGTGTGGTAGTAGTATGTTGAGGTCTGTTACCTTTTCCACCAGTTTTGGGGGCAGCAGGTCCTCAATGAACTGTCGCAGGTTCTCTCGTACCACAGCCTGATGGAAGAAGGTCACCCTGCCGTTGACCAGCCCGATGATGGAGGGAGCGCGGTGAGCTCCCAGCTGGTGGGCCAGGCGACGCTCGTAACCCAGGTCCACAATGCCAACGCCAACACCTGATGAGACAGTAAGAATACACTGCTATCGTACAGTAGAGGGAAACGGGAAGTTGTCTCGCAATGAAAGATAAGCATTACAATGCGGCTCGTAGTTCACGTAGTTATTCCAAAGTTTTGGGAGAATAAAACCAATACATGACATTTACTCGTTTCTCGTTTGAGTGAGTCAAAGGGAAAATGTAGCAGAATATGCACCTATATTCCAAAAAGAATTGACTTATTAAAACTCAGTAGTATATTAATAGACAGAGGCACTCAGTCTGTGAAAGGAACCACTCCGAGCTGTGTCCGAGTTTATAAAAGATGCCGAAATCTGTTTTTAGTGTCTGACACACCCGCACAGGGACAGAGACAAACAAACCAAAGCGGACTCGGTGTTGATTTTTTAAAAAGGAGAGCACTAGACGGCTTTGCTTCTGAAATGTGTGAAGTGCCGCTTATGACGAAACCTCTTGGGTTGCTCTTATCAACCTCATTTCCAGCAGCAGCTGTATGCTCTACGCACACTGATACCTAAGATAACTACACAGCAACAAATGGCAAACAAAATGAGTGATTAATTAAAACTGAGCCGCTAAAGAACCAAATATACACCCTGTGACCACCTTGTTTAGGTGCACTTTTACAATCTAATGCAATACAACAGCGGAGCCATAACATCAGTACTGTTCTCTTTTTGGACACATAGGCCCGAAGGTGTTTTCTCAAACGGGTTTTTTTTAGCATGGACGTCAAAGTTCCCTCGGCTGCATTATATTGAGAGTTGTCTCTTGTGCTCGTCTGTGTTTCTGCTCCAAAAAGACCAAAAATAAAAGAAATGCTACTTTAAAAGGGAAAAGCTACAAATTCATAATTACTGACCATGAACGACACTAGTTATGATTGATGACTAGCATAGCAGCACCGTTGAGTAAATAAATATTCAGGATGGGTTTCCGGGGAGGGGCCGCATAGTACAGGCTGACAATGAGTAGAAGTCTTCAGGGGACTGGAAACTGGTTTTCTAATTAGCAGAATTAACTCAACAACTTTAAATTCATCTCCTGTGCCAATGTAAGTCAAATTCTTCCCTTGGCTTTACGGTCTGTTCCAGGAACCAAGAAGAACAAATATACCCTAATGAATAATTCATTAAGTGGCTGGCTCTTTGTAAAGCATCTTAACATTTGGAACAACTATTTGTCCCAATGGCCTGCCACTGAGCAAACATCAACCTTATGTTACGATGCTTTTTTTTGGGAAAGAAACTCGGATCCGGAGAGGTGCGGCCTGCTGGGAGTCCTGCTGCAGCAGACTTACCCAGTGGCTCCAGCTCCAGCACCACCTCCTTCCACACGGGCTCAATGTGGATGCACGCAAAGCACCACTCAGAGGTCACTTTGATCAGGTACGGCCTCTTGTGGCTGTCTGGGAGCACATCGGTGTTAAACTGTGCGTGGTGAAGCAGGTACTTGCTGTCGGCGAAATCCCTTGATCTGGAGGAGGAAAATCGAAAAGCAGAGGGTGAACTTTATGTATTTTAGACGGAGCCGGAGTAAGCAGTCTATAACTTCAAGTTGTTCACTCATTCACTGCTTAATATTGATGCACCACGCAGGGTAGAGGTAGAAAAACATATAAAAAATGTCAGTGTGCTATTAACAATTATTTTCATTTAAAAATCTTATCAAATTCCACTATTTGGTAAGCCGTGCTCAACTTGATGTCTTTAATAATTGCTTGTTTTGCTTGAACAACATTCCAAAATGCATCAAAGTCTTTACCTGGGGAAATGGAAAAAAGACTCATCAAAATAAAAGCTGTTCTGGAAGCCGCGGAAACCTTGATGCTGTGACTGGGCGAACTGCTGGTTTTCATCCATCTGCCCATAGCGGTCAAAGTTGGACCGTCGCTCCTCGTTGGACAGGATCTGTGTGCAAGAGCGCATGGAAGACACACATGGGAGGTTCATGTCGTTTAAACGATATAATAACTGCAGAAAGGCCATGACACAGAAAGTGATACTGGATGTCAGGTGGGGCTGGATTGAAATCGAGTCCCATTTCGTGATGTGACGTGATGCATTTTCACCCACCTCGTACGACTTGGACACCTTGATGAACATGTCCTCAGCGTTGGGGTCCTTGTTCTTGTCTGGATGCCTACAGGGGCCAAACAGGACATCGTGAATCCCCACTAGGGTCATACAGTCAGAACAGGTTGGTGGGATACAAGCACCGATCCAGGTTGTTATATGTACCCTGTATACTGAGTAGGGGGCTAATGGGCTCCAGTCAGGACGCACTGGCCTTACACCAGGAGACCTGGTGTCCAGTCACTCACCATTCTTTGGCCAGGTTCTTGTACGCCTTTTTCACTTCCGCCTGACTCGCACTCCGGCTGACACCCAGGATTTTGTAGGGGTCATATTCGGAAGCGGCTTTCACCAACTGCACACTCAAAATCAGAAGAAAGATGGCGAGCTGAAGTGACCGAGGGTATCGGGGGATTCTCCGAAGCGTCATCGCTTGTGCGGAGCTCGTCCACCGCTAACGTCAGTTAGCTCCCGAGCGGCCTCACACAGCTACGAATGTATCAAGCGAAGACCTGACGAGGTACGCTCTGTGGACGTCTGAGATTTTAGGTTAGATATAAACGACATACTGGTATCCTACTATCGTGAGGCCATTATATTTCTAGCTAACGCAACCCCTGGGCGTCATGACCGCAATCAGACATGAACTTTCCGCTTGGCTTTTTCAAAATAAAACGCCGCTCAAACAGAACTCCGATGGATTTTATTTAATACATTTATCCATTAAAGTAAAATAAGAACATGTACTGTATGAATATGTTGGCATTCGTATCCAAACAAGTGTATTGCACTTACAGACATCCAGTTTACCAGTGTTTTTATTTTGAAGCAAAGGATTTAACGCTCAGATCTTTCCAAACTTGATGCTCAAACTGGAAACATCGCGCATGCGCCGGTCAGCAGCTGTACATTTTCCACTTTTATTTAATTATCCCTAATAAATTATTTCTTATTTTATATATATATATATATATATATGATCACAAGAAAATATCTCCAACACTTATTTTTACATAATGGAAGTTTGATATCAGTTCTTGGCAAACATTATTGTCTTGGGTTTTGACCATTTCCTTTTACTATTATTCCGTATTTTGTTCTTCTGTATGTTCTAATACAACATTTACAACATTATTTTATTTTATTCCCATTTTACGGGGGCTTCACTTCCGTTTCCGCTTTGTCACCGCTACACGTAACTGATGTGGTTCAACGTCACAATAAAATACAAAAAAAATGAATAGACGGATACCTGGCTGAATTCCCCCAGTGAGCAAGTTAACCTGCTGGCTGTAACCAACGTTACCACTAAACGTACCGCTAAGACGCTAAGTTTCCGTCCCCCGTTTTGACCAATATGAGCAACCTGTGTGCGTTTGCGTCCAGTAGCGTGAGCTCGCTAAGTGCGCAGAGGGTCTTCTCTCGGTAGCTAGCGTTAGCCCTGAAAAGCTGCCATCGGCCGCCCGCTCTGGCTGTTCCATTCACGGGAAGGGGACTCTACAATTAGCTGAGGTAACTATAAACGACTCGTCCATACCTGCTTGCAACGTCGCTGCGACGCGTAACGTTATTGACAGTGTAGCTAGTAGGCATGGTGCTACAAAGGCATGTCTGTGCAGCTGATGTGAGGTTACAAACGTAAAAACGTAGAAATTGAAGGTGAAGGCTAAGACCAATTTAATGCCATTTAGTAATATTGACATCTTTTCTGGTGCTTATAACGGTTTGTTTAGGTTTGCAAATATCCAGGCCTGTTGTGCACCTTCAGTCAGACTTGGAATTTTCTATGAAATTAGCACACAAAAATGCAAATGCAAAACCCTTTGCTCAAATGCCTGTCAGCCACCCTATGCATGTACGGTAGCAGATATAATTTGATGTTTTGATGATTAACTTCATCATTTGAACAACAATAACATTACTAATCATTTGTGTTTTTCACCCCCAGACTCGGCACCATGAATCTGTTACGATTAGTGTGCCGCCACAAGACAGCCCTGGTAATTGGCACAGTGTGCAGCTTTGCTGTGGTTCTGGTCTTCTTGGCTAAATGTACCTCCGAAACCCTGAAACAGGGCCACCAGGATCCTCCAGGCCTAGCCCCCCGTGCCATTGCTGTGCAATCCAACACAGAGACGCATAATCATGCCGCCACGTCCAAAGACAAGTCGGCATTCCTGGTGGTCCTTATCACAACCGGACCCAAGTACACGGAGCGGAGGAGCATCATCCGCAGCACCTGGCTGGCCAAGCAGGAGTCTGATGTTCTGGCTATGTTTGTGGTGGGAACCCAAGGGCTATCCAGTGAGGACCTTCAGAACCTTAACACAGAGCAAGGGCGCCACAAGGACTTGCTCCTACTGCCTGACTTGCGGGATTCTTACGAGAACTTAACACTCAAGCTGCTGCACATGTACTCCTGGCTTGACCAGAATGTGGAGTTCAAGTTTGTCCTTAAAGCAGATGATGACACATTCGCTCGTTTGGACCTCCTCAAGGAGGAGCTGAAGGGGAAAGAGCCCAACAGGTTATACTGGGGCTTCTTCTCTGGGAGAGGGCGAGTGAAGACGGCTGGGAAGTGGCGGGAAAGCTCCTGGGAGCTTTGTGACTACTACCTGCCCTACGCACTGGGCGGGGGCTACATCCTCTCGGCTGACCTGGTCCGTTACGTGCATCGTACTGCGGGCTACTTCAAGACATGGCAGAGTGAGGATGTGTCGCTGGGCGCCTGGCTGGCACCGGTGGATGTTCGGCGGACACATGACCCACGCTTTGACACGGAGTATAAATCGCGTGGTTGCAACAATAAATACTTGGTGACACATAAGCAGAGTCTGGAGGACATGTTGGAAAAACACCAGACTCTGCAGCGCGACGGCCGGCTCTGCAAGGAGGAGGTCAAGCTGCGACTGTCCTATGTGTATGACTGGAGTGTGCCGCCTTCACAGTGCTGCCAAAGGAAGGATGGCATTCCTTGATTTTTTTTTTTTTTTTTACAAGGACCTGACGTTGGCTTCTGTTTCGTATGGTTCAAGTAGGGGAAAAGGATTATTGTTTGTTGACCAATACTCCAGTGTTAGAACATGTAAGGTTATTTACGTTACAGGTTTCAGACAACAAAGTAGGTAGCAAAAAGGCCAATTTCAGTTTTTTTAACTGAGTTTTCCTTTCATTTACAATAGTTTTACAATTATCGGTATTGTGGTTTTTGTACAGTCTCCATTTTAATCGGGTTACGGTTAGGGTTAGGGTTTAAACTGTTCGGATAGAGTACAAGTAAGGAAGTCCCACTTTTCAGTTTCCTAGAACATCTAAGCCTTAGCTACGCTGTCTGCGGTGAAACAATGGGATTGAAAAGTATTACGTCTTATAACTCTCAAGCAAGAAGCCAACTTCAGCCTTGTGTCTTCTTCGGCCAATAAACTACTTCGGCCTTGTTATTTGGTCCCATGCTCATTTCAGTTCTCTCCTTACCTCCAGTTTACCACATCAGTGGCCTACTTCCCTTTGTTTGTGCTTTTTCTGTACCTCTAGCTAAATATTTTCCCACATATGGGATATGTTTCAAGTTTATTTCAGTGTAGTGTGTACAGTACAGAAAAATGCAGACGGGAGAATCTTACCCTGCTGTGATGTCTATATGTTTTGTGAAAGCAACTTATGTTGCCATTTTATTTATTGTTAATTTATTCTGCAGCAAACACAAGACTGGTGTCGAGCTGGGACAGAAGCACAGCAGCTGTGGATGCTACTTGTGAGTTGCATTTGTATTTATAAAGGGGTTCGGTTGGAGTTGCGTATAATTCATGGAACAAATGGACCAGAAATGTTCAAAAGTAAAACCTTTGTCTACTGTCAGTACTACAACATGGTTTAATGTGTTTGGAGGTGAAAAGAATGTGAAAGAGATAAGGGTTGAATGTGTTTTATTCAGCAAGCCTTCTTATTCCTTTATACAGGATCATAGATGAGGAGATTTACATTTACAAAGGAAACAGTTCCGCATTAATGTTTCAGTCAAAACATCTACTGTGTTGAAAAATCAAGTTATTTGTAATTGTTTGATTGCATCTCACTGCAAATTCACATGGAGAAACTTGATATGGACTACCAGCTGGCACTTGGTCACTTTTTAAAGAAAATAAATAGTTTTAAATTCAAATCATTGTTCAATGATTCATTTTTATGTTTTGCTTGGTTTTGCTGCTGTTAAGATCTTCAACCTGAACTTAACCTGTGATGTCAGCAGCTGTGTCCCAAACCGTATGAAATGTGTCCAGTATTGATTAACGGGGACAGTCAGTTGAAACACCATTAGTTGTAAAATGTCCAAACAGTTGTTTAAGTTTTTGTGAATTATGACCTGACTTTCTTCTTACTGTTATCGCGAGCAGATTGTAATTCAGTTTGATTTTACGTACATGCAAAGCCTCCCTTGATGTTTTAAAAAAATAAATAAATGTATTGTTGTCACTTCTATTCCTATGTTTTATGTGCATGTATCAGTCAAATATATACAAGTTGTAGTATATTTCTTGTTGGCAATATACATCGGATGATCTAGGATAACAATATGGATCACTAAATGGAGATGGAAGATAACCAAAATATAATATTTTTCTCCATTATAACAGTGCTTATAGTTTTACAAACAAAGTCCATTATATTATGGTTACTACTTTTTCTCTTTACATAAAGAACCACAACCTAAATTTGATTGATGTTGTTGTGATTTACCATATTTTTGCTTAATCCGGCAGAAGAGAGCGAGAGCACTGGCCCCCGATGGGAGATTAGCAGGGATCCAGGTCAAAGGTGTCTTTTAACTGATCAGTGTTAAACGCCACCTAAATATGTCTTATCCATTTTAAACGTGTTATCATGACGTTTAATGTGACTATTGTTTGATTTCATCTTCTGTCTTCTATTTCGAAGACCCAATTTTAATTGTAATTGAATAAAGAACAGCTGTTGAAAACTGAAATGATGCAGGCTCATAAGTTCCACCAACTATCCTGCCAGCCACCAATCAGCCCTTCTAACTATCAAATTGAACTCCCTGTCAAATAGAAATCAACAGATATTTGATCGATAGTAAAATGTCATTGGCATGGTGCACGCAGCTGTAACTCAGACATTCCAGAAGATGGCAGTAATGCCAGACAAATACAAAGAGAAAATAGTTTAAAAAAAAACTGAAACCGGAAATGTCAGCCGAGTGACTGCGAAGTGGATCGCTGCACCTCCACTTTATATTACATAATGGATTGTTAATTTAGGAAACAGTCATCATACCTCGTCAAAAGACAAACTGCGAATATGACAAATGGTAAGAGTTGCGTCCTTCAAGAAGCTTGGAAGTGTCCGCAGCTGAAGGCGGGGGTTCGGCTAGCTGCGCTAACGAGGAGGTTACCAGTTAGCTGTAGACGTGGCCCTGAACATCGCTGTTGGTCATTACATTGTTAACGTACAACGCGTCTGTTACCATTGTTATTACATTTTTACAGTTATTTGATCGTCGTGACACGTTTCTTCTAATCGTTGATGTTGATAATAACGGGGTTTTTTTGTTCGGCAAAGGTTACACGGTCGCTTGGTAACTATAGATTTAGCTTTTCATCGGCTAACGCTAAATGATCCACATAGCTAACATTAGGCTATGAATGAAAGAACGGGTTGTTAGTTATTTACTTCTTAAAGTGTCAACCGGAACTGTCATCGCCGACCGCTGATTTTGGTAAACAATATTTTTGATGTGGCTCCCGCAACTGTAAAAAAAAAAGAAGAAAAAAAAACTGGACCTAACAAAGTAAACAACAAGGGAAGACCACAAAACGGGGTTTAAAAATGAGTTTTTAAAATAACGTAACCGCACATTGTGGAGGCATTATCCTAGACAGAGCAACATAAATATTAACATCTTCGCCCCAAAGATGGAGATTGCAGTACAGACATTATTCAATAGTTGTAAGGGATTTTACACACAGGAAAACCCACAACGTCTTCAATTAGTGTTTGGTTTTTGTATTTATTTTGTCCTGCTCATGAAGTATATTATTTATTCCAACATGACCATTTCTTTTCGATTTCCTCTTTTAAAGATGTTTTTCAAATTGCACACGGTAATGCTACCTTCCCTTCCTTCCTTAGTGTACTCTTTGGATGGCATCCTGGTTTTTGGGCTGCTGCTGGTGTGCACCTGTGCATACCTCAAGAAAGTGCCTCGTATCAACGGCTGGCTGCTGTCTGAGAAGAAAGGAGTTTGGGGTGTCTTTTACAAAGGTAGATATTTTCACGTCCATATGGGAAAACCTAAAACTTAAGAAGAAGTTTTTCAACAAGTGGATACATCAGATTTGAATTTGCAAAATATATTGGCTTTTTGAAGTGCACAAAATATGATTTTTTGTTTTTGTTTTTAAAGGGACATGATATTTCTGAAAAATAAATGCTTTATAAAAAATAAAGAGAAATCCAGATCAGAAAACCTAAAAGGATTGGTTTGCACGTCTGAAAGTTTTATTGATTTTGTTGATTTGTTGTTGCAGCCTTATCCTCCTTGTTATGTACGTTTGTATTTGACCAGCAGTTATCTTCGCTCATCCCCTCATATCCTCTTTCTCTCTTCTTAGCTGCGGTAATTGGGACGCGGCTTCACATTGCCGTGGCAATTTCCTGTTTGGCCATGGCGTTCTACGTTCTCTTCTTAAAATGATCGTCAGTCTGCGCTGGAAAGGACACCGGATGGGTGCAGGCTAGGGATGGACTCATTACAGTGGTCATATGCTAATCCTTATTGGGGGAAACCTCATGGATTACCTGACCGGTGGCCCCATTGGCCTTGTGGGGCTGGCCAGTGCTGGTGATTGGGTACAAAACTCTTCCCTTGATAATTTGTATGCACTACAGAAAGAAATGGCATCTGTAATCCTCTCCGCAGTTATTACAGTGGAGATGGACGGTTGGGAACATGGTATCATTCTATTGTAGGGTAACACTGTTTGTTGTCTCCAGTCCCACCCCATAAAAATGTATACTGAAGGATGCATAAGATTGAAGGGCACCGTGTACATTTCTGCCATATACCTGTACACAAAAGTTAGTCTAGCTGTATATGGAAAAGGAAATGACTGTTCTGTGTGATCAAATTGAAAATAATCAGTTGTGCTGGCTCCCAGCTATGCTGGTTTTTCTGTATCTCTTGTGTAAAGGGTGGAGGGGAAGATGAAGCTAATGTATAAACATTCTATACTATATTTTGTTTTTTTCCCCCTTTTCTTTTTTCTTACATTTTCTCAACAGTTCTGTTTGACATCTCTTAAATAAGCTTATGCAAAATCCAGAGTCTGGGCAGGGATTGATTTCAGCTGTGACATCACAAGTAAAAATTGAAGTGGCAGAGCCAGCATAGCAGTGGAGAGCAGTGTTGGGTAAGCTAACGGCGCCAACGCTGGGGACGGCCGACACTCAGCAGAGGCAGCCTAGCATCAACAAGGCTGACGTCCCACCACGAACGTCTGCGGTGGGGCAGGAACCGGGAGAGCCAACCGTTTTAAAGACAAGACGGACTTTCACGTGCACTCGCGGCTGGCCCAGCTACCAAAACGGAGAACTAAGACGCTCTGGTTACAACTAAAACAAGAAGTTTCACTGCTCAGGATGCTATTGCTCTGCTTCATTTATGTTAGGAATGTGGTATATAGCTCCTTTTTAAGCTTTGTTTTAGGTTTGAAATGCAAATGTTGCACAGGTGTTTTAATTACTTTGACATCTAATAATATAATTTTAAAAAGAGTGACATCTAGAATACAATGTTTTACCGCAACTGTAGTGTATTGCTGAGAGGAGAATAAACTATATTGTGATAATTGGATATCTATATCTGTCTTGCCTAAGCATTTAAATATTTAAATGCAATGCCAAATATTAACGGTGCTTCTAATTGCACCTGAATTGCATGTTATTCTGAATTAAATCCTGTCACTCATTATTTTATTTTTTTTAAGAATAAAGGGTTATTTGGGGGGTTGCAGAGCAGTTTGGAATAAAACATTTGAACAATTTCTGTGTTTGTGGTCTTTGAAAGGCAAGTCTTCAGTGGCATGCATTGCTATAATTATGTATTACCAGCTTTAAATAGTTATACGTTTTTCCTATTGTATTTATTTTGTTTGTATTGCATCGGCTGCAGAAGTGATTCCCTTTAAAAAGAAGGGAAACAAATGAATTCAAAAGGATGATTCAGTGTAGTGGTATTCACTACATGCAATTGATAGTTAGCTGAGGGAGACATCAAAATAATTAAAGGCTCTCTCATACTTGGACTGATTTTTACCAGAGTTGCACTTTTAATTCAGCTTGCCCTTTATTCTGCCCCACTTTGCTTTTAGCCCCATTCTTCCTCTGGACTCAGTCATTCATTCCTAATGTAGTTTTTAAGGCCATTGTGCAGCGTCGACAGCATTTTTGGGTTTGTTGTTGCATGTAAAATATTATCATTTCATCTATATGTTTCTGCAGCAGAGAAAAGCCCCATAGCATTAGCCAATACACATTTCTGCTTGTTTGCAGTGTTGGACTTCCAACAAACGCAGCATGCAGAAGTCAATGGTATTATTTTGCTCTTGTTAGGTCATACAACTTTATTGCATATTTGTGTTTTGTCATTCCCCAACATACTCGCCTTGGATTAAAGAGTCAGCTAAATGACATGTAATGGGTCTCCCACCTACCACACTGAACCCTGACACCGGTTCACAGCACATTTACGACTGTGCCATATTTTCAGAACGTATTACTTAACATTGTTCTGCATACTCCACTTCTTTGGCAAGTGCTTTAACAGTAATTTTATGGAGTAGACCTTTTTCGGCGCAGGAAATTGATCATTGAAGAAAAGAAAAAGCACAGGTGTCATTCATAACAAAAACAAAACATAACCAGGACCATAAAGCCAAAGTGCCTGTGTTCTTCTTATAAGAACATATCACTCCCTCTTCATGCAATCATTTTTATATATATATATTTATTATATATATATTTATAATAATAATATGTATTTTTACAAAGAACATTGTATTATATTGAGTAATAACGTTTGAGATACATTTATACCAGGTTAAACCGTTTACTGACTTTTGTGGGAGATTCCCAGTTGGAGCGGGATGGAGGTATTCCCCGTTTTTTTAAGCTCCTCATTACAACGCAGCTCTCGCGAGAAGTAAATGATCGACGGGATCGTTTGCCGTCGAAGGGACGTGCGCGGTCCCGTTTCCGCGCGACCCGCAATACTAGAGAACTGAACAAAAAATTCTGTGAAAGCTAGTCCGGGCTGCTTCCTGACCCGAGCGCGTCCTGTAGAGGAAGTTCACTCCAAGCGCCCCGCACGCGCAGAGCTGGGGGATTTTATTTTTTTTGCACAATTGCAACGAATTTGCACGACTGGGCGTCCGAAGTTTTGTTGAGCGATTGAGGAGGAGGTAGTTTCTCGGGGACCACCACTCCACGTCGTGCCGCACGGGGTGGAGAGGAGACAGGGCAGAAGTTTCCGCTGGTTTGTTTTGTCGCTACGCGGCTGGTAAATCCTGCAGGAATGTCGCAGAAGGAGAGACCCACTTTCTACCGCCAGGAGCTCAACAAAACCGCGTGGGAGGTCCCGGAGCGCTACCAGAACTTATCTCCCGTGGGCTCCGGCGCGTACGGATCCGTATGGTAAGCAGCATTTGCAGGGTGCCATCCAGAGCACAACGGCAAAGATGGGTTCTCACCTCCGACCGAGGCCCGTCTGGGGCAAACACCCCCACCCCCCCCCCCCCACCCACCCCCGGACGGGCTGCTTGTCAACCTGTGAAGGGTAACAGTGGAAGGAAAGGGAGAAGGGGGGGGGGGCTTTTTATTTACTTTTTTCTTTTTTACTTCGGCTTTTGTCAACCGATGAGGCATCGTGCACGCTTCGGGGCGGGGGGGGGGGGGGGGTCGCGTTTCTCCAGCGGGTGGGGATTGTTTTTTGTTTTGTGCATATTCCGTATCGCGTTGTTGTCCTGTTGACATACACGCGTGCACCGTTACTGCCCATGTGTCCGGTAAGCCTACCGACATCTATTAGGGGGTCAGGTTGCACCAGATCACCGGTGTTAAAGACGGAGAGCCGCCGCTCATTAATCGTTTATCCGGCTTTCTATCGGAGAAGGCTGATCCGCGGCGTGTCCACGCTTGAATCGTCTGCAGAAGGAGTGCATTCCGCGTGAGATACGATCCGTTCTCGTTTTAAGTGAGGGCTTAACCAACAACCGACGAAACAATCACCTTCCTCCACAACAGTGCCGCAGCCGTGCACGTACGACCTGGTACTCTTAACACATCCGCACATTGCGTGCATTATGCATTTTCGAGTTGGGTGCAGCCTGCACAGTGGCAGTGGGTCACGTGGTTTTCGGGAAAGTAGGCCCCCCTCGTGCACACTAGGAGCTTTCTACATGAGTCTATTCGACGACGGCGATGACTCTAGAATGATGTAACCCCTTTCCCCCCGTTGTGCTACACGTATGACTCACTGTCCCAAGGTCAGGTGGTGGGCTCATGTGTGACGCCTTTAGTCACCACACAGTCATAGACGGGCTGGTGCTGTCATGTCAACTTTTATTTCCACACCTTCAGCGGTTGATGTGATTGTGTTGTTTTGAGTGGTGAATGAAGGGTTAACCATGACCGTATTGTGCTCTCATACATCTGCCGTGCACATGCAAGGCGTGACCAGTGTGTCACCACAGAAATCTTCGAGAGGCTAAATGCTGTAATGTGTATAAATAACAGCCAGCCCTATCATGACCAAAAGAGAGTTGATAATAAAAGAACGTGTGCACATCTTCCAATGCAGTTTGTTACAGGCTAGTAATGTAATGTAGTGTTGTGGGCTCCATGGTTGGTACAAAAACACTACTATGTTATTACCATGTTGGATTTTCAAATGGCGAGAGAAATGTAGTCGTTAATTAATTCAGATGTCATTACCAGCTGTTTAACGTAGAGGCTTTATTATCTTTCAATAATCAATTATAATCCGAGAGGGATTTTTTTTTACTTTTTTGAATCATTTTAACAGAAGTTGTGAATAGAAGTTCTTCTAGGAAAACGTTTAACCAGTGATGATGTTGTTGATTGATGTTCCTCTGTAGTTGCAGCTGAGGAAATTCCTCAGTGTTTTCTTCCGTATTTAATTCGATCCGAAAGCAGTTGTCAGCTCGGAACCATCACACGATAACAAAGTCTTTTGAATATTACAACTCACCATCAATTAAGCAGACAAAGCGGTCCAAGCAGCAGGGTGTCATTGAAACCCTCTAGAAGGTTTCTGAAACGTGAATATACATATATATATATATATATATATATATATAATATATATATATATATATATATATAACCTCATGGTACCTTCTGCAGTATGTTACGGCTATCGGTCAGCTGGACTAGTCTTTGTTGTTGCTGCCATGGCCTTCTTCCGGCTCTCGGCTTGAATTCTTCCCAACTTCTAGGTGTTGAAAGCTTCGGAAACGAGTCCTTTTTTAAGAACACGACTGATGCGTATTCTGCTCCCAGTGAATGGCGCTGGTTGCCATTAAAATATGGGCTCAACATACGTGTTGAGCGGCTCCTGTTAAACTATGCTCTAACCCTAAAAATCACAGGTCTGCTTATAGAAACTATTTTTTTTTCTCAGTGCAGTGAAATCACAGCTTAAAACAACCCACTAGTATTTTTGTACAAACATTATCCTTAACATATTCACTGCTTGTCATTGCAACAGAGCAGTTATATAGAACATTTACGTTTTCCTGCTTTCCTTCAGGCAATAGCATAATTACTCTTTGGAGCATATTTCCATTATAGACTGCGATTGGTTTGCTGGATTAATGGCACGCAAAAAGGTTCCTGCTAACCCAACCCAGCCCAGCTGCACTTTCTGCCTAAGCACATATTTAGAGAGTATATTGATGTATTGCTCCGGTAAATCCGGTGTACTGAACCTGTGGTAAAGCCATTTTGGTGGGAAGGTGCCAATTGCGGTGAGTTTGGCTGACACACTTGGTCTTAACCCCAAAGATGCGTGTACTGACTTGTCAGCTCTCCAAACAAACGGAAGCTTTACGCTTGAAACCAGCAATTTGAAAGACTTTGACTCCATTGGGTCATGCTGGATGCATGTCTGTAGGCATCGGGGGGAAAGGTGATGTGGACACACTAGGAGCCTTGTTGTCCCTTAAGTATTAAGGTTTGTTTTACATTGTTAGCAGAGCAGATTGGAAAATGAGTGTTACATGATGGTTGAGGTCCAAGCTGTGAGCACTGCCTTATTGCTGCTGCTCTGTAAACACCTGAAGCGCGTTATCTTACTGTCACCAAGGTCATTATCCCAGCAAGCACGCTTCTTTTAATCACAGCCAGAATAATAAATCATTATGATTGCCTTGTGTACTTTGATAAACGGTCAGCATTGAAACCCTTTTGCCCTTTTTTATAATTCTCTTTGAGCGGAAAAGCTGAAGTAAAGTTCTACCGGCAGCATTACTTCTAATAACAAAATGATTATTTTGAAGATTCGGGTGCATCCGATGATGTGTTTACGCTGAACATCTAGAAACTTGCTCAATAAAAGCTGGTTCCCCTTTTGCCCACTTTTTTGTTTTGTTGCTTTATAGTCCACAATGTTCTACCCAACATTCATCTCCAGCCCGTTCGTTCCCGTCATACCCATAAACCGATTCTAAAACGATTATGACTGACCCCTATCAAATATACCTGATTGTGTTCTTCCTGTGATGACTGAGAGGATTTGTGAGGATGGATTCATTTCTGCATTTTAAAAAGGACTGCTTGAATAGCACCTCTGGTGTTCTTTAATTTTTCTTTCAGTCATAGATGGGGAAGTACACATTTGACTCTTATGCCAACTCATGGTCTTTTTAATAATATCACTGCTGTGTTAGTCATTTTTTTGTGTACGAGGACGTTTTGGTGCTATTTCTTTCCACGTAGTGCTCATCTTAAAAGTGTGCGACATCGTATGCTTCTGATATAGTGTTGACTCCGACACCAAATTCAATGCTGATATTTGAAAGGTGTTTCCATGGATTTGTTACAGTCCACCTGCTTGTCATATTAGAGATTATATGTAACACATTTGATGAAATGTAAATGTGCACGGTAACACTTTATTATAATCACCCAACAATAACGCTCTTAATGTGTGTGCATGTGTACGGCAAGATTTAGTCGTTTATGTCAGGACTCTGATAAGCAATCTTAGGCATCCATGAGGAACCCTGAATGCCGCCCAAGAAATGCATTCCATCCACGGTGACTGCTGTGCAGCTTGAATGTTGTCAACGCGTTCATCCCTCTGTCTCTCCAATCTCTGGTCAAGTCTTTTTCATGAAATGAATTGAGACGATGGCAAGAGGACGGCGGCGTCGCTCACCACAGGCTTCTCCACCAGTCACTTAGGGCACGCCATCTCTCCTCCCTGCTCCTTTTACAGCCCGCATTTTTATGGTCATTTGTTATTGCACTTCCATTTATTACAGACTAATTGGATATTGTATGCTTAGACCCGTCTTGTTTGTCCTGCAGATTATAGCATCAGCCTTTGTCCATGGGTCATTCTGCTCTGTAGTTTACACAGAATACGCCGTTGAGATTTTACCTCTAGTGACGCATATGCGAGTTCTTCTGCAAGGCTGGAACAAAAAGTACAGTGTGTGTGTGTGTGTGTGGGAGATTATCTCCGACTAACTGGAGGAAAACTCGCTGCTTATCTCCACGTTCTCATTAGGTACGCGTGGCAGCGGCGTAACTTTTTGCACCAAAGCTACTTCTGGTGGCGTTGTGCAGTGTCGCGCGGCTACGCAGATTTCCCTTCCCTTCATGTGCAGGGAAAGGTCGACAGTTCAAATGAATGGTTTGTGCAATATGTTGAAAGGAAATGACTCGTCTCCACCCGTAACAGGCAGCGATACAATGGCCTCGCCGGCATTAACTCTTGACTGAAAAGGCCAAAGTGCAGCTGCTCCCAGGTCAGTAGTTCGGGTACTTTCAGTGACTTTCAGCAGCATGAGTTTGAACCTCTCACTGCAGGGCCCCTGCTTTTTGTTTGTTCTGTAGTTTGGAAACCGCGCCCCCCCACACACACAGCCCACCCACCCACCCTCACATGGGCAGACCACGAAAAGAGGAAACGATTGCTTTTGGCGCACTAAGCAGACACTTTTTTTCTTCTTTTTGACATGATTTTGCAACCATGTTGTTGGTATGCAGATTATGTGATTGACCTGGAAGGAATGTGGTTTGTTGTAAGTGGGTTGTATTCCCCTCACAGATCCTCAGACTGGAAATGCAGCAATGTCACGCTTCCCGGGGAGGCAAAGCCCATCTGCCTCTCCTCCCAGCACCCTCACAGTGTGTCTGTCTGTGGACAAGTGTGTTGATTCTTGCTGCTTTCATTTGAGAACATATTGTACAGATTGTTGTAACCGCACTTGTTTGTTGCTCAATTTAAAGCCACAGAGGGCACATTTCACTCTCGGCTTAATGCTACACTTCTGTTGACCGTGTGCTTCTCACCACACCAGTTTTCTTCCTTGGTCTTTGACACTGCCTCCACAGTAACAATGACAAGGAACGGTGCATTGAAATCACTAAGATAACGAATGACGACAATGCACACTCACACGGACAGCTCCAGCCAAATCAGGGCCCAGGCCGACTTCCCTCGAATGTGCTCAAATCTGCTTCTGCATTTGCGTTGACTGTTCCTGTTTAGTGAAATATTTTGTAACACCTGACTCTTGCCTTCCTGTTATTGAAACGCTGTAAACATTCTTGTAATGAACGGACATAACTAATTATAGACCGACTCACGTGTCAAGTGTTCCTGGAGATCGTGTGCCGAGCCAGTTAAGGTTACATTTTCAGTAGCGCTTCATCATTCTTAATCAAAGTAAACAATTCGATTTTCTTGCTCTTTCGATGTTGCACACAATGTTGGCATGTTCAGGCACGTGCCTACAGCCATAGGTTGCAGATTTATAATAAGAAGCAAATCCAAACCAAAAGTTACGCAATCATTTGTCTTTTATTTACTGGGTTGAGGCCACCTTAGCGGATCCGCGCAGTGTGTCGTTTTGGGTTAAATACAGTGAAATGTTTTGATGTGACAACCTGTTATTGGCACGACGTAATGCTTTGACATTTTACAACCAAGGTCTTAACAATTTGCAAACACTGTGCCTTTCAGCTCGGTGTACGACGTGAAGACGGGCCTGAAGATAGCGGTGAAGAAGTTGTCCAGGCCCTTCCAGTCCATCATCCACGCAAAGAGAACCTACAGAGAGCTGCGGCTGCTCAAACACATGAAGCACGAGAATGTGAGTCTCCCGCAAAGAGCCCGCCCTCGCCTCCACTGCCCCGGCCCGTTCTGATGCCGTGTTCTCTCATTCGGCTCTTAAGCAAGAATTGCACGTGATGTTGCACGTGAGGTTCTGCAGAGTGAGTCTTAACGTGCAGAAGCAGGCAGTGCTCACTGCGGGTCTGTATCCGTGTGACTTGTAGCTTTTGATTGCTGGAGCTCGTTTAAAGCCGGCCTCAAGATCGAATCAGCGCGACTGGAAACACGTGACCTGGGAAGTGATACGGAGCTGAAGCCAGAACAGCTCTGCTTCCCGAGAATGAAATGGAACGACAGAAAAGCTCCAGTTCACCCGTTCACATACTCCCCTTCTGTGGAGAAGATAAACACAAGTCCATTTGCAGGCACTTAAAGTCATGAACACGCACAGT
This sequence comes from Pungitius pungitius, assembly GCF_949316345.1. Taxonomy (NCBI): domain Eukaryota; kingdom Metazoa; phylum Chordata; class Actinopteri; order Perciformes; family Gasterosteidae; genus Pungitius; species Pungitius pungitius. Next base: position 16,565,546 of record NC_084907.1, on the reverse strand, counting down.
GTCACTTAGCCCAGCTAATGTCCACATGCACACATCAATGCACAGACATCCGATCCCCCTCAACTATTGTGCAACCCAACGCCTCATTCAGCTGACTGCAGAAACAACAACAACAACTTGTTGTTGCGCATGGTGGTTTCTTGTCCCACTTTCCAACACACGCTGGCCTCGGGGGGGGTGGGGGGGGGGGGGCTAGCTGTGACCAGTGTGATGTCCTTTTTCAGAAGGAGGTTTCCCTGCGATTGATCGAGGTATGTTGCGCTGCAGCACACGCAGTGAGTCACCAAACAAGTTTCAAACTGCAACCCCATCACATTCAGTGAGTCTGATTTTGTTGCTGCAGCAATCTGGGCTCCTTCCATTTAAGTTTATTATTTTGCGGCAGTGGCCTAAGTTCCCCTCTCGCAATCTCTGCTTGTGTTTTGGTGTTCTGTGTTTAGGTGTAAGTACATAGTGTCGCACATGCAGACACTTGCCCACGTACAGAACACACACACACACACACACACACAGTGCCTCCTTTCTGTGTGTTGTTGGTACATTCAGATAACACTCGGTGTGCATCCTTTTTTTTCTGTTATGTAACATTCAGTTGTTACAATTTCTCAAGCTGAGTGGGAGCTATTCCACCGCTGAACGGTGTGCGTTTGTGCGAGTAGGACTAGAAGTCTCTGTTGGTGCTGTGGTCTTTGTGGGGGAGAAAATGTAAAAGGGCTCACTCGATAGTTTGCTTTTGGCCATTGTCATGGGTGCAAATGGCTCGTAATGAGAGCTCACTGGTGAGTGACAGGTTGGACTAGTGCTTTCTCCTGTGTCATCAACCTGCAGCCGCTGTGAAGCGCAGCAGTTTTACATGACACAGACAGACGCACAGACTCACAAAACGGAGGAAAAAAAAAAAAAGCTGCAGCTTGACGGTGTGTGGTAAGTCTCAAAGGAAAGAAACCCACCAGCAGCCTCATTTAAGGGCCAACGGGACCCCGTCAAATAAAAGCCCGTTTCACATCACATTCCTACAACGGCCTGTTTTGTCCGGTTTTATTTCACTATTGAAACAGTTTTGGTCATAGTACTGCACGTGCATCGTACTGACATTGACATTATTTTAAAAAAAAACTGACTTCTACCGCAAAATCATGTTGTGGTCATGGTCACACAGCTTATTTAAGCGTTTATATTGCTGCTTGATATTATCATTGAGGATGTTGTTGTCAGTTTCATCATAACAGGGAGTATTGCATAAAGCTGCTTTTTTTCTTTTTCTTAAATCGTCAAAGCATTTTAATACCTACCTCGGCTTTACACTGAGAGGGATTCTGTGTTTTGCTCACGCTGTTGCCAGGAGACTCCCTGGGTTTGGATTTTTGGAAAGCCTTGATGGACCAATCAGCAGATTGTTGTGCCTCCAGCCATCCAATCAGCTGAGGTTTTGCGCCGTGCGTGGGCGGGCCGCTCCTGTGTTATTATTATAATACCTATCCTCCCCAGTGTCTCTCCAGAGGGCTGGGGCAGGGTTGGCTCTCTGGGCGGCGCTCTGCCAGTATGCTTGTGTGCATGAACGTGTGCATGAACGCGTGCATGAACGCGTGCATGAACGCGTGCATGAACGCGTGCATGAACGCGTGCATGTACATTTGATGCACTTCCACCAACAAACGTAAACACGCACTCATGATAATCCTTTCATATGCTTCCTGTCTTTGTTCTCTTTCTCTCTCGCTTTTCATCTGTTCAAACAGAAAAACTCATCTACGTGCACATAATTATCTAACACTATCATACTTAGTCACTTTGACATGTTATTTATTTTTTGCCTGTCATGTCTTCACAGATGTAATGATCTGTAGTGAAGGGTTGTAATGTTGATGAATGAAAACAAATGGAACGTGCTCAAAACTGAAGATCTTGTTAAAAACCACGTGCCTGTGCTTGAACAATGTGAAACCAATTAAATGCAATCCAACACCGTACATTGCCTTGGTGCCAACTCTCTGAAATATATCTACTTTGTTCACACACATGTAAAACCACTGGTGCCCGTCTTGTCATCATGGTGTTGACAGATACTGTCCTCTCCTTCCTCTGAAATAATATCTGTTGTGGTTATTATAATCTCCATTTATGGCTAAACTACTGTGGCGAGTGTACGTCAATATACACGCAATCTAGCAATAGTCTTTGAAATGGAAAAGGAAATGATGCCCCCCCCCCCCCCTGTTTATCAAATTCATCTCCATACTTGAACAGGTTACTTATAGAAATGTTCAAAATGTCACACAGTTCTTTATTGTTAGTTTGTTACCTAGACACATTTTTACTTTTAAAGCATGTAAGCTGATATTCAACTTTATCAAATGGTTGTTTATCAAACATTCAGTGCAGCTTGTGAATCTCTGTCACAAAAACACACATTTTGTTTTTATGTTTTCTGACCTTTTGACCTATTTTCTTGCCTTCAGGTGATTGGTCTATTGGACGTTTTCTCACCAGCAACAAGCTTGGAGGAGTTCAATGATGTGTAAGTCCCACTTTTAGTCTTTCCTCTCACTCTTTTTGATATCGTCTTTGTCCGCCTACCTTCTGTCTAAAGCTCTCTTTAGGATCTCTCATTGTCACATAATGAAACCCATCATATCAGCAAGATCGCAAGATGAGCATGATAGTACTGGTAGACAAACCTGCCGCTCTTAACTTTATGTGAGTCCCGCAACTGGCAGGTTTTAGCAAGGTGATTGCATGCTGAAGTTGTGCCTTATGCACATCACAGCTAGTCTCCATGGTAACAGCCATCTGGCAGTCTCCAGGGGTACTCTGTGTCTCTGCGAGTATCTATGCACATAATATTCAGTCAGTGTCCTTGAATGCTCAGCATGGTGTGGCGTTATCAGCATGTGGCACATTTGCTGAAATGTGAGACGAAGCAACACAACAGACACCTGGCAATGCAGTTGCCCAATAAGTATGTGACATTTCATCTTTTATGTGACCAGTAATAAAAGCAATTATGCAACAGCTCTTGTAGAGAAGCAGATGCACATTACCGGGCAGCCAATTACTGGTGTACTGGTGTCACATGACAAATGCACTTCTATTATTTTTGTCTGTCTTTAGCTCATCTGTTGGCTGAATAAACTGTACACTATCAAGTAAATATAAATGAAAAGAAATGTTTCTGTTTGCTTACTCTTTGTCACTTTATTTACCCTTTCTCCCTTTTGTGTACAATTTATTTTTCTTAAATGTTAATGTAATGTTAAGTTACGGAGAACAGTAAACTTGAAAAAGAAAAGGTGTCACAAAGTTATTATGCTGACGTTTTAAAGTTTTCAATATAATTAGTTACAATAAAGATACAAAGATCTTCATTAACAACACAAACCCAATGAATGTAAGACAGCTGCTGAAGACAAAGACTGACATTTGGAGTCCCCACCTCATCGGCTGCACTGTATGATTTGCAGGTACTTGGTGACCCACCTAATGGGAGCAGACCTCAACAATATCGTCAAGTGTCAAAAGCTGACCGATGACCACGTCCAGTTCCTCATCTACCAGATTCTCAGAGGCTTAAAGGTCAGTGAAGCATCCAGCAGAACAGGACAACTCTGCTCCACCCTGTGGCGTTCTCCCGGAAATGGTCTTAAGTTAAGCTACTGTTTATCAGTATGTTGAAAATACTAAACATTCTTTTTTTACAAATTGGTGGAGCGGCTGCGGAAACTACTTGAGATTCAGTAAAGAAGCCGTTGTTTATTATAGTACCCGATGGCTCTCCAAATATTATTTCCTATAGTCCGTTGTGGTATTGGTGGCCTGTTGAGTGACAACTGAACTTTGACATCTGACACGGTGAACCCAGGGTGAGAAGGAGAAAGATATCTGGGACAGAAATTACTCTGAATCACTATTTCTGATGGGACTGAATACTTGACGTTTGTCACAATGCTCTTTGCGATTGTTTAACTCCACTTCCTTGTGTTGATTGTTTTTATTAATATATAAAGTCTGCTACTTGGTGTTCACCCCCTGTGGATTTTAAAAGGAAGTATCACACCAATATGGGATTTTACACCCACACACTTAAACAGGGGTATAAAAATAGCACATTTAATATGCTTCACTGTGTGATACAAAATGAGTTGTAATGTAAATTCTATCTTCTTCTCTCTTTCTTTCCCCACAGTACATCCATTCTGCAGATATCATCCACAGAGTAAGTTTAATGTGTTTTACTACGCTTTAGTCCCAATAGGAGGTTAGATAACAAGAGCCAAAACTAAGAGTACCACATGGGCTGTGTGGTTAACATAAACGGGGACAGGCGCCGGCTTGCAGGATTCTTCTCCATTACCTCCTCATCCAGTCTTTACTTTTCCTTCTTGTCCCATCAGGACTTGAAGCCCAGTAATCTGGCCGTAAATGAAGACTGTGAGCTCAAGGTGAGAGACGGTCGCCATGAAACAAGGTTCAAACGTATATATCATTCAGATGACCACGTGGAGGGGAGAATATTCACTAACGCTCCTTGTCCCCAAGATCCTGGACTTTGGTTTGGCGCGGCACACAGACGACGAGATGACGGGCTACGTAGCCACCCGGTGGTACCGCGCCCCGGAGATCATGCTCAACTGGATGCACTACAACATGACAGGTGCGCACAATGACTCCGCCACAATGCTTTGAACTACAACTGAATGGAAAAGGACATCATTTTACACAATTGAGACTGCTGTCTGTCATTGGTGCATGTCCGCATTTGACAAAGATTGATTGTACAATAATGGTGGTCTTTGTGGTCTGCATTATAAACTGCTGTGTATACATCTAGATATAGATAGCTGTTGCTTTTTCTATTGTAGCATCACTATTGCGTAACATTTGATTGGGGGATTAACAGAGGAACTAGGCCAGCTCTTCTTTCTTGCGACATCAACATGACATTAAACACCAGCCAAAGCAGTTGTCTTGCGTGGCTTTGCAGTGTTGGTTTAAATGGTCATATAGAAAAAGAAATGGCCTTTTAGCTTACATCACTAGGTCTCACGCTTACGTGCTGCATATGAAACAGACATATTATATGACATTATGTGTTCCATATTCTTAAGTACTCACTGTGCTGCATGCTTTTCTTCTTTCTTTTTTTTTCTAACGTGTTGCAGTCGATATCTGGTCAGTGGGCTGCATCATGGCTGAACTACTTACTGGACAGACGCTCTTCCCCGGCACCGACCGTATCCTTCCACCACTGGCGTTGCCATGCAAACGTTAGAATAATGGAGTAGCTGGAGTATTCTTTTGGTGGATCTCAATAGAAGTGGAAGGTGGATGCATACTCTCCTAGTGTGTATGTTCTGTTAACACCAAAGTGTTTCAAATGCATACACTTGCACAGTCACACTCATTTCAAGCTGACTCAAAAGCATTGTTGAATATTGACTTTTGTGAGTTGCATGGCAGAATAGTAAAGGGTGTGTGTGTGTGTGTGTGTGTGTGTGTGTGTGTGTGTGTGTGTGTGTGTGTGTGTGTGTGTGTGTGTGTGTGTGTGTGTGTGTGTGTGTGTGTGTGTGTGTGTGTGTTCATGTGATGGGAGTTAAGAGTCCCCTGCAGTCTATGACTCAGCACTGCCCACTGTTGTCTCCACTTTGTCTCTATAACACAGCACACCTTCCTGTTTCCCTCCCACGAAGCTGCCAATGCAGCAGCAGCAAAACACACAACACACAGGAAGACGGTGTGTTAGCGCACACACCGTACCACACCAAAAACAGACGTTGGCACACCTTACTGCGATCATTGTTCTCTTCAACATTGAAAAGCGTGTGTGTGTGTGCGCACATGCACTTTTGCTTTGAGACAGGAATTAGGTTAATCAAAAATGCTAGTTTGGTTCCAGCTTCTTCAGTGAAAGGATTTGCTGCTTTTTTCCATTTTTATACAATGTGTAGATTGAGAATGTTTTATTTGAATTATATTTTTATAGTTTTTGTACTGTACTTTCTTTGTCCAAATAATGCATTATACTTATACAACACAATAATTGACTGAAAACGTGCAAAGTGACCAAAGATTGCATGACATGCCATGAGGAAAGTAGTTGTGGATTCTTCGTGTTCAATCTCAATTCAGCATCTGAATGTTTGTAACCCGGAGCAGTGTCCATCTGTTGACTTTTTGTTTCCTTTCTGTTACTTTTGATTGAATGAAAGAATCTTTCTTTGAAAACGGATTTGACTGCTACACCTCGCCGTCTCTTTCTATCAAACACCCTCCATCCCTCCTGTTTTCCTTCATGTTACTGGGGTAGACATTGATCAATTGAAGCTTATAATGATGCTCATCGGAACCCCAGGGCCCGAGCTCTTGATGAAAATCTCTTCAGAGTCTGTGAGTGTTTAGCACCGTCCGGCCCGTCCTGTTGGGATGCCCCTCCTGCCTGTGTTTGTGTTTCCATGGCAATCTACTATGTTACTTTTGTATTGCTACCACTACTTTTGTTGTGCTGCTGTCGTGTCCTAAAATTGTGTTTTTTTGTTAATGGCTCCACTTGCACTTTAGCTCAAAGCTTTGATTCCCACTTCTTTCTAGCATGCACTAGGATCTCTTCATACGACAAGGTTCAGAGGCTTGTCGTGCAGCGTATCTATAAATCTCGTCAAATACTTGGACACGTCATTATGAGTAACGGTCAAGCGGGAGTCGAGTTACAGTGAAGCTCAGAAAGTGTCTTCATCTTCTCTGAGTGTGTGTGTGTTTGTGTGTGTGCGCGCGCATTTACCCCCCCCCCCCCCCCCTCCCCTTTCCACCATTCCATACACAACCTACCCTAACCATCCACGCTCTTTGACATGCTGACCTCCATAATATGATGCCCCTTGACTCGGAAGATAGATATAAACCAGCTGCAGCAGATAATGCGCCTGACGGGGACGCCCCCAGCTTCCCTCATAAGCAGGATGCCCAGCCACGAGGTGAGACAAGCGCCCTCCACTTTTGCATGAGCACCAGCGCCCCCCCCCCTCCCCCTGGAATCAGGGCCAAGACTTTGTCGTTTTGGAAGTTCCTCAAAGGTTGCATCTGCGTTTTAGCCTTTGCTCTCACTCAACTTACTCCCTGTTTCTTCTCTGACTCAATGTGCTTGTCTCAGCAACGCTTCGCAGAGTGCTTTTCCACTGAATTCTGATGAGCTATCCAAGGCATTAGTCCCACATATTGATTGGAAAATTAGTGCATAGTGTTTGAGTAATGAGGCTGGTTGGTAGTTGAGGGGCTTGAGGCCTGCCTTACTGTGAGGATGTACAGTAATTACAGCAAAAATCTAAAAATATTTTCACTTTTTTTAGGGTTAAATCCTAAATCAAAAATATTGTTTAAATCTAGACAGTTTTGTGTCTTGCCTAGGCTGTGGATCGTGTTGATTTATAGGGTTTTCTGTAAAACAACTTTTTAACATGCAATTTTTGGCACTTTGATTATCACAGGGCGAGTGCAATTTAGTACAATTATGAAGGCAGACATCCATATGGTTGTTTTTTTCCAAAACTCCCTCAAACACCACCATTTTTGATTTGGGGGTGAGTTGTAGCACGACTAAGTGCAGCCTCTGGCCCCTGCGGTATATTTGACTGTTTTGTTCATTGCTTCTCACAGGCGAGGAATTACATCAACTCACTCCCCCACATGCCCAAGAGGAACTTTGCTGATGTGTTTATTGGCGCTAACCCTCTCGGTAAGTTCCCTTTCAGCATCACGCCACAGCTGACCTCCCGCCTGGCTCAGTGACTCCCCCTACTGGTGCCACAAAGTCCACCTTTTTGTTGTTTTGTTCAGGGATAATTACTTTATAGGTATGTCCAATTTAGATAACTCACTATAAAAAATATTGACCACAACAATGAGATGAGTTTTAGCACCTATACAGATGATGGTGAGTTTTTCCTTCCCCTCTTCACGTGCTCATCTCTTCTTCTCTTGTGTCTGCGTTCAAGCGGTGGACCTGCTGGAGAAAATGTTGGTGCTGGACACAGACAAACGTATCACGGCGTCCGAGGCTCTGGCCCACCCGTACTTTGCCCAGTACCACGACCCGGACGACGAGCCCGAAGCAGAGCCGTACGACCAGAGCTTCGAAAGCCGCGAACTGGAAATCGAAGAGTGGAAGAGTAAGTTGGCACATTTGTGGATGCACGGCGTAGAACCGGTAAAAAGAAAATAGGCCGTGCGAGTCGTGCAAACACTTGGTAAATATTCATTCCCTTTCAGGGTTAACCTACGAGGAGGTAATCAGTTTCGAGGCGCCGTCGTTCGATGGTGACGAGATGGAATCTTGAAGAGGACTCGGCTCCTTTTCTTCCCTCTTTTTGTTTTCTAAGAAACTTACAGGACTATCAGTCTCTTGTGACTATCCACCACTTTCTCCACGCACGCACGCACGCACGCACACACACACACACACACAAGACATTCAAGTGCCTGCCGTCATTCATCTCCAGGGGACGTTGTTGTATCAGGGCTAAAACTTGACATCCTCTCTTTTTCTGTCCCTAAATATTGCTGTTTTTGTTACCATGCATCCCAAAGCGCGGAGGCAGACTTTAAATTCTCACTTTATCATTTTTGTGAGTTTTTACCTCAAACATTTATTGTTTGTATTGATCCCTTTGATTCCGAAAACTAGAAACAATGTCAGTATCTCGGAGAAACGTAACTCCTCACGTATTTTATGAAAATGTACCACTTAGCATTAATTAACATTAGGATTAAAGTTCGATAGAAACGTGTCACACTGCGGTTTAGTTGTGTATCTTTCCTCAAAATATTGATATATAAATGAAATGGTATTTTGGTGCATAGAGCTGTGTAGATATGACAAACAGTATTTGTACATAAGTGTTTCAGTCAAACTAATAGCGCTTTTTGTGTAAAAGTCATAATTACTGAGCCAAGTCTCAGCCAACTCCTTTGACAGTACAAAATTGTATTACTAGAATGTAGCCTAAAATGGTATATAAAAAGAAACATTATGTAATTTAATACAAGTATGTGTATGATAGGCTAAAATGTTAAACATTTACTTCCTCGCGGCAAACGAGGGTCTTCATATTCCTCATCGTTAGATTTGAAGGTTTACAGTGTCCTTTAACCAGAATAGGAGTTCAGAGAGGATGTAGACTTGACTTAAGAGTCAATTTCTCGTACTTAACATTTGTTTTACCAGTTCTATCCTGTTGTTTCAGAAGAATGTTACCGTCCCCATTATCACAACTTACACCTCTGCATGATATAGTCAGATTAATGTTTTTTGCAATCTGATGTTTCCCACCACAACTGACAATGTATTTTTATCATAATGCATTTATAGAATACAGTACTATTAAATGTTATTGAATGTTGGGGGCACCAGTCGGCCCTGTATTTATGATCTTTTGTTATGTTTGTATATCGATGTAAAAGAGAATATTATTTGGTAGAATTTGAGGTTATTTTTATTATTTATGGAAAGCTTACTGTATCAGAAACCAAATGTACCATCAATAATCTCAAACGTCGGTTTAGCTGTGGCGACTGCAGTTACAGCTTGTCTATGGGAGCCAACAATATTATTAAAATGTTGTGCACAACTATATAGTTTATATCAGTTTGATCAACTGCTCGTGTTGGAGTGGCTTCTGTTCATTTTCTCCTTTTTAGTTAAAAGCAGTTCTTAAACTTTTGTATAACTTATTTTGTTCACTGAGGTACTTCCCTCCAAAAGAATTCTATTTTGAAAAATGAGATTAAAATTTGATTAAAAACAATCAAAGCAAGATATGTATTTCGACTACATGACCATTTCATGTTGACATGCAAACCCCTAAACCGCAGACTCCTTTTTCTGAATTGTACTACGAACCTTTGAAATGTTCTTTGTAAACTACTGTGGGGGTCAGATGACCTTGTGACATACTAGCTACATCCACAGATGCTAATGTCAAACAAACATCAGTCCCTTCAGTTTAATTTGCAACAGCCTGTTTTCATATAGTGCTTTTTTATGTACTTTATTCTTTGTGTTAAATTGCGATTTGATATTATTTGGTGATTCTTGTAATATTGACTGTTTATTGAGTAATGCTAGAAATATGTTTGGCATTCATTTGAATAATTTAGCAGGGCACATGTTTGCGGGAAGAAGTGTACGTTTACTCACTAGATGCTGAACCCTTGTTCTTTGTAGTTTTAAAACAACTGCATACATTCAAAAGGATATTCATCTTTTTACATATCTAAATGTCCATAGTTCATTTAGTAATTGGTTTATCTTTTCTTTTCCCACGATGTGTTCATATGTTGTTGTTTTTGTAATTTTCCAATGTATCAAGACAGCACGCCACACCACCTGTAAATACCACCATTAGAAAATAAAGGCTACTATTTTTCAAACCGGTCACAGTGTGTGCAGCATATTGTGTGGCAAATTTTGGCCGTCAATTTGCCACCACTTGGAGGCAGCGTCGCACAAGAGAAAAACCTTTGTCAACATGTAGGATGACAAGAGCTGCAGGAAAAGTCATGATGTAAATAATACTGATATATGAATGAAACACTAGACACTATTGGTGATTGCGTTGCACACAGAATCTAAAAGCTCCATGATCTTAATGTATTAGTTTTAACAATAACTGAATCAGGGCAACTAGTTCGAGTCCTCGCTACGACTAGTCGTAGAGGAACCTATTGTATTTCAATGAATTCTTATTATTCTTCTCACAAACCGCGGCCCTTTTTGGGGCCTTTATTATATTCAAAAAGTTGTTAAATTACGCATGGACATCCGGACTGTTAAAAAATGTGATAATGTTTGGGTATAAAGAAATGTCTCTATAGCGCCCTCTGTAGAGACATTTCCCCCCGCATGTCGAAGGTCCTCTTCGACATGCTTTACAAAAAGGTCAATCATGGTATGCAAATGCACCTAACTAGATTTTATGCCATTTTGAATTTAGTGAAAAACCCATTTTTGGCAATTTCTCCTAAACGCTGAGTTTGTTTGTCACGAAACCTTCGGTGGATCATTATTGGGTCAATAATATTTGAAGAATAGGGGGCGTTGTAATTAATGGTTGAAAATCTGCATTTTTGGCCTGTTTTCGGCCTATTTTCATGATTTCTTACAGTTGTAAAATACCGAACTCCTTGAAACCGAAATCGGATTAAACCCGATTCTTTTCTAAATCGCGCAGTGTGATCCTGAGACCGTAGGCTCTAAAATTTGCATTTTGCCGGAAGAATTTCAAATTTATGTGTGTAGGGAGCATTTTAAAAAAAACACCATCCGCCACGAACGTTGAAGTTGTTTTAACTCGACCATACTTTATCTAATCTGCTCCATATTTCTCATATAGTATGAACTTTTCACGCTTTAAACATCCATATGATCATTTCTAACCTGTCTTATGGTTCTAAGAAGATATTACGCTTAATGAACTTTGCAAGGGGTGTGGCTTAATCTGGCAAGATTTATAACTTCCAAATGGCTTGGCCTGCCCTCACCAAAATTGCAGGATATGTAAACATTGAACCTCTATTTTCATCATTTTTGAAGGGGGCGCTGCATTTAATCGTTAAAGATGTGCTTTCTTGGCATATTTTCATAATTTCTTACAGTTGTAAAAATCGAACTCCTCCCAGGGATTAAACCTGATTCTTTTCAAATTCACGCAATGTGCTCTTGAGATCTCGGCCTCTAAAAGTTGCATTTTGGCGGAAGAAATATTAAACTATGTGCGTAGGGCGCAATTATAAAAAAAACACCTGGGTCATGTATTTTTTACTTTTTTCTTAAACTTATTAACTTGAATTTACTTTGACTCAAACACTGTCTTTCTATTTTGGTATCAAATTTTAACATAGTGTGCAAGGTAAAAAGAAAAGACTCTGGATTTTTATCATGGACAAAAGTTGATTTTCAATATATGCTAATAACATGACTTTTTATTGATTGCAATTTTGTTTGACTGCGGAGGAAGTCAGTAAATTGCCTTTGTTTCTTAACAGGTCATTTTGCCAATAGAAATCTCTTGACTCCTTTTTCGAAAGCGAATGCCTTGAGTATTTGCTGTGCATGCTTTACAATTTATAATTAATTCCTAAAAAGATACCCTAAACATCAGAAAATACCAACTGCATGTGGATCTCAATAAGGCCAACTTAGTATCTTCCTCTAAATTATTTTTTAACCGGTGGCAAATTGTTGAAACTGTTAAATTTTTTTTATCTTTCTTGTATCTTCATCTTTATTTTTTTATGTTGAATTGTAAAGCACAGTTTTGTTATTATAATTACTAGCTGTTTGCTCTTCGTTTCCTCTTCACCCCCTACAGCTCAACTCTGTTGGGTCGTTCCTTTTCGCGCACTTTACAGTCGCGACATTTCTAACAGTCCCTGAACGCAACTTATCTCCTGACTGGTTAGCGCCATGGAAAGAAAAGGTAACGTTATTGTAACCTAATTACTCCTAAATGTGTTGTACATACAGTACTTGAAACACAAGTTTCAACGCTATGCCAAAGTATCGCCACAACGGCTTCAACTACTCCAACAATCAGCGTAACAATTGGATGAAAAGTAAAAGTGGCCCATGCGCTCCGCTGGTTGTGTACGTGTGTTATCGGTATGCTAGCTCAAGCTATCAGACTACGTTAGCATCCTATCGTTGAAAAGTATGCGCCACAACTTTCATCCCTGTTAAAGTAAAGGAATACGCTACAGAAGCGTCCCTATTGACACACATACCAGGAGCCGGTAGCACCCTGGACAAAGCCCGTTTGGCATCCACATTGTAAGGCTCCACGTTACGGTTAGCGGCTAACGTGCATTTAAGTAGATTCCTGCATGGAGCAACACGCCGCCGAGGCCGGATCACTTAACGTTAGCTTTTTGACTCCAGCTAGGTGACCCGCTAGCCACCACAGCGGCTAACGTGACGTTAGACACCTGCAGCCGGGCAACACCGGGTGCTCTTTCTCTAAAAAATCACAAAAATGTACCGTTACCCACGAAGCCCCGAGAAACAGTGCTTCGGTTAGAAATCAGTGGGTTTCTGATACAACGTTAAATATTTCCGTGTTAATGTAACTCACGCTAACTGGGATGTTTGCCTCCGACTCATTAGTACTCGCCATGCAAGCAAGGAAGAAGAGGACAAGGCAAAGGAAACCAGGAAAAAAGTAAGTAGGGAACACTTGCTTGTTGTCATATCGCCGTTTCCAATGCTCGGCTGCCTTTTGCCACATGGTTCTCAATAACTAATTTAACTAACTCCTCTGGTGAGGAAACACCTTCATCTCTCCATGCTTTGTTTCATTTTCCATAAAACCATCCCCAGGATCAAACCTCCCGCCATGCTGGGATCCCTCTCATCGGTTGCCCCCATGTCTGGGGCAGGGAGTGCCGTCCTTTTCTTTCTTTCTTTTTGATTTCTGATTGCTATGATTGCTAGAACACCTCCGTCTCATCGCATCCCAAGTGTATACCTCAAAATAGGAGGACTAACCCTTCCAGCTGGCTTTGTATATTTCTTTATAAGTCTTTAATCACCCACTAACTATGGCTGTACATGCGACAATTGGACCCCTACTGGATTACTTGGACACCTAAAAAAGACAGACATAAAATGTGATTATTGACAGGCAAGTTCTGACCTGTCCATCAAGTTCTCAGGGTTTCAAAGTGCCTTTGTTTGTCTCAGCAACTGCTGTTGCTTCCGCTTATGAGGCGTTAAACCAATGGGACTTCTAATCAGGCTAAACTACCATAATTAGCTTCCTGTCATGTTAAGACAACAGCATGCACCTGTATCTTTGTCCCTATCCCCCAATTGTCAGTGATGCTGTGTGAAGAGTGTTTAGTTGAAAAGCATTGTTTCTGTCAATAACCATCAAGCAAGTGGTGAGCATAGGCCGAGCATAAATTCGCTCTCCCTCCCTCCCCCGTCCTCCCGTGCACTGATTACGCTCCTTCCCTCCCTCGCTCTTCTGTTAGTCGCTTTGTTGTGGCTGCTTTGCTGAGGGGACGCAGCAGCCAGTGTTCAGTCAAAGAGCCGGAGGAGAGGAGAAGAGAGCAGATGCGCTCCCACAGCCAGAGCAGGCTTTTAAATTGCCACTCGCAAAGTTTTTATTTTTGTATAGCGTAGAATAGCTTTAGCTGATTGTGAAATGTGGCTCCTGGATTGGATCTTCTCCCTCAATACCGCTGTGGTGAAGTTAGCCAGCGGTCTCACATTCAAGTGAGTAGTCTATTAAGTCTGATGTTGGTGTTTTATTGTATGAAGACTGTGGGCCGTGCAGATGTCTGTTCAAACAGTTTGACTGACTTATTGATTGGCTGATCTATTTGTCATTAAGGAGCAGATGCTGACTGTTGTTGCTCTCCTAGGTAGCTTACCTGACTACCTGCTAATTTCTTTTGCTTAGTGTGTGAGCGGGTGAGAAGAGGACTGATGTCCCTGGTGCATATGTGCTGCTGTCTTTTGAAAACGCTATCAGCCAACTATTTATTTCACTTTATTTATGCATTTCAACACAATTCCATGCGTCATTTGTGCTTCAGATGTCATCTTTGTATTACATGTGCACTCTGGACTAAAAATGCAATTGCCAGCACGGCATAGTATTAACCAGCGCAGTTGCACTACTATTGTATTTTCCTTTTATCTCCCCTCTATAGCTGCAGTTCATTACATAACCCATCAAATCTTTTATCATCTGCAGCCCACTAAAGCTCTGTGTCGCTGTACTTCTCTCTCTGGCCATCGTGCTCACCCTGCAGGTGCTGAAGTGAAGCTTCTTCTGCACACTCATTTACAGTGCGTGCGCGTTGCACCCTCCATACAGCTACCTGCTGCTGCTGTTTCATTGTGCTGCTTAAGCCTTTTTCATCTGGAGCTAGGAGAGGAGCTGGACATTAACTTTGTAGCCACATTCCATCCCCCACAGCTCCTCTGTGCCCTTGTTATTTTGCCTCTGGAGATCCGATAGGGAAGGATGTGTGGAAACGGTTCAGCCAGGAGAAACTGGGAGACGCTGACATATACTGTCGTGTCGGATGTGTGTGTTGCAGCGTTTGAGATGTCAAGTGGTTTGAAGCCTTCATTGGTCATGGCTGCTGTTGAGCTGACCGTCTAATAGGCCATTGCTTGTAAAACGGTGTCAGCGTCATTTTGTGAAAAATAGAGATTTAAAAGTTGAACGAGATATACTGTTGCCTTGTTGTTGTAGGACTAAGTGAGGCTGTAGTTGATGTTTTTGAAAAGGTCTGCCCTTCTCAATGTTTTCATAGTGATTGCACATTGTATTACTCAGTTTGAAGTCATATTTTTGACATACACTTGTTAGACCCAGGTGATTATTACGTTTGATTTAGTGGCTTGATGTCTGGATTGTAAGTTGATGCCAGGTAATATTTGGTGGTTCTTGGGTGAAAATGGTTTCTCTTATTGCACGCAAAGAATGGCTCCACGATGTTTTCTGCACTAATATTTTGGCAAAACCCGCAGAAATACTAATGCTATAGTTTTAATGAATATATTTGCTATTGGTGCAAAGAACACTCCCAGTTCAGGTTATTTCACACAATGGTTTTACAAAAAGAGGGAGCAAATATAACCTTTTAATCCCTGATCATCTTTTTTTTCTAACCTGATACCAATCATTGCTCATTTTTTACTTTTTGTCACCACTGCAAAAAATTAATTGCTCTGAATTCAGTAGTTATTCTGTTTTTGTCACCTACTTCCCCAAAAGAATGATCAAATCATAATGAAATAAAAGATTGTATTCTTAAGGATAATTTTTTTTATATATTTGTTTTGATAACATTTTGTTCAAACCATTGCATTTTTTAAAAGTTTCTCACCAACACTATATTTGACCAAATAAAATGTGTCGCATCCTCATAACATCATATTTACCTTCTTGCGAACCTCATTTTCCCTGAAAGGAGCCTCAATGCGACTTAACTGCACCTTCGTTCTGCTGATATAAATACGGATTAGTTGTCTACAATGTGACACCCTCAGAGATCGACTAGATGCCAATCATTTTTCAGTCCGTACCCATCACAGATAAATTGGTCCACTATTACTGGAAAGAAGCATGACTGATTAACATCAACTATCCTCTGTACAGTGGGGGCTTGTGTACAGATTATATTAAAAAAATGTGTTTTCAAAACGTGATTTGCCCTTAAGCATGGTATTGAATAGTAAGGGGGTTCCTTGGTGATTATTTTCCTACATGTATGGTTTGGATAGTCTTTATTGTGATAACAAGCAGGAATGGGGTTGTTTTGGTCAGACGGAGGAAGGATGGGGGCTGATGTTGTTCCTCACCTGCAATGCAGTGCCGGGCTGCATCAGCCAATCATTTCCCGGCTGCCAGTGAAGAGGGTGGGACCTACTGCTGACGACAACCAAGGAGAGTTCTCGATCAGACACACACACACACAGAGGAGTGTGTGTGTTGGAGGGGAAGTGAGCGAGTCAGCCAGCGTGGTCCAGGACTCGTCTCAGTGTTCAAACTGCAGCAGAGCCCCCACATTTCTCCTCTTCAGTCTCTTCTTCCTCTTCTCTCTGCACCACCCTTTTCACCCTCTGTTTTCCACCCCCTTCCTGTATAATCTCTGCTTTGGCTATTGTCGGCACTGATTGCTCTCTCCTCCGATCTACTTTTCACCTTCCATCCTCTCCTTTACCTTTTTTTTGGTCCTCTATTTGTTTTTCTCCCGGCGGATGGAGTGAGAGGTTTTCTTTTTTTACATCTCCCTCTCCTGTCCTGCTCCCTCCTTCACTCCCTATGGGCAATCGTGCATCTGCCAGGTAAGAGCAGGATGTGTGCGTGTGAGTTTGGGAAGGCGTCACAGTGGTAGGCAGAGGCGGCTCCAGATGTTCAGTGTTGCAAAAGTCCTTGAAGTGTCCTGCTTTCTGTTCACGTTGTCTGACCATTGGAGGGCATCAAACTGTCTGTCCAACTGTCCGTGGGCCCCAAAGAACACTATAATGCTGTGAGAATGATTTTTTGTTGCAATTTTAAACTTTCTCCCATTTCTTTTAGCCTATGGATGTCCCTGGCCTCCACCATTCAGTCATTGCATCTTTACTTAAACTAGTATTCACTCCGGTGTAGGCCTGTCGCGATAATAACTTATATATTCTTATATATTCTATTACATTTCACATGAATGTCACCAACATTATAGTCATGGTGCATCTTGTCTGCGAAAGCAGAGGCGGGGCTCAGGCAGTCTCTCTCTTACACACACACACACACACACACACACACACACACACACACACACACACTGTGGACAAACACAGGTGAAGAGAAGGCGTGACCCCACCGTGTTATGATGTGTACTTTTTCGTGACATCTACAGCCAAGTCTGTTTGTACTTGTTCATCCAAACCCACACACTTCAGCTCAGGTGTGGCCACATTTTGGCCTTAAGCCGAATGAGAGAGAGGAGAGCCAATAGACGTCAACAAGCCGGCATGTCGACTTTGTGCCTGGACCGCCGCCCTGCGTTCCTCCCGGGCCGCCCCACTCCATGGTCCTTCCACTTTTTTTGTTGAAGGGTTATTTATTAAAGATATGATTTTTCTACATTCCAATTCGAATGTCTAAAAAACGTTCTTTGATAGAGCCTACTTGCATTATTAGGCTATTATATTTTGGTGATGATTTTTCAGGTGGTTGAAGAAGTTGGTTGTGTTGCTTTCTGGTGCAGACACAACTCTTAAGGCACTCTGTGCACTTGCTTTGCTCCTGCCCTAAATCCTCACGGACAACAGCTGATGATCCTTTTGGAGGGACTAGCTCCTTGCCATCTACTCCGGATGTTTGATTTACCTTTCACACCTGTGCAGTCTGCTCTTTTCTGTTTCTAATACTCGAGTGCACCGCAGACAAAAGTTTTTTTTGAGCCTGCCGCTGCTGGAAGCACTTGCTTTGATATGTAGCAGCGCATGCATTTCAAACGTCATCATCGCTGACGGCCATGCTCATTTGATTGTGGCAGCCAAATTGTGATCGATTTAAATCACATGTGTCAAACTCAAAGCGAATGCTTAATTCATATATGTGAAACTCTTATTGCAATGGTGCTGTGTAACATTGAGGCCCAAACATTATGAGCAAATGTATGTACATATTATATCTTGAGTGAAACCACTCGCAGCAGATGGGTGAATATGTAGAAGCATTATCACAAATATTTCTAAGCTTTTCTCCCCTTGGAGGATTCTTCCTACACATGAGCCAGTCAGATGTATCAGCAAGCCAATATTATTGGTTATCTGGATTATACAGGCATATCAGTTTATATAATCAAGTCGGCAGATATCCAAATATAATTTGCAGTACATGGTTTGTTTTCTGCATTTTTAAATTCATCCACTATCTCCCACACATTCTTTTTTTTTTTTTTTTTTTGAAAATTAGCTATTATGTCTGTCATGATTTCTGTTATTCTTGATCGCCTTTGCCCCCCCCCCTTTTCCCGCTGTCACTCTCCTTCCCTTTGCGCGTTGATTTATTTATTTCATTAACGCCTCTCTCCCCACCCAGACAAGAGCCCCATGGCCGTGGGGGCGGCTGTCAGGCCAGCCAGGCAGACTCTCCACCTCCCGAGCAGGATGAGGAGATCCTGGGCTCTGATGACGATGAGCAGGAGGACCCAAACGACTACTGCAGGGGTGTGTGTGTGTGTGTGTGTGTGTGTGTGTGTGTGTGTGTGTGTGTGTGTGTGTGTGTGTGTGTGTGTGTGTGTGTGTGTGTATCAAGGCTAATAATACACAGTACCGGTAAAATGACAGATATGGTTACTTTTTAATTAAATTGTCATATTTTATCGTTTTTTTTAAAAACATTTTAATTGGTTCTTTGCATGGTAAATATTATGGGGGTTTTGTGCATGTTAGCTTATGTAAGACAATCAGTGAACGGTATTGTTTGAATCTGTTTGCATCTTTTTTGGGTCAGGTGGATATCACCATGTGAAGATTGGCGATCTGTTCCTTGGGAGATACCATGTGATCCGAAAGCTGGGCTGGGGGCACTTTTCCACTGTGTGGCTGGCCTGGGACATCCAGTAAGTACTTCTGCTACACTTGACCTGAGTGGATTTCACCAAACCGCAGGTCTAAAATGGGGGCTGGGTCTCTTAACATTAGGTGTGATATATTTCACAGTAGTGCTTTCCACACATTGTTGAAAGTCAGCGTTCAATCTAAAGAGCCCGACTCAACAATCTCACCGATAAAACTGTCTCTGTGTTATGAAACAAAGGATCAATCCATTCTGGCTAAATGTGGGAACTGAAGGTCTGATTCTACTGGCTAGTTTTCTTCCAATTAACTATGATGTTTATGCACAAAAATAAAATAATGGTCAAAAGTTATATTTACAACCACAAAAAGCAAGCCGCATTAGAAACTGTCTACGACACGGCTCTGAGTACTGGACCAGAGCTGCACCTACACGCACACATCACACACAGCATTGTAATTCTGTCAACTTGACAAAAAAATGATTTTGATTGAGTTAAAATTATTATTTTTCTAGGGAGAAGCGCTTTGTGGCCATGAAGGTGGTGAAAAGTGCTGAACATTACACCGAGACGGCTCTGGATGAGATCAAGCTGCTTAAATCTGTAAGGCACACCGTCCACGTGGCATAAACATTCACACACTGGCTCATCGTCCTCAGATTCTGTCCTCGACTACTTTCACAACCCTCATGTGTGTTTTCCAGGTGAGAAATACAGATCCCAGTGACCCCAGCAGAGAGAGGGTGGTGCAGCTTCTAGACGACTTCAAAATTTCCGGAATTAATGGCACTCGTATCCTTTTGTTGTTTTAGATATTAATTTGTTCCTAAATACAGAAATCAAATTGTGAATTTCACACATTGAATTACAACAATACATTTAATATCCTTGTGCACTTTTGATGTCACATTTGGTCACGGTAACCGTTTTAATCAAGCAACCTATTGATGAGCTGAACTGTGTCCTTGTTTTAAATGACACGTGGTGATCTGTCAGCCAACAGGTAACGTTGTAGAGGTTGCCGTCGTTCTTTAAAGTAAGTGCTACAGCAGCTACTTCAATTCTTGGAGTTCCTCTATTTTCTCTTCTATTGCTGTGTCAATGGGATGAATTGGACATAATTATTACACTGACTCCTGGCCAAACATCCAAGGATAAGACTGCGTGACCTCAGACAAGGCTTTCATTTGGCTCCTACTTGCTATTGTGCTTAAAGTTCTCTTAAAAGATAAGCATTTCTCAGCCAGAGTTCTGACTGAAACAATTTGAGTGAGTATTTTGGCCGTCTACAGCCTCCAGTAATTTCCTGACGGACTCCCGCTCTGCCCAGCTATTAGTGGTACACAGATGTTCATGCCTTGGCATGTCTGAGTGTCACAGTGCCCAATGTATCAACACTTGCTCCATCCCTGTCCATCACACAATGTGCAGACCACAGCTGTGCGCTCAGGCGGCGAGCCCAGACATCCTCTGGTTTGAAAGGTTATCGAATTCCAAGCGTGTCCCTGGAAAGTTATTGTCAGTTGTGTGCAGAGAGACCCCACGTAATGATGGCTAAACATGTGGACCTGACTTAAGGCTGTAAGATTTTGGCCAGAGTTTGATTGTTAGCGTGTTTGCCGTTGTGGCTGCTCCACTACCAAATGCAATACCAGTGGCGCGACCAACTTTGCAATAAATAGTTTTCTGATCACACTGATTTTTTAAAACTCTCCAAACCGCAGAAAGTTCTTTCACAATTTCGTCGTTCCTCCTGCATCGCTCTTTTGTGTTTTCATGGAGTTTCTTGTTGTTGTTGTGTGTGTGTTATGTAGTCTTAGCTCTAGTGTAGATTTGAGAGAGAATTGTATGAGTCCTTGACCGTGTATTTCTTCAGATGTGTGCATGGTATTTGAGGTGCTGGGTTACCACCTCCTGAAGTGGATCATCAAGTCAAATTATCAAGGCCTGCCTCTTCCCTGTGTTAAAACCATCATACGGCAGGTACTGCACAGTTACACTCACTGTAAATGTCACTTTGGTAGAACTTGGATTGCATTATATTACTCTGCTGATCTATTTCAAAAGCAGTAAAGCCATTCAAATATTTGGCTCATTTCCTTGTAAGATCCCAGGATTCGTGATGGTGTGACTTGTGTGCTCTGCAGGTTCTGCAGGGGTTAGACTACCTCCACACCAAGTGTAAGATCATCCACACAGACATCAAACCAGAGAATATTCTGCTGACCGTCAACGAGTCCTACATCAAGAAAATGGCTGCTGAAGCTACTCAGTGGCAGAAGACTGGCGCCGCACCTCCTTCGGGTTCTGCAGGTTACAACCTTTTGTTTTCCTCAGCACACAGTCAGCGACTTCTGTGGTTGAATTGGCACGTTGCTGACATTGCGGACGTTCAGAAGGTCCAATCCTTACGAATGTTTGATAGTTCACTCACTTAGTGGTTCACACAATATGCGTGAGCCATTACCTTCAGGGACTACAGTGAATGAATTATTCCTGTGTGAGAGAGACGTAAGCTATGTGGATGTTTGTAATAACAGAGGCACGCTTAGGCTCTGTATGAGTCACCACTGGTTTGGTTATGTAAATTACCAACTCACCCAGAGGAGTGTGTGACTGTGACTATGTGGCGTCTATTACAACAGCTCGGTGTGAATCAACGCAGCCACCCGGACCAAATACCAATTGTAGTGATTTGAAGGAAAGGCCACATATGTTGCTCACTAAAGTAATCGCTTAATGTTTTTCTCTTACAGTAAGCACAGCCCCAGCACCAAAACCGGTGAGTAGGGTTTTGTTTTTTACCTGATCTGCATGGACTTAAATACAAGCCAGAATATAAGCTGACCTATTTTCTTTTCTCCACATTATTTTTTCCAAGACGAATAAAATGTCAAAGAACAAAAAGAAGAAGATGAAAAAGAAGCAGAAGAAGCAGGCGGAGATGCTGGAGAAGAGGATCCAGGAGATGGAGGTAGAAGCTAATGAGGGAGGAGAAGAGGAGGAGGAGGATGAGGAGACGACAACAGAGGCCACCGAAGATATGACTTTGGCAGCCACCTTGTCAATGTCCGCCACGCTGCAGGACATTGCTGACCATAATATCACAGGTCATTGAGATGGAGGACAGCGGATAACCGTTTTAGAACAAATGGTTTTATTGAACTCTTCTAAAAACCTTTTTATCTTACTGCAGACTCGACTCCCGATGAGCAGCCCCAGCCGATACCAGAGGTAAATGAGCGAAGTGAGAATGCGGCCGAGGGGGATATGGAGGTCAAATGCAACGGTCGCGCTTCCCCACCGGAGGGCAAGACCAGTCCAGAGGTACAAGGGACCAAGCAGTCTACCGAGGAGCTGGAGGACCAACAGAACGCAAACCAGCCACAAAGTAACACAGAGACGCAGGGCACGCTAGGCAACAAAGAGCAGCGCCAGACCTGTAACGGTTCACACGAGGACACCCCCGCCTCTCTCGGCCCAGACTCTGTCACTGTACAGCTGAAGGCGGGAGACGAGGAGGACAAGAGGAAGGAGATGGACACTCGAATTGAGACCAAAAAGGGGGAAGAAGACGGCCAAGATGGTTAGTTAGACCATATGTAGGATGGTACAGTGTGAATAGGGGATGATGGCGTATACGCACTGTGGTGTTTCCCCTACCGTATCGGGGGTGTGGGGAGGCAGACTGTGTCCGCTTGTAAAAAGTTTTCATGTTAAATATTACCCTGGGATTTTCATTGCCAGCTGTTGGAGTCCCCCAGTGTACTTCTGAGTACTCTTATCAACGTAGACCTGTATTTGTCCACTCTTTATTGCCTGCTTCTCCACCTCACCCCTCCTGTGTTCCTGTCTGCCTTTACTCTCCTCCACAGGAACATCAAGCAATATGTTGGTGAACCCCCTAGAGCCTCTTAACGCTGACAAGCTGCAGGTGAAGATCGCTGACCTCGGTAACGCCTGCTGGGTGGTGAGTGCACATTTACGTTAGCACTTTATTTTTCAATGAAGCACCCTTGATGTGCCCTTAAAAGATTGATTTGTAGTCTGAACTTTTCTGAACACCTGCTCAAATATGACTGTGTCCCCAGCATTGAGAATTTCTCTCTTCTTCCCGCAGAACAAACATTTCACAGATGACATCCAGACGCGGCAGTATCGCTCTCTTGAGGTGCTGACAGGAACCGGCTACAGCACACCAGCAGATATCTGGAGCACAGCCTGCATGGTAAAACAGACGCACAGCTGCAGAACCACTAAGCATTCGAACCTAAACATCATTGTGACTAAGCAAGCAGATCAACTGTGAAATGATTTAACGGCTTTATTGTTACCAAGCAAGTTAATTTGTCATCAAAACACACTGCGTATTCTCCATGACTACATTAACTTTTGTTTGACTAAACACATACAGGTCAGTTATTGATTTCATGTATGTATGATTATTATGATTTTGTTTTATCTCAGGCCTTCGAGCTCGCCACCGGAGATTATCTGTTTGAGCCCCACTCTGGAGAAGACTACTCCAGAGATGAAGGTCAGTGCCGTTTTAACGAGTTACCGCAATAGTCGCCGAGTGTGAATTCCCGGGGCCCACATGGGAAGTTGTGAACTTCTTCGGGATGTCGGTTCTTCAGACATTCTGTTCTTGAGCAGCTGTGTTTGCTTCTCTCAATGTCTCCCTGTAGATCACATAGCGCTCATCATCGAGCTGCTGGGCAAAGTTCCTCGGAAGCTGATCTTGGCAGGCAAATACTCAAAGGAGTTTTTCACCAAGAAAGGTAAACATAACCTTCCTGCCACCAGCTGTCTGCCTGAGCTAAAGCCAGTACCTCCTCAAAATATGCTCAGCTATTTGGTGCAAAAGTTGTTGTTTTTCTGAAGGAGCACCTAGTGGCTCAAGGGAACAGCCATCTGCTCAGTCTGAGTTTTGCAAATCAAGTTTAGTGCGCCTGTTTCCAGTTCAGTGCTTTGGATTTATCCCGGGCGAAAAACCACTCTTGCACTTATCTACAACTTCAATTAGGCAATACTATAACATTGAGCGCTGTAATTATTAAACTGTGACCTCATCTCTCAGGCGATCTGCGTCACATCACCAAGCTGAAGCCGTGGGGTTTATTAGACGTGCTGATGGAAAAGTACGAGTGGTCCAAAGACGAGGCGCACACCTTCAGCACCTTCCTGCTGCCCATGCTGGACTTGGTGCCCGAGAGGAGGGCCACCGCGGCCCAGTGCCTCTCCCATCCATGGCTCACGTCCTAGATGCCAGCCGTGCGCGCCCCTCCACCCCTCCCCCCCCGTCATCTTGTGAAAGGATGAATTAGGTTTGGAGATTCCGGGCTTGAAAACATACAAGTAAACAAAGCCGTTCATGCCTGTGAGGCCCTGGGACTGCATCGTGCCTGCATCCTCCCGTCGTGGCTCTCGCAGGCTTCCCACACATACATCCATGAACATAGAATAAAGAGACTGCTGCTAAGTCTTGGCCCCCTTTTGGATTACACTGGTGATAGAATGAACTTGTGGTCTTCCTCCTATATTCATGGCTTTTTTTTCTGGCTGTGTAGGACTTATTGACCTTGCCCTTTTAAAAAAAAATATATTTTCCAGCTCTTTTTCTCCAGCACATTATTCTGTGTTTTTTAGCTCTAGATAATGGACTGATGGTCAGATTGAAACAGAGGTCGTACTTGTAGAAAGTGCAGGATGTTAACTGAAACATTGAGACAGATATCAAAACTACATACTGTTCATCATTTAGGTCATAAATAAGCCAATAAGTCTTTTTAGCTTGCCAGTCGCCTTACGCCTGTGGCCTCGTGTGTGCAAAGTGCTAAATATTAAGTGTGTAATGCTAACAGCACTGTTGAGTTAGCATCAACCCTACAAAGCTTTTGTACCTTTTTGTATAAGAACGACATGATCAGAAAGCATACATTTACTGTCAGGACTCGTCATAAATCCCACACGATTTTTTAAGGAAAACCCAACTGTTATCTCCTTCTCTAGTGTTAATACTATGGGAAGACTTATTTTTAAAAAGCACTTAAATACAATGTGAAAAAGATCCCGATCCTAGTTATATACCTGGGTCACATGTTTGCTTCATATTCGCTTTCCTACATCAGTCCAATCGAACAAAATGCGCTGCCACGTCCAGTGTGCAGTGCACCAAAGACTCGGCCACTTTTGTCACCCTACTGCTCTAAATATTGAAGGCACAAGGTTTGAGCTTTTTTTTTTTACCCTTTTGTGGCACCGCCTGGAGGAACGTTCAGGTGATATCCAGTTTAACTAAAGCTGTATTCAGTGTTTCCACTGCACATGGAGGTGTCGGGTTTGAAAAGTAGATTGTACTAAAAACAGATGCTGTGATAATGCTTCGACTCTTCTCAAAACCATTTTGCTTTTCTACAAAGTCTTTTCTCCTGTCCATGTTTCCACTCTTTCATTTTCTGTTGTTAATAAAAAATAATTTTTCGGAATTTAACTAAATGATATCCTCCGTTGCTGTGTTTCCAACCTCTGACACACAGCTATGCAGGGATATAAATCATCATCATTACAATAATGCATCATCAGAACACCCGGGGGGCGGCTAGTCACATTTTATCTTCACTGAGTACTAACCCATCCATGGTCCCAGTTTATTTTGAGATCCTTTTTGGAGCTTATTTTATTAGGAAGCCAAAGTAAAGTCGTAACAAAATGCTCCCTGAACACAACTGCTGAACTTTAGTTTTAATGGTGACCCGTAGAACATGCCTGCCAATCCTTTGATAATCCTTGCCTCAGTAACAGAGATCTGCTCCCGTCAAGCAAGGACCAAGTTTCCTTTTATTGGGGAAAAGCTGTTGCAATCATCCAATCCAACACGCTGAGGTCTGACTCCTCCCATCATTTTCAAAGTGTAGATCAGCTGTCACAATTCCAAGGGCAAGACAAATTAGACAAACCTATTTTTAGGTTGTAATTAACTTTCCCGTAGCCCATGAATCCCTTGAGTCGCTTTTTGCTCGTCATTAAAGCCTCGTCCATCTCTTGTCTCCGTTGTCCACGTCAGGCCTAGGCGTTATCTGTAATTGAGAGCAAAACGCTACTGTTAAAATATAAGGGGATATTTGCTTGATGGCAAAGTCATTTGCGTTGGACTCATTGATGATAGTCAGGGGATTGAAAGTACTATACTGTAGTTCATCATTTGAGGAATCGTTTATCCAGAGGTGCTTGTGGAGTTGAGGGTACCAGCCTTTGCTTCATCTCATTCTGTTGTCCCTTGACACCCGACCCTCCCGAGACCCTTAACGTTCCTCCCGCAAACTCCCCGTCCTCCAGCCCTTGTCTTCCTCAATCGCACCACTCTTACTCCCTTCACTGTACCTTTGCTCTCCACCTGGAAGTCCTCTGGGAGCAGGTTGTCCTGCCGGCTGCCCAGGCTGAAGGCCAGGAAGGAGAGGATCAGCGAGTCCATGATGCTGATGATGGCCAGGATGTAGGCCCAGCGCACCGTGCAGTTGCCCAGGGTGTATTTGTCGGTCCGCTGGCCACACATGCGTTTCACCTCGTCTGAGTCCCAGCCGTCGGGATAGATCATACAGCCAATCACCATGCAGGTGCCTGGGAGAGAGAGAGAGGGAGGCACGGGATGAGTCCAACCATCAGGACCTTTTGGATTGTAAAGCTGGAACGCTGATTCACCACTCTTCTTTTAAACAAAACCCAGGCTCTGGGTAACTGAAGATGGTTTTAAGTTGTAAAAACAAACAAACATTATAGCACATAAAGGAAATCAGTCATCATTTACAGTCCTGTACTAAATAGTTAAAAGCTTGCTTTACATACTTACTGCTTACACATCAATGGACCGTGAATAATAATCATAGTAACATATCTCACCGGAGACATCTTTTATATTAAGCACTGCTACTTCTATTACTTAAGATTTATTCAATTCTTCTTACGCTAACTTCAGTAATATTTTAGATCCAGGATTTGTAATTAAGTATTGCTATGGTGTGGTATTGATCATTTTGGATGAGCAAAGGATCTCAATCATTCCACCATAACCACCTTGTCCACCTCCACCACTGGAATAACACATTATTACAGAGAAGCCACCAGAGAAATTAAATATACACTCTTCTCATTCAGGTACACACACACACATACGCACGCAGGCGAGTTGCCTAGCAACTGCACAGCATCTCAACTCCAGTAGGATGAACTTGTTCATCCATTATTAACTCTTGCCCCAGTGCCGTCCCACCTCAGCATGAGGAGCCATGGGAACTATCCGGTGACGAGAAGAAACGTTAGAAGGCAAACACACTTTCACATTCTCAAAGCTCTCGCCTTCCCTTCATCCAGTTTATCCTCTATAGCAGTGGTTCCCAAACGGAAGGGAGAGAAAGCTCCCAACTTGCTTGTTGGTTGTCGACAGAAACCATGCTTCTCAAATAGAAACTCAGAGAGCAAGTGACTCACTGCCCTCTAGCTTCAATACAGATGATCATCAAACATTCTCATCTGTGGTTCCTCCCTACAAACGGATCAGGCAAATAGGACTCAATTATTGTTTAATCCGATCAACATAAATGATCAAACCTGTTAATCAAATCCTTTATAAAGTCCAAGTTATACACATATCTTCATGTTCCATAGGTAACTATTACTATCTGAAATATTATTGCATCTGTCTTTGTCTGCACATTCTTGAGGGGGGGAGGAGGGGGGGTGTCGTCATGGTAACATCGCTTTCCTGGCTGAGCTGCCATTATCACGATTAACTGGGATTGGCACTGCTGTTTCAGAGCTAGGAGACCAGAAGAATAAAAGGGAGAGGAACCATGCTCCCAACATGATTAATAACTATTTACAAACTGTGAGGCCTGAAACCCCCAGCTGGCCGTTGGCTTGAGCGATATCCTTTCACTTGAGCACATTTTGGGAAAACCTATTGTATACAGCACAGAGCTCATTTATTCACTGCGACAAAAAATTGTAATCTTGTAATATTTTCTTAAGCCACAGTAGGAGAAAATTCATTAAAAAAAATTCTGCAATCTAACTTAAAAAAAAATTCTAACTAACTTACAGTCAAGGATTCATTGAAAAATACAATTAAAGGCTTGAAAATAATACAGAATGTAGGAATGTTTTGTATGTGTGCAGTATGCAGACATGAAAGCATTGCACTAATTGGATCGCACGCTGAGCGGCAGGTGTGAGAGGAAGGAGAAAGTGTAACGCACACCTTGAGGTTAATCTCATTATTTGTTTCATTGGACTTGTCCTTTCACTTGCAGCTACATCTGTTCACAGGCTGCTTCACGTTTCAACCACAGGATCATGTTTCCTTCTGTGTGCGCGCACATGTTAAAGAGAACTGCTGGAAAGTCTTCTTATTTCTGTGTAATACTGGCAATGCATTTCTTGGATGAAACATGTGTTTTTCCAAATGACACGGTTAAAGGATAGCACCAAGCTACTGTTGCTGGTATTTTGGGCTGACTTTGGTAGGTCCCTGGGTGCAAGAAGGTCACCTCTAATTTGACTGGACATTCATTGCTTGCCGCAGGTTTCCTGTTACTTAGGAGCTTCTTGTCTATTTGTTTACGTGTTGGTGAAGTCATTCGAGACTTGTTTTGTAGATATAGAGCTAAATAAAAAAATGAATACTTCATTCCAAAACTTGAATATACTTACACACATTGGTTTGTGCTTTGGGGGTAAAATGGGGCACAAAAGAGTACATTTTCCTCAAGTATCTGTGGCTCCTCTCTAGTGTGATAATAGAAGGATGCTGTGGTCGCAGACATGAAAAGTAGAGAGATAAACCAATATGCAAACCATAATTTTCGCAAATATTACATTTTGGTTTTGTACTGAATGCAGTTTTGCATAGTTCCAGAAGATTTAAATGCTTAAAGCCTTTTCATAATTCAACCTAAGCAGCCACACTCGAGTTTACTTATTTTTATACAAATCATACAAACTTCCACTATGAAGCTAAGAAAAAAAAAAACGAGTGAAACCCCGGCTGCTCACTGGAGGCCAACTGCATCCAGGCGCAGATCTTGTAGACGCTGCCCGCGTTGCAGAAGAAGAAGAGGCTGAAGCACACGATGCTGCCCACCACCAGCAGCATGGAGATGCCCACGAAGAACATCGCCGTCTTAAACGCGCCCGAGGGGATGGAGCCGAAGTCCAGCGCGCTCCCTTTGCAGGTGAGCTCCGAGGTGAGCGCGTTCCCGATGCAGTAGTGGAAGAGGCCGAAGTACCCCGCCTGCGGCGTGTTGACGCTGTCCCCGATCCAGTAGGGCTGGATGAACACCACCACGGTGATGACGGAGAAGGTGATGGTGAACACCGTCCACAGCACGCCCACGGCCCGCGCGTTACGCACGTAGTTGGTGTGGTAGATTTTGGCGGCCTCCTGAGCCGGCAGCATGGCGACTCAATTCTTCTGTTAAAGAAGGAAGAGTTAATGCACCTTAAAAATATTTTTCCTGGGTCAAAACTTACAGCAGCTGAGAGTCACCGGTGGGTCCGGAGTTTGGATGCTACCAGCTGGCTGAATGTTTTCTCTCCGATGTGGTCCTCGGGTGGCCTCATGAATGATTCATGGTTAAAAGATCCGCAGGATCGATGGATTTAAGAGACAAACCTTTGCGATGGTCCCCAAGTGGAATAAGATATATATATATATTTATATATAGGCATGGAAATGATATTCAGCAGAGCAAAAGCAGCAGTGAGCTCTTACTTGTATAGTTCAATTATCTTTTTCCTGCTTATATTTCTGTAATTTTGTCTAAATTACATTTTTACATCTCAGACTAGATTGTTGTATTGGGTCATAAATGATCATACGACAGGATATCATGCACTGTTGTATATTTGATTTACAAATAACCATCGCAGCAGTTTATAACACAATAATTCAGTAGTCATATAAAATGTCAGAGCCGGGGATCCATCCACTAAACTGCTCTAAACTCTGAGCCATGTTCCAACAATCATTGAGCAACTATAACTTTTCCTTTTTAAGCCTCCTTTGGCCAAAGTTCGTTCTCGGACTCATTCATATGGTGAAGTCATTTAGGATTTGTGCCTTTTTGACCTTACGGGACCAAATGGGTGAATGGCGTCGGGTCGTTTCATTGAATGATTTAAGGTGAACCAGGGCTTTCTTTCGAAGGGTGGACTCTGAAGGAGTCGGTGAGGGTTGGAGTCACTTGTGTGCACCACAGTCCAACACCAGATGGCGCTACAGAACTTCAGTGTAACTGAACATCATACATCCATGTCTATTAAACATCCTTTTTTATGTTAAGCTGCAATACCAAACCCTGAAATAATTAGTATTCAATATCCTTGATGGAAAAAAATACTTAAGAAAAAATGCAAAATTATTACCAGTGAGAACTAATGGTAAAAGTAGCTTACAGATTAATTTCACAAACTGCATTTATTCTGTATGTACAACATGTGTATAATACATTTGATTTAATGAAATTGCTGATACATACATAGGCACTTTAATATTTGTATTAGTCATGTTTGTGGTCCTTTGTTAGATTGGGGTATAGATCCATTTCACACAACTGAAGTGCAGTTGTGTCACCAGCAGTAATGTTGCACATCCCATTGTTACAGTGTTTTGCTGCTCTGACAACACCTTCATGTTCTGACTTAAAGAAGCCCTTTCACACACCTAAATACCTGAAATATGTGAACTTTCAGACCGTATCAGCCAATACCTTTGTGCAGAATGCCCTGGCTAACTAAAGGATTTAATAATCTCCAATTATCATATTTTCAAACCTAGAAAGCCAGGGCGACTGCTGTGGGAATTGTCACTGAAACGTATATGTGATGTTTGTTCATTGTGATTATATTTTATTATATGGTTCTGGTACACAACATATCTGGTGAGTGTGTGTGTATGTCTGTGTGTGTGTGTGTCGCCGGCGTGTCGATGCACTTAGCTTAATTAAGTGATGCCGGCCCGGAGTGAGAGGGACGTTGTTTCTAATCAACTTATCCGGGACCAGCAATCCAATTTTAAGATACAGAATGAAGTGGCATTTCTGGTGTGTTTGTGTGTGTGTCTTTGTGTGATGCTTTCCTTGTGCCTGCCCATGTTGTGTCAGCATCTTTCTTCTTTCTATGCATAATGTGGTCAGACCTGTTAGTCACAGCTCGCTAAGTGGGTACATTAACTGTAATGTTAAAAGGCATCAAATCATGAGCCTGACCTTACTGACACGGTCACTGTTACTACAGAGGATACACACAGTTGTTATCAGCAGTTTATAAAACCTTCAATGAGAATTCAAACATCTATTGATGCTAGCAGTCTTTTACATTTAGCCTGAAATGGAGCTTTCCTGTGTGTGATTAACCCTTCACCCTCTCTTTAGGTCCGTTTGATGCGAGAGCCACAGAGCACAAAGAGGCCTTTCTGCCATTTCAGCATCTCTTCCTGTCCCTCTCTTCTTTAGAAGCTGTTTCCATAGTAACGAGGTGCAGGATGCCCCGAGAGAGAGGAAGTGATGGGATATGGATCGCATAAAAGTTGAGCACACGGCTGAGAAATAATTTGGTAATGAAACCCATTTAATGACACATTGCTACTATAATGAATGAGGGAAACTAGTTTGTGATCTGATGAACCATAAAAATCTGATTCTGTTCAAATTCTGGCTTTGAAACTTTACTAACTTTACTGACACATTGATGGAAATTATGAGTCAAATATTGAAATTTACTCTGCTTGTGAGCTGAATGGATTTCAAACATTGGAGCGTCATGTAAATAGTTATTGTTTCTAAATGAAGGGTTGTTGGGGGGGTCAGCTGTCACAGATGGACTCTATTAGTCTTTTTTAAACGTGTGAGTAACAGCATGCAGAGGGGCTTGAGGTCAGGGGGGCAAAGGACAACCACTCCTTGTTGACCTCCTGCTCGAATATCAAACACATTTGCACGCACACATTTGCACGCACACACGCACACACGCACACACACACACACACACATACACACACACACACACACACTATAACGGTAAATCCGTTGATGGGTGTCGCATACTTCTCTGAACCACCCTGAGGCTGCAGCCACTGGGAGTCATCCCCTCGCCTCCACCCCAGCCGCTGCCCTGCCCTGCCCCGGCCCAGCAGGACGTACCAGAGCCTGGGCAAGAAACGGACCAACGGGTCAGTACGCTCCCCGGGGCGGGAAGCTGGAATGTGTGGTCCGCGATACGGGACGAGCAAGGTCGCGACTGATTTCTGATGGCTCGCCATCGTTCAGTCCCCCTGCGACTGGAACTCTGTGTGAATACGTGCAGATCTACACGAAGGCTCCTCGGCGTACTGCTTTTACTAAACCTGGCAATCTTGCCACAGAAGGGTGGTAAACCTAGAAAATACAAAACATACTGTTTAAAGGTTGTTTATTTCTGATCCGAAAGCTGTGAGAACAGAGCGGAAAATGTTTGTTAATTATTGTTAGATGATAACTATCAACAAAAAGTACTCTAGATTCAAACTAAACTTTCATTTACTATTTACTTTACTATATTTTTTGGTAAATAGGCTCGTTGACTTTGTTTGGCAGATAATTAGCACTATCTTGGCAAGAAACTGTAACTAAATAGTGTGAATATACTGAACCTCGGGATTAGGGGTCAAAATCATCCTCTGTCACACACAGCACAGCATAAAACCCTGATCCCGTCACAGTCGTGAACGCGTCCGTTAGCCTCGGTCATGATGGAGAAGAGCAAAGTAAGGAAACAGGAAACGAGTGGACACAATTCAACTTTTCTTCTCGGTGGTGCACCCCTCCTCCCGTTAGGCGGGGATTCGTCAAATGTGTGTTTGAGAAATCAAGGCCCGATCCAAACAGTTTTGTTACGGCAAAGAATAGAGGATCAGTCCATGGAGCTTCAAAGCCAAATATAGAAAATGCATGTGAAGGATTATATACACATCAAAGAATAAGGATGGAGAATACATTAGGGTGCAGTTCCATCTTCCAGCTCCCTCTTTCTGTCTTGTTTTCTCATCCTTTTTACTGAAAGAAAACGTGACGGATATGATGCAGAGGAAAAAGGACTTTGGACCTTTTTGTTACGGAATGCATTGTAGTCTTTGCTTGATTTAAAACACAGGGTTTTTATTTGGTTTTTACACGTCTCAGTGCATTTTGGTGGTACATTGTGTTGGAATTTGGCAGTGAATGTTTTTTGTGCAAGTATCTTTTAGATTATTTGCTACAGGTGTGGACACCAAAAATTTAATGTTTTAAAATGATATGTTAAAAAGTGTTAAAACATGCTTCACAAAATGAGAATAAGTACTCATGTAGAGTATATAAGTGTGTGTCTGTTTGTTTGTGCGTGTGTGTGTTGATAGAAAAGTGTAGAATCCAAAGCGGAAAACTGAATTGCTGAATTCACCCTGACTGCCAGAACCCGGGGCGGATGAAATGATTGTATTTGAAGGCGTCTTATGTAATTAGGGTGTTATTTTGACTACATGGAGCCCGAAAAACAGGGATTATGCAGCAATATATTCAATATCTTCAGCGTTTTATAACCCACACAGCACGGTTATGAAACGTTCTTTTTACATTAGAAAGTGCTGAGGAGGAGGAGGTGGCAGACACAGAATCATCAGCCAGGGTTTATTTGAAAAATGCATCCTGAATGACTGAAGTAGAACAAAAGGTACTCAACACATGCCAGCGCAGCCTAACTATGTTAGGTATTAAAAGTTCACCAGACAAAATAATCTGTGTGAAGTGAGTGTGTGTTTGTGCGAGCACCACCCATGTTTGTGTGTTTTGTTGTTTACGGGGGCTGGTGGCAAGTTCCCAGCAGATCGAGGAGGATTTCAGCTTTATCCTCCAAACTGGATATTAATCTTGTGTGGATTCCCAAACTGCTTCTGCAGAGCGTAGCCTGTGCAGCACTGACATCTGCACCTGGTCCTCTGGACACGGACACACACACACACACACACACACACACACACACACACACACAGACAGACATGCTTAGCGTCATAAGCTCCTCCGTGCACACAGAATGGGTTTATAGCTCATGCAATCATTTGTGTTTCATTACATGAACTGATGTTGATGTGGTTGTGCAGGAACTTTTTGCTGAGCTGGCATCTATGTTCATACTGATAAAAGGCCATTTAGATCAAATTGTGTATCTGTTATTGTGAAATTGTTCACTGAACAGTGCTGGGAAGTGACCTGGTTTGAGAGATGACTGTGTTTGTCAGTGTTTCACACCAGTCTGCGGTAATGAAGAGCAGGAGTGGACAGGCAGTGGACAGGCAGTGGACAATATGGTCAAGTACCTTGGATGGATCAGTTAATGAAGCCTTACAGAAACCTGGCTGTGAGAGGAAACTAGATGGAGGAGAGGTTAGTGCAAAAGATTCGGAATGAATAGTGAGGAACGAGAGAGATAAGAATGGCTATTAAATGTGTCTGTTTGACACATTTAATAGAAAGGATTTTCAATTTCTCCTTTTCATAAATCTGACTCAGCAGCAGAGGGAAGTGACGCTATTGTGACTTCCCTTTTCCAAACAAGAGCAAATGAACTCCATCTTCTGCACGCAGGAGTTTCAACCTTTGACCTCAGAGGCCCCTCCTCCTCGTCATGGGAACAGTCTCCCCCCAGTTAATGGCAGTTTAACCGACCTCAGATGTGGCCGCTGGCGGTCTGGGTGATGTAAATTAGGTGTATGATTTGGGCAGGGCCAAACCGGCCAATCGAGCCCGCTGATTGGTCTATAACGTCCGATAGTGGGGCTCATCCATCAGTTAGTCCAACTGCATGTCAATCGAATACGACTATGCTGCTTTCAAGAGCTCCTCGTATTATTCTGTTATTTTGTGAAGTTTATTTTCCCAACAGCTCGTTCTTATTTTAAGAATATTATCGGGAACATTGGGCGCTGAAAGGCCTTGGTATCGACTATTGTTGTTTAAAACGTCTCTTATGAGTCAACTAACTTTATGGAAATGATATTGATCTAATACCCCTTTACAGGCAAGCCGTTGAGAGGCCTATGCCCTCTGCGCGAACGCTGTCAAAAAGGTTTGAGATTTTTCCGACAGTCCCTGAACGCAGCAGTATCCCCTCCACTTCACGGTCTCAGCGCCTCTCACGGAGAGCCGGTGCGGTTTCAGACTTGAAACGCTTCACTCTTACGCACTTTAAACAGGATGTAGCGCCGAGACACATCACGGAAAGAAAAGAAGAAAACAAATGTTTGTTGAATGAACTCCGCCATGTGACAAACAACCACTGAGTCACACATGACAACGGCGGAGAAGAAGACGGGAGGAGTCCCGATGAGGAAGCTCATCTCCGGCAGGTCTTGACGGCAGTCACCGCCACAGATCCGTGCGGCTCGCGCGCACCGAAGACCCATCACAGCCCAATCACGCCACCAAATCCGGTCGGTGGACACTGAAAGCGACGATGGCGAGCCAGGGCGACTGCTGTGTGAAGGTTGCATTGAGGTAAGACCCCCCCCCGACGCGTGCACGCTGGACATCTGCCGACTTTAGCAGACCATATTGTTGTCTGTGCCTCCTGGCGATCACGCAAATGCATCCTGCAACCCCAGTGGTGGGATTTTGACCTTTATTCTGGTCCGCGTCTCCGCACGTTGCGGGAGGACACCGAGAAAAAAAAGAGCACGAACACCTCGCTTAGTAACACGGGGGTGGCGCTCTGCACAGTATTGATAAGGCGAGGCAAAGCATGTGGCAGCCCCACGCTACCTCCGGATGACTCCCTTCCCCTTTTTGGAGGGCATTCAGTTCTTCTGGGCATTACCAGTCCAAGCAGCGGCTTGCATTCGCGATTTAACACAAGGGTGCGGTGACAGGACATCTGCAGCCAGGTGCATGGAGCACAATAGGCGTTTCTCCCTCGATCCCTTTTCTGTAATATTTTTCTTGCAGGCAAATGTACCTGCTGTGGCTTGTTATCGTGGCCGTGTCTAGTGAGCACCTCGCATGTCTACAGCAGAGTTGGCTCCACATTTAGTCTCCTGCTGTTTGAAAAAAAAAAATCAAACATAAACCGTCTCAGCCATTTATTCAAGCCCAAAGAGGTGTTCTCCTTCAGAGCTGTGTCATGCACTGCCTTTGTTGGAGTTGCACCCAAAAGCTCAGGCAGCAGAGCAGCTTTTGGAGATATTTGCGGGCCATTGATTGTGTGTGTGTGTGTGTGCCAAGACCAAATGCATATTGATGCATATTTATGTGCATGTACCTCTTACTGGAGTGTGATTGGCTCTGCATATGTTAAATCTTTTTTTGTTTGTTGTTGTTGCAGTGTGCGGGGCTGAGGCGGTGGTCTGACCGACCCACTGTCCTTTAACCCAGGCCCTCCCACAGTCGGTCAGCTAATGAATCCCAATTGGCCATACTGACCGTTATTTATAAGCACATAATAAGAAATCACACTGTGTTGTAGTGCAAATGTTAATCAACTGCATCAAAGTACCCGTGACATCTAAGTATTCCTCTCTAAAGACCCCTTTGAGGGCCTCCAACCTCAGTCTGTGAACCATTGATCCAACCTAGTGGGGGTTGAGAATTGGGGGCGGGACCAGTACAGCAGCCTTTTTTTACGACGAGCATCACAACCGATGGCCCCATTTCCCCAGGGGGTGTTTCAGAGTCACTTGTCAATCAGCCGCTGAGTGCATCTTCCTTTGTGCTTGTGCACGGCGACAACTGTAACAGGAAGTGGGGTGGGCGGTGTTGGCAGAAAGGCAAAGAGAGAGAAGGTGAAAAGAGAAGCCAATGGGACAGCTGGTGGCTGCTGCTCAGCTGAAGTTATTGATTGAAGCCTGAAAGAGGGCTTGTTGTGTAACCGAATGAGAGGAGGTGACAGATTTGGCTTCACACACACACCACCTGTACGCCTGTGCGTTTAGCTGTCCCCGCCTTGTTGTGTTGTGCCATTTTTGACAACATCGGTCGTCGGTGTGTGTGTGTGTGTGTGTGAGCATATATATTTTCCAATTCTGCAATAGTGTAAAATCGGCACAGAGGGCGTTACAGTTGCAGCAGTGCAGGGTTTCAAATCTGTTTAATTAGCACAAGCTCCACGTTGTAATTAAACAGTTGGTGTGATTTAGATGACTGCGTTGGCGGGCGAGCCAGCGCTTCCACCTTCTCATCATGTGTGATCTGTGTGTGCATCTTACATGCCCTGCCAACCCCACCAGAAGCGACTGCTCGTTATCACAGGAAATGGGGAGCCCACAAATAAAACACGGCGAAGGATGACTTCCTGCCGTATAAGTGACCGTTTTCCCAATGATTCGCCATGAGTGCATTCTTTTCCTCTGAGAAGGTTGGATGCTTATAGCGACGGATGGTGTGTGTTATTGTTATTATACATGTTCCGCAGGTCCCGCGGGTTCTGCAGGTCCGGAGCTTTAAACGCCCTGCTTGAAGCGGCCTGCTTAAAAGTAGGGACTTGCGAGTGCGAGTATGCATTTGAAAGGCAATGAGGTTGTCATGAGGGCCCACAAACACACACACGCACACAGTCTGAGTCGCCAGGATCCATTTCCAGAATGTCTGCACTGCCTTCCCTAAACAATGGCCACATAACCAGTGACACGACCTACAATCCTGCATTCAGACCCGACCTCAAGAATGCATGTTGGTACGACACGCACAAACACGCACACGGATACGCACGCTGACTGAAGTCAACCGTTGTGCGTCGCGGTCGGGTCTAACGTGCCCGTGGTGTGACTCCCCTACTAAGTGGCCGTTGTAACATTGCTTCTGGCTTCGCTGTTTCATCTTCATACAAAAACAAATTCTGATGCAAACGGGCTCAGGAGAAGACGTACATTTCCTGTGTCTCAGCCAGTTGAACTCGCACGCGCTCTCGATCATGTTCGCGCACAGACGTACATCTCAATCCCCCCCCCCCCCCCATGTTCAGTTGAGTGCTGCATTTCCCCCAGATGTGAGCGCGCTGACTCCGAGTGCTGTCATAAATGTCAAGAAGTCGACTTGTGTGGCTTTGCCATGTGTTGTGTTGCAATTGGCCCGGAGAGTTACGAGCTGTGTGTACATTTTAATTTGCATCTCAATCTCTTTGCCGTTTCTCTGCAGCTCGGGCCACTTACTCCCATCGGACCTGCGAGTCAGCCTGTGTATGAATAAGACACAAAGACTTATGTGTTGTGGTCTCTGAGCTTGTGACTGGTGCCTGATGTTCTCACTTTATCAGTGTACTTCCTCAAGGCTTTCCTCAAGAACTACCTTTAGATCTGTTGCCAGCAAATGACTTGGAGGAATCGCAAATAATTGATTCCTCAGTTCTGTGTATTTCATGCATTTTATAATACCAGTTATGACCCTGAATGGGGAAAAAATGATATCTTTAGCGATTTAAGCATAAAATAGCCCACAGGTGGAACACTGTAATATTGTTGAGAGTTATGACATAGTGTTGTTTTTTCTTTTTCTCACGATTTGATCAACCAGACCAAAATGGTGCTTTTCAGAAACATAGATGTTTTTTAATGAATCCATAAAAGTGCTTCCATAAAAGATTTTTGCCACACCATGACCAAAACACTGGCTTCAAAACACCGGAGTAGTGGGTTACTACAGCGGAAGGGGCCCCTCACAGCTGACACACAAAGCCTTTTAAATGGGAGTTTTTTTGTTAGAGGACAAATGTCCTGTGCAGGCCACCAGTCTCGCCTGCTTCCTGTGTGTGTGTGTGTGTGTGTGTGTGTCAGTCTGCCACTCGGGCTCTGTCTGGGTTACACATCTCCCCAGGGGGTTGTCTTTAAAATGGCTGGACCCTGGTGGGAAATGGTGAATGTGTTTTTTTTTGTGGTTGGGACTATGCATCAGGCCACAGTGTGTGTGTACTAGTCACTGGGTAGTGCTTGCGATGTAATCTCCTCACAAATGCATTCTCGGCCTCAACATTTATCCCCCACTGACCCGGCTCGCTGCAGATCCCCAGTTGGGAAAAGTTAAACCGGTTTTGCTTTGTTGTCGGGAGTCGGCGATCAGCTATTCGGCCGCTACAGAGGGGAGAGGAGCAGGAAGCGCGCGCACACACACACACACACACGCACACACCGAGGTGGCTGTCCACAGCTCTGCGCATCACTTCCTCCTCACTGCTGCCATACTGGTCATGAGTTCTTTTTTGTTGTTGTTCCCTCTCAAAGCCAACAGTCGTGTGCGAGTGTCCTTTGTGGGCTGAAGATGCAGCCCAGTCCACGAGGACTCGGTATTGTGTGTTCGGAGCGCTTGTTGTGTGCCTGCAGTCTAAATGAAACGAGCCTGTGACACGGGGGCCCCGCAAGCTGATGGGAACATCCTGTTCAGAGCAAACAACACAGTGATGCGTGGAAGTCAAGAAGCAGAACGCTTAATGGCGGTAGTTGGCTTAAAAATTACGATACTGAATGTTTTGTTCCTCACTTAAAGTAACTGTCCCATAATAAAGCTCTTCAGGGTCGGGGCCTTTGCAGATGGTGGCTG
Organism: Pungitius pungitius; assembly: GCF_949316345.1. Lineage (NCBI taxonomy): Eukaryota > Metazoa > Chordata > Actinopteri > Perciformes > Gasterosteidae > Pungitius > Pungitius pungitius. The sequence continues at coordinate 16,525,878 of NC_084907.1, read as the reverse complement.
AGGGGCCAAAGGTCTGCAGGACAAAGAAGCTAGAGGTTGCCGAGCTACGAAAATGCAATCCTGGTTTTCCAAACAAAAACACCTTTTGTTAATGTCACATCCTATGACCGACGTACAATGAGAGCTTTTTGATTGTGTTTCTGGTGTATAAGGAGGAGGAGGAGAAGCTATTACCTCATAGCTTGTGTATTCAAACCAGTCGATCAGAAACACTAGGGGACCCGGCCCCTGCTATGGCATCAAAATGGGTTGTGCAACTTGTCTCCACTCCTAACTTGTGCGCTGCTGTAGCAGAATGACTTCCTGTGAGGCTGTGCCGGGGCTATCCGCACTTCCTGCTTTGTGAACTGCCGATGAGTCTGTTGACACAATTCAGCCAAGAGTGGCTCCTCGGTGAGAGTGTGAAACAAGACCATGGACTGGAAGTCAAGCTTCTATGAATCAGGCTTTTGCTCCGCAGTCTGAATGAGGGCCTCCAGTTCTCTTTTGAGACGACTTTCTTCTCCGATGACGACACGTCATCTGGAACTTGCCTCGTCCTGAGAGTTTGACGTTGCTCGAGCTCGGTCTTTGGGCAAAGTGAAGCGTGAAACTGTTACCAAAATACTGGAAGGTCACCAGCTTTCTCTCCCCCACCTCTCAGCTCTTTTCACCTTCTATTCACTTTCTTACACACACACACACACACACCATCTGTATTTATTTGAATCCATCCATTTGAATTCGGTAAGGAATGAAAGGCGCTTCAGTATGAACATTTGCATCATTCTGTTATCCGGGTCTCATCGCATGTCAGTGGTTGGCCTTCTAAACAGTCCTAACTATAATGATTCATGCCGCTTGGACACAGGAAAACGCTTCCATGGATTTTATGGTCGGCACAGAACATGTTTTATTGATTCTCTGGTATTTTGGTGAGCGTGAAATACATATCTGGCAGAGCCTGCTGGGATCTCAATACATTGATAAACCATACAGCCACTAAATGTGTGTTGACATTGTTGTGGTCATTCAGGAATCACAGGGGATCTCTCTGTGTCTGTGTGTGTGTGGGGGGGTGGGGAGGGGGGGTAGCAGAGGCCCTTTAAACAGAGCACCTCTCGGCTGAGCGTAGACAGAGGACGCAGTGTGAATGAGTCTGATGTCACTGCAGGTCTTTGTGCTCTGTGCTGAGTGTGCATGCTCACGCCGCAAGGGCAGGCAATCGGAGGGCGGAGGGGGATGAACAACCCGGCTATATTTTTAGAGAGGAAGGTAGAGAGGAAAGGGGCGGAAGAAAGAGGTCCGCGCAGTCAGTCTATTTCTGATGTCGTCTTTGTTTTTATAAACTGCTCTCCCTCCTCAGAAAAGAGGAACGCTTCCTGCAATTCAACACAACAAATACAAAAGAAAAAATAAAAGACTTGGGCGGAGCGGAGAAAGGAGCAAGTGTCTCTTCTGTCCTCAGTAGAGCCACTGTAGCATGCAAATACGAGCCCTTAGCCAAACATGCAATCACTGTGTGTTGTTTGTGCGCGTGTGTATGAATAATTTGGGCGCAGCTGCACGTGCTTGTTGTATTCCCGCCAAGGGAGGAGGAGATGGAGATGTTGTGTCTGGACTGTATGAAGTCTATTTTACTTCTCTATTTCAATGTTGCGTGTTCTTTCTAAAATGATATTCTCCTCTGCTTTCTTCTCTGCCATTTGATCGTAGTGTGTAATTAATTGGTTGATAGCCTTGATCTTTTTCAGGATTTGCATAAGCAAACGGACAAACGCACGTTTCTACCACTAAAAGGTGCTCTCCTGGAGCATTGCGCACTCTTAATCCGGTCAGCCTCCATGTCACTGTGTCCCCTCTGAAATGGATTGATTCATATTCAGCTCGGGGAGGAAAAGGCGACATTATGGACGAGACCAGAGATGTGAAGACCTGAATCGGTGGCAGACTGTACTATGTGTTTGTGTGCGCGCTTCACTCGAGCTGCTGTGCAGATTTGGAGGGGTGTATGTGTGTGTTTGTTTGGGACCAGCTGGCCCATAATCACCTTCAGTGCTAAGTAGCTTATTCACTGCTGGAGTTTGTCTCCGAGTGTGTTTTTTGTGTCGTTGGGGGTGAACTGAGAGAGACAGCAGGACGAGGCTTTAAAAGCGTTGATTATTATCACTACATAGGCGTACAACTTAGAATATATCTTCTTTAATTTATAAGCTACTTTGGTTTATGACCTCCTAAATTAGGCTGCAAAGCCACACTTTGTTAAGTGTTAATTAGCAGATCTTAGCATGCTAACACTCTAAGCTAAACGGCTAACACGGTAACAATATACCTCCAAAAGCATGTTAAATTTGTCATTTAAAGCATGTTATTATGCTGTTATGTTCAGCTACAATTTATATTTCTACAATGACGTATAGAAAAGTGTCATAGACGTCACTTACATGCAAAATAGTATTTCATCTCGTTAATTACTTTCAATTTTTTTTAGTGTGCTAAACCTTTTTGCCCCATGTCTTTATTTGGGACTTCTTGTTGACACTTCCTTTTTATCTTTGGTCTTTTTATGAACTCCATGCTAGGTCTCCCGCTGCCCCAGTGCCTCTGACGGATCTTACACGTCACACCGGATCAATGTCGTAAAATAGTTGTCAGTTTGCGAAAATTCCAAAAGATCTCCCGCTTCTCGGTATGGACCTGATGCCTCAGACGGCACACATTCGTGGTACAAAGTACTTTGGTTAAAACATCCAACATCCTTTAAAAAACACATGTTATCTTAATGGCCAGGACTTCCTCTTTCAGACCGCTGAAGATAATTGGAATCATGCAGAAATCGTCTAACACCTCCCTGACCTCGCCAAGGCCGTCTGGCAGGAAAATGTAGGAACGGAAGCTAATTTGATTCTTTCTTGCCTCCACCTCCCCCACGGAGCAGCAGACAGGGCAGACGCGGGCGGAGGGAGGGGAAATGGGACGGGGGAGGAGGAGGAGGAAGTGGGGTGGGGATTGACCCAGAATCGGCTCTGATGATGCGGATTGATTTGCCCCTGTTCCAATGAGAGATGCTCATCTGAAATGAATTGATGGCTACTAGTGTTTGACAGTGGTTATAAGTTCATTTCTTTAAGTGAGTGCTTCCGTTTACGCCGCGATGGATGGCCCCCGCCCCGTGAATAAAATCTACGGCGGCTCGGTTGTTGAAGCTTAGGTCAACAACGTGTGTTGTTTAACAGTTTCATTCTTGGCCACACGGCTTTGCATCACTTTACCTGCTAATAGTATAACGAACATTTGAGATCCCACTCTGAAGCTTTGGCTTAACTTCCCATTCTACTGTTAAGTGCTGGTTTGTTTTGGAGATGGATGTCTGTTCTTCTTTTAGATTTCGCCAGGCACAGCAGAAAGAAGGAAAGCACTGAGGCCGCAGTGGCGTATCAAGTCAGACCCCAAACCTTCGATGACTCAAGTCTTATCTTTTGGAAATAAATTCCCGATGGAGCGACTGAGTCTATCTTTCTGGAGCAGGCGACGTCGCCCCCCTTTTTTCCAGACGATGTAGGACGCCTCTGTCTTTGATGTCTGGCTCGGTTGAGAAGCCGCTCGTGAGCGCCGATGAACCAAATTCGCTCATCCGACGCCGACACACAGCCAGTCAGACCAATGAGCGCGATGTGCGTGAGCCCCGCTCTCTCCTATCGCCAGGTTGCCAAACGCTCAGCAGTGCCTCAGGCCACAAGGGTCTCTGAGGTTAGCAGCACAGAGTGGGTCAATACAAAGGACCAGTGTCTCAGCATCTATTGTATGTCTGAGTGTAGAGGTGGAGTAGACTAGCACTAGATGCGTAATCCAGGAAGCAGAGAACAACACGTTGGTGATGGTGGTTTGTGAGCGTATGTTGATTGATCTCAAATATTTTCAGTTATTTGATTTCTTTGGTCCATATCATTTCTCCCAAAGTCACGATTGGCAAGTGCTCGTATTGTCCAAACGATTATAATACATTTGATGTAACATGGAAACATTGAATGCCACAAAAACCATTTACTGAAGTCAATCAGCCATCCGCTGATTACGATGGATACCAAATTGATGTTAAATTATGGAGATATTATTTTGAGACCAGAAATAAATCCTCAAAGCAGTTTGAGGTCATTTTTTGCTACAATTGTTTCAGCTCTAGTTTGCATACAAGCAAAGCCCCATAAGCTGGATGCCCACAGGACATCATTATTCTGAGTATGGGACAGTGGCCCTGTGGACACATTGTTGCGCCAGGCGCGCGGCGCTGGGAGAATCAGCACGTGTGTGTGTGTGTGTGTCAGTGCGGCGAGACGGACGCAGAATGGGAGTGGCAGAAGGTGCGCGCTCCGAGTCGGGCCTGACGCCACCTGGCCCAGCCAGCTGTCCTCGCCCGGCGCCGGCTCCCTGTGACCGCTGCCACTCTCCCTCCCACAAACGCTTGCTTTTAAATATGCGCAGTTTCCTTTGATCCTTCGCCGTTCACGTATCGCACGCCGTCCGCTCCCCCCCCTCCCTTCGCTCGACGCTTCAGCGGCTCATTTTTGGCGTCACGTGGTCCTCGTTGGAGCTTCCTCTCCCCGGTGCTCCCACCTCAGGCGGCCATTCGCTCTCCGGACGCTGCTGCCTTCTGTTGCCAACCCGTCTCCTGCTCATCCTGGTGTTCTGTCTCCCTGAAATCAGAGGCCATTTCTCAACCCTCCTTCCGCTTTTATATGATGGCAGCACATTTCATTCATAGCTTACCATACTTCAGCCTCTGCCAGGTGCAGGCATTTTCCTACGATCACTTTGCACCAGCATATGAGCTTCTGAATGTGTGTGTGTGTGTGTGTGTGTTTGGCTACCGGCCTGTTGGCCTGCTGGGATGTCGGGGGATTGGAGCCCGAAGCGAGAGACGGATTTGTTTCTCCTGCACTCGTGCACAGATGCTTTGTCTGATTAGGGTAAAAGCACGTCATCGGTGTTACAGGAAAGGTGTCTCTGATGGATCGTGATGGATCGTGATGGATCGTGATGGATCGTGATGGATCGTGATGGATAGAGACGGAGAGATCAGAAGGCGGGTCGGAGGGAGGGAGGCAGGCAGTTGAGGGTTTTATGTGCGGAATCGTTGCCGACATTTGGTCCAGGGAATCGATGTGAGGGCTGATTAAATGGGCAGCGGCACAGAAATGCTTACTGTGGCTCAATTATGAAGAACGAGGCCATTGAGCTAAACTATGCTTGCGTTTTTACAGATGTGATTGGTATTACAGTAACTTCCAGTTGATGAATCGGTTTTAATTAATGAAAGCTGTGAGATACGAGAGGATGTTCATTACTGCTCAATATATTTATATAAAAGCGAGAATTGCATTGAGATGCAAAAACATTTAACATTTATTCAGTGATATATGTTTAGAATATAAAAAGTACATCTTTATATAAAAAGTCATATTTTAGATTAAATTAAATCTTAACAGCTATTTGTTTGGAAAACCATTTGATCTTTTGATCATCAAAATATAAAAATACGTGGACTTTTAGCTTTTAGTTTCACTGGCATTTCTGCCTTTCAATGATATCTCTCAACAACTATTGGAATGACTGCCAAGAAATTTGTATCATGATGAATTGCAGTTACTCTGACCTTTTGAATGTAGTGATATTGTCCTGTCAATAATCTTATTTGTTGAATACTTTGGTTTCTGATCAAAAAACCAAAGGACATTCTCATCAGCTTCATTCTCAAATGTCAACATTAAACAAGCGTCAATCAACAGTTCATAACTTATTGCTAAGAGTATTGTCAGCCAATTTAATGGACAATCCGCTAATCAATCGACCTTCAAACACATGTATTTTTCCACATCCATTCCACTCTATTACTCAGGCCGTTAATTTTTTCTCCCCCCGTATTGACACTGCCCCCCCCCCCCCTCCGCACCCCCCCGCTCATTGCTGCTCCTTGGGGCCTCTCACATTTCAACACAGTCTTTGATATGCCCACGGCTCCTGACTCCAAATAGGCCGAGACAATTATTCACGTAAAAAATGCAACAATCTTAATGAATAGCCGTATTATTCCACCCCCCCCCCTCTCTTGTTCTCATTTTCCCTCTTCTCCTGTTCCCTCCTGTTGTCTTTTTATTCGTGGGTGTGTCTTGAGTTGACATGAAAGAGGAAGATGAAGGGTTCAAAGAGCGTTGATCAGCTCCACCTCGACTGCCTTTCAGAGGTTTCGTATCAGGTGTCCAGTGAGAATGAGGCCGAGATGGTGCCAGGACACCAGAGACGTCCTTTATGTCTTCAAGGGCCTACAGACCATAGATCTGTGCTACTGTCACCCCTCTTCTCACTTTCTTATTGTACTTGACTTCATATTCCTCGGTGCATATCAATTTATGCAGATTTATGCAGACATCCATTGTGTTTTTGTGGTAGGAAAAGACAGAAATGTGACTATTCAAAATATTGAAACGGTTGTGGTTTTGTAAACTTCTATCGGAGTATCTGCTGCGTTATCTTCACCCAGTTGCTATGGGGACCTTCACATGCTCGCATTTCCAGTGATAAGGCTGCAGCTGGGTTTGTCCCGGCAAGTCTACTGGGAAAAACACACACTAGATGTGTAGTTAAGTCGCACTCTTTCTACTCTTGGAAATTATTCTTTTAATGTGTGTGTATAAAAGGAAAGTACGACTTCAGACCCACTTTTTATGAAGCTTTTTCATACTGGCATTTCACCTTTTTATGGTCTTTATTTTTACTCTAGGCGAAGAAAGATGGATAAAGATATATTCAGAAAGCACTGTTTTTCACCCTCCTTTGTGGTGTGCACACACACACACACATACACACACTGACACACACCGCTCTGCCAGTTGTGTTAATCCTAATCTGAACTCGGACAATGACTCGGCACTAATCAGAGGTACGGGTGGAACAGAACCAGACGGAGACATTGTGGTCCCGTTTATGTAATCTCCGTTGGGCTGCTTGTATGAACTTAATCCCTCAGACCTGGCCAGTAAATAACAAGTCAGCGAGTTTATTTCAGGTGTCGCTGGTATTTGGTATTTTATCTGATTATGAGCTCAGCGCTCATGTCAGTGTATTGGGTTAAACAAATTAAAAAAATGTTTTTTCACAGTCTGGTGGCATTCAAGGTAATGTTATTGTGTGTAATGTGACTGGATCAGTAGCTCCAACAGAGTTCCTTTTGGAAGTCGGTTGTTTTTCGTTTTTCATTCCTTGTGTTTTGAACCAGTTGAAGCAATAATTGTACATCCAAGTTCAGTTTTCAGTGACTAGTTTGATGCATGGAGACCACCTTTATTTTATTGCAAAGCGCCGGTGTGTTTTATGAGTTATTGAGCCAGCGGTGTGTTTGTGGAGCCAACATCCCACCAGCAGCTTGACGTGGCCTCGATAGAGAGAAGCCAGCATGCAACCTGAAGCCTTTTGGGAAACCACGGAGGCTTCGTGCTCCCACAGAATCAGCTATGAGACTAGATGGGATATAAGGACAGGTTTATTAACGGGTGCGACGTCAATGGGGATATTAAGTCTCTCAACCTCCTAGCTTCTTCTTTCATGTGGAGAAGAGAAAGCACGGCGTGGACACCAGGTCGGATGTGGTTTTTAGTGTGCAGACAGAGTGCAAAAACACAAGTTTATGGTCCACACATGTTTGTACCAAAACAAATGTATGTCAACCGGTTGTTGGTCCATTCAGCGGTGCAACCATCTGTGTTCCTGAAGGCGTGTGGGCAATCAAGACATACCATTTTAAACAATCTGTAAAATATCTCTCCTTTCACTTGAACTCCATTCTCAAGTTGCTAATCTGACTGTAACTGTTCACTAAATCTCTAAAGCGTTTTGGCTCGCTGGCAACCGGCTTAAATAACGAATCGCAGCAATAAATGTGTGTCTTCTTCTTGGTGTGAACAGACAAAGTGGGTGCTTCACTACGGGACGCTCCTCCTCTCCTCTCCTCTCCGGGCCTCATGAAATGAGAGGATCTTGGGAGACTAGGACAACCATCTGAGATCAGCGCACTCCCTACTTCTCAAACCGTCGTCCTCCAAAATAAATAAATAATAATAAATCAATTCTAATTCACAGAGCCCTTCTACAGGCTTAACTGTGCCAACATGCTTTCTACTCTTGATGAACACGGATCAATGTGTCCCAACATCACAGCGGAGCTTTCATTATCCTCCCGTCAGCCCGACCTTTCCTGAATGGCGGGCGGACCGCTGAGTTGTCAGCGCCGGGTTTCAGGCTCTGATGTGTGATGGGAGTGGACGGGGTGACGGTGTGTTTGCATTCGAAACAATTGTTAAGGAGCCGACACAAAGCGGTGCGTCTCGCAGCAAATGATGGATGGATTTTTCCGTTTATAAAGGTGATATTTGATTGATAGAATAAAAAGAGAGAGACGGGAAGTGAGGCGGTTGGTCTCCGCTGTTATCAGCCGATGGGGGAAATGGAACAATCCTCTCTGCGGCTTCCAGCAGTCGAGCTTTCGCCCTGATGGTCTTGTTTTCACTGGCGAGGGCTCGGGAACAAGCGGCGGGCTTGAGGACACGAGGACAAGAACGGAAGAAGAGCCAAATCATGGTTTCCTGTAACGTGAGGACGAAGCTCAAAAGGTGACGAGTAACTAGCAGAGAGGGAGGGGGGGGTAACAATTGATGAATGGTCCTAGATTGAGGAAAAACCTGAAGAGAGTAGATGATGTCCTCTGATAAATGGACAAAGTGTTGAAGGAAACGTGGCCACAGCGGGGCGGCTTCCGCCACTGGATCGCAGCCAGGAGGGAGACAACAGAGCTCTGAAACCCTCACAGCTTTAGAGAATACCATTAACTCTGTCTCTTTGTGTGTGTGTGTCTGTGTGTGTGTGTGTGTGTGTGTTACTGAAGTGTTTACATTAGGGAAATGAGCTCTTTGGCTATCACTGGCCTCTTCTTTTGAAGGTTGACGGAGCACGAACACACACACGCGCACACAGTAATACGCACACACACAAACACACACACACACACACAAGCATTACTCGACCTCGCTGTCATTGGCAGCAATTACAGCATTTTATTGGCACTCTGGGCCTGTTGGTACAGCATTTGCATCCGGTTCAGGATTGTGATTGGGTAGTCGGTCCGCAGTTCAGATTCAGGTGAAGATAACCGAATAATTGGGGCATTAGCATTTTGTAATTTTGCAATTTGCTCAACTGGATTAGCATTATACATTTTACTGAGTATAAGAGACACACACACACGATCAAACACAATTATTGCACATTACAAGTCCCAGAGCGCTGGTTGCAGTTCCCGGGGTAACCGGACCCTCCTAAATTGGGCCAGCTGATGGAAATCAGGCCACACGACAACGAGACTTGGTTCGCATTCATAGTGCGTTAGATTGTTCATGGTGAAAATATTGTGTACTAATGAAATACTTCCTTTAAATCTGGAAGTGCTTTTTTACCCAGCAAGACAGGGGTTGCAACATAGAACTTAGAAAGCAACAACGTAGAGATTGTATGCAATTGTATTATCTAAAATTAGTTTAGAACTGAAACTGTAACAAACATGGCTCACTTTCTTTCCCAAAAGATTATGACTCTTCCCTGTTACAGCATTATGTTGTAATATTTGTGTGTGTGTTTTGTTAAAAAATATTAACTTATCTCAAATGCCAAAAAACAAGTGGTTTAAACATTACTTTTGCTGATTTTTGAGTTACTCCTGAATCCATGTATTTAATATAACCTGTGCACAAGCATTCATCCAAAAAAAGTCGGGGGCTCGAGAACAAAGAGTGTTACGATTTCCCCTCAACGGCTCTCAACATGTAGAAGACGATCATTTGTATACTTCCAGTTATCAGGGTTTAATATGGCAATTTGTGTGTGTGTGTGTGTGTGTGTGAGTGAGAGACTGTACGCACCTGCATGTGTGTGTTTGTGTTTCTTACGAGTCGGGTGATAATTAGCCCTTTTTGGCTTCGATCATTATTGTAATCGTTGAATTCCCTCAGCGCTTTTGGATAACGGGTTTCTGACTTTGTGTGTGTGTGTGTTTCATTTGTGAGTCTGACAGAACTAGGTTTCCAACCCCTGACATAAGACTGGAGTAATGAGTGTACAAACATAATGTTCCTAACTATACATTCATCTGTATATAAAGACTGAAAGTCAAAAGAAAAAGGTGTGTGTGTGTGCGTGTTCTACTTTGTTCAGTGACATTCTATTTAAAACATTGCATATTAGGTTGCAAAGATAATAAAAGATAAACACCTTAATTTGTTGCATCTGGAATCCACAATCTTTTTTATTTTATTTTCCCTCTACAACTCTGTCTCATACAGTCATTTAATTACAGGGTTAAGGGCTATTTTTAGTTGCTAAATGTTGTTCCCGGAGTATGTGTGGTCTAAAGTGGTGTATGTGTGCGTGTGTGTGTGTGATGTTTGCCGTTCCGATCAATGTTATGGATCCCAATCTTTTGTTGCAGCAGCTCGCTTAAAAGTTCATCCATTTCAGTCCTGGTGTGATCATGAGTGTGTGAATTGATTATTTATAGCTGTTCCATTTCTTCTCTCCGTGGACCCCTGACAGGCTGTCGTTGTTGTCCCTGTGTCTCTTTGTTGTGTGTGTGTGTGTGTGTGTGTGTGCATTATTGTTTCATGCAAAGCTTGTCAGGACTCCGTTGACTCCAGTCGTACTTGTCGTGGGATTATGTGTTACTGTCCTCTGATTGTGGAGAAGACACTCGGAAGAAGAGTAACACATGATGGCAGTGGCCTACATTTTATCCTACAGCAGCCAATGATCATTTATTTTAGTCTGGTCTTTATATAATCTTTTCGATCAATTATTCATATATAAAATAACAGACCATTCCTTAATCACAATTTTAAAGAGATCCACAGCTGATGTCTTGTTTTGTCTGACCTAGAATCCCAACAAATGAATGAATGAATGAATGAACCTTGATGTAACATGGAAACGCGTGGACATGGATGGTAAACCAAGAGAAGCCAAAATAGTCACACTGCCTATATAACTAGTAAAGTGGTTTATATATATTTTGAATAGACAAGAAAAGACAACTCCAAAGTTAAAATAGTACTGCTGAAAGTCTGCACTTTAAATACTAACATCAACACAACCCAACTAACCTGCCAGGCCTGCATGCACAACGGCAAACACGTCTGCGTGCCAGCGATTGTTTTTAATATCTGCTGGTTATGGTGCTAGAGGGAAAGTCGGGGGACCACCAAAGTCAGTGGGTTTCCTCTGAAGAGCTTAAATATCTGCACACACAGATATCTAATTGCTTTTCATCCCAAAACGCGCTCGACCACTTAATTTTGTTCTGATGCACCGCTGTATTGGAATGTCAGCTGAGCTCAAGGCCAAACTCATTTCTTTGTAATTAGTAGAATTTTAAAAGGGGAACCAAAAATGTATGTATGTATGTATGTGTGTGTTGTTATGTCTCCTATGTACTGCGTTAGATATTCAACAGACAGAACGATCTTCGACCCTAACCCAATGCGAGACAGAGGTGTATAACTATGATGTTAATTTACACAATAAGTTTACACATCTTATTGGGGGATGGACGAATGGAAGTAAACTGGTAATCAATAAACCCAGACATTTAATTTAGCTTTATTTAAACTATTTAAACCAGCCCATACTCTAAATAGTATACTTATCTTTCTGTCTTTCATTTAAATGTCAGTTGTCTAGTGTTACACCTGACACTTCTGACATTCAATATTGAATGCACACAAAAGAAAGAAGAATGACCTCTGACCTGTTTCCAGCTGCAGCTCTAAACCACACACACACACACACACACAAACTGTGTGTCTACTCATATACAATAGTGCAGAGCCAGCGAAGTCCTTCCTTCCATATCCACTTTATGTTAATAATTTTCTTCAACAGAGCTCCTGTTGGATCTGCGGTTTTAGATCTAATAACCTCTCTGTCAAGGTTCCCTCTCGTTATAAAAGGCCCTCATCTGTCTGCAAGCTGCTTTCTCTGTCACGCTGCCTATTATAAAGCTGTCGGGGGTCAGTATACTGCTGCTGAATTGGACTATTCTAATGTCTTTAATTCCTTCCTGGAAGACCCTCTTCCACGACGCCCAGGGGCCTGAAAGAGGGCCAAAGAGTGCTGCTGTCAGCTGTGTGTGTGTGTGTGTGTGTGTGTGTGTCTGCATGTTTCTGCAGCCCCATAACGACGTGTGGTAAAAGGATTATTGTGAGTTTCAGCAGTGGGTGTGGCTCTTAATGCATGCTTGAGAGAAACCATGTGTGAACTTGAAGATCGTACATTAGGTTGTTTGTGAGCTATGTGTACAGTGTTTGTCTCTAGAGTTACTGTGTGTCTTTGTGGTGATCTGTACAGCAGCTGTATGTGTTTGGGGATTTCTCTTGTTCTTGTTTGACTCCGTACTGTGTGTGTGTGTGTGTGTGTGTGTGTGTGTGTGTGTCTTTGTGGTGGCATCCCACAGGGGGTCTGTGGAGCGACCCCTCTGTGTGTGGGGGAGTTGATTTGCATCCCCTGAGGACTGTACTGCGGGGAAGGGCTAAGCATATAGAGGCCGCGATAATGCTGCATCACAGCTTCCTCCGGAGCTTAAAGTTATTACCTCCCAACTGGGTCTGCATTGTACCACTGAAAGCCCCAGATTAACAGTGGTTCCCTTTTATGTACGTTGCATATTCTCTTAGTTTTCTCTGCAGGGTTTTCTCACAAATAATCAGTGCTGCGTCAAAAGCAAGTAAAAAGTGTCACTATCAGCTGCATCTCCTCCAATCAGCAGGGACGCCTGCAAAGCTTTAAGGAGGAGCCAAACGGGATAAAAAAAAAAAAGAGCCTTAAATTCTCAATCCCTCATATAACTTAGTTCATAGTTATTCAGGCTCTTTCCTTGTAGGCTCATCTAATCACGCATTATGTTTGACAACTGGGATGCAAGGTGAAGGCAATTAACTTTAATGAACTACCTGCCAGGAGAGAAAGCCATGCAGATCTCCTGAGTCCCGAGCAGCAGGATTAAGACGGAGTCCGCCACGTCCTCTTCAGTGGCCTTTCTACCCCTAGTTTCTTTAAGAACTGTCCTTTGGATTGTGCACTACTTATTTCCTCAACTTTTCAGACTTTCTGAATGATCAGCACAGACGGTTCTGTGTATGGACCGTTATCCTCAGGGTTGTTCTTCTGTTACTGATTTCTATTTAGTTCCAGTTAACTATAAAGTTAAGCCAATGTCTTGTTTGTCCTTTGTATCACGCCACAGTCTGAGACCTTTTTCCTCTTCAATCCTTTTTCCTCATCAATCAAATTAATATCTCATTTCACGCCCATTTTGGATAAAGCTGTGCTCGAGGATGGTAAACACATTTTAACAAATATTGAAAAATGTGTTTGAAATCCACTCATGAGGTCGGAGCCCAGCTTCTGGATCAGATTGAACATGATGTTTTTTTTTTGTTTCTGGATCAATTAATCTTTTTCCATTCCCTCCGTCCTTCTCTTTCCTCCTGCAGGATTCGTCCTCAGATGGCCAAGGAGAAGATAGAGGGATGTCACGTGTGCACGCTTGTCACACCCGGAGAACCACAAGTCCTCCTGGGTAAAGACAAAGCCTTCACCTACGACTTTGTGCTCGACATCGACTCGGAGCAGCAGCACATCTACCAGGCCTGCGTTTACAAGCTCATCGAGGGCTGCTTCGAGGGCTACAACGCCACCGTTTTTGCTTATGGACAGGTATGATGCAGAGGCTTGGATTTACAGATTCCTTTAATTGATCAATTGATAGAGACAAGTTTTGAGTTTAGTTGTCATCCATTGTTTAAGTAAGAAATATATAAAGCAACAAAGAAAAAAACCCAAGTACCCATCCAATTCTGCTGGCTAATCCTGTTGTCGTTGTTCCACTGATGACTTGATGAATTTGAATAGCGAAGAAAACCACATCTGAAATGCATATTCAATTGCCAAATGGCATCCAATTAAGATCTGATCAATTATTCTACATATTAGACTCGGAGCTGCAAAACAAAACGCATAACGTTAATTAATAAGAGACTGTGTGTCACAATCATGTGACACCCAATGCTAATTTAGAATATTTTTCAGAATTAGATGTTGTCATATTTACTGTTCGTATTTCATTGTGAACATTTAACACAGAAGCAGGTTCAATTACACTTTAAATGATGTCAGTCTGGTACTTGATGGAAAACTAAAAAATGTCTGGTTCTCTGGCGCCCAAATATTCTTTTCTCAGACGGGCTCGGGGAAAACCTACACCATGGGGACGGGTTTCGATATGAGCCTGGGCCAGCAGGAGCAGGGCATCATACCGCGGGCTGTTCACCATCTGTTTGATGGAATCAAGAACAATAGGGCGCGCGCCCAGGAGGCCGGCGTCCAGCCACCCGAGTTTAAAGTCAGCGCCCAGTTCCTGGAGGTGGGAGACACACATGTGGATGTGGAGCGCATGTTAAACCACACTGAGATAACATTTAAACAGGATTGTGTTCATATACTTGTTTGCAACTGTGTGTCTGTTTTTGTGTGTCTGTTTGTGTGTGTGTGTGTGTGCATGTGCATGTGCTTGTGTTATTGGTCCATATTAACTTTAACCAGATGGGACAATACAGGGAGATGAGACGAAAAGCTCCCTCGTCTATAAACAGGAAGTGACAACCCAATAACAGATGGGCAGGAATGTCTGCTTGTTGGTCCTGATTAATGGCGGCCATTATCTCCTGACGTTATTCCTCATCACTGTGGGGTAGACGACGGATAAGAGGGATGGACGCTGTGTGGGAGCAGTGAGATCGCCTGATGGATAAGTTCCTCCAGAGGTTTCTGGCAGGCAAATGTTTGGGTTGCGTCTGGATGCAGACATTTACACACACACACACACACACACACACACACACACACACGTGTGTTACTTTATTTATGAAAAAATAATGACGATAAAATAGACAATACATCTATTTTCTTATTGCGTTCCCTTCCATCCTGCTCTCTGCTGCCCATGTGTTTATGTTGTCAGGTCACATTGTTATCTCTGACGGTCAACAGATGTGTGTTTGTGAGAGGGGGGGGGGCAGCATGTGTTTGGGAGTTGGTGGGAACAGCTGAGTTTTTTCGGGTGACCTCTGTGGCCCTCGCCCTCTTTGGCATCCTGTGACCTGCGTGTCAATAAGAAACATAGCTGTGAGAAAAGGGGAGACCATGAGGATCGTATGACAAACTGCTCATTAAATCATTAAGTCTGATCGGGCATGTCATCAGAAATTTGCTCATTTTCTTCTGCATTGGTTACATACAAATTGTGTGTTTCTTGCAGTTGTACAATGAAGAGGTGCTGGACTTGTTTGACGAAACCAGAGATCCAGAGAATCGGAGCAGGAAGTCCAACATTAAGATCCACGAAGACGCCAGTGGCAGCATTTACACCAGCGGAGTCACTTCTAGGCTGGTGAACTCTGAGGAGGAGGTGGGTGCATGTTTGTGTGTGTTCATACGTCTCTGCAGACATCATCCTTACTTTTATCAGTTTTTTTCTATAGGTTGTATTTCTGTACACTATATATTACGCAGTAGACATCAGTACTTTGGTCTAAAGGTCCTTTATTTGACTAAAATATGGTTAATTAATTCAGATCACCAAACATAATTTTAAGTAGAGGCTCAAACTAAATCAGTAACCTGGAGCTTGCTCTGGTAGTTGATCTGATAGTCAGCGGTCATTAACAAGAAATAGGTAGGAGTAAATAAGGGAGCCTGAGTGATACCCAACGGTAATTCATTGAGAAGATATAAGGAGTGATGGCCTTAGCATGGCAGGAGTAATGTCTGTTGGACCAGCCAGGGGCGGGGAGGTGGCAGATGGGGATTTAGGGAAAGGCCTCACAACACTGGCTCAGATCCAGACGGTTTCTTCTCAAATACATGACGAGACGGTTAGTTCAGGGAGAGGTCAATTGTGCTATTTTTTCAGATAGCTATGAATGGGAAATTTCTAAGCTGAGTGAGGGAGGTGATGGAAGTGGAAATAGGGTTTTATTGGATTAGGTTGAGGATAAAGAGCAGGAGAGGACTTTTCAGTAAGGCCGACAAAAAACAGAAAACTTATATTTTCCAGCATTTTAAATGTGTAGAAAAAATAACTTAAAACAGTTGTGTGTTGAGCTCTTCTCAGAAAAAATCTCTTTTTATGTGTCATCTCTTCATAAGCTCACACTAAGCAGCCTTAACCAAATGTCCTCCATATTGTGTGTGTGTGTGTGTGTGCGCTGCAGCTGCTGCAGTGCCTGAAGCTCGGTGCGCTGTCCCGCACCACAGCCAGCACCCAGATGAACGCCACCAGCTCCCGCTCCCACGCCATCTTCACTATCCACCTCTGTCAGATGAGAGTGTGCCAGCGGGCTCAGATGGTGAGATCCGGCTAGAGAGAGAGTGTGTGTGTGTGTGTGTGGGGGGGGGGGGGGTGATATTAGGAAAAACAAAACAATAATGCAATACAAGAAGACATTGTCAACAACTCATGAACTAGTTTCTAATTGTTTCTTTTGTGTCCCGGACAGCAGAACGGTGCAGGCGAGGAGAACGGAGAGCTGAGCGGCGTGGACTCCGGCCCCATCGCTCAGCCGGAGTTCGAGACTCTGATGGCCAAGTTCCACTTCGTGGACCTCGCTGGCTCCGAGAGGCTGAAACGCACCGGAGCCACGGGAGAGAGAGCCCGCGAGGGGATCTCCATCAACTGTGGACTGGTGAGAGCAACAGACATTTCAAGTGTGGCCCTATTGTGCGATCGGGCCAACTTCACCACCTCACCGCTATTTTGTTTTTGTGCTGTAGTTGGCGCTGGGCAACGTCATAAGTGCTTTAGGGGACCAGACCAAGAAGGGAGGACACGTCCCTTACAGAGACTCCAAACTCACTCGTCTACTACAGGACTCGCTGGGAGGCAACAGGTACACGCATTAGTTGGTTGAAAGCAAATAATTGCATTTTTTGGATCAACATGACCAAAATGTGATGTGATAATAAGTTTGATGCTTTTCGTTGGCACATGGGATTGAAAACTGCAAATCTGTAATCTATTTGTTGACATTTAATAGACAAAATAATTGATAAAAAAAATATTTGACCGACAAATTGACCGATAATGAAAATAATCTTCAGTTGCGATGTCAGGTTAGGTTCTGCGCCTGAGTACCAAATGGTGTTTCTTTCATGTTATTACACTAACAACGAGACATAGTTGCACTTCATGCACGGCCCACTAAACTGTCCCATTTTCCTCCTCTTCAGCCGCACGGTGATGATCGCCTGCGTCAGTCCGTCTGACCGCGACTTCATGGAGACACTGAACACGCTGAAGTACGCCAACCGGGCCAGGAACATCCGGAACAAGGTGGTGGTGAACCAAGACAAGACCAGCCAGCAGATCAGCGCCCTGCGAGCCGAGATAGTCCGCCTTCAGATGGAACTGATGGAGTACAAGGCGGTGAGAGATGGGTGGGATGGATGACTATGTGAAAGCTGATGGGGGAGGGGATGGGGGGGACAACACATGGCTCTCGGTGTAACTGATGCAATAACGACGGCAATTGAGTAAGCTTAGATGCTGGAGGAAATTGCGAATAGCTACTGAGCAGAAGAAGAAGAAAAAAAGATAAAACACTGATAGGAGTGAAGTGAGGATGGGATTCGAGAAGCAGCAGCTGATCAGCATCTCAGATCAAAGTCCTTTCCTGGAACAGACACGTCCATTTGTGCTTTGCTTTAGTGCGTGCAGAGTGTGAGGGAGATTAATCAGTGGAACGTTAGCGTTTTCTAGAGAATTTAATCCTGTTTCTGCATGCGCTTGGTTTGAGAGGCTCTGGGTCACATGGTTTATCTAATGCTAACCATTATGCAGTCAGAGGACAGGAGAGTGGAGAATGATATTAATATGTTACAAGAAATGTCCCCTTTTAAGCATTTACAGACAAACTTGTTTGAAATCATAGTCTTTTGTTGAGTTTGACGTGATCAAGAATTTGAGTGTTTAAAAGCTGTTTTGGCCTTTCGTTTTATTTTGGTCCTGATTTTGTATTTTTCCATAAAATGCCTGTTGTGTGTGAGGGCGCTTCATGCTGACTGTTTGGGTGTCTGTGCAGGGGAAGCGTGTTGCTGGAGAGGATGGTTCAGAGGGCTACAGCGACCTGTATCAGGAGAACGCAATGCTGCAGAGAGAAAACGACACAATGCGGCTCAGGGTGAAGGCCATGCAGGAGACCATTGACCACCTCAACACCCGTGTAACACATCTGGTGGCCAATCAGGTCAGCAGTCTGCTGACCAAGTCAAGTACGTGAGGGAGGCTTGTAATAGCAATGAAGTCGCCATCTTGAATCCGACTTTAATGCACCCCGTTGTGTTGATTTGGTCTCTGTGCCCTGAGGCTTCTTCTTCCTTTGAATTTTAGGTGAAGGAAACGAGGAGATCGGTGCTTTGATACAGAACTACATTCGAGAGGTTGAAGAACTTAGGTAAGGCCGCCAAAGCTTCTAGAATTCCTTTATCTGCTCTGCATAGTGATCTCTGAGGCGTTAACGCCAACCTAAAACTCACTTTACAAGCTTTCAACATTACTTTGTGTTTGAAAGCAATATTCCACTTCCTCAATGGATTTGGTTTTTGATCAGTTTAGTACCATCATTTTGCCAAATCAGCAAGTCATCCCCTTTTTTAAAGCTCAATTAATTTAATAATTTCAATTAGTGTTAATGTTAGTTTGACAGCAATATACATTTGCTGTTATTTAAAAAAAAGCTGCCATATTTTTCCTTCTGCTCTCTCCCTCCTCCCTCAGAACCAAGCTTCTTGAGAGCGAGGCCATGAACGAGTCTTTGCGACGGCAGACCGCTCGACTTTCCTCGCGTCCCCCGTTCCCTTCCTCGACTCTAAGCCCCGCCCCAGGCCACCCCCCTGGCTCCTCCCCTGCGTCGCTATCGATGGAGGCGGAGATGACGGACGTGTTGCGCCGGGCCAAGCGGGACATCGAGAGGCTGAAGAAGAAGGAGAGGAGGCAGAGACGCTTGAGGTGAACCGTGAGGGATGCATTTAGGATGACATCCACAAAACAATAATACTACAAATCAGAGTCCTCTCCAATGGCTTAAGAGCCACATCACAAGTCGGTTCTGGGAGGGCCAGCTGCTGACACAGCTGGGATGCAGCCAGCGCTCAGTAGTAACGCTGGCTTGGACACAAAAAGGTCTAATTCAGTCGGCCAGTGGGTCACGAGAGAGAAGAGTGCACAGCCTAACAGGCTAATTGAGGTTTAATAGGATCGAGATGGAGGGGGACGGGGATTTAAACATGGCTTTGGTGGTGGTTGTAAAAGAAGGAGCAAAGGGGAAATACATTTGGTAATAAAGAGTAAAGAGCCGGAAGAGTAGATGAGCTAAAGGAGACCGTGCTAATGGCTTAAGAGATCTCATTTTGCCATCAGCACTTCACTTGGCAACATTCCAAAAGCCTTGATGGTGGTGGTCAGGAGTGTATGACATCTCACTTACATGAACGAGTGTTTTTAAGACGTGCTGAAGGACAAAGCCCCTCATATTACTGTAGTTGAATATGCTAGACACGGGGGGGGGGTCAAACTCATTTCCGGTTGGGGCCAGATTCTGCACACTTCCATCCAACGCGGCGAAGAACAAATCATTTGAGGATACGTTGCCAAATGCCAGGTTGCTGAACAATCCCGCCTCTCTCCTCCTGCAGTCCGGATCTGGAGAAAGGTCTGAAGAAGCGCGTGAAACTGCACACTCGTGAGAATGGAGAGAACGGGCGGAGCGGCGAGAACCGACTCAACGGACAGAACGGGGAGATCGATTCAGACGACAATTGCACTGAGGTAATGGACACATGTTTGCATTCCTACACATTTAAAACCAATACACGCCTCCTCTGACGTATCGGTGTTTCTGTGTGCAGGATGTCATGTCCCCGTTGCAGGAGGAGAGTGGTTGTGAGGATGATGAGGAGGAAGGCAGGGAAGAAGACGAGGACGAGTTTGACAGTGACGAGAGCCTGGTGGATTCGGACTCGGACTCTGATGAGAAAGGTGTTTCTTTGACAGCTGCTGCTACAAAAACAAACCGCTCTTCCACAGCAGTTTGGCTCTGTAGATGGGAAGAATCGCTCAACAACTATCTGATGGCGGCTATTTATTTTCCATTAATCCCAATTGATCTACTTTCCTTCTGGCGCCACCATCTAGTTAAAATTGTACTTTTCCAGGGAAATATCCTAACGTCCATCTAGGACTTTCATGATCCCTAGATGATGAATCATAAGGACGTTGCTAACTTTTCATCTAGCTACATCCATCCATCTAATCTAAATTTCCTTTTATTTCTAATCCCGTTACCCTCAGCTTTTCTTGGACTTTTTTTCAGCCTCTAAGATCTGTTAACTGTGTCTCATTACTGGCATCTTCTTTTCCTAAGAACAATATGCGGTTTGCCAGATGGCTCACAGTGAGGACAGAAGACGACATTTTGTAGAGTGGAGCCGAATTGAGCCGAATGTGCAATTTTAGAGACGCTTTATAAAAGAGGAATAGAGAAGCAGAACACATTCCTTTCCATTCATTTTGACACTTCCTGCTATTCATTATCCCAAAAGAAAACATCATTGTAACTCTTCTATGAGCTCTTTGCGCTCCGTCTGAGACTTTCCTCTCCAATTTGCAGCAAACTTCCAGGCGGACCTGGCTGATCTGACCTGCGAGATCGAGATCAAACAGAAGCTGATGGACGAGCTGGAGAACAGCCAGCGGAGGCTGCTGATGCTGAAGCTGCAGTACGAGGAGAAGCTCATTCTACTGCAAAACAAGATCCGAGACACTCAGCTGGAGAGAGACCGCGTGCTGCAGAATCTCAGTGAGTCAATGCGTCACGAAAGGTCCAGTACACACATGTTGGTCGGGAAGTTGCTGATCAGGAGAAAAGTAAAAAGATGTCACCATTGAAGCTTAGCCACAGGTCATTAACGTTGCTACGTGGCTACACAGTGTCCATGGAGAACTACACGGAGGACAAGGCCAACAGGATCAAGCAGGACTACGAGAAGCGTCTCAAGGAGATGAACCGAGATCTGCTGAAGCTGCAAGTGGCACAGAAAGAGCATGCGCGTCTCCTCAAAAACCAGGGCAGGTACGAGCGGGAGCTGAAGAAACTCCAGACAGAGGTCAACGATATGAAGAAAGCCAAGGTAAAAGGGGAAGAAACCTTAGTGGGGGAGTGGTCAGGAGTACATAGAGGAACGACAAGGACTACTCGTGCAGTATAAGAAGCCGGACCTGTGTGCTGGTTCCAGGTGACGCTGATGAAGCAAATGAAGGAGGAGCAGCTGAGGAGGAGGATGGTGGAGGCAAAAAGGAACCGGGAGATCGCTCAACTCAAGAAGGAGCAGCGCCGCCAAGAGGTCAGACTGCATGTTGTGTGCTTACTTTTTGAATAGGACCACCTAGCCTGAATCCATTCATTTGTCCTTTAATTTGTTGTCCCTGGAGGAGAATGAGCATGCAAACACGTGCACTGTCATGCTGTGGTCCTTATTCGTAATCCTTTTATGTAGGGATTGTCTTAAAATCCTCTCAACCATCCATTCTTTTGTAAGTCTTTTGTGGAAAACCTCTTATTTAGCAATCAAAAATTCAGGAATATCATTTCAATGAAATCAGTTGAGACTGTGATCCCGTTTTCAATCACTGTTTCCCTCCGCCCCGTCCATCAGTACCAGATCCGTTCGCTGGAGTCTCAGAAGCGACAGCAGGAGCAGGTGCTGCGCAGGAAGACCCAGGAGGTGAGCGCCCTGCGGCGCCTGGCCAAGCCCATGTCGGACCGCGTGGCCGGCCGAGTGGCCCGCTGGAACCAGGCCACCGCGGTCACAGACTCTGGGGCCGAGCTGTCGGCCGGCACCACGGCGAGCAGCTCCGAACCCGAGACTGGGAGGAGCGTGAGCGGGCTGGTGAGGCAGTGGAACAACAAAAACAACGTGTTTGGATACCTGGCGGAGAGCGAGGGCAGCATGGATGGGAACAGGGTGATCAGGTAAGGTTAGGGCCTCACTTGCAGTGACGCGTAATTCCCCTGAGGCTGCACCTCCTCCTCAGCTTTACAGGCCATTTTTTTTTTATTTAACTCACTATGTTTGTCTTCAAGTGAATGTTCACTATACACTCCTCCCCCCTCTCCCTTTCTCTCTTACCCAGCGGCAGGAAGAAGTTGCAGCGTAAGCCGGCCGGTCAGGGCAGCCCTGCGGCGGCGGGCCGAGCTACCAGCTTCTCCAAGTCTGCCCGTCAGAAGTGGCAGGCGCTCGAGCGTCGCATCATGGACATCGTCATGCAGAGGATGACCATCGCCAACGTGGAGGCGGACATGGACCGCCTTATCAAGGTCTGAGCGGCCCCAGTTTTACTCAAGATCGAGGTGGACATTGGCGTCTTCGTCGGTGTCGTTGGACGGTTCAGGCGCTTTGGAGGATAAAAAACATGAAAATGATATGCACGCTGAGATATGCGCCGCTGTTAATCGTATTTCAAATGAAATATTCAGACTCACAATGACACATAATACTGGCAGCAGCAGTTTCAATGGTTTACATCAGTTATTTGTTTGGCTTACTCCATCTCAAAAGTTGAGTGAGTGAGGCTCTTCCTCTTTTATTCCTCTTCTAGTCCTGTATCGAGACAAATCAAATCATGCTGTGCTATTCAAAAGGAAACCGTGTTCATTTTATTTCCATATCCTCAACATTTGGATGTGTTTTTGTAAGCATCGCTCTGAACTTTCTTCTTTTCTGTATAACGTTGTGTTTTTTGATGAGTCAGAAGCGAGAGGAGCTGACAGTCCAGCAGGAATCACTCTCCCATAAGAGGGAGGTACTAATGGCGGACGGGGAGGGGCCAGAAGCAGAAGACCGCCTCCTTCAAGAAATCAATGAGGACATTGAGGTGCTGAACGCCAACATAGACTACATCAACGACAGCCTGTCTGACTGCCAGGCCACCATTGTACAGATAGAGGAAACCAAGGTACAAACACACACACACACACACACACACACACACACACACACACTAATGTTTGCGTCTGAGCCGTGAGACAGGAGGCCCTTTTTAACTTATTGTGTTTCGCTGCAGGATGAGCTGGACTCAGTTGACACATCAGTGGTGATCAGCTCTTGTTCTCTGGCTGAAGCGCGCCACCTGCTGGACCACTTCCTGAAGGCTTCCATAGACAAAGTAAGTTACCACACAGGGGAAAGCTTTACGGGACAAGCGGTGGGTTCGCTGGCTTGAAATATTAGTAAACTCAATACTGAACCATTTAAATTTCAACTCCTGAAGGTGTGAAACAATATGTTGCTTTAGCAACATAAAAAGCTAAAGCCATGTACCTTTTTATTATGGATGTGAAACACAGTGAACTAAAATCATTTTGTACCTTAACATTTCATTTTCTTATTCATATGCAATGTCCAATATGAAGAAAAGTGATGGTGCATTAAATAATGGACTGTGGTGCCATCTAGTTGTGACTATTTGTACCGTGAGATGTTGTCAGAGGTCAAAGCTATTTCCTTTTTTTTTTGTAAACAATAATTCGAAAAGCAAAATAGTAAATGCATTACGCGTTATCTTTTTTTTTATTTTTTATATCAAGTCTAAAAGTGAATTTATCATCTTTGATTGGTCCGGTCATTGTGTGAACAGAGTTTACAGGTGGCTCAGAAGGAGGCTCAGATCCGCCTGCTGGAGGGTCAGCTGAAACAGACCGATGTGATTGGCTCGTCTCACAATCACATAATCCTCGATGCCCTGAGAGAAAAGGCAGAATACATCCCCGAACTCCAGGCCCTCATCCACAACGTGCAGCAGGGTGAGCTGTTTTTAAAATCTTTTGAGAATATGAAATTTAAAAAAACATTATGGTTGATTGTGACACAAAGAGACTTGCGGGACAAACGGAAATTGACGAGTTGGGTTTTGTGTGCTTCCAGAGAACGGTTATGCCAGCACAGACGAGGAGCCCTCTGAGGTCAGCCAAGCCTCTGACAGCAGGTGAGCTGCACACACAAAATCCTCCCCTCACCCTTTAATAAAACAAAAAGTTGACAGTAATATATGCGTAATATATGCCAAAGTTGATTTTTGCAAAATGCACTGAGTCTCATTGCTTCTCTTCCTGCAGTGTATCACAAATAAAAGAATCCAACAGCCAAGATGATTTCAAAATAAAGGTACATCTTGTTTTTGCCAAGTTTCAAATGAATGTTGATGCTTTTACGTTTTATTAAATTAAACCTAACACATTTGAGAATAGCTCTACAGCACAAGTTTGAGAACTTTTACTCATTTAATGAGAAAGTGTGTCCAAACTTTTGACTTGTAGTGTCAAAGCATTGGGTAGTGCTGCGTCTTGTATCTACACCGGCCTCTATGATGTTAGTGTGATTGTATTGAGACCTTTTATTTTCACTTTCATCCCATGTCACAGTTCTTCTGTGTTTTTTCTGTGTAACCACGAGGTAGCAGTACAAGCAAACACTTGACATCCCTCCACCTTTCTTTTGTGTCCTTAGGAGGTCTGACAGCAATCCTTCTTATGCTCATTTTAACACCTTCTTCTCTATTCTTAATTGGGTATTTTTTCGGCCTTAGTTTTAATCCATAATGGCTGCTCTTCTTTTAAGCACGTTTGTTTTTACTGTTTTTAATTTCTCTCCTTGCTGATAGCTGTTTTCGAGCAACATCTCTTATTTTCCCTGCTTTTCTTAGTAACAGTCACATATTTAATTCAGCACAGTCATTTTGTCTCATGCCTGGGAATATTTATATCCCACTGTCATCCTTTTTTAAAATAATTCTCCCTCTTATTGTCCCCTGTTTCACAAACGGTGCCATCAGTTTGAGCCTCGTCTGTCAGCTCAGATGAAAGCGGTGTCTGCGGAGTATTTGGGTCCCATTCTGGATCCTCCATCAGGCAGCAAGCAGCAGTACATCACCAAGTCTCTGGCCTCTCTGACCGACATCCAGGAGGACGGCCTAAGCCTTGGGAAAGCCACTCTGGGGCTCAGCCTCGCCCTACGGGACCCCTTCCACAGGGACCGGGTGTCCCGCACCATCAGCCTTCCTGTCAGGGGGCACACCTTGTAAGTGAATTAAAACAATTGTTGTGATGACGGAAGGTGAATTTACGGAGGTCGGAAGAATAGCGTTTGGACGGAATTTAAACATAAACAATCATTTGAAAAAGTTGAAATAAAAGGAAATACAATTCAAACCTTATAGGCCAGAAATAGAGCTTGAGTTTTTTCTCGAGGTATCCCGTACTTTCCTGGGAAGAAGGAATGCTTGTGGCTTGGTTCTTACTAATAGGCAGCACCCCCTTGGGTACAAGTACTGTACCCCTGTTGGAAATCACTGCTCCGCCGTGTGAAAAATCAGGGTGTAATGTTGGTTTGAGTCTTCTTCTTCGAAACTCCTGGAGGCCTGCCGTTTCTTAGATTTGCATCAGTCTTCTGGGATGAGTAGCCTGGTTGACTGAAATCTGATATTTAAAGAAATGAATCTGCCAGTTGCTTATTCAGCTAGAAATGCTGTTCAGACCTAATTATTATTGGCTGCCAACGGTTTACCTAGACATGAATCATGCTCCTGTGCAGATTTGCTTAGTTTGCTTTTGTGTGTGTGTGTGTCAGTCCCAGGCAGTCTCGGGGTTACGATACTTCCCCTCTAACAAGGAGGAAATCCTACGACCGCGCGTACAGGTAGATGCACTGTTATTAAATCTTTTGTTGGCAGAATGACTCCATCTGCACATTTCCCTTAACTCTTCTCGTCCTTCTTTTATCCTTAACCTTTCCTCACCCTTCTGCCCCTTATCAGGCCCACTGACGGTTACACCCCCCCCTCCTCCCCTCCTCTGAGGACCAGGAATGACCGCAATGTCTTCTCGAGGCTCACCAGCAACCAAGCGCAGGGTTCTGCTCTGGACAAGTGAGTAAAGTATTGCGATGAATACTACTACACAATCACTGCTTTTGTCCTGTTGTACCTGGATTCAGGTGAATTCAGTCTCACTTGGAACCGTTCTTTTATTTGACTTTCTTTTCTTCAATGGTAGAAAGTGGCCCTGTACATAGGCTGCTGATCAGGCATTTGGAGAGAAAAGCTACTCCAATGATTCACTCTTTTCCTTATTCACTCTTCAACAAACCCCCCCCCACCCCCACCCTTCATTTCCTGGGGGGACGGATGGTGTAAACAATGACAGAATCCAGGTGTTAAGTGCACTCAAGAGGCATAAAAGATCCGATCATTAAAACCAAAACCACAGGGTGCATTTGGAAACAACAAACCCGTCCTAATTGCAGCCTCCTTTCAGTCGGAGTTACTGGTAGTAAAATGTAGAAGAGGAGGGAATCGGCTCACATTGTAGACTCTCCTGTCGTGGTGTAAGCAAGTAAGTCTGTATTCAGATTTGTTGAACGTTTGTCAGAGAGAATTAGATGTAAATGTATGTTCATTTTTGAAGTTGTAGTTGGATATATTTTCATAATGAAAAGCGTATCCGAATCTTACAAACTTGAGGTGTGCAGCTGGACTGCCGAAGTGTAGATTCACTATGTGGATGGAAGATGATTTAATGTCAGCTGTGCGAGGCGTCAGTCTGCAACGAGCAAGCGGGCGCTCCTCTTCCTGCGCACATTCAATTCCCGCGTTCGACTTTGACAAATGTCAACAGTTAATTCCAGTGAGCTTGTTGTGTATTCTTAATTAATCCGGAACGTTTCTCATCTTTATTGACCCCTAATTGATGGTGAGGTTGCTGTGTGAAATGAGTGTGGCGTCTGCGTGTGCTGAATGTGTGAATATTGGTGTGTGTGGGAGCCTGTGGGTCCTCGTTATCAGGAGCAGGTAAATGAGTTGCCTCTTGTCGTCGTTATTGGTAGCCATTTCGAATGAACATAGTGTGGCAGTGTGCGAGGACATTTGTGTCTAGAGCTGTGTTTGTAGTTCCCAAAGGAGACGCCCTCCTGTAGAGCCTGATGCAGGAGGATGAAACATTGTGAGGGCATTTTTTTTCCCTTTCATGTTTTGCTTCAGGGAGCATTTGCATAGTTGCAATCTGACAGACATCCTTTTTTTGTGTGTGTGTGTCTGGAGGTAAATGCTTTGTCTACTGAAGCAAATACTGTATTGTAATGGTAAAATATGTTATAACATAGTGCTAAAAGAGTGACGAAAAGAGTTATTATTGAAAAGCAGGGAGATTCAAAAGTTTCCTTTTGCAGCTGTGTACGAAGAAAAGAGGGCAGTCAAACATGCTTTCACACAAATGCTCGAACAAAGGAACCCTGTTGCCCTCATCTTAACACTTGGTTCTTATCTCAACTTGGTTTCCAACATTTCATACCTGCCACTGAGCACGGCCTTCATGTGTGTGTATAAAAGCTCAGTGATTTGACTGCCCGGAGACGCCACCGTGATGATACGTGCTTGTGTATTTGACCTCCTGCTTGCAAGCAATAAATGGACTTTTACCACTTTGATCGTTCATCAAGACCCAGTTATTCTCATTAGACAAACATTGAAACAAATCATTCTCTTCTGAACCTTTAGTGAAACTTTCCACGACAGTGTGCAATTATGTTTTGTTTTACCAAAGATTCGTTGTTTAAACCTTTACCGTTGTGTTAACTTTACTCGCACTGATCTTGACGCTTAATGCGTCACCCGAAGAATAAATTCAAAACGTGCGAGTCACTTTACAAAAAAATAGCTATGCAGCAATTTCTAATCGTATTTTTGAAATTTGGTGTAATTGTTTGCTGAATTAGAAGCCGTCTCCTCTGCAAAGAAAAAAGGTACTTATGACCTTTTGCAAGTTCACAAAACTAATTAAAATGCAGAAAGAGTTGTGTGTTATGTGACTGTAAGAATGTACTCTGCTTCTATTGATCAAATCCTATTTAAAGAGATGGTTCCCTATGAAACGGTGATTAAGCACTTGACACCGGTTTGAAAGACAATCAGGATGAAGAAAACTCATTTTCTAACAAAGTTTTCTTGTTTACTGATTGCAATTGCAGCCTCTTAAAGTAACACATTCCCTCGTGGATCTCACTGTGTTAACGACCACTTGGAGCAGCAGTAAATCGCAAGAAATAACACGGCCGTTTTCTTCCAGACCCATCCACAACAATTTTGTTGTATTATTTCAAGCACAGAGTGCTCATAGTGACAAACCTGAAGCTATAAAATATTTACAATATAATAACACTTTCATTGCACTGTTGCACTCAGCTGAAGTAGCGTTTGTGGTCTGGATTTTTCCCTCGACAACTTTGAGCATTTTTCCTTCAGTTAACCTTGGAGCGGCTCCTCGTGTTGCTTTCGGCTCTAGTTATGCTGTATATGGCTGAAGCAAACCTCAGTGTATGACTATCTTGGTATTAGTAATGGTTCTACCTCCTTTTTCCTTTCGGTACATTTTTTCTGTCTTGATCAAATTAATAGTTTGACATTTTGGGAAATAGTTTTTCACTTTCTTTCTAAGGGTTGGATGAATACTGATAACACTCATGTCTGCATGTCAAAAAGGAAGCTACACATCGTCTAATTTAGCTTATCATAGAGTGGGGAAAAGGGGACTCTGCTAACCTGACAAAATCAGAGTGCCAGATTAATGTAATGCACCTTTTTCATTTGACAAATCCTGGTTACAGAACATAGCCCAATGGAAGACCACAAATTGATATCTAATTCTTCGACAAATTATGTTACCTTTCAGCCAGGATAGGCTACCTGCTCCCTTGTTTCCTCTTTTATGAATCAGCTGCTGGCTGTAACTTTATATTAGGCAGACGGACATGAGGAAACACTCAGCAAGAAGGTGAATAAGCCAAAAAATGTCTCGCTATTTCTTTAAACCTATAACATATGGTGTTACACAACTAGGCAAAAGTCCAATAAACCATTGCACAGTGACGTGAACATGCTTTACAGTGGGAAACAAAAAATACAGGCTATTCAGTGATGGGAAGAAGACCATTTCATGGCAAACTGCCTGACCAAAAACTGGCTTTCTTGCCACTTGGTTCTCTGCTTTATATCCAAACCCTTCCTCTAGTCCCCCCCCCCTCTCTTTTTAACCCTCTGCCAGTAACCCTTCTGTCTCTCCTTAGCGTGGTTAACCCTTTCCTCTTCCTGCCCCACCCTCCCCGCTCCCGCTCTTCTTCTGCCTCCAGGTCGGATGACAGCGACTCCTCGCTCTCCGAGGTGCTCAGGTAGAGGAACTGCGTTTGTCACTCTCTGTTTTTCCATTTGCCTGTTAATTCACGGTGTCATCGAGTCTCCACTGGTAGTCAGTGCCTCGCCTGGCCTCTCCTACACCCCCCCCCCCTTCCCTCTCCCCTCCCGCCCCCCCCCCCTCCCACTGTGGGCCAGGTTGCTGTTGCTGTAATGCATGTTTGGACCACGCGCGGCTGTCTTGACCTGCAGGCTGTTCCCACCTGTGACGTGACCTAAGTGAACCGTGGCATGTTTCTACTGGCTGCAGGGGGGGGGGGAACAGATGTGACAATGAGCTAATTTAATTCAAACAGCGTACACATCTTGTAACTCTAGCGGCCACCTGGTTTGAATTCATCACCTGCGAGACAACCAAAGACAACAGCCATCAATTTAAAATATCGCCCTAAATTCCAGTAAAAGCTGCATGAGAAGAGGTTTAGGAATACTAATCGACTGAAGGAATAGTTCACGTGCTTCATTTATGTGTTAGATTAAAATATTGCCGTCACACTCACACTGTTTGTCAAATCTGTATTAGTAGCCATTTAGCTTAGCACAACGAGTGGAAATGGGACCGGGGCGCCATTCTGTCTCTGCTCTTTATGCTAAGATAAGATATTTGACTTCCAGATATCATATTGCTTTTACAAACAAAGAATAGTTATCCATTTTCCTATGTGACAGAAAGCAAATGAGCAAAAAGATTTCCCAAAATGTAAAAGTAATCCTTTTTGACAAAAATAATAAAATAATGTTAAACAGCATAATTTTCTCCTTTCATTCGGTACTATTTCAGTGTTTTTAGCTCTCACAGAGGCTCTTCGGTCTGTTTTTCTGTGTATTGCAAAGAGCACACGCTGATCTTCCTTCATGTTTTCATTAGTCGGCTGGTCTCTTGGTGCTTGGCCCTGCAACAGCCGTTAATGGCCCTCATACGGTGCATAACACAGCACACTATGATATCTTTCACAGGCGCTGATAGAATGGGAACACTTTCTGCTTTTGGACCAGCGCGGTGCTTTGAGAAACATAGTGCTGCATTAAGTAATACTCTAGTATGTGCAGGATACAGCATGTTCTTTATAGAGAAAACAAGAAAAACTATAAAGAAGCTAAAATAAGGCATCCATAAACAGGATGCTGCCTGGCTTTGTAAAAATTGGTTGTAGGTTAGGAGTAATTATCTTTTTAATTTTAAAGTAAAAAATGTGTAAAAAAAAAAAAGGTAATACCTTACTTAACCCAACTTCCCATTCATCAATGATGATTCCTCAACAACACAATAGAGTTAACAGCCTTCATTGACACCAGTTTATTCAAATAAAAACTGCCACTCAAATTCTTCTTCTCCTATTTAAAAAAATCTTAAATGCTTCTGTATTTTCTATTCACCACGAATGCATATATATCCGTCACATCTATGGTTCCCCCAATTATTTTATCAAATACCTTTTTTTCAAAGTCTTTTCAAAAATGGAATTGGAACGAAAAGTGCCTGCCGCAGATTGAATGTACAAACAAGGGTCCGATTTTGCAGCTCTGCAGGGTAGCTGAAGCAGATAATCTGATTATGTGATGAATTGGTTACATCCCTCTACGTACTGCGACCCTTTCCCCCCCCCTGGTCCCCAAAAGGCAAATAACTGAGAGCTGAACTGTGAGTCAGCGCCCACCAATCTGGCGGAGAACAGATGCTGCATGTGGTGATGACAACATTTTAGGACGTTGTGCTGTGGTTTATTTATGAGTTTTAGGTTTTATAGTTGGACTTCCAGGCTGTTGCTGTTGTAACAATTGTCTTGAGCTAATTCTGCACACGTTGTGGTCTTTTGTGTTTTTGTGAGACCAGTAAACATGCATGCAATCTTTGATTTTG
Organism: Pungitius pungitius; assembly: GCF_949316345.1. Lineage (NCBI taxonomy): Eukaryota > Metazoa > Chordata > Actinopteri > Perciformes > Gasterosteidae > Pungitius > Pungitius pungitius. Next base: position 16,494,595 of record NC_084907.1, on the reverse strand, counting down.
GATGGCATTTTTACATCAGACAGTATGGTCTATTGTTTCATTTTTTTTATTTTAGGCGTGTATTTGTGTGTGTGTGTGTGTGTGTGTGTGTGTGCGTGTGTGTGCGCTTTTCACGCTGGGACATCAGTGTAAGTGGAGGCCAAGAAGAGGAGCATGTGGCTAGCTTCACTTGAAGCTCACCGGTCTGTGCAGAAACCCCCACTCCCATCCTCTGGCTCCCCCGCACCGTTTTGCTCTCCACCTCATGTTCTCTCACCCACTTTTGCACTCACATGCACACTAACCACCACTAGTGTTATAAGGAAGTCTCCTAGGGACCAATTTTCCCACATTCCTTCCTCTTGTTCTACTCCCGATGCTAACTGCTCTCCAGTGCTTGTCAGCTGTGCATAGATATTGGGGGGAGGGGAGGGGGGTCTAATGCTGTAATTGGTATATTCCAGAACAAAGTAAGGCTGCACAGATTGAGTGGACTCGCTCTGAAAAACCAACAGAAAATAGTGTGATGGCATATTTGCATAGCTTTTTCATATCTCTGTATCTGTTGAGGTTTGTATTGTCGCTGTATCATTGGTTGAGTATTTGTATCTTTGTGTGCATGTTTGATCGGGCTCTGACTCAAAGTGCACACACCGTTTTGATATGTGGAAGGAAATCATCCTCACTGGTTTATTTTGAAGACACTGACACTTGTGTGTATGTGATCTTTAGGGGTGTGATCAATCCCATCGGGGGTGTGAAAGGGGGTCGGACGGCGCCCCTGCAGTGTGTTTCTGTAGCCGAGGGCCACTCAAAGGCGGTCCTGTGTGTGGATGCCACAGATGAGCTGCTATTCACCGGATCTAAAGGTACACGTACCACTAATCTGATCCGATTCCTGTTGAAGCAGAGAACATAATGAGTTTAAGTGTGCGTGCGAGTCCCTGTGTATCATCCATCTTTTCTTATAACGTGACATTTTCAATTTCGACATCCCAACCTGACATTTTTACTCATGTTGTATGCAGTATAATCAAATGCAACATGTTTATTGTTATAATGACTTTTAGACAGCCATATATTTTAAGCTGTGGGTCAGCCAGCCACATTCTCACCTGCTTCCTTGGTTTTGCCCAGTTAGGCTAAGCACTAAAGATTTTCTGGATAACAATTATTTCTCAAATAACTAATAAAAGTATCCATGGAGAGATTCTGAACGGCCTTTCTTTCCTGTGCAGATCGCACGTGTAAGATGTGGAACCTGGTAACGGGTCAGGAGATAGTCACGCTCAAAGGCCACCCGAACAACGTGGTGTCTGTGAAATACTGTCCTTCCTCCTGTCTGGTCTTCTCCGTCTCCACGTCCTACATCAAGGTTTGGGACATCCGCGACTCTGCAAAGTGTGTCCGCACGCTTACGTAAGTTTCCTCCCTGCAACGGACCAGATGGAACGGTCTGGAGCAGTAAAAGGAGATATTTTGTTAGAAGCGATTTAGCCAAATGCCTTTTCAGTTTAGTGATTAAGTTGAAGAAAAGTGACAAATTGAATGTGCAAAATGTGAAATGCTTCCGAGGGTTTATGTAAAATTCTGTACGTTGTACTCCCGTTTTGTTTCTCCACCTCAAGTCTCCTCTTTTTAATCTCCTTGTATGTCTCCATCACTCTTACAATCCCTCTTTTTTGGCTTCTCTTTACCCCACACAGTTCATCGGGGCAGGTGGTTTCGGGTGACGTATGTGCGGGCAGCACCACCCGCACCATAACCTTTGCTCAGGGTGAGTGTCAGATCAACCAGATAGGCCTCAACCCTTCAGGATCGGTGCTCTACGCTGCTGCTGGGAACACTGTGCGCATGTGGGACCTCAACAGGTATATGTTTTTTTTATGAATCAATTTTGCCATAAATGAACGTGGAAGTATGCCGTCAGTCAGTCGTGTATTTATGTGATCGTGACCTCCTACGCTGATTAATATACTTGGTCACCCCTACACGTCGAAGGCGATGCATAAGTTCACTCGTCAGATGTTCATCAACCCAGAAAGCTGTAGAGACCTTCAAAAGATAATAACAAACTCAGCAGTGATGTATGCATGTTCTCTGCAAGGCACCGATTTCTGAAACCCCGCGGCTTCACTTCCCTTTCACGCACCTGAGGGAAATGATTAACAGATTGGACCAGACAGTTAACGCTGAGGGGCTCACACCCAATTAATGATGCATAACAGAAATGAAAAATGAGTGTATTAAACATTTCTTCAGTATCATCTCTGCCGATGGCATTGCTTTCTCAGTAGTTTTATTTCAGCGAGCGAGATCGAAAGTGAAAAACTTTAAAAGAAAAAGAAGCGTGTAGTAATGTATTTCAGACATTTTGTGTGAACAGTCTTTGTGTGTGTGTGTGTGTGTGTGTGTGTGTGTATGCGTGCAGGATGCAAGGAATGGGGAAGCTGACAGGCCACATTGGCTCTGTCATGTGCCTGACAGTGGGACAGTCTCTGCTGGGCAAAGACCAAGTAATCACTGGCTCCAAAGACCATTATGTCAAGGTACCACATATGCAGGCGTGCACACACACACACACACACACACACACACATACAATACCCCAGTGCCGTAGATGCAATCACATCTATCCTCTTGTACCCTGTTCTCTCTCCGCAGGTGTTTGACGTGGCAGAGGGAATGCTGGGTAACATCGGTCCCGCTCATAACTTTGAGCCGCCCCATTATGACGGCATCGAGTGTTTGGCTGTACATGGAGACGTGCTGTTCAGTGGGTCGCGAGACAACGGCATTAAAAAATGGGATCTGCAGCACCAGGAACTCACTCAGGTATGTGTCTACATGTAGAGAGGTTTGTGCTAATTCAAGCCTGCAGCCTGTTCGTATACACAGCGTGAGGTCAGCAGGGCCGAGTTTAGCAGCAGATATGTTTCATATTCATCTGGACCTAGAGTTCATACATCAAAGTTTTAAAAGCCCGGCGTTATGGGCTGTGAGCCTGCAGGTCGAAGCATGCAAAGTCCTTGGTTCGGTCTCTGAGGCTATTAATTCCTGATCTCTCACCCTTTACCTTGCACTCAAAGCCAGTCTTTCTATATCTGGAAACAACTGGAAAAACAGCACAGAGCAAAGCTGAGGCTGATTGGGATGTCATTAGTTAAAAAAAAGATTGTTCAAAGTGAAGACAATGCTAGTTATAATAACCAGAGCCTACAATCTGTCCTTAGGGAGGCATGAATGTCTGTAATAACAATCCATCCAATAGTTGTTGAGACGTAGCGGATTTGCCATCTTGGCCACGTGATTCTGTGTCAAATCTCTCTAATCTGAGGGTTTTATACTTTTATTGTTCTATTACATCAGGAAAGAACCATTGGTTGAACAAAAACACTTTTTTTAGACTACATGGTTAATTGAAGAAGTGAATAATTGAGAACAGACATTTGCCTTTCTACAGAAAGAGACCCCGTCATGACACAGATATGACGACACACCTTCTGTTTCCCAAACATTCCCTCTAGATGTTGTCTAGCCCCAAAAGAAAAGTGCTGCCCGTTGAGCGTTTAGTTGGCAGACAGCTCTCTTCATGCCTTTCTTTTCCCAGAGGGTTCTCTCTGTGGAGAAGGTCAACAGTGTGTTGTTATGTCAGGGTGTTAAAGCGCACACGCATCATCGCCACACTTACCAGAGTGGAAAGTTGTGTCCGAGTGTGTCTTTGTATGCATGTGTGGACTCCTGTGATGTCTCTTGTGCATCCCACATTGGCACTGCATATGTTAATAGTGCATGATAATGCACCTCGTGGGTGGATGTGGCTTACTCATTTGCATACACGGTAATATGCATATTAATCAGTACTTCCTTGCTGTTCGCATACGTTCTATTTAGCCTTTATTGACCAGAACAGAGAACACAACAACATAAAACATTACAGTTTCCCTTCAAAGGCTGATTAAGTAATCTCAGTTTGCTCTGTGGTCTGCGGCCTATACCCTTAACCTCATTTATGAAGCAGCCTCTCTAACGCTGTAGTCTCTGTCTAATTATGTAATGGGATCGAATTGGGGCTTAGGGTACAATAGAATATATTACAAAAGGCTCAGCCTCCTCCCTCATTCCAACCTTTTTGTGAAAATGCATAATCCATAGTGTGTTTCTTTGGGGGATATGTTTCTGGCAATTTATTTATAATTACTCAACTCTCTTTCAATGATTCCTGTATGCTTTATAAAAATATATCTCTATAAAACCATTTCGAGTGTGTGTGTTTTGCTGGTTGGTTGACATGCATGTGCAACTGTGGGGATGTTGCTCTCGATGAGGTGTTGGAAAACCCCGGCACGTTTTGACCCACTGGTGCAAAGTTGTTACAGCAAGGTACATGTAATATTATGTGAGAACTTGAGCTATTCTGCTTCCACAGCTGTTATTGCACTTCAAATTGCTCCTGCATTCAGGGCACGGATTTGCCTCTGCGAGGGTTTCCTCCATTTCTACTTTGCATTTAGAAAGGGTTTATAATTTCTCAACTTTTCTGGCCTTTAGGTTACTCAACTATTCACGACCCGCAATCAAGTCCGCTGTCATGGAAAGAGCTTCAAATAGATCATCTAAATCGGTGCTCTATTTTAAAACCATTTAATGTTCATGCAATGTGTTTAAAACACATGCATGTAAATATCTCTATTTAATGTTTTTCATTTGTTGAACTAGACTAGACGTCTCTATTCGTAATCATTTTTGCAAATTCTAACCATTTTGGAACCATTTTCATTTTTCTATGATTGGACTTTTTTCTGTAAGAAAAGCTAAATAGATCAACAGCTTAGAGCTGTTCAAGGTGAAATCTTCAGTGCAGTGCCTTGCATAAGTATTCACTTCGCCCTTAGACTTTTTCCCGTTTTGTACTTTTACAAACTGCAATTCAATATAAATAAATTAACCCAACATTAAGAGTAGTTTAAAGGCGATTAATACATTTTATTTTGACACAAAAAATAATGAGAACAAACAAAGCTGACAACTGATATAAGTATTCACTCCACTGAGTCAATGCTTGATAGAACCCCCTTTCACTGCAATTACACCGGCGAGTCTTTTGGGTTCTAGAGATGTTTGTCCATTGTAAATAAAGCTAAAGCAGAGCGGATGAAGAAAAGATATAAAATAAATTAACTGCTTATAAAAACTAGGTCAGACCAACTGCCAACTGCAACGTGGATTAAGTGAAGTATAATGGAACTATAATAATAAAAAGGACTTTATTTGCAGTGTTATTTAGGTGAAAAGCTAATCTCAAACGCTATGAAAACAATGTGTGACCGAAGCAAATTAAACACAGCATGCAGAGGTAGACAAACATAATAAAAGTGGTCTCTCTGTACATGTGTTTGGACCTAAACCAAAACCAATCTGCAGCCCAGATGGATGAGGTAAATGGTCTAAAAAGAAGATAACAACAGCAGAACCAAGCGTTTTTGAAAGCGTTCTTTTGAAGAGGCTGGTTGTGTTGAATATGTCAGCCAGGCAGTGTTGTCTCATCATTGACGTTGTTGTGAGTTTAACTCTGCTTTGACTCCACAGCAAATCCCCAACGCCCATAAGGACTGGGTGTGTGCCCTGGCACATGTCCCGGGGCGGCCCATGCTGCTGAGCGCCTGTAGGGGCGGCGTGCTGAAGGTGTGGAACGTAGACAACTTCACCCCCATTGGAGAGGTCAGAGGTCACGAAAGCCCCATTAACGCCATATGTACCAACTCGAGGCAGATCTTCACTGCTTCCAGGTAAATACAAATGAAATCATGTGAACTGCGCTATAACTAATTCCAAATTGTCACTATAGTGGTGCTGTGAAATAGGAGCATTCAAATATTCATATCTGCACAGCATCCTCTTGATCTTTAGAAGAGATTAATGGAAAATGTAAAAGTTTTTAATTAAGAACATTTAATTATGACTATTTCACAGCGGATTACTGTCATGAGTGTGTGTAGATTGAAGTACAGCTTCATACATTATTGTTATATAAAAGATTATTTTTTATTTTGTCGTTTTGTGAAAAGACCAAAATGAATGCGTTGTTTTTTGTCTTTTGTTTTGTTTACAATTGCAAAGGTACAGAACAAGTCAAGTCTTATGAGGGAGTTTTTTGAGCGCGTACGAAGAGGAAGAGCGAATGTGTGTGAAACGCTGCAGAATGATTCATGCTTGTTGCATCCCATTCCTCTGAAGTTGTAGCTCAGAAAGGGGGATCCTGCGTCATGTTTTTCCCCAAATCTTTGTTTAGCTGTCCTCGTAGTTGCATCTTACGATGCTGGTTTGTGTGTATCGGAGGGGAGAATTCAGCCGCCCGTCTTCACTGAAGTAGACTAACTCTACTTCCTCTTCTTCGTTCCTCTCCTTTTCTCGCTCCTGTTTCTTCACTTCTTTTATCTTAATAATCTCTGTTCTTACCTTTTCTCCTACATGGAAAAATATTTCCTCTGGTTTTGTCTCTTAAACGCTGCCTTCCTGCTCCTCCTCCTCCTCCTCCTCCTCCTGCTCCTCGACCCCAGTGACTGCAGGGTGAAGTTGTGGAGCTATGTGCCAGGCTTGACCCCTTGTCTTCCTCGACGGGTCCTTGCCATCAAGGGCCGAGCCACCAGCCTCCCATGATTGCCTCTTCAGCAACACTCCCTCCCTCTGGTAGCCTCTGAACTCATTTCCACCTTCCCCCCCGTGACGTGTCTCTTGTGTTCATTAACCTGGGTGGTAGCTGCACTTTCCCGCTTGTTCAGTTTCTACCCGTTCTATAGTGCGATGTACCCATTCTGCCATTATTCTTTTCTGCGTTTTTTCTTTTTTTAATGTAGCTGCTTATGTTTAAGTTGTTTGTTATTGTGATTTCTTGTTAGTTTGCAGTCTATTGCCTCTGTCAGGACTAATAGCTTTCCAGTGACTTCCACAAGTGACTCGGTGATCATGCTCAGAATAACTTTTTTTAACTTTATTTTATAGTCTGGCATCTAACCCACTGTAAAATCCCAGCGTTATATGTGTGTTCTTCAGTTTTCATTTATATTTTTGTAATCATTTTTGAAATACTGGTCGGTGGATTTTCTGCACCTTTGAACAACGTCATGCCTGCTATTTCCCATCTTAACAATTTCAGCCCTATCCTTTCAGACAGAATTGGCTCAATTGACATTTAGCATCTCTTCACACCAATCAAAGAGCACAGCTAACTTATTTAGTACGTGTTAATTAGTAACACAAAAAGGTCCTGGTTAATGCGTAACTGAACAGTCCAAGGTGTTGTGATGAAGCACCTTGGGAATCTGAAGGAAAAATGCAATTACATTTCCTGGTCAGTTGAGAGTAGAGTTTATTAGATTTACTTGTTGCAGAGTTATGAATCACACTATATACGTTTCTCCTCTTTTCTGAGAGTGTTTTCTGATTGACACCACGAGAAGGGTCTTTATTGAAGTGTGTGAGGGCATGTGTTTGTGATGTCGCCTTGTAAATCAATCTCCTTCTGCTGTGTCGGATGCACAACGGTTTTATTGATTTCTTGTTATTTTCTATTTTGTTGTGTTCTCCTGACTTCCCTTTGCTCATCATTCCACGCCTTCTTCTTGTCTCTTTCTCTTTCTTTTTTTAGCGACAAGACGGTGAAGATCTGGTCGTCGAAGGTGTGGAGGAAGAGGTGATAACGGAGGTGGTTCTTTTGTCGGCCATCTTGCTGCAACTCCTTCTGGTTAATGAGATGTGAAACTGCAAACACGGTTTCCAAGGCCATCAAGCGTTTTCTTTCTCTGTCAGAGTGCAAAATGACAAAGCAGAGGCAGAATATTTCTTCATAAAGTAAAAAAAACGACTTGCCTTTCAGATTTTGTTTTTTTTACTACACATTTTAAAGAGCCATCAAGGTGCAACTCTGGGACATTATGAGCCGCATCTTTCCAGCCGGGGATCCTCGCTTCTCTCTCCTGACATGAAAACTACCAGCCTGGCATGGGGAGAAGAAGTGTGCTTGTGTTCTTTCAGCAAGGCGTCCACATCCTTGTGTAAGAGGACATGAAGTTGCTTAAACTGGCGCGTGGTGGATTATCAATAGAAAAATGTTGATATTTGGACAATTACGAAACCCTAATGTCTCTTTTTGATCTGAAATGCCCTCCTTCCTTTTTTTTCAAGCCACGCTCTGCATATTGCTGACGTTTGTGTTTCACAAGTTGTTTTATTTTTAATGTCTTCTAACTAATTTATTACTGTCTCTACCTCAGTTGTTTTTGACTCGATTTTCTGCATGTCTCTTCATCTCCGTGTGAATGTGTCCCGTGTGTCTCTCCGGCTATAAGACTGACCGGCTGCTGACTCTGCAAACAGGAAAGCGCACGACCACCAGTGCAACAAAGGTACACTGCCCCCCCCCCCCCCTGAAGGATCTGACAAGACTGTGATATCGTCTCTTTAAAGTGCCGACTGCGGCAAAAAAAAAAAAAAAAAAGCCCTGCAGACGAGCGTGACGCTGTACGTACCCACAGTAAGACATTTGTGAGCTGAGGCCAAAGGTCCCGATCATTATCTCAACCAGCCTACAGTATGTGGCCCATACCTGGCTATTATCCTCCACACAAATGGTAATAGGAGCCCGACCAGTGCCCCCCCCCCCTGCCTTCTTTCAGCTCCACTCTGATGTTGAAGGTTAGCGACTGTATCAGACCGACCAGCCTTACTAAAGAGTGTACTTCCTTCTCGGCTACTGAACTTCTCTAGGAAGCCAATTTAATTAGAGGTCTCTGAGCTCAGGCTGATTTCTTGCAGGCAAGATTACTTGAAAGGGTGAGGAGGGGTGAGGGGGGGTGAGGGGGGGGGGGGGGGGGGGGGGGAAGTAGGTCACAACTGAGAGGGATTTCTTTTTAGAATCCCAGTTTTCTTCCACCCACTATTTGCTGCTACATTAAACGAGTGGGAGAAGCCCCCCCCCCCCCCCCTGCACTGATGGGTAGATTATATGTGTGGGCAACACACGCACAAACACAAGATTCCACAGGATGTTTCCGTTCTCCTACTTGCTTGATACGTCTTGGCTTCTACAGGAAAGAATAGGAACCCAAGTCTTAAATGCCAATTCAATTATCTTTTGTTTTTATTTTTATGGATAACAATCCGTTTATAAACTTGAGCTTTTCTTATCGGTTCAAAATGACATGTAGCATTTAAGAGCAAGTTATGTGCTGGTGTCAATAGCACACTAATGAATAGTTTTATTCTGCTCTGAAACATCGAACCCTTATAAAATACCCAGAAACGTAATGAGTCAACAAAGCTCGGATCATTTAACAGCCGTCACAGGTCCTGAAGTTCATTCATTTAGTCGCTCTTCTCTGAGAGAATATGTATGTGGCAATTGTTAAAGTGGATGAGTTTGAAGCTACTTGCATTTTCCAAAAGCAATGATATGAGTTTTTGTTTTATTTTGTTGGGGAGTGCAATGAATGCAAATGTGTGGATGGGGGTGATTAAAAGTGATCTCCGTTTTGATATTTTGCCATTCTCAAAAACTCAGGTAAAGATTACAGTACAATGTTATTGAGGCTTAAGTCATTACTTGATCCCCTGGATTGTGGTAGCTCTTTGAATCGACCAAATTAATTTCATTGTTTTTTTTGTTGTTGTTTTTTTTGTTTTACGCTTTCACAAAGGTACAATCATGGATCACACCTTTTTGTAAAAGATCATCTTTTGATTGGTTTAATTCCCTTTACTAATGATCTACGTACCGTGCTTTTCTGTACAAAATGTCCACATATTATCTTCAAATCAGGCCAAAGCTGAAAGTATTGTACCTCTGAAATTGTGCACTGATTTTTTTTTTTTACCATAATTACTTTGAGATACTTTGAAATATGCGAACAATATGGTAATTGTGTAGTAGTTCAAATGGAGTGAGTGTTTGTCAGTAGGGAAATTAACCTCCAAAAACATTATGGGTTAAATCTAATATATGTGTCATACTCCATTGGACCCTTCACCGTACAATATGTATTTATATTTGCTCATTAGTCAAACTGACCTTGCTCACCAGCTCTGTGGTGGATTTCCTCTGATAACGTTACGACAGCATTTATCTGATTTATCCTTTTTCAGACTCCCTCTGCATCCCAGAGATCTCATAGTACAGGAGTTTTAGATACTCTCTCGGGTGCCTTGTGCTTGTTCATTTGCAGAAGGATGCATGAAGCAATTTAGTAGGCGATTCTTTCCCCTGCCATAAGTGGATTTATTATTAGAGGCCATTTGTTTGAATTCCTAAGCATTGAAGTTTCATTGATTATGCGTGAAGAAATGTAGCAAAAGATTCACGTGCTTCACAAAGGACACTTGCTTGGAAGATGCAAGCAGTGAAAGGCCTAAATCTATAAACTAACTTATTTTCAGGCCTTTTATCGGCTCCACCCAAAGTTTTGAGGAGTTGATGATGTGTAAATAGGCAACAGAGCCGAAGGCCTCAGAATAATCTTTCAAGTTTGGATTTACATGCACTTTGAATAATGAACACTGCTGTGATACTCAATGGTTTTTGGGATGTGTATTAAGCCTGTTTTTAGACCCAGTTCACAAAGGCTTAACGCACTGAAATTAGACTGAAAAAAATCTGTTCGGTTTAGAATTCAATCATAGTAATGTCTGCGCTGATGCGGTATGTAAGATAACAGTCAAGAAATGTCCCCAGTATGTCCTCATTTTTTGAAGTCCTCCTTTCAATCAAATAACAAGAGTGGTACTTTTATTTTTTTTGTAGACTCTCAAGAGAAACCCATCTCCATAATATTTCTTCCGGCTGTCTGTTGATAGATGATCACAAACCCACTATAAAGACCATGGATAAGATCTACACACAATTTCTACAGCGACATTCAACAGCGGAAGTTCCTACCTGATGAAATGTCCTTTCAGAGAGGGTTAATTTCACACCAAATCTACCACCCTGAATTGGTAAATGAACAGATGGCAGATGTTCTGTAAAACATGGAAAATAGCATTATCTCGTTTAAATTGGAAATAAGAAAACAGTTTGACCAAAGCTGAAACTGATCAGCAGCAGATGCCTTGATCACTATTTAAAGCCCCTGTGTGTGTGTGTAATAGATGTAGAGTTCTGACTTTAGTGCCCCACGGGGTTAGTATTAAAAGTCTTGTGCCAAAAAACATGACACCCATGGACAAAACAAAGACAGCACCACCCTTTTTTAGTTCGCTCCAACCATCTTATGACCTCGGATGTGAAAGCCAAGAGGTCAGCTCAGCTTCAGCCTTCTGCCTCAGCCGACCAGCCTCCACGCCTTAAAGAAGACGACGTGTCGGACATTGATGAACATTCAACTTCTACCCAGAGTCTGTAAAAGACTTATTCTGAGGTTTTTAGATTGTCCCTTAGATTTTGGAATTCTGCTTTAGGCTGGACGACATCAGCGCTCACATCATCGGTGTGGCTGAAGACTCTTTGCCTCGGGTTGCTGAGCGGGTGGAATCGCCTTTATTCACTATCAAGAGGGCACTTGACTGCTTTCGCTGCAGGTCCGTGGATCACTATCACACACCAACACAGGTCTTCTTTGCAGCTGCTGAGTTGTCATGTTGAGCACGCTTATGGTAATGGAATACGTTGCAGTGTCTGTGAACCATGTACTCGTGGGTCATAAATGCAGGGTCAAGGGTCATTTGTGCCTTTTATTGCACAGACTACTCCCTCTCAAATGAGTGTAAATGTTTGTACAGTTTTTTTAAATATGACAGCGTGCATGTGACCTAGCCATGTAAAGTATCTGTAACTGTAAATAATGTAAATATTTAATGCAGGACTCAACATTCCCTTAAGAAAATAAATAAGTTAAAACCGACAGTCTTCTGAGTCTTCTGGTCTGAATATTGTAGGTCGTCTTATTTCTATTGAACAAAAAAGATAAGATTAAACTTGTTAAGTTAAAAGTTAAGTTTAATCTTATTTAGATTTAATTTTTTTCTTTCTACATTTCTGTCTATAGATTATATTTAGTTCTTGATTGCCTCTGATTTATGTAAAGACCAAAGTTGAAGAATATAAATGATCCTTTCCCTTGCAGATGGACATGCAGTTTATTCACCATTATGGGTAAAAAGAGGTTGTACGGGATGAGATGTTTTTCATCCCGATATATTTATTTCTCTTCAGGACCAGAGACAAAGACTCCGAACTCATTCATCTTCATTTACCCTGTAAACTCTGATCATTAACTCATGCCAGGCTGCGCTGGGAGACACCAGCACTGTGATGTACGACGGCCATTAACGCCTCAGAGGAAGCAAAAAACATTTGAAGATGGTAACCATCCATGAAAAACACCCTGTCCGGTCCCAGCAGCTCCATATAATAAACTCCTGATACTTTCTCTTGAATGCATACGTCTATTTCATTACACTGCAACGTACTTTTAAGTCTGTTCTTATTTGCTGATCCATCAATCTCTGTCCTACTGCGTCCATCACCCTCTAACTGGGAATATCAATTGGACATTTAGCCACCAAAAACTCACCAAAAAATAGGAAATGTTCCATTTTAATGAGGCTCACAAGTCTGTACTACATATTTAACTCAAACGCCAGCTACAGCAGCAAAATTATCAGCAAAAATGCAGACTTCCTATAGTTAACTTTAAATGTTTGATTGATGCTCAGAATAGAACTGTAAAAACAAGTTAATAATAAAGTGTTGTCAGAGTCATGCTCACCCGTCCCAAGCCTGGACAAATGGGGAGGATTAACAAATAAAGGCAACGACCGGTACTGGGGGAGTAAGGCTGGGCGCATGGGGGCTCGGTTCAAACTGTTCTAACAAGATGTGCCTGGGAGAAGATATGTGGTTGGGTCATCCTGAGAGGACAGTGGAAATTGGAGGTGTGGTGAGGAATCTCAGTGCACATGTCACACAAGTTTGACGTGAGATCGAAGATAATTCTTGACTGAGCTGCATGACGTGGTGGAGAAAGTACCAAGGAGGACCGAGTTCTGATTAAAGTGGACCTGCCTGTTTGAGAAAGGAGCACAGAAGAGGTTACGAGTGATGAATACATCAAGGAGATGAAAGATTGAACTGGCTGTGGTGAATGTGGGTTTCAAGATGCACACAGGTAGACACAGGTATGCCGTATGCAGGAGTCAGCTGAAATCCATTGGAGACTGTCACAGATGGTGACCTGTAGATGACTTGGCAGGTTAAGCGGAGGAAGAGAGTGAAGGCCGGGCCGGAGATCAAGTGGTGGTTGAAGAAGAAATTGGTGATAGAGAAGAGTGGCCAGATGTCTGGGTAACCACAGCGGAAGAAGAGAGGGAGGAAGGTGAGAAGGTACCTGGTTAATCATCTGGACTGAGCAAGGAAGACAAGAGGACTGAGTTTTGTCATTTTAGAAGACCTGGAGAGTATTTAGAGGAAAAGTTTAGCAAATAAATCTAATAAAACGGTCTAAATGTTGAAAGAAATTCATATAGTATGTTTTAAAAAAGGCCTAGAATATAATGCCAGAAGTGATAACATAACAGAATATAGTGTCCCATAAAAAAAACATATAAAGTCACCCTATAGTGTGTCATGAAAAATGCATAACATAGCATGTCATAAAATGTCATAGCATATGCACACTCTTTGAGTGCCGGGCCAGTAATGCCCTCGGGATCAGGTGCCTCGTCTGTGTGGATCCTTTTGAAAGATTTGCACACATCTGTCCTGCATGTTCCTCGTGTGCACTGGTCCTGGACCTCTTGTAGCTGTTCAGCCTGGGAGCTGTTCTCAAAGCGTGCATGGCATGAGTTCATCTCCACGAACAGGCACACAGACTTAACCACTGCGGCGCTCCTGTGGTCTGTGAATGTTCTTAGTCCAGACAACAAAGTATGATAATCAGACTCCTCTCTCTCTCTCTGTGTTGTCTCTCTGCAATGCTAATGCTCCGGAGGGCATTATTCATGATGGACATATAACTTTAATAATAACAGACATGAATACATACACCGTATGGATTTTTTTTGTCCTTGTCTACAATTATTGTGAGCTTAGGTGTACACATTTAAAAGACAACAACAAGGAGAAGTAATTGAGTTACGATTGGCTGGGGGATATGTGGAAAGCTCTCAAAATGCAATAAATGAGCAATTGAAAATCAAAGGAGGTTAAACTATCAACTTTTGAACTAAAGGAGGATGCAGAAGGCAGCACCACTATCCTATGAATAAGGGAGGCGACTTCTCATCACCAGCGACGTCTGGCAGAAGGGACGAAAAATGTCCTGTGGATTTTCTCACATGCGTGACCTTTGTAGTTAAAGCTCAACTGTAGGTTACCAACCTTCCCCTACATAAACTCACTTGTAGGAGAAAAACAAGAGAGACTGTGCAAACCTGGAAAATGGCTGCACCCAACAGGGACTCTTTGAGGATTTGAATGCCGAAGCGACTCCTGAGTATCTTCAATACAAATTCCCACTGTTTCTCAGATACCCAGCGGGCACCAGCACAACTGCAGAACAAAGCGTTGGACTATCAACTAAATAGCATGCTCTAATCCCATTATACACCGACTCTTTGAGTCCAGTTTTACAAAGCACACGCATCACCTCAGTACATTTAGGCACATCACAGGGAACACACATTCATTCAGGGACTTAACGCAATGCCGACATAGATGAGTCACTTCCCTGCATGTCCCTGGATATTGTACCTTCTGACAGGTGAGATGAAAAACACTAACTACAGCGTGGTTGAGCTACACATTAATTTATTAACATTCAAGGCTTATTCTTTACATAAATATTTCTTTCCTTTACAAACAGTTTGAATTCAGAATGTTTTCTTGCTTTCACTTTGACTTCTTTATTGATTCTTTCTCCTTTGCAGGCTCTGTTGTGGTCCTCCAAGGCAGGAAGTTGTACGAGACCAGCGCCGTGAGGAGGTACGTAGCCATGCCAGTGTACTCTCCCAGTACGAGACACAGCGGCTGGGCCAACACGAACAGACAGAAAACGTTGACCGACGCACGTTCGTCCAGCTCCACCCGGTCGTCCTGTGTGGCTTTCATCACCCCAAAGAAATACATCAGCGCCACCGCCGGGTAGAAAGCCAATTCCACCATGCTACTGAGAGACGGGGATAATGGCTTCAAGACGTGCACATGTGATAGAAAGCAGGTCGTAGGAGTCAAGTATGGTTTTACAGTAGTTACACTCACCCGGTTCAGAACGACACTCACCAGAGGACAGAAGTCTCTTGAAGATTGTAGGTGGATCCGGCAGGACCATAGAATTGAACCTTTGATACATCGCCACAATATTCCTGTTAAACATTATCTACCTCTTTATCACTGACACTAGTTGTTACCTCCAACACAAATCAACGGCTGCCATTTGAAAATAAAGCTTTCCTTGAATGACATCAAAACCAACCATAGTGTTTCCATAACAAAGCCACAGACGTTGGAGTATTCCTCAACTAAAATACTCTCACGATACACTAAATTGTGTGAACAGCATGTCATAAATCCATTAGGCTATGAACTTTACTTTCACATGGGCTGTTTTCAAATGCATACCATACCAAACCATGTAGAATATGCAGTATGCCAACAAAGGCAAAGTTACCCAGATGTCGTACTGAGTCGGCTCAGTTTTCAGCATAAATGTATTATTTACCATTATTCTACCTCGCCTCTGTACAAAAATTGATGCTGAACCAACATTGTGAAAATAGTTGTAAAACTCTCCCCTGACTGGGTCGTGTGCGAGAAAAGAGGCGACGCAAAGAGAGAAACTCGCTCAGACCACAGGACCCTTTTTGAAGTTTTAAGTGACTAAGACAATATTTGTAAAGAATAGCGTTGCACTGTTTTGAGGCTCATGCAACAGTCACCTCTCGTTTCTGTCTTATTTCCCAGTGATCTGTGTGAGCTGAACCCTGCGGTGTCTCACAACGCTCACCAACATTGTTCATAAACCCTCAACCATTAAAAGCTTAATACGTTATATTTGTGAATAATATTGCAAGAATTCTATTAGTTTGTCAGCTGCCTTAAGAGCTCGTTTTAGGTTTTAGCTTGATCGTGCATACTGCAAAATGAACCGCATAGTATTTTAGCGACTCTCGATAAGAAAAAAACTCAACTTGCTTATTTGACTTTGAGTGATGAAGAAGGAACAGGCGTCTGTGGGCTGCACCCAAAACAACGGTCAACATGGCTACTCGTTTTTTAACACCAGCTCCCGGTCAGAGACCACAACACACATCCCTCTTCGCTCTCTCTGCCAATCCCAGGGGCCTTGACTTGTGCCACCCGTCCCCACAAGTGGCTGGGATGATTGACAGGAGTAACCTAACCTTCTAAACGCAGTGAAAACAAGAACTTCTGTTCACATCTCAAACAACTTTTATACTGCATAGAATTTTATTTTGCAACACCTATTGTAAGTTCTTTCAATGGGAAAATATCTTCAACGGGCTTGTCACATTACAAATAGGAACTATCGGCATCAGAAGGAGGACAGAATTGACATTGACCAGTACAGTAAATCCAATGATATTTACATTGGTACATCCATGAATATGTGTAATATATGGCAATAAAAACAGATTTAAAAGATTTCTCTTATTATTATTCTGGAAACTTTGCCTGTGTGAGTGCTTTGCTGCTCGTTCTGGCATAAATCTGCAGTTAAGCCGACACATGCTCCTTTGGTAAAAATAGAGTGGAAAGCGAGGCGGCGGCATCCAGCACCAGTGCAACTTTTTGATAGCTCATCCGATTCAAGGGCATCAACATTCAAGTGTTGAATTGAAGATTTCATAATTAGTTTGAGAATTGATGTACCTGTAGAACGACTCATGAACGTGGGGTTATTTTTTATCATTATTGTTTTACAGCTGCAATTCAACAGCAAGCTCTTTGAATCCCCACTGCTGCTGCCCGAGGGAGTGTTGGGCCATTAGCCAGTTAATTAGCCACCCAGGCTGCTGTAGCTATCCATAAATACCTAATGTGGGCTTGTCATTCCATGGGTCCTTCTATCGGTTAGCTTGTTAATCTCGGAGCAATCATTCATAAAAGGCATCTCTGTGATGTTTGTCACATCACCCCTGGGCCACAGAGCAGGATTACACCCTGGGAGGGAACATGTGGCCCTTTTGAACTGGGTTTTATTAAACCATCCTCTAGTCTAAAGGGGAGAAGTAAGGTACACACTTTAACAGCAAGCAGAGACGCAGACAAAGTCTCAGCAGTCGGATCAAATCCAGCGGAAGCATAAATACTTTGGCTTCGCCAAGAAGCCTACAGCATTTAAGCAAATCTATTGACAGTAATGGTAAAATGTTTTCTATTTATGCATTTTGCAGGGACAATCCACACCAATTAACTGCTGCACTGTAAGTGACCCAGAGTTAGCCAGAGAGGCTAATGTCTGCTGCCAGATGTTTTAAGGCAGCCGAAAATAACAAAATGTCCAATGGAAACAGAATTTAAATTCAGTGTCTTCTTCATGTTTGTCTCCCCCGTTTTTATTGGAGACCCTGGATCTTGATGAGGCCGTAGGCCTTTTCAGGTTTTTGCGTACATTTCTGACAGGGTCCGTCCCAAATGCCAAAGAGGAGACATTTCAGCTGGATGCAAACTGCAAGCTCATCACTAGATCCAACCCGATCCTACACAGTTCACTATTATTATTTAATTTTCTCTTTCAGCTTTACGATATCATTTTAAATAATATCGCAGTAATATGTTTCGGTCTTGTATGCACCAGAAGTGAAATGCATTTCAGGAAATGCTTCCTGACTTTTTCATTTCTTAAGCCTCAGAAATGTTGTTTTTTTAATTCCATTTTTTTGATGAATTCTCAATTGAATATTTGCATCAGCTCGAAGCATAAATCAAACTCTTTTAAACGTTTAAGTTCTTACCGGAATCTAAAGTTCAATATATGTTCATATTTCAGAACACATATTTGCATTGTTGTTTAGGAAATACCTTTGAATTACACGATGTCATCTTCACTAGACATGGCTATCAGTAAAGTATATCGCAGATTACTTTTCTAGTACTTCCTCAAACAGACAAAATAGGAGGTTTGACCAACTAGATGGCGTCAAATCTAAAGGAGACAACTCAATTATAAAAGTGTCTGCCAGAGCCTACCTCAAAATATGAACAGTTCCCCTGATTAGCGAGTATTTACTGACCACCCCCCTGTATTTAAAAATAGCTTTTGTACATCCAACACGTATTCTGGTCCATTTTGTGATGTCATGTTACTGAGGACCGAGGAATGTAATTAACGCTGAAAAACAATGTCTTCAGTTTCAAGTTGGTGAGGGGAAAAAAATCACAACTCCCTATGTTCGAAACTTGAAAGGGCAATTGTCTGTTTTTGAATAATTACTTGAAGAAGGCGATATTTTTAGACACCATGACGCCAGTAAGCATAAACACAGTAATTAGTGCTTAGGAAGCAGCAGGAAGCCTAGGGAGAAGGACATTTCAATTCCCTGTGGTGTTATTAATGTGACCAGCAGTACAAAGCATGGACAACTCCCTTGTCTGTTGCCATTGGATGAAATTGACTTTAATTGAGGTATCTGTTTTGAAAGTATTTGTTATGGATCCTTTGCTAGCAAGCTCCTTAAGATATTATTAAATAGGCAACTATGAAAAGTTGCAACAGCAACTGCTTTCTAATAGCTCAATATTTGGTTTTAATATTACTCCTACAGACAAAAAAAGTATATTCTGCTATTCAAATAAAAATATATATTATTTATCTATGGCTGTGGCAGTCAATTATAACAGTATTTTAGAAAACTGGGCAATGTTTCAGAAAACACTGTGAAATTTAAAAAAACACAACAACAAAACGACGTTGAGGTGCGACTCAAAATCGAAGTCAATCACAATATTGGACAATTATTTCTCATTGCTGATTGGATGCACTGTCTGTCAGTCTGATCGGAAATGAAAATACTTAATTTCTCTTTGTAGTTGCCCTGAGCTAAATGATTGAACGATAACGCGGGATTACAGCAATCACTTTTGAACAACCGACGTGACATATTTTCAACCCGTTTCTGAAATGTTTTTGTGCTTTCCTGGATTGTTATATGCATTTCTGAAGAGGTGTGTTTTCTGAAACATTGTTGTTTCCTAAAATATTGTGTTTTCTGAAATTATGTTGAGTTTTTGCCGCCGGGGCCACAGTATCAATGTGATAATTATTTTGAATAGCAAAGTGTTTCGAAAAATTGCTGTTTGCGACCGAGCCGATGAAGGAACGCTCAATACTGGTGTTACATTCATTCTGATGGATAGAGCGGTATAGATTTGAACACCATAAAGGGTAAATGATGACAGGATTGATGACTGTAGCTGATCATGCTTAAGCAAACGAATGGGCGCTATCAGGACTCATTAGCCTCATAGATATGGATTAAAAGGGGCCCATGAGACCAACTACTAGGTGGTGATGGCCGTTGTCTGCTCTTCAAATGGTTGACCACTGATAAAAATACAAAGCGCAGTGGCTGTAGTAATTATGATGGGAACAAAGGAGGAAGTCAGGCAATGCAATATGAAGAAGTCATTGTATGGAAGAGTTCAGGGTGCATGGAGTGCACCATTGTCAACACTTTCTTTACCATCATTTTTTATTTACATACTTAACTTAACTCCAACATGGTAACAAACACACATATTGTTACTCACACCATGATATTCTCCCAATGCTAACCAGTTAGTTTTGGTACCTCTTCCTAGAGTATCACAACGCTCCGTTAGAAACTTTCAGTGTGAGATGTACAGTGTGGCCTGTCTGAAGCTTTAGAATGGTGGTGTTAACTACTGGCAATGCACATTTAGTCATCTGAAATCATTCAAGAATTGTGCAAGGCAAAATGTGCTCTGTATAAAGACATAGGTCTACAAAATGACATCATTTTTAAAAAATCATCGGCAAAAAAACATACATATTTCATCAAAGCAGAAAAAAAGGGATGAAAATCCCTTTTACCGTTTTTTATTAAAATAAATGTGGTATCTGGAATACCGGATTGTATTAATTTGTCATACCCCAGATGGCTTGTCAAGGCTGTTGTGAAGGTCTTCTTCCTTCCTCCTTCTGTTTCTTTTTTTGTCCTCTGGCCCTGCTCCCTCCAACCCACTCCTTGGAACATCTGCAATAGTGTGTTCGCTCAACAGCCCTTAAAATACATGAATCACCCTGGCAGAGAAAGAGTAGTGTGTGTGGCTCTTTATTTCCTTTTAAGGGTGCTTCAGAGACAGATGAGAAAATAATTTGTCTTCAAATGTGCACATCGGTGCATACCTCTGAAAAACATATTTTGTGTGTATGTGTTTTCCTGATCCTGAGCTGCTGGGCTGTGTAGGCAGAAGCTTCCTGTATCGGTATGAATCGGTTTCCAGATCCAAGGTACTCTACTGCACAGATTTTATGAAAGAAAAAAGATGCTTATAGCTGGGCTTTTGTCTGTGTGTGTGTGTGTGTGTGTGTGTGTGTGTGTCATGTGCTTGTGAGGAGGGTAATAAAGAGACAGGGAGAACGACGGGGAACTGGCAATGATACCAGATTTTCATGGTGTTTCTAATGTGACAAGCAGTACAAATCATTGACCACCTCCTGGTACATTGCAAATGGACGGCAATGACATTTAAAAATGATGTGGATTCTTTTGCAAGCTGGGTTCTTAAAATATTCAGAAATAGGCATGACAGTTTTTCTTTCTTAGAAATGGGTCGCAACAACTATGAACTGTACTGTGGTTTCCCAAGTGGTTAATAGATAATTTTTCCCAAAGGAAGCAGAAATCTGTGTGAAACAGTTCGTCATTTATTCACGTCTACTAATGTATGTCTTGACACAACTAGTGTCGGGACTAAACTGTAATCTATAATATATATGTTATAATATTATTATATTTTATTTGTACAGATGATTTGCTGACAAAGGGTTCCACCAGTGTTGGGTCAATACTTGTTACATATATATATATATATATATATATATATATATATATATATATATTCATTTTAGATCAACTAAAAGTTTCTCTACTTTTAAACAACAAAGGTGAAAAATGCTGTTTTAATCAGTGATTTCAAAGATAAACATACCTTGTATATGCCGTCAGCTCATTCTTTTTTTTTTTTTAACTAAAACTGATTCGTTCACAAAAACATTCAGTTCATGAGAAACAGCAAGGCTTGATCGGCAGTTTTTAACCTGGCTCTGTTGCCATGGACACTAGCTGCTGCAGGCCCAACCAGAGCAATGTACTACAGAGCAGGATGCTGGATTAGCAAGGATATAATAGTACACAGCAAATTTCAGAGAGTTAAATTGACTCTGTGAGATTCAATTTTAACTCTAAGCTGGTGTTTATTTTGTCCCTATCTTGTCAGTGTTAAATCAACACTCAACGAAGTGTTAACAATTTAACTCTGAATAAATGTCAAAATAAATCTGCTCAGTGTTGAATACGACGTCATTTAGCTGAGGCTTTTATCAAAAGCAAGTTGCATTTTCAACACATGGTGTTTACATTTTAGCAATTCAGGGTTTGGTGTCTTGCTCAGGGACACTTTGCATTGGAACATGGGTAAGCCATGCAGGGTTTGAACCAACAACCTTGTGGTTCCTGGTGCACCCTCACCAATCCATGCGCCACAGTAGAGTTAAACCTGATACCTACTAAGTGTTGCAAATGAAGCTGATCTTCACACCGGAAAATAACTTAAACTCTTTCGTACGATTGACTCTGTAAGAGTTGAATCTTTTTTAAGGTGTGATTTCAACTCTGCTCTTCAACACTTTTGCCCGACATCGGAAAATGAACTCTAAGGATTTTGCTGTGTAGTTATAGCTATAAACACATTATTCATAATGGTCACCACTGATTTATTTTGCATGGCTAGTTGCTGCAACTCCTTATACTTTGTGTTAGGAGGACACTGAATCATGAAATCCTCAAGTATTTAATACTGATTTCTTGTAGAAATCGACTGATCGACAGAGATCAACGCAAGCAGCTCTCTGTGCGGAGAGAAGCTGGTCCGACAAAAGGGACCAAAGGAGATGTTTATCAACAGGGAGAAAGCCCCCTGTGAGGAGATGGAGAGACTCAAGAGGGCCAGTGACCCGGAGGGCATGCTCAAAGCACAACCAAAACCAAAAAGAAGAAGGTGCTTCAAATCGAATATGAGAACATGAAAACTTATATAATCCTCGAGCAAAAAATTCTCAGCAGAGCTTCAGCTCGAGAGAGGAAAAACAAGCTCTCCTTGACGAACTTGAGCAGCTAAAACTTAAGTTTAAGACCAACCAGATCTACAAAGAGAATTTCAAGCTTGAATTCAGAGTGATGAAACATAAACTCAAGTTCTCAAGCAACCTGCCACCAAGCCACCGGTGGTCCGGGAAGCCGTCCGGTCCGATTGATGGCCTTGCCAGCTGGGTAAGACCCAGGACTAGGTCGAGGAAACCCCCCCCCCCCCAGACACACACACATATACATACATAGACACACACATACAAAAACAGCCTCCATATAATTATTGTCGTTCCACAAAAATGACATACTCATCACTTTTTTGGCAGGCAGTTGCCCAAGTTTATTACACTGTGGTTTACAAGTTTTAGCTGTATACAACATGCCAATGACACATGGTGACCAATAAATCGTTATTCTCTCGGTGTAATTAATATAGATTTGAAATCAACAAGCGTGAACACATTTTAATTGCTAACAGATTTCTTGAAATGTCTTGCACATTCTTCCACAGAAAATGACTTGAGTCCACACAATGGACCCGGAAAACAGTTGCAGTTTTCCACCACATCCAAGTTGATTTTGATTCTTTGGTTTGATGCACAGTTATTACTTTTTGAGCATTAATGGCTAAAGAGGTTTTGAGATACTAGTTTTCCAAAACCGTATTACTGAGCAAATTTTCTTCTGGGAGCTGTCTGTTTGTGTGGTGCTGAAATATTTCCCCCCTGAACATGAAAACAAAGCAGGCTACGTGCTCTCCAGAATCATTGGCACCCTTAATAAAAATGAGCATAATGAGACAATGAAATATTTATTTATTGTTTATCCTCATGATATTCAGAAAAAAATAACCATCAACTGAAGTAATCGAATTCAAAGAATCATTAAATTTCTTATTTTCTATGAGGTTTAATTCATGTGATGGCAATGGCAAAACTTCAATTCTGTGGTTTGTAAACTATTTTTGTGTAGATTTTGACGCTTCGGATCATTGACCAGCCTGAAAGGTCCAACCACTGCCCATTTTAAGCTTCCCGGCAGAGGCGTCGTTTTCATTTAATATCTTCTTGTATTTGATGGAGTGCAAGATGTTCAGGGGTTTTGGAAGAAAAACAGCCCCAACCTTAAAAAGAGCTCTTACCATACCATAAACTGGTCCCACTGATGAAAGCAGAGGCTTTTGATAACCTTACAAAGCAACTCTTGGTGAAGTAGGTAGCGTTCGATGGTAACTTTGGAGACATTCTGACCCCAAGACTCAACTAACCTGTGTCGTGTCATATTTATACCACAATAAAACAGGAAGTCTTGGTTGATAACCGATGAGTTACTAATCAAACTTAAAAATCTAAAATATGACTGCAATTACACTTCAAACTATAACTAAATTAAATTTAAATTATGATGTTTATGGGGTGCTTATAATTGTTGGAAAAAATATGTTATTGGAAATTAAAATTGTATTTAAATGAAAAGGTAAGATTTCTGTGAATACTTTGAATGGGAAATCATGAAGATAAACAACTAAACTGTATTCTGCATCTTCTCTTCCTCAATTTTACCAAAGGGTGACAATCTGAGAACAGTTTAAGGGATTACTCACTCTCAGTGCCATTTAAATGAGTACTTTGGGGGATGAAGAGATACAATAATCTAAAAATGCAATCCACCATTTCTTAAACCCACCACCACGTGGTTTATCAGAAGAGTCTCACAGGTGTCCGTTGTGACACACTGATCTATGATCAAGGGCTGTGGTGGATTTCGCACTACCTTTTTTTTCTTTTACAAAACCAAATGAAGTGTGTGTAATGAAATGCTGTAACATTACTCACACGTTATCAGTGCGCGGCACAGAGCCTGTCGACAGCAGCAGCGACGGGGTACGGCCAGGGTTGCCTGCACTTGAGCGTAAAGCGGTGTGGGAGGAGGAAGGATGGATGTGTTTGAGTGCATCTAGCCTTTTCTCCTCACACGTTCTGCTGTGCGCACTGACTGAAGACAAGGCGCGGGAGAAGTCCACCTCTCCATGTGACGTTCAGCCCGACGGTGAAGGCGCCGCAGTGATCCCAGATACTTTCCCCCCCGCATTGTTAAGAAAAAAGAGATAATTTACGTTGCATGGACGATTAACCAGGTGCGCCTCTGCGTTTTTTTGTTTTGTTTTATTTGTTGCGGATGTCCACTCACTCAGCGCTCCCCTTCCCTCCTCTCCAGCTTCAACATTTGTGAAGTGGCTTCCTCTCCAGCTCGGACCGGAGGCCGACTGGTCTCCGATCTGGTCTCTGGAGTCTCCGGAGACTCGACCCGCTCCGTCAGGGCCAGGCTGTGCGGCTCCCGGATCCGACCGGAGCCACCTCGAGCACTGGCAATGGAGATGATGGAGGGAGACGTTATGGACAAACTGGAGGACATGTCATCGGTGTACGACTTCGACCCGATCACCGGCAACATCCCCGCCACCAAAGTAGAAATCACCGTCTCCTGCAGGTGAGTCGAAGCGGCCGCGCAGAGCGCAACGAGTCACCAAAGTTCCGCGTGGGCACTGCGCGCTGCAAAAGTTGTGACAACGCCCCAAACAGTTCTACGGGATTCATTTCTATGTATTTGTAATATATTACGACAACTTATTAAATACGGTGAGCGGCAGATTTTACCACAGGATGTTTATAACTATACTCTTGACGGAGGCTTTCCATTTTAGTAAAAACGACCCGTGGAGGTCTGAAAACGTGCAGAACTTCACGTCCTGCATCCTCACGTTTTAATGGGATTGTGCCATGAGAGCTACTGGGACACCAGTGGTTTTTGTTATGTTGGGTGAAACATGCAGAATACCCTTATGTGCTACACAAAAGTCACAACATCTGTTTAATCCGTTCATCTGGTCGGGTTCATCTTGCTTCTTTGTTGAAAGACTTCATACACATAGTGGTGCATGTGGACAATGCTTGCTGTCACATCCTCTCAGACAGAACAGAAGCTTTCTTCTTGTTGAAGCCCATGCTGTGTCCATTGTTACCACTGGCTGGTTTCAGCTGAGCACTGAAAGCTTCTTTCCTGCTCCTCCGGATGCTTTACAAAGCATGGGATGTTAAGAATGTTAAGGTTTGCATCACATCCACATCACATGCCGGTAGCCCTGACCTTAATCCTGGTCGCATTCTTTTTTATTATATTGTAATAAATGTCCTTCTACTTCAGGGGAACACGTTGCCAACACTGTTTCCAGCCGCAGCGTTTGTTCTGTGTTCACTCCTCTTACCATTAGGAAAGGGTTTCAACGCCTTTTGCCTTTCAGAGAAACACTCCACTGCTGGCATGTGTTCGCATTCCACACACTTTCAGACCTACACACACACACACACACACACACACACACACACACACACACACACACACACACACACACACACACACACACACACACACACACACACATCATCTATCTGGTCTTTGATGCTGGGTTTTAGGTTGGTGAGCCATCGAAGCAGAGTAAGTGTGAGCTATAACAAGCTGTGTGTGCATTATTGATGGGCTTTTTGACGTTCAGAGAAGCTTTCTGCCACCTCTCTTCGCGCAGAGAAAAAAATATGTATATAATATATACAGTATATATATACAAATATATGAAACACACACACACACACCCTGGCAAGAAATGAGGGCGTTTCAATTCACTGAATAAACAACCCATTGCTTGTAGAGTCTGTGTTGTGTGGGAGATGGTGGGAGATAATGTAGAATCTGTTTAGTTTCAGGCGGAAGAAATTTTTGCACATAGAAAGCCCTGGTTTCTTATTTTTCTGCTTGTTATGATGAGCGGATCGGGATTACATGCCTCGGTCATGTGCAATTAAGCACCATTTAGGGAAAAGATGGGTCCTATTCTGACAAACCCCTAATTAATGCACATTTCTTCATCAACATATATGTGTGTGCGTGATTATGTGCTGATTTTGGTAGAAAAAAAAGAGAGACAGGCAGAGCAGCAGTGCAGAAGCCCACTTCCAGTAAGAACAGGACAAATAAACCATCATTCGAAATGGGAAGATTGTTGCTTTCCCCTCCTGCTTTGCTGCCTTGTGTGCATGAGTGTATGTGTGTGCACGAGAGAGACAGAGGAAAAAGGAGACAGGATGACTAAGAATAAAAAGCCAGCAAGAGCGAGACAAGCTGAGAAAAATCGTATAAGCACACATTTGAATTGTGCAGGATTAACAACTTTAATCAAATGGGAGTAATTATGCTGTAATTTGTATGGAATATGAGTGTGACGTACTCTTAACAAGCTCATACCAATTAGCAGAAGGGTTTGCTGTGATGGGTATTGATGCAGGAATGTAATGGATTGTGTCTTAACAAGCTTTAAAGACAATTGAGGCGTGGTCAAAGTGGTTCCATAACTCTACTTCCAACTTTCCTACAAGGGCTGTTGTGGTTTTGTAACAATCATTTAATAATAGGCTGCTGGATAAGCCTCTGATGAATAAAAAGAATAAATATACGGCAAGATTGTAGTCACATTCAAACACTTCTAATAGAAGTTCAGTCTCTCCAAAATCCTCTAAATCCTTTGCACAGATCTTGTGTGAGTCAGATTCCTATTCAAGAGAAAAGGCTCCCTGCAGGGTCTTTTTCTTTGCTATTCTTGCTGCGTGAATCATGTACATGTACTCTGTAAAGCTTCAATGATAGCTGTTCACTATGGGGTTAATACCCCTCATTACAGGCTACACGCCCTGCTTTCGACAACGGATTATTAGCGGGGCCAATGACAAATGGGAAGGGGCTGTGGGTGCTGTATTGTGAAAAAAAGTGGGGGAAACGGTTTATTCGTCATTTAGGGTTGTTAAAAGACTGATTTGGTAACTGACTTGTCTTCTGCTGGTGGTTTTGGGGGAAGTTTAATTTTGACTTCATGACAAATGTATTTTCTTTCTACACATCATGTAGTAAATGTAGGATGCTTCATTTAACAGATATTTGAAAAATACAAAAAAAGATTATGATAAGGTTATGATAAGGTAGGGTTTTGTAAAGCTGTGTTTACTCTCCCACAGGTCAGTCAACAGTTTACTTCATTGTGAGAAATGAATGACAATAAAAAAAGTATGTTTTTTGTTGAATAAACTAAAAGTGTAGACACACGTTTGTTCTCCCATTTGAAAATCACAGGACTCATCAAGGACTTCTTAAGTCTCTTAAACAGAATCTCCAGGCAGCTGGATGGAAGAGGTCAGTCAATGGAGTAGGACCAGCGGCTGGGAGTGATATTGATAAGCAATGAGCTCACCTGGCGTGACAGTGTCCTGGAGCCTGCACAACCAATACCAAGACATCCACATAACACACTTCTAAAGCCAATAACCTTAAACAGTGCTGCTGCTCTTAAGCTATTGCCAGAATTCTCAAATGCCAATTTTACCATTTGGATGAAAAATATTCTTTGCAAAGCACAAACACAATTTTGCAACTGTTGACATACATTAGGTCATTGCTCTAGAGTTCTGAAGAGGCCTAAATGTTATATTCAAACACAGCACTGAGACCTGACCCAACTGAACCCACCTGGTACGATTGAATTACTGACCAGTTATTGAGAACCAAACCCAAACTGCTGTATGCATGTTTTACAGCGTTAAATCCTGAACTGCTGCCCTTTCATATATGTTCATGGAGCACATAGGGAAAAAATATACCATTGGATCGTACGCTTGGTGAGCGACACTTAATCTAAGATCTTTAGTCGGGTGAAGATGAATCACGCAGCTTCTGATTAATTGCTAATTGGTGGCTTGTTGTTGTACTATAATGTTTCTATTCCTGTAGTTGCTGCACGGCGCTTTAACAACAGTGATTTCCCATCTTGTTTCCTGGGTGTAGGACGTTGCATTGCTCGTTTTCCTATGATTAAATCCCTCTGCTGAATGTCGCGATGGTTATGCATTTGCATACGGCTTTGAGCTTATGAGGACTCTAGTTTCGGCATCTGATTGGTTTCTTTACGGATCTGGGACAGATATGAAAGCGTCTCACACACAGTGTGTCAAAGCCCTCGGGAGATCCGAGGCTACAGCGTATCATCACTCTGATTTCCCATGCTCTTTCAGATCACATCTCTCTAGATTTGAGCTCTTTTGGTGTGAATCCACACCACCCGGCAAGTATTATTGATGCTAATTAACAATATGGAAAAGTTGTGTTTAAAAACAGCAAAGTTTTGTAATCTCTAATATAATTTATCTGGCAGAATAACCACCACCGTCAAAAGTAAGACAACTCTGTCCGTCCCTTTCTCACACAAGAACTCTGTGGTGTGGACAGAGGAAGAAAAAAATAGTGGATGTTGAGGAACAGATAAACAAAGTCCGGTTTGTGATGAGAAACATGCAACACGAATTCATTAAGTGATGCAAATGAGCCCTCCATCTTTAAAGAGAAACATACGAAGTAATAGTGACGTTAAATTGCTGGTGTTGGCAGGTGATTTTGTTTCTTTATCACTAACAGCGCAGATGCTGCACGTGAGAAGCATTTTGGTGAAATGTGAGCTTAAGAAAAAAATGAGAAGAATGAGGATCTATTTTTGAGGCAAAGCAAACCTTAAACACACTGACAATTTGAGCTTTTACTCTTCATATAACACACCGCAAGTTACAGGGTAAATTATTATTTTACTCATTACCTTTAAGTGGAGCAGTACAGGAAACAAACAAATTAAGAGTAAGATGCAGTATAATAGAAAGGGCTTTTTAAGGCTTGCATTTGATCAAACTGAAGCTTGATGATGCAGGGTGGTCTCCCACTTTGTGTAGGTGCCAGGTGTCATTATTTTGTGTCTATATACTGTAGTTAATGAATCACCCCTAAGGCATTGGAGCTAATTAATGTGACCTTCTTTAGGTAAACTCTCAGCCAGCAGCTTACTTTAGTGCAGTCATTACATTTGGTTGAAATGTTTTGTAATTTTAAAGAGTGTCTCCCCAGAAATAAAAGGTTTAGGAAAAACTGCTTTAGGACAAAAATTCTGTGAAACCTACCCTCAACTCTCTGAGTTACGCTCTGACATCAGAAGCTGCTGCCGTCCCTAATTATGGTTGCTCAGCTATTATTTCATTATTGCTGCACAGGAGAGTTTTTTTGTAAATTAATTGAAAATGATGATGGTTAAGCCATTAAGCCAAGTAAGAAAAAGACAGAGGAGAGACAAACAGGGTTATACATTTTGGAGGACATTTTTGAATTTTTCAGCTATTGGAATCATCTGACTATGGTTTATGCAATAGGTTTTGACTGGAACAGTCTGCACTTGTAGGATGGCTTTCTTGTTGGTGCCACACAGATAATGTTCCTTTTTACATGTCAAGCTTCACTCTGCATTAGCTGCAGTGCTATTGCTGTAAGCTGAGCTGCATCGCGGCACTTTAACCCTGCGACACTGATCATACAGCCTCTCTCTGGCTCCAACAGTCTTCTACGCCGACCTGGCCTCTTGGGAGACATTGCACACAATCTGGAGATACCACGACCTTTCTCTTCGACCTCTTGTGCTTTGCTGGTAGCTCTGTTCTACTGACAGCTGTGTGATGCCACTGAGCGTGATAACAGCAACACGGTTCATTAGGGAGACAAATTAAAACACTTAATGGAGATTGGAGGCTTAATATACATCAGCTTCATTGCCTTACAAAAGTTTTTGTTTTCCTGCTTTCAAGACGCCGTTGGTTCGACAGACAGCTTATTGTATGTGAACTTGTGTGTGTGGAACTGTTTGCATGAGAAGGCTGGCTGCATTTAAATCATAAAGAGCTTCTCTTCTCTTGGCCTGGCAAGAAGAATCAATTATTTTTCTACCCTCTTGCTTAGTTACTAACCTTGGGTGAGTTCATTGTATACAGCAAACAAGTTCCAGATTGACTTTTTTTCACAGTTCAGTGCTGTTTTCGCTTCTTTACAGGCTTTTTTTTCAGCGCCTTCAGTACAGACTTAATAAAAAAAATGCATAAACTTAATCAATAAAGTGAAATCAAATACAGTGAGCATGCTGATTTTTTTTTTTCCACATTAAAACAAAATGTAATACCTTAATGTTTCATATCAGGGAAAAACAAAATTTCGCTTTAAATGATTATCATCTTCTCATTATCATATACGATTCTGATTTAAATCTGTCACTCCTTCACCCAACACCTAATGATTCCCCCTCGCCCTGACAGCAGATCTGTTCAGCTGACGGCGTCCTAACACAGCCGTGGCTATAATCAGCTCTGTGAGCTGTGCTGCTGAGTATTAACTGTCTCATTCCTGTACTCATCAAACTCTCCAATCGTGCACACTGTAACAAGCTTGTATCTTTTTGGCACTTACGGCTGAGTGACGGACTCTCCCGGAATACAAACGAGGCCCGGCGAGGCCGTGGTCCTCAGCGGCTACAAAGGCGTCCAGTGAAAGCTCTGCGCGTGTTAATGACGGTTCACTGCCACGCCGCTTCAGTGGCTGAGTGGCTGAAACGGGGCTTTGATCTGTGCCCTCTAACTGACTGGTTGGCAAGAGGAGAGGAGTCCTGGGAAGTCAAAGTCAAATTTATCAGGGAAGGACTGTGAAAGTGGAGGACAAACCAACGCACACACACACACACACACACAGACACACACTCTCTCTCTTCTCTTCTATCTGTGTCCCAAATAGCTGGCCAGTAAGTTAGACGGTTCAAATGAATTTCCATGGCCTCTTGGTACTAAATGCAACTGTTTCTTTGAAGCAGTAGTCTCAGATTGCTAGTCAGGTACAGCTTCACAATCAACTTATAACAATATAGATTTTTTTAAATCACAAAGTTATATTCATTTGATAAGTTAGTCTCAAATCCAGAATAAATTCCTACCAACGATTTGTGTCGCGATTGACGAAAATGAAGCTTGGTGCATCATTTATTAAATATTCGGAAGCCATGTTTATTTTTTCTATTGCCAACTTCAAAGACGGACAATTTCTATTTATGTTGTTCATTTAAGCGTGGCTTCTACTTTTCTTCAGCGCTGTTTTCAAGTTGCATGTTATCAGTGATGTTACAGCACGCTCTATTGCAATGGTCTAAAAGGCTCCTTTGTTTTGTTTTCTATGATGGCAAATGTATTAGAAAAACCCAATTGGCATAATTTATAAAGCAACCAGTTCAATCGGGACCAAACATTTGTGTTGGAATAATACAGGATGCAATTTCACCCGATAAACACATTCAAACATGCACTGACTGCTTTGACTAACATTGTTTCTTAAACTTCCCTCGGTTTAGAGATTAATGAGTGTTAAATGTTTGATCCGCACGTGGGGAGCCATGGGTCACCTGAGTCATCTCTCTAATTGGAGAGGCTCTTACTATTATCTGACCAAGGTCTACGACATGCTGGTCTCGGCTCACTGATTAGAATTCTATCAAAGTTGCTTTGAACAGAGGGATTACTATCGCAGAACTTTTATTGTGTGAATGGATCATTTAGCTTTTTGGTTTTTAGCTACTGGCAATTCGAACAAAGCTAAGAGGCCACATCTCTGCCCGGAACGTAACAGAATGACGCTCATACCAAATAAATGCCAACTCTGGACAAAATGATTGCAGCGATTAACAATAGTTTTAGGCTGAATTGTAATTTTTTCACTGTCAATAGTGAGGAGATAAACTGTATCTACTGTATCATTGACTGTATCATTGACCGCTATTGACCATTATTGTCATGAGACCAGATGCGGGATAGTTTATTATGGGGAGTGTTCGCACTCACATAGTTACCTCAAAAAAAAGTCTTTAATTTGAAACCCCAAATCTCTTAAAGCTGCAATGAATCACTGTTAGTACTTTGCACGTGTGCTGTATTCGTAAATTGCTTATAAAAAAAACTTTCCAGCACATATTGGTTTAAAAAAAAAAAAGCATGAACACAACACAGCTCTGAGCAAAACTAATATGAATTGGACATATTCTGTAGCGGATGAAGCATCTGTCTTTGGGTGTCATGGAGTAACGGAAGCTTAATGCTCTGATTCAGAGGAACAGAGGAAGGCGAGTCACAGCTGTGCACAGCTACCATCACCTGGAAATTAGAAAGATGGGATTTTTTTCTCCTCACTTAAACCACGTACACTACAAGTGATACATCCAAATGGTTTACATTAAAGTCATTTATCTAGAATGGCTGACTACTCGGGTGTCGTCGGTGGAGCAACATCAATGTCCTTATATTAAGCATATAATTAATCATATACTTGTTCTGGTATATCCAATAAAAAATTTGCTTATTTTAACAAACATTTCCTAATACAAAGATGGTATACTAAGTCTGTGGTGCTTAGAATTAGAAACAATACCTGGTACGCTGCAGCTAAGCTTGCTTCAGGTATGTGGCCTCCGGTTCAGATGTGCCAGTCATTCTCCTCGTGGATGGAGCCTCTGAGCAGCAACCTTGCATTGACCCCACAAAGTCCCCCAGCTATTTAACAACAAGTCCAATGTAACCACATTGTATACGATGAGATTTGTGGTCAAAGAGACACTGCGGAGACAGGAGCAGGCTGCAGCGCATCATTAACTTCGCTGAGTCCCTCCGTGACTTGTTTGCCTCCTGGACTCTGAGGCGGGCAGGAACGACTGTAGCCGGCCCCTCTCACCTCGGACACAAACTTTTGCCCCTTCCTTCTGGCAGGAGGCTGCGGTCCATCATGACCGAGACCTCCGGCCACAAAAAACAGCTTCTTTCCCTCATCCTTTGGTCTCATAAACCCTGTCTGAGTCCCCCCACCGACACAGACATTGCCCCCCTTTAATTGAACCATCCCCCAGGACAAATTCCTGTATGTGTAACATTCGTGGCAATGAACTTTTCCTTCTGACTCCACTCTTAAAGTGGGGAGCAGTCAGCATCTTCTGGTGATTGAGTTCATAATGGAGTAGTTGATGATAGATTGTTTGCCTATTCTCAGCCTGCAGTGCTCTTTCAGCTCTGGTTCTGGTCTCTCCCAATGCAGGACAGGATGACGGGGCATGGTCCTCCTGTGTGGTACAGCGAGACTGGAGATGTGTGGAATGTATGTGGGTGAGATAACGGGATTTGATTATGGAGCTACCATTGCCCCGAGGGATGACAGGTAATGGATGTGTATGTATGTATGTGTGCGTGTGTCTGGGGGTGTCAGGACTGCATTCATAAGAATGTTATTGCATTTGTGATGTGTGTGACAGTTATTGGGGAATATTTAAATTCTAACTAACTAAAAAAACTCTCAAAACTATTATCACAATACCACTGAAGTGCTAGCACTTTTTAAACCCTGATAGTTTGCGCTGAAATCCTTTTAAATTGTATTTTCTAACACTGCAATTTATTTTACCAGCAGCACCAGCAATCCATTCTTTGTGGATTTGCCCTTTAGTCTTAAGATTATTCCAGACTGCTGAATATTGTGTGTGAGTGAGAGCTAGCATCAAGTCTTAGTGGCAGGCAAAGGGGGGCGATCCAACAGCCAGATCCTCTCTCCAAGTTCACTGATATCACTAAAAAAATCAGACTTTTTACACTGACCTCCTCGGGAAGCCGCTCAACCACTTGTAAAAAGCACAACGCCGTACTACGTTACATTCTGCGGCTCACAGAAAAAATAGATGACGTAAGCTATATATGATCAATGAAGCGTTTGTCAGTGTCCTAACCATGGCGTTCGTAATGCTTCATGTTACTTGATCTTAGTTGACACGCGCTGTGGCATAATCAATGCTGTTGGGAATTTTAAGATGAACCTGAGATTCCCTCCCATGCTGCAAAGCTCGCTGTGTCTGTCTGGCAGGCTCGACAGGAATCTCCCTAGAGGAAGCCCTGGCCTGAATAATTCAGCAGCTGGTGGGAAAAACGATCTTGCTTGGTTCTGCAATCGATCTGATGCGAAAGCAATGCCAGCACTACTTTGTACTCAGATGATCGAGGCAATGAAAAGATATGTATTCAAGAATTGCTGCTATTTGTTTTGTTATTGAAAAATGGGTTAGAAGTCATCATTTTAGTGGAACATCGTGTTCAATGTTGGGATCTTTGAGCACATAAAGCATAATAATGATAATGATGAAATATTATTTTAAAATACAAATGATAAGACAATGCTAAGATGAGGGGCCAGAGATTCATTTAAAAAACATACTCACACACAACGTCACATTAAGTTTAGAGTTTTGCTGCATTGTGTGCAAGCATGAGGCCAAGAACAAAGCCTGTGCTGCATAAATACAATGTTCTTTAGATTCAATCTACACCCACACATTGTGCACCTTGCAGCAGGGAAGTCCTTTCACCCTCTATGCACACATGCATATCAGTCTTTTCTTGGATGTACATTTCGAGGGAATACTGTGTTGGAGACAGTATGGAAATGCGTGCAGTACTTTGATGTGATGTGTTGGGTTCAGACTCTTTACATTGTCAGTCTGTGTAACAATAACGTGTAAATTAACGCATCTGGGACAATTTTTCAAGTGAGTGTTGTTGGCAAGAGCCCTTTTTCATGGTCAAGATAAAATATTAAAATGACTTTTCAACCTGTCTTGAACACATCCCTGGTAATAAATGGCATCTATTTAACTATTGCAAAACATTGATATGCT
Organism: Pungitius pungitius; assembly: GCF_949316345.1. NCBI lineage: Eukaryota > Metazoa > Chordata > Actinopteri > Perciformes > Gasterosteidae > Pungitius > Pungitius pungitius. Next base: position 16,459,623 of record NC_084907.1, on the reverse strand, counting down.
AGTACCAGCACATCCTAACCAACGATATGACTAGAGATATATCCCTCAATCAACTTTCAACTTTTAGCAACAAGGGTGCTCTGTATCATGCTGCATTCTAAGCAAGCCTGTTTTTCTTCAGTCCAATTCGATGCAGAAGATCTCAAGCAGCTGTACACCCCTCACACTACAGAAGCGAGATCCTTTAGGTCCCAGAATAGAATTGACAGTACTCGCCTGTGGCAGCCTTTTTATGCTGACTTTTACTTCGTAAGTTAAGAATGTCATCAGCTCAATATTCTTGAAACCCCCACGACGTAGAGGACCATCCAACGCTAAATTTTGATTTAAAGTCAGCTATGTCTGTCTAATGGGGGCTTCTGTTCTCCATGTGCAAGAGGATCTCCCTTATAGTCTATTTCTGAACTTATCTCTGAGGGGTTCATTTTATTCTCCTCCACTTTCCAACTCTCTCTCTCTCCCTCAGACACACATCCTCCAACACATTTCATCCTCTGTTTTTTTTTTTGTTCTTATATATTTTTTCTCTTACATTCCTGCTCCCTTGATTTCACAAACTCCCCTGTGCACAGAGGCATAGATACACAAACCCCGCCCTGCGCATCTCAAATCTTTTCATCACCTAATTTACATAAGGGAAGTTGTGTTTCAGGAAGTTAGTTTGAAACCCCTTTAGTATTGCCGTTGCAATTAATTATGTAACACACAAATGCAAATCTGGTGACACATTTTATATATTTCCTGTCATAGCTGAAAAGTTTATTCTTGTTCTTAAAGGTATATTTAAGGCTGAAATGTAAAACACTATCACCATCATCACCGTGAAATTTTTCCAATTTCGTACTTTTTCGTTAACTGCTTTGGCAAAAAGGAGCAGGACATTTGTAAAAGTAGTATTTTACAGACAGTGTCCAAACCTGAAGACAAATACTCTTCATTTTCATTTTCATAGTCCTGTTTGGCGGTACAGTGTACTGCTGCAGTTGTGCACCTCAGCTGATGAATTTTGGGTGAAGTTTGCTTCAAATTTAGGGCAGGACCGTTGTTGACTTGGGGCTTATGGAGAGGAAGGCAAATGCTGTGGGGGTGTACTTGACACAGGTTAATAAAAGAAACGCTTTGATGAGCTGCTTTTGTTTCAGCAGACCTCAATACGAATACGCACAGGTTGAGCTCTTGCGGGCTGGGTGTTGGTGTTTGAAGCTGCGGATAATGCATCCTTTCACCTCGCCTTTGTCCCACTTCCTGGTTGAGATTTTTTATACACTCCTTTATGTTTATGAATGTGCTGCGCTGAACATTCGGGCTCCAGGCACCTCAGGATTTGCTTCGATCCCAATTCAAAGGTCTCACAGATTCCGGTTTTACAACATCGTTGCAGGTGTTATCTATTGCTGCTTTGTGGTAGGGTCGGAGTCAATACTCACTCCTGAGCTGCTGTAAGCTTTGTCACTTCACTCAGCACCGGGAAAACAGGGCAAGGACACTCTATTTGTCTTGAGGAACTGCAGCCGCTGGTCCCGGACACACTGCAGAGTGTAGTGTACATTCCCCTGGTAGCTTCAGTGTCCACCCACGCAGCGTTCAGCGACACTCTCTATCTCTCGTCAATACTGCACAGCAAACTCCTTATGCACACACATGCTGGCTCTGCCATTCTCCAAATGAGCTACGGTGCTCTTATAACACAGATTAATTTTGCATTATCCATTTGGGACGTAATCTTTCAAGAGGAAATTGTATTATATCCAATAATTTTTTCCACCTCTGGATGGCTGTTATGTCAAATACCGGTTCTGAGTAGACTGTCTCCAATCACCTTGACTGTTAATTTATTATCTAATTAAAGTGCTTAGCCCTATGTATAGCGCAGGTCCTCATTTAAAACAAGGAGCCAATAAATAAAGGCTAGTTAAAAAAACACATTGAAGGAGGGGGGACATGTAGCCTGTACAGCTCTTGATTAATTATAGTAATAAATTGCACACGATTGATTGCATCAGTAAAGCAAAGTTATGTCAGCTGGTTTGTTTACTTTTTTCCTGAACTTTAAATGATTTAATGATTAAAAAATGCTTGCAATTAAATATTCATTGGCAGCAGTAATTTACACATATATCCAGGAATATATTCTGTTGGCTTTCACTTTTTGGTGATTCTTATTTCGTTTTTTAATTAAGTCATTCTTGTAAATAAGGACTGGTTTCTTTTCTTCACTGCATTGTTAATGCTAATGGATGTACACCATAACATCATTTTGATGCTTCTTTTGAACTTTTACACTTTTTATTTAGATAGACTATTCTCTGAGGGTGCAAATACCATTATCTGTGGTATAATAATTAGTAAATGCACTAGTTGGACCAATCAAGAACGTGTAACAAATGTTTAGTTAACTATATATATTGTCGATAAAAGAGAATATTATGTGACCCGGGTGTCTCTCCCACAAAGTTTGTTCAGTAGCTCATTGTGCAATGTGCAGTGCAACTTCAACCTTGTTATTCACCTCCCTGGGGGAAAAAAAGGAATTTTAAGTACATAACCATGGTAACATGAGCTGCTCATGGATCATGCGTAACATAAAATCATGTTAAAGTTATTGGGTCCAAATTATTAATCCATCTCCCTCCAATTATCTCTCTGGAAAGATGTCAAAAACACTCCCAGAGGAGCAACCCACATAAAACTCTGTTTCTGCCTCAACTATTGCTATACACAGAGGAACATAGTTTACAGAGTGGGATGCATAGTGGGCTTTCCATCATACATTATTAGATAAGAGATGTAATGTATTGATACGGCAAATGCGGACCATCGTCAGTTGCTCACATGAGATCATGAAGATCTCAAGTAAGAAGTAACTGTTGTCCTGAAATGTTTTCCTTGGATAGTAAGAGGTACTGAACCAATAGAATACATCAACTTTCACTCAGCTGCAATATTAAGCGACGTGATTTTGTTTCCAGAAAATCTTTTATCACATAATTGTAGTACTGTATTGTACATGAGTGAAAAGATTCGCTTTAGTTGACATGTATTACGAGCTGAGCTGAGATAAAACTGTCTTTATTTTATACACCGTCTGCGGTTTTGTTGTTTGTTGTTTCCAGTGTGCAGGAAAAAATTCAATGGACTTCTGGAACAAAGGGGAGAAAGGGAGGGAATTCTACAACAATTGGTTGGATGTTACCATCACCTGCACAAAGACACACACACACACACACACACACACACACACACACACACATAAACACACAATCACAAGTTTCTGTCAATCACAAGGCAGCCACTTCTTAAAGCATACCCTCCTTTATTGTCTATTTTTCTCTGAATGGCACCATCATTTCATAGATGAATATCATGCTGTTGTGAAAAAGACAACAATTGATGCCATAAACACAATGTTAAAATACAGTTGTATGATCTTTTTCTCATTGAAAGGTTTTCCAGTCTGTTATCACACAGTAAGAAATGTCTTTTGATGTTTAGCTAATACAAAATGTCACTAGGTGTCAACCATTGTTCACACTGGCTCGGGTTGCTTTCTCATTTATTGGAACAGGTGATAGGAAACACAATCTGATGCACTCAAAGCAGCTCTTAAAATAAAAATAATAAATAAAAGGTCTTTATGAGGAGGAATGTGGGATTCAGAAACCAAACAGGGATTGCTGCAGCCTTTGGGATCGTTAGGATCTGTTTGAGGATGGAAAGGGACAAATAAGTGAAATTGTATTTTGGACAGTGGGGCGGAATAAAAGAAAGCTTCATTTGTTGGAGACTAAATATTATGCATTTAAGCGTGATAAACTGAGAATGGAAAGATTTTTTATTCCTTACGTCCTCGACTGGAGTTTGAGGACAGCCCGTGCAATATAGCTGATAAGAAAAAAAACACTTTGTATCATCAAATCTTTTTCAATTTAGATCAGATTTCAATAAAAGACACTTTTGCCTGGAACTGTCTATTCTGCGGCCACAAATTGAATCGCTGCAACTCTTCAATCTCAGAACTTGAGTATCGTCTCGGTAACTTTAAACAAGAAATAAAAAATGTGTGATTTTAAGATTCATTTTGTTATGAACATCTCAACTCGCTCTTGAGAGACCGTTGAAGGAAGAAAGAACACAGATGCAGAGAGAAGATCAAAACAAATAGATGGCAATAAAAAAAAAAAACACTATCTATAACTGGAAAAAAAAATCTATGACTGGATAAATTGACGCCGTAAATGAAACAGGAAAAGAAAACGAAAACAAAAAGCAAGAGATGTGAACGTTGGTTGGGATCCCGAGTGACGGCTCTCATGCCTGTGCAGTGTGCAGTGACTGAGCGAGCCAAAGAAAGCACGCAGGGTAATAGAGTTGTGTTCACAGTAGCCTCTGGCTGGCATAATGAAAAGGTCGCGCGAGCATGATGGAGGTGCAGCACAGACACTCGAAACATGAGAGGTAGTTGATAGATCGAATTATAGACAGCGAAAAGAGAAACATGGATAAAGGAGGGCAATGGATGAGCTATTTTCAGTGAGGCGTTGACTGCTGTGTTGGTATCTATATACATTTATTTGTACTAGAGGCGTGGTTGTTTCCTGTGGACTGTCTCCGGTATAAAAACACTTTATTTGCATTGTCATTTTTGATTTGATTAAGTAATTTGGTTCTTTTCAGTTTGTCCCCACTTGACTCCAAATAACATCTTAATTTGCCAAACACGGTATTCACTTGAACTAACATACTGATTCAAACTCTATTAAAAGCCATGGAAAGTCAATCTCAATGTAGCAACTTGTAGTTACACTGTGTAAAGGTTGTGCACATTAACATTCACACTCGACAAACACTCAACAAAATGTTTAGTGTATTTTAAGAATGCCAAAATGCTCCGTTTTCCAAAAGATGTTGTCTCTAAAGGGCCCCGTAGCTCACCATGCCACGTTGAAAAACATCATTTTGCAAACAGGAAGCTGTGATACAGTGAAGCTGTCAGACAGTCTGAAGTTCTGAAGCGAGACTTTATTGATCTGCTTGATCACTGTCGGCTCGGTCACGGCTGAGGTGTTTATCAGTGGCCCTCTTCCACCTGCCAGAGCAGGAGATGAAAGATTCAGCAGGCTGTTTGCACTGAACAAGAGGCTGTAACCTGCATCTACTGACCATTCGGTACATTTCTATCAACAACTTCTTCCTTTTTTTTGGGGAGTGCAGGCCCCTTTTCAAGGGAAGAAAGAGTTTGCCTGAACAACAACTTTTTACCTCTAATCAATTTTTTTTTTTATGCATCATCCGGTGGCTCCCAGTCCCAAGGACAAGAGACCAGAGGAGTGTACACCAGAGATAAGCACACAACCTCGCCGTGGAGACCTTCAGGGAAGGATGCGGCCACCCACCTAGGAGACAGACTCTGATCCCCAACTTTCTCCACTTGAAATTGCCTTGTTGTTGAAATGTGCTTTACAAATACATTTATATCAAACCGAGCCACCTTCTGCCGTTCAGCAAATCTGTCATTTCGGTTCAATCTGCCATGATCGTGAATCGTGATTCAAATAAAGTCCTATATTAAATTAATGAAAAAGAAATTTTCTCCCAAAAAATATTTTTTTTTTGTTCATATTGTTTCAAACATTATTAATTATAATTATAATTTTTTTCTTCTTTTGTCTCGCACATTCACAATTGTACCACACATTTAGAGAAAGACAGAACTTCACAGATTGGTGAAAGAGACCCATGGCAATGAACTCTTTAGTCTTTGTCCCCGCGTAGCACAAACATATGATTTTCTGTCTTTAACCTTTGCTGTATATCAATGCAGCAGCAGGCACCAATCACGCCCAGCTTCAGAGAGTTCATTTGAATTGTGGTCTCTGATGGGCTTCCCATCAAAACAATGAATTCTTGCTTTAGCCGTCATAGTCACCACGTACGTATTTACTTACTATTTGAAGGTATTACAATTCACATATGTTCCTCTAATAATCTATTCAATAACAATTGTTTAATGTAATAGTTTGTTGTTTGTTTCCCCAGAATTATGTTGACTTGGATACCAAGGCTGTGAGGTTACACTGAATGTGACCACAAAGGGGAGGCGTGGTGGGCGTTTGGAGGCCATTTCAAGAGATGAGCTTTCTGTAAACATGCAGCTATGCTGCTAATCAGGCAGCGTTTGTACCACATCCAAACCCTACAATTATCTGAGCTAACGTGCCTGCTGTCCAGCTGATTTTTTTTCAATGAGCCCAATTATACTCCTGCGTGATCATGTTAGTCCCTAAAGTGGACATTTCAATTCACGTAAGACCAAACGTGCAGTGAATTAATAAAATGACCTGTTGTGTGAACTGATGAATCACAACATAATACGACTTTATAACGGCAAATTAGAGATTTAGGGCATTCAGTAGATCTTAGTATACATTTGGGGATTACTGAGCAGTTTCCAGCAGACAACCATTGCAATTTTTTTTTATTATTCAAGGCTTTAAAACAACACACACAGCTGAGCTGAATCTCAAATAAAGAACCACGGTCCCACCTTTCGGATGATTTATACCACTACTCTGTGACGTAGCATGTTGACATGCTATCTACCAGTAAAGACCGCCCCCCCTCCCTAAAAAAAGAGTTAAGTGATGTCTTATCTTAGACATACAGCACAACAACTTCATCTACGCTTTAATCTCCTGCCACACCGTAAAACCAGTTTTAAGCAGCACACGGAGATATGTTGATTCAACCAAATGGGTGTATTGATTTGAACTTCAATCATTCAGTGCGTTCTCTCTCCATGGATGTGCCCTGGCGCTGCTTCGCATTCCCCTCAGCGTCTGGTCACGATGCCCCGTTTATCTCCGTGGAACGTGATCTCCGAGCGGATATTGTAAACAGAACAACTAGATGAAAACAAGGCTTTGTGTGGGACAACGTACACACAAGGGTTTGTTCATCATCCTCTGAGTGTTTGGAGGACCATCTTTTGTCTTCCTCTTGTGTTTAATTTAAAGTCACACTGCCACCTGCTACTGTGTTTTTTTTTTTTCTTGAGCTTTTTGCCAGCTGCGATGTCATGATGCCAAATGTGGGAGGAAGAGGGGCTCGATACTAATTTAACAGTGTAAAGTTTCGTTTCTTGTCACGTGGATCTACAATCAGAATAGTAGCAGTAGAGCTTGAGAAAGGCACGGGTGAAATGTGATGCAATCCAGCGAGCTACCGAAACTCATACAGAGACGATTTTAATACATATAAATCATGTAATTTTACCAACAAATGGTTTTCAATTAATCGCTTCAGACATTTACAAGAGGTTCTGTATTTCAAATGTTAATGATCTTTTTCATTGTTTTTCAGAAACCTTCTGGATAAAGACACATTCTCAAAGTCAGATCCATGTGAGTATGCCGTAGTCACTCTGGTTTCGGATGTGGGTCCGTGTTCTACTGTATAAGAATTCTTGAACAAATCGCTCCCATTCTTCTCGTTTTTTGTGGCTATTGAGTGCTGTGATTTGGTAAAATCTTTGTTTTGCTCTGGGTACCATGGTTGTTTGTTCCCTGAACTGGAGCTAAACCGCTCACATTGATTTCCTATTGGGAATCTGCCTGCAATTCTCTGATTATCTTTTTTTTCTTCCTTCTCTTTCACGACATTTGTCCATCTGGTCCTTGTTTCTACAGTATGCGTGCTTTATACTCAAGGTGTTGAAACCAAACAGTGGAGAGAGGTGAGTGTACACACACAAACATTCAAAGGACATTTGCTTATGCCCAATTAAGTTCTTGCTTATTTCGCTGTGGATTTGTCGTAATTTAGTGTGTTTATGTGTTTAGTGGGGCTCCAGATGAGACATTTTTGCTCTGCTGTTTTCCTTTCACTGTGCGCATGCAGCAGTTGGCCTCAACACTATGTTAAAGCTGTTCAGGCATCATTTGTCTGAAAATGGCAGGATATATATATATATATATATATATATATATATATATATTCTAATTGGATGCTTTAGCCAACGTAGAAAAGCCTCAGTGTAATAATCAATATGTGGACACTTTGGGGACTAAACATCTTTTTAAAGCTATAGCTCTTACTGTGCCTACATGCAATCCATGCATTACTGCCCGCCCTTTCTCATTATCCGATTATTATGTCTGTTTGCCCATTTGTTATTTTAAGTAAAAAATTAATGTTTAACAAAACATTAATAAACGACATTTGCATTCATTTGTATTTATTTACATTCCTGCCCTCTCCGGTAACAAGGGGTAACTGAATTGATACCATAACTACAACTAAACGTTTTTATTAAATCACGTCAAATGTACCACTTTTAAGAATTAGGCTGGTGGTATTGTATTTGTCCATAAACTTACACGTCAGCTTAGAAAATCTTTGCACTGATGTTTTACTTTATTATTTTAAAATTGGCTAGTGTAATACATTTTGTTTCAGTCTTTCAAAGAACGTCCGCTCCTCTTTATATGTATGACCTCCTTATATTATCTATGAATTATTAATATTAAAAGTATTTTCTATCAGTATTTTTATTACTTATATATCCCTGCAAATTTCATTTTTGCACAGTATTTACAGCCAAAATATATTTCTTTTGTCCGTGCTAATGCACACGTTTCAATAACAGAGTATTCTTTTGTTGATGTTAGCCCGCAAACCTGACAGCCACACTCACCAAACAATGCAACATTGTCAATAATCCAAAGACACGGTCAACTGTGAATGTATAATAGATCACAATTTAATGGAATGTATATGGATTTATAGAGTCAGATGACCCTCATGAGAGCAGATGACTGAGTGGGCTTTCATTGAAATATCGGTTAGGATATATGTGTGAGTATGTATGCATATGGACACTTAAAGGCGTATGCATATGTTGAGATCTTTCTAGCATAAAACTCTCTTTCACACTCACAAAAGGCATTTTTTTTAAATAAGTATAGTATTATTACTTTATTCATCATGTTCCCTGACTGAGTTGTAAAAATAGAAACATTTAAAGTTGCTTGCAGGCATAAGCCATCTCATCCCAATCCTATTGTTGAGGTGAGGGGCATTGATGCGGCTCCAGGTGACTCAGGCCAAACACTCATCAGGGACATCTGATTCATATTTTCTGACAGGACCCTCTAGCATGCTGGTGATGACCTCCACCGCTTCCACAAGTCCTCTCTCTATATGCAGCTCCTTGATTAGATCTATTTTGCCTCGCAGAACTAAATAATCTGTGCACATTCCACTTTTTGGCCACCTCCAAGGCTTCACTCTGCTGGGAGAATGCTCTCTGGGTGAATTTACGCTTGCAGGGTTTTTTTATGGTCCACAGCTCGTTTACCGTGAGAGATCAGTACATTCAATGAAGCGTGAAAGTGTTATATAACTCTTAACCTTGTCACACACACTGAATGAAACATGCTCCTCAACCGCTCTCCTCTCTTCAGTATATCCTTCTCTGTGCTTCAAAACCTTCTGTTTTATCAAAAGAGAAGTGGAGTGGAATTACTCAAAACCCTGTCATCTTAAAATTAGTCTGTTATGAAAAATGACCATTTAGTAATGAATAAAGAGTAAGTTAAACAAATTGTAATGCATTAGGGGAGAGTGGGGTGATTTGAGCCAGAGGGGAAGTAGATCCACCCCCTGTTTCTGGAAAACCATAGAAGAAATTGATCATGTGACCACATCATTTTGAACCCTTTGACTTATCCAAAGAAGCAAGATACATGGCCTGTGAGGTAAGCACATTTTCGCTCAAAAAAGTTTTTTGTCCTTTAAAAGTCTCATTTTTAAAAAATATTTTTTGATTGTAGTGTTCAAAAATTATAGACAAGTTTGAAAACATTTCACACATGTTTTAGTGCTTTAGCAGGCTACACAATGAGTCTATAGAGTTAGCATGATGTTAGCTCTCAACTGCTAAATCATGCTAGTTTTTTCAAACGTTTTCCCCCTAAAGGCACAACTTACCCCGCACCACGGCAAAGTTGTACCACAAGCCCACATTTTTATCTTTTTTATTACATCCTGAAATACATGTACATCCTTAAGTTGAACGAATTACTGTCATGGCCTCACTTTAAAGTCACTTTGAGTAAAAATTGGCACAACTCACCCCACTTTCCCCTATATTGGCTCTCTGAAAACACTCATGGCGTCGATTAGGTCATCATCAAGGAGAATTCAGCTAAACTGAACTTATTAGACCATTTTCCATCTTATTCGACCATTCTCTCTCTCTCTCTCTCTGTGGTGTGAATAGCCGACTTAAGTCACACCATTGTCATCCTCTCTCTGTGAACACAAGATTCTTCCTCAGTCTGATTTCATATCAGCACCATGTTATAGTTTGCTGTACATGGCGCAGGGAGAATTAAATTCAACGTTGGCATAGGAACTAAAGGACATTCAAACGGAACCAATCCCCAGATGTGATTCACGCGTGCTCTATAATAGAAGATGATTAAATCTTTTTCAGGTTTCGAAACAAAAAAGAAATCACCCCCTATTTCCCACCTCTCACCCACAGCGCGTTTGTACGTTTTTTCTGTCTCTGTACTTGAGTGAGATGTCCACTTTTCAATATCAGGCACTGCGGGTCTCTACTGTAACTGTTGCTACCCTGATGATTTCACTCTTCCATGTGTAGACGTACATATGCCTGTGTGTTAGCTGTCAGCTGGTGGGCCAGCTGACGTTTGGTTACCCGGGTCCACGGCGCTGCACCTGTGTGCACATGTAGAAGGTGCCAGATCCTCATTAGCCGGCTCCGGCAGCCGCAGTATCTAATGAACTCTGCAGCGCGGCTTTGTCTCCTCCTCTCAGCGGGGAAATCACATTATGGAGCTCGTCTTCACCAACACCCGCCTCTGTGCTAGCATGCGCTCACAGCCTCATCAACACCTCGGGGTCTCTTAGAAAGAATGGCTGGTTCAAAGATTCAACAATCGGTGTCCTTTTCCTTACTTTTCGTCCTCCCTGGTGTTAAATTTAGATTTTCAGACAGTGAGTTGACACAGAGAAAGATATGACCTTTAAACAACCAAAAGGTGTTCAAAGCGATAAAAAAGTGTGTTTTTTTGTAGCATTTGAGTTGTCCTAATTGCCCACATTTATTGATTTTGTCATGTTCACTGTATTCATTAGAATGGAAGGGTTTATTCACACATCCACCAACACTGGCGGTCTACATTATGGAAAAACCAGATTGATTCCTTGTGAATGGCCATTGTTGATTGACATAGACTTTGGCAGCTTTCCAATAAAGCCGGGCTCTACTCAGTTGTAGTTCAGTTGTATGATTAGATCCTTATTGTCACTGCAGGGAAGAGACATGAAACAGCAACTATGTGATTCCAATAAGTGCCTGAATGAATCCTCACTGAGGCAGTTTTAATCGAATTAAGGGAGGATTAGAATTAAGACTAATTCATTAAAATGAATGGGATCAGGTTAATGAAGAACTTGTAACTAGGGAAAAGGTGATCAATTATTGTTATGAAGACTGGAATGAATATCTTTTTCCTTTTAAAGAAATTCATTCAGCACATGCAATGCTGTAGGTAGTAGGATAATCTGTCACCATTCCTGGATGATTGAATGAATACCAATACCAATAACTAGTTAACAATATGACACTCACGGTCTTAAGCAGTTGCCAAGTAACGAGTTCCTAGAATACACCAACTGCTACCATCTATCTATCTAAATATTTGACAATTTGATTATATTGTGTATTCATAGTGTAATTCCAGGAGGCTTTATGATGTAAATAATAATATATATTATGTATATATATCAGGAGTTTTAAATAGGAAATAGCATATAATCTTTTACAGTATAAGCATGTGCAAATGCTGGGTCTTGGCCTGCCTTTTATCTGGCGTGTTTCCTTGCTTTGGGAGTGAGAATCGCACTAATTAGGCGGCCTTAATCACTGCGTCCTCCCCATCTCCCTTCCCACTCTTTTCCCACTCCCACTTTTCACCCTCCTTTCCTGAATAAACCACCCGCTCCTCTTTTGCCCCCCTTTTTTTCATACTTCTTGTTTTTCAAGTTTTTCTCTCCGCCTCTCCCGACACACTTACCTCTTTCCTTATCTCTTTCTCTCTGCGGGGTTGATGAGTGGGTTATCCTGCTGTAATTAATGTGGGGGAGCGGTGAGGATCAAGGAAGCAGGAAACGCACTGTAGCTTCTTCCTCAGCAGACCAGCAGCATATGAAAGACCCTCCATTAATCAAGCTCGTGTGTGTGTGTAAGCATGTGTGATGAGCGAGAGTCTGAGAAAGAGAACAAAAAGAACAAAAACACATTACTTGTGCAAGGTGACAACAGCATTCTCACTGTATTTATTTATTTATTTAATGATGTCTTGTGGTCAAGTTTCAATTTTCTCTCCTCTCCCATCTGTCTTTCACCTTCCCCAGTTTGGAAGAACAGAAGTCATAGACAACACCCTAAACCCAGACTTTGTTCGAAAGTACATCCTAGACTACTTCTTTGAGGAGAAGCAGAATCTTCGCTTTGACTTGTGAGTGATTTCCTTTGAAGGCGTATCAGCATTGTATTTTCTCTCCTGCTCTCTGTCTTCTTCGCTGTGATTTATTTTCGCACCCATAGTTCTATCTCATTGAGATCCCTTCCTTTATTACACCGTTAAGAAGCTGCCCCCGAACAGCAATACCCACCGTTGCCCTGATAAGAGCAATATATCAATTGTTTGGAGGGTGTTGGTTCAAATGTTTCATCCTGTCTGTGTGAGGAATGCAGTACCTGCATGAGTCCTCCTCTAAAGAAGGCTCCATGCATTAGCTCGCCAGGCTAACTAGGTAGCTTGTTACCTACAGGTAAACAAACCGGTAACTACATGAGGATCACAGGTTTCATTTGGATTCTATAGAAATAAAAAAAAACACCATCTCTCACCGCTCCTTCCATACATTTACCCTTCACAGCCCCACTTTATAGCCTAAACAGCTATCCCACTACACAATTCTTAAATTTAACCACCCAACAACAACAGCATCATTTGATCTATTTGCTTCATTTGATAGTAATAACTTTGTAGTTCATGCAGCCTGAATAATCTCCAGGCAAACAGGATCTATCGTTTAATTGGATGTTTAATCTTGGTACATTAGATAATAGCCTCCATTTCCTTCACTTTCATGGATTTTTTTTCACATGCAAATAAGATCAGGTCCGGCACTCATTATCATAGAAGAGGGAAATAGGTCTTGTTGAACCCTTCCCCAATTGCTGTGCCCCTCCTACCTAGCATCTAAAAAGATACTAAGATCTTTTTTATCTCGCCTCATTTTGAATTTGTGTGATGTTTGATGTGTGAGACGTCCCTTTCTTTCTCTCATAAGTGAACCCACCTGTTTACATGCTATGGGTTTCAAATAAGTATTAATTTCCTTCTTCCTAAGGTTTTATACTCGTTCTATTTCTCTTATATTACACTCATATAATTTTGCTGACACAATTTAAAATGATCCTTGAAATAATCCTCTAACCAATAAAAAAATCATGCCTGTATACATCCAGAAGTGCCCACTTAAATATGAGTGTCTTCTACAGCTTCTGAAATAAACAAGGCTATTATCTTATTTCTTTACAGGTATGATGTTGACTCCAAAAGCCCCGATCTGTCCAAACACGTGAGTGAGCATACTTGAACCTTGAACCACAGATAAATGGAGGCTAATTTTTAATGAAATCTGAATAATGGCTTGAATGAAATTAAGAAAGTAAATATTACTTGAAAGCAAATGGTGTTCAAAGAATAGACTCTTTATCAGTGGTCTTTGTGGCAATGTTTTAATTGGGTGTTGTCCGCCTCATGATTTCATCTTGATGAAATAAAGCAAACCCTTTTATCACTCAAGTATCCAAATGCAAATATGTATTTTTCTTCTTATTCAATGTCTTTTAGACGTTAACATGTTCTAGTTGATGCATTGCACCAGAGATAGGATTATGCTATTTCTTTTCAGTTGCTTAAATGATTCTTATATACTTCTGTGTGCAATTACTTACTGTATAGCTTACTGTAAGGCCAAGGCCTTAAACCGTAACGTTACATTTGAACCACTGTAGTACATTTCATGATATTTTTGGTTTCACGCGAGGAAGATAAGTTGATTTTATCCATACGTCTCAAAACAAAAGTACAAAATAATCAGTTTTGATGATTATTTGATGCATTTGGATGAGCAGGGTTTGCATTTTTTCATCAGTGCGTTTAATTCTACTGGTGTGCATCGGGTTTTAGTTCTCACACAGCATGTTGTCGCCCCGCTCTCACCCCGCTATCTTGAGCAGTGTCAGGAGTGCTAGGTATTCGGTGAAGTGTTTGTATATGATGTGCTCTGTTGTTATTGTTGTTGTCATTGCTGTTGTTGCTGCTGCTGCTCAACCTTTCTGGAAGCCCGCAGAACTCAACGTAGGTCCCAGCATCTCTCTCACTGCACTGACGCTGCATGGCTGCTGTCTCACATTAATGATCCTTTCCTCAGGCGGAAAAATGGGGACTAATCACAAACAGAAACTGAGAGGACAGCCGACCTGTCTGTGCAGCTCTTAACAGGCAGCCACATTATGACAATAAATATCCAGTCATTGTGTCTTGCAGCAGCTTTTGTTTTGTAATATAATGAAGATGGTGAGATTTCACAAGCTCTTCCGTGTAACATTAAGCATTAATCGGTGGGCAGCAACTTACTAAAAAGAAACACACCACAGCCTGATGATGCATTATTTAGTTTTTGCCTGTGTGTCAAGGCCAGACTTAAGGATTGTTGGGTTTGGATTATCCCACATTCGTGCAGCGATAAAAAAATAAGGATTGTGGCAAAATTTGAAACCAAATACACAGTATGTTTTTTTTTTGTGTCAGTCTTTGGGAGTGTAGTGTAGCCGATCAACGCTGATACTGAGAGACTTTGTCCAATTAGAGACTAGAGCATGACTGAAAATATGTCACTCTGTCTCTAAAAAAGCTCTACATCAATGCCCCAAACTATAAATCATGTTTGTTTCCATTGTTCATGGTGCTGTGAATTCCTCCAACTTTGCCCATTTGTCAGTAATCCTTCACAATTCATTAAACCAGTGGTTCCCAACGGGTTGGTCACAGTCCACCACCGTAGTCTGTTTTGAAATCAACTCCTAGAGTCTGGAGTCTGCTTTTATTCTGAAGTACCCTTCCTAGCGAGGTACTGCAACGTGCATGTCTGTAGTACCAGGAGCCCATTGATGCCAGTCTCGTGTCAAAGTGATACAACAAGATCATGTGAGAAATTAAACATGACCCAAAAATCAATCTTGACAGGCTTCAAGTTGTTACTTTGTATCCAGTAAAGACAGAGCGTGGACCCATGTGTGTGCTGTGAGGACCTGCTGGCAGCTACAGCCGTGGTTCGGGTGTGCTCGAGCCCATTGATGCCACTGTTCTTTTTTTAAAACAACAATGGCAGCTCTCAAAGGGGTCGTCGTATATCCTACAATAGCATCAGATTTTTCAGAACCGGAATATTTTTTGAAGCAAAGAACAGCTCTGAATTCCTTGGTTTTTTTTTGTTGCTCTCTTTGTGCTTTTGATTCAAAGATGGTGCTTCCAATCACTGCATATTTTTTGAAAGTGCTGAATAGATTACAACGATGACTTCTCACGATAGTGTCAAAGTGCGTTTTCCCTTTAAACTGTGCATCTCTCCTGTTCAATTTTTTTTAGGTTTGGTTGTAATTTGTCATTTTATGCTTAACATCTTACCTGAATAAGCCTACATTAGTTGAAACTGCTTTCACAATAGTCTATTTTTAAAAAGTCGGTTTCACTCTTTTTCTCCGAGGAGGATAAATGCATGTTCCTTTTGAAAAATAATGTTGTTTATTGATCAAGATCGAAAGCTATTATCTATTTTCAAGTTCAAGGAACATACACAAACGTATGTTAGAAACTGTTAACTCGCTCTTCTCCCGTTGGGAACCACAGCATCCAACCATGCTTCCCTTGCACACATTGAGAACTTTGATGGCAGTTCAATAAACTTCACAAGTCAAACCAAAACTGGATACAATGAAACATTGTTGAGCAGAGCACAGCAATGGTGTCTTAGAGAAAAGAAAATATTTTCATAGCTAACATCAAGTTCCTGTTCTTTGCAGACATATTTACAATCTATGACTTACCCAGCTCCTTTGTTGACACGATATGTTCTTCAAAAAAGAAAATGAAAGAATCTCTTTAGGGGAAATATGTCAATGAACAACATCTCTGACATGAAAATGTGAAGGAGCATGAACGAGCATGCTTCCTTTGCATAAAGAAATTTCTCATTTTCATGATTTCCTTTGGTAGTACTGTAGTTTTTAGTTTTCTTTCCACTTCACATATTCACCATGTACCGTTTCCTTTCATTTCTTTCCTCCAGGACTTTTTGGGTCAGACGTTTTGTACTCTGGGGGAGATTGTTGGATCACCTGCCAGTCGACTGGAGAAACCACTGGGGTGAGTAACATTTAAATGCCCCTGAATCCAAAAGTGGCTTTGAAACAACACTCTGTGCTCATGGTGGAATTAAGACGGAAGAAAGATTCTTCGGAGCCAATTACAATGGCCACGCTCAGGTTCTTCGATTTAGCTTCATTTGTGCTGAGAGTTAGGTTCACAGGGACAGTGTAAGCCCTTCATGGGCAGGAGGATGAACAGTAAACACGCTGGTTATTTAGCAAAGAATAGATCAAACAAAGGAGGATTAGATGAGAGGGGGAACAAAATATCCTACACATGTTTTCCTTAGATAATTATTGCCATTAAAGAAAAATGTTGAAGAAAAATTGAGCAAAATTACCTAAATTACAGCCCATCTTCTCAGCTTGTGCACTCCCGCAGAAAAATAGTGTTAATGGGATATCCTGTAATCTGTCTTTATACATCCATCACCCATCATCACCATCATTATCATTTTGCTGGGCTCTTGTGTAATTCAGGGGAAGTCATTTAGATGTCGCAGTCAGTAAGATATATTATTTCTATATAATAATTTCTATAATATCATTTGGTAGGTTTGGGAATTCTTGTATTTTTTTCATTTCATTACTGTTTTTCATACATGTTTTTGATCCTGTTTTGTTCCATGTCAGTGGAAACTTTACCCCGTTGATGCTGTAATCCCTTAAAGTTTCCCGCCGCGGGACTAATAAAGGATTATCATATCTTATCTTATTGTATACCGGTTCTCAGCTCCGGATATTTTATCGTGGAGAATATTAAAGGAGAGAGCTTATATTATACTTTGATTGATATTATTACAGCATTAATATTCAACTTGTGAAGTTAATTTAATTTTACTTTTATTGGTTAAAAACAAACAAAGTTGATTTTGGATAACTTAGCATATTTACATATGTATTCATCCCCATATTTGTCTTATTTTTACAATTTAATTATATTATATTTCTTTCTCACAATTCTATTTTAATTACTGATATTGAATATTTGATATAAGTCTCAGGAGGACAGTGGCTTTGATTCAAGTCCTCCTATTATGAAAATGTCTCCTGTTACTCACAACTTCACCAAGTCTTCTATCGTAATACTGTAGGTATTCAAACACAAATATGAATACGTGAATATTCTGCAAACCTCCAACAGTGCAGGGAGGGACACATATACATGCAGTGTTAAGCCTAGATACTGATTGCTATATGTGCAGGGCTAAAAGAGGATTTTGTGGCGCAGAGGCCTGCAGAAGAGGGAATATGCAACTATAAACGCATCTCTGAAATCTCAACCACACCGGATGAATCCACAGTCCTGCATGAAAACATCTATTATTTTAAAGCTATGTGAGAATTTTTTAATTATTTGAGTTTGCAACAGTACAACTGTAAAGTGTACATATCAATGTTTCCTTTAATGTTACATCACATATTAGATATGAAATAACATGGAAATAATGTAATTCATATTGGCACACTCAACATGGAGCTTACCAGTAAAGTCTGTTTTGCCCTCCAGCACCGATGATGACACAGTCAAAAATCTGTTGTACAAATATTTTGGGGTGTGTTTTCAATGTAGTTTTTGTACTACCTTACTTAATGGTGCAATAAGTAGTGCAAATATAAGTGAGTGTTGAGCTTCTATATTGAGAGCATAAACCTTGATAATGTTATTACAAATTTGATGTGAAACCATTTCTTTTAGTTCAGAATCTATGTGTCACGGAGTCTCAGAGACAGGGGACAGAGAGGACTCAAACTCAGATTTCCAAAACAAAAATTCTTTATTCAAGTAATGCCTCGGGGCTAACAGGGACCAAGAAACAGACAACCAAAAGACTCGCCTAAAAATGACTAACGAACCAACAGGAGAAAAGGGACACACACGGTCTAAATACACTTGGGGGTTGCAGGGGATTGGACACAGCAGGAAGCCATCAGGGACAATGCTGAATATCACAACAAAAAGCACAACAGGGCAGGAAGTGAAGTTAAACCGGGTGCACAAAATAAAACAGGAAGAAAAAACACTGCTTTATTATGTATGCTTACAATGTAAAACATATCGATTGCCAAATGACACATGTTTAATTTAAAACAATCCCAAACTGCTTTGCCAAACTCTATTCTTGAGGTAGCCTTTAGTCTTTCTTGAAAGACAAAGGAAGTGGACAGTCTCCAAACTGTCTCCATCGCAGACAGTACATTATCAAATCCTTTTTTAACATCATATTTATTTTTGGCCGTTGATGATTAATCATAGAATGTAATGTGTTTATGTTTGACATGGTTACAACTGGTTTTGGTGGACATGGGGAAACATTTTCCACAATTCAAACGCTGTCAGATGTTAACACCCAGTGTCATTACGTTCAGGTCTACCAGTGAGATTATGCGGCATCTTTATTTTGTCTCTGGAGGAGAACTGAGAAACACACTGAGTGCCCTTAAAACAAACACACAAACATGCACGCACACAAGTGATGCATTGCCCTGGAAGTGCTACCCAGTGGAGTTTGTTTTCATGTTTCTTTGGAAATGAATGTGATTTATTTTTCATTGCTTGGAAATGTCAAAGGCATCTGTCTCTAAGCTGTGCTGAGCCAATGGGAGAATGAGCATCTATTTGTTTTTCAGGTTTATCTCGAACCATTTCTCTGCTTCTCTCTCTTCAACTGGACGTTAATGATAATATAATATGAAATTATCACTTAGACGTGAGGGAAGAATTGTTGAGTAACGTTAGGCTGTTTTGAATTATTGGTTAAAGTGACACCAATTCTCAACAACCTTGACATGGGATAAGTCTTCCCTTCTCTTTGCATCTAAGCATAAAATGAATGTAAACACACGAGTACAGCGGTACATATAATTGATTTAATACAGTTTGTCTCTTAGTTAAATGGTGTATGACTGCATGCAAGTGTATTTCATTTTTCTTCATGGTCTCTTCTCTCTCTTTAAGAATAATGACTTTAATGTTCCTGAAATTGGTGGCGGATAATTAGGTAGCATCGGATTTTCATTATAGGAAAAGAATGTCTCCTCAAGGAATGGAGCGTTTGAGCAAGATTGAAGGGTAGAGAAAAGGTGACATCAATGACTATTCAGACAGTGTTTGTTGGCAGAGACAGTCACGCTGCTGAAGATGAGCATAATTGCTAGATTGTACACAGAAGGACAACATAACAAAGCATTAAAGTGGAAAATAAGCCGTGAAAACAGCATCAAATATTCAAACAACTTGCTCACTATAAAACCTTCTTTTGTCATATTTTGCTGAGTAAACTGACACATAATATACAGTATATATACAATATACAGCAAAGACACTTTTGATCCAGTTTGAGATATATATACGTTTCATGCCAATTTGAAATGTTATACATCAATAAAGTTGCTGTAAGTCGTTGTAACTGTTGAGACTGTGAAAATATATTGTTAGAAAGAGAGAGAGAGAGAGAGAGAGAGCTTCCGTCAAACAAGACGTTTCATCCGAACATCAAAGGCACTCTGCTCGTTTATGATTGCTTCAGATTTTACAGTCATCTCTTGCCACAAGCCTCAAATGCATATTTTGTAAGAGATCATCCTCTTGTCATTTGTATTTACACTGAAAAAAACATTTAATATGACAAAGCCACCTGCAACATAGCAGGCAATTTTCATTGCTCCCTCAAACTACTGATACTAAGTCTTTGACATTTAAACTGCTATTTATAAAAAATAGAACATTCCGTGAAAATATGCATTAAAAGAGATGTCATGTGTTATGCAAAATTACTATATTTAATTAGTGCGTAGCTGTATGCATATCTACACCATGATGTGCAAATCATTTTCAGATTTCATATCCTGAGCAGTCATCTTATCTCAGCTGACATGTCATACACACAACTTATTGTATAAACAATACAGATGTAGTCTTGCGTTGTTTTGCCTATACCCCCTTTATCATCACATTACTTCATGGCAGTTTTTCCAACACACTTACAAACATAGTTTTTATAAATTGCTTTGGTTTTGTGTGATCGATTATCATCTTTTCTATACAATTACTCTGCTTTAAGAGTTTTCACATGAACACCATTGTGTTTTTTTTCTTTTTAAGCATTGCAATGACTACTTATGAATTATTATGAATTAAGGACAATACAGAATGGGGCTTAGGGTTGTGTTGACACATTTGCCAATAAAATATACATGTGCCAGAAATTAATTAAATAGTTTAAAAAGAGTGTTCTAAATATTTATTTAAATAGAGTAAACAAGGATTGTGCATTTGTGCAGAAACCAATAAGGATGTGGCAACAAACCCCAGCAATTCATAAATGCCTTAGAAATGTGGGTAAGCATATTTCTGCCTATAAGGAAGCTATTGATAAATCTTTATCTGCACCCAGGGTTTAAAATAACCGGCCCACAGCGCTTCTGATGGTGTTGATGAGGCAAGATCTCTCCCCCTGCGAGCCATAATACGGGGGTCAAGACAGTTGTTCTCAGACTGAGGGAAATGCAGCGAGGCTAAAAATTTATGATCCATGGGGCAGGGGCTTCAGGGGGCTGAGAGAGGAAAATGTGGCCTATTATATTACCATAAACTGTCCAACGTGGAATTATCCATACAGCTTATTTGCGTTGTTCTGTTCTACTGTAGTAGAATTAGACTACTGACTAATTAATTGTGCAAAGAGTGATTTAGATTCTGCAGCGCGAATCGCTTATTCTCCCACCAGGGGAGAAAAGGTCTGAATGTAAAGAGTTTTATTGCCAGCTAATTTCGCTGCTTAATTTAAATGCACCCTTATTGTTTTACAAGAAATGGCAAACAGCAGGAATGGACTTCCCTCTACCAGTCAACGTCATTGGGCCATGTTATTCTTTCTTTATCCTCTCACACAGCACACACAGCTGTGTTGTTGGTGGAGAGTTGTAATTATTAATTTGTATAATTTTTTTTTTAATTCTTATAACTTTGCGCCATCAGATTAAATTCGATCACGTCCAATATTTTGGTTTGGGACAAAATTGGAACTTTCAAAGCTAAACAAGACTTTAAAAGCATGCTGTTACATTTTCTAAGATTGATCTCCAATTGTATCATATTTAATCTTTTCTCTTCAGTTGCCCAAACTACTTTGAATCGCACTTCATGATATATTAGGAGCTCTTCCTCACAAAGTGTGCCTCATGGAGACAAGCACTATAAATAATAAGAATAAAAGCAAGATTAGAAAAAAGAAAAGAGGCTCTAGGAAAATCCCACCCCGCAATGGAAGCATCAAACCTTCAGTAACCGTTAGAAACAACTGAAAACATCTTATAAGAGAAAAAAATGAATTGACCAAATCTGCCTTCATTTATTCAGGGCTGTTTTGCTGTGTAGATGCTCCTTTACCGCAAGGCACACGCGAGCTGACCAAAAAACACCACCGCGTTTTACAGAAACCCACGGAGGTGCTCCACTGCGGCAGATGGGGGTTAAATGAGTCTCTCTGGCACACGTTGATGATAGACAAGCAGCCGGAAGACAAGTGCAGTTTCACTTTAGTTTTCACTAACAGTATCACTAAAACATAAAAACCTTCAGACTGCATGTTTTCTTTTCTCTAACCTTGAGGCCGACTAGAGTCAGCAACTGGAGAGTACTACGGTTGTATCTCATTTTTCTTTTTTTATGAAGTTTGTGCACCATATTCCACTGAAATGGTGGAAATGGCCCACTAATTGGTAGCTATTTTTAAGCCATTTGACACAACAAGTTCAGACAATGGACCCTCTGGTCGATGCTGTGTATAATTACTGGGTTGTGTTACGTAGACAAAATACTCTACATTAGCATATTGGGGAGTAGTGTACAAATGTGCACGCCTTACAAAACATGGAGTAGATGAGAGAGATCCAAGGAAGTTGAATTAGAACAACAAAGAAGGCAATACGAGTAGAGAAGAGCACAAGGGAGTCATGAGAATTATCTCAGATGGTACATGAGAAAGATGTTGGCCAGAGGAGGAGTTGTGTTTGAGCGTGCTTGGCCTTTAACCGTTTGGATATTGCCTGCGTGTCAGTGTGGATTACTAGAACACAGCAGCAAAATAGAAGGAAATTATTTGGGAATGTGAATAGGAATCTGTGTGCAGAGGCCGGAGTCCCAGCTGGGTATGATGATAAACCAATGCTGACAAACCCCGCCTGACAACAGGTCTCCCTATCCCTGACAGTTTGCCTCGGGCAATCCTGTATCTAGCGAGCAATACTTTAAAACTGCAACCATACAAACTTCTGGGATGATAAGTTATTGTCTTTATAGAAAGCATTGGGATTATCATAGTGCTATGGCTAACTGAGAGAGATGGCTTAGTAATTGCTTGATCTATTGCACCTTCAGAGATAGGAGATCATCATTTGTGAGAAACCACATTTGTTATCTTTCATTTAGTGGCAATTCTTTTTTTCAAGTTGAAAACCTAAAGCTACAGATGTATTTTTTGCTAAATCAGCCTCTGAAACTTGTATCACAATCCAAAAATGTTTTGCAATTGCTACAAAACAATGTCTGGAACTAGGGCCCTCTTTATATTTTGTATTGACAGATGCAGATACAATACAACATATTTTAGTGCTATTGCAAAAGCAAACACCATGACTATGTATGCACTCTTCTAAACTTTTACTTTGACTTAACACCCAACACTAAATAGATCTTATCAGATGCCAACCGTTTTCTGATTCTGCTAGAAGATTAGAAGAAGACTATGAACACATTTGTTGATGTTCAATTCTCCTATAACTATAACATGATCAGACACAACTACTTTAACCACAGATGACATGACATCCTTTCCTCCACACACACCAACGAACATTTTTTCATGATTTCAACATGATTTCTATTTGTTGTGTGCAGCTCCGATTTGTATCAAATGTTCAAATTCAATGCATGCTGTTTTCAATTGTTTAGGTAATTCCTAATGAGCCTGGTGCCTAAGTGTAGACAATTGTTTGTAGTTAATTGAAAAAGTGCCTTTTAGAAACCTAAAACTTGCTCATGGTCATATCCGGTAACAGACGCAGGTGTGCTGAACCATGAGCTGTACAAGAGTTCACGCTTTTAATATTTGTGCAAGAAGAAGCAGCTTTTGTGTACCACTCCACCATACACCATTAGTTACTGAAAGAACTCTGAAAAGCAAGCCCTGCCTAATTCAAGCTTCTTGAATGTATGTGAGGCTGCAATGAGTCTGTGTCACAGGATTAGATGCTAGAGTGTCAATTTATGTATATGTCCTCATAGACGGTGCATAACTACTTTCGCTTGTGTAGCTGTGCTGCAATTTAATCAATACTTTAAATTGGAGTGTCCTTGAGATGGATATTTTTATTTTTCTATTTTACTATGGCAACCCTGATCCCTGAAGGATAATTTTACTCCTGAAAAAAATGCCATCATAGCCGCCACGTTGGATTCTCGACTCTTTGCCACCTAAACTCCTCTCTAATTGGAATTCTATCGCAGAGCTCTGCTCGAGACCCACTTTCACCAGTCAGAACAACGGCTTGAACTGGCTTTCTTCCCAGATAGAGACAATTTATTGATCCATTGCTAAAGGGCACACAGCCAGATTAAGTTCAGGCCAACACTGCAGTGGAGTTTCTGAAACTTGTTGTTGTTTTTCCTGTCAGTGGAGCAGATGCATCTGTCAGCAAAACGCTGCTTGATTACTCATACAGATGCCGTAATACGCACTGACGCCTGCTGTGCGTCATCCAAACCTCAATCACACTTCTCCGTCATTAGCGGCTGAGCTCATGTGTCTTGCTCAAGAGCAGCTCAGTGGTGGCTTTGCGGAGGTGTTTGTTCCTCTTATCTGTTCAGACTTCTCCCGCAGGTTTGGAAATTGAACAGTTGGATTCTCTCTGCAGGCCAGGTGCGTACGACAGCATCTATATCTTTATCCTCATCTTTTACCATTTTCTGCTTCATTGCTGCTCTCTCTATTCCCTCCCCCCCCCCCCCTTCATAAAACCCCACATGTCATAAAAGCCCACATTTCTTTCTGTTGGTATGGCCACCAGCTATTTCCAAGCCCCACTTTAAGTGAGGCGTGCTCCACTGCGCCTCATCACCTATCGGATATGCAGATGCACACTAACACAAGCCCCGAAACAACATACCTGCTGTCTACTCGAGGAAAAAAATGCCTTTACGCTCTTTTGTGTTTTTGGCTCCTCTACAAGAATGTGACATTTTGTTCTGTTTATGAGAATTGGGTTTTCAACTTTGTGAAGAGGATTTAAGTTGTTGGCTGCCTGGGGGGTTGCAGGTGCAATTTCAAAAACCAGATGGCACGTATTTCTCCATGAATGCTAAACAACATACCTACATTAAACAAGGCGTCGATACTTTAATATAATTCATCGATGCCCCCATAAAACTGTAATATGTGGAAGTTATGTTTCGGCTTGTGATGATATAGTGACTTCTGGTTTACATAATTGATTGACGTTGATTGACGTTAGCAAACCATTCAGAATAATAAGGACATGGCAAGCTGAGACATTTACTTCAAAGTCATATGGTGCAACCAAATTTAGGTAAATCCCGCTGAAACAAGGCAGTATTCAACCATCGGAACCGTATATGCAGCCAATGAGACTCCTTAGCTTCATGGTATTTACATAGTTACTGTATTGTACTACGAGCACAATACATTATTTGGCATTTACAGTCCTCTAACTCTTTCTCTCTCTCTTAAATTACCCTCAATTGTTATTCGGATCAAAGAACAAACCTGAATCGTATTTATAGTGTTCAAGTTGGTTAAAGGCGTTTCCACGTTTGCACTCTGGTGCGGGTGATTGATAGTGAGTAGTTTTTATTTCAATGGTGTTGAATTTTAAAGGACAAATCTAATGTTCTGCAATAATTGTGTGTAGTTATTTGAAAAGATTTAAGAACTTTTTTGGAAGAAATAGAATGAGTTTTAGAATTCCAAGCAAACTATGTTTATGTCAATCGTTTTAATGATGACCATGACTGGTTTTAAGTACCAGTTTTTGTGTCTTTGCAATTTTAATTATATATATATATATATATATATATATATAATTAAGGTGCAATTTATTTATATATTTGCACCTTAACTAGTTAGGTCCAAAAAAATAAGATTACCTCCTCTTTCCAAACAAATAATCCACTAACATGAACATACAAAGCTGAGTGAATTAAATGAAACAACTCAGTCTTGTGTTCTGGCTAATTTCAACCAAAACTAAAATTGATGTATGCATACAGCTGTGACTTAGCAGTGAAGTAGACATAGTGGACAACACAAATGGAAAAAATATAGAAAACTTTAGACAAAATCAAGAATCCAAGATGAGCAATTGTGATAACCAGTTTATGGATAATACATTCCCATTTCTAGGGATCAATTCCAAAACGTGGCTAAACATAGACTGACGTATACGTGCAGCCATCTGTGTTTTTCTCCTCTGGCACGGTGTGGACCAGTGGACGGATAAAGCTGTCATATGGCCTCTCATGCTGCTGCTTTCTTTCTCTTACAGAAAGTGATAAATCAAGTCTCTCCAATGGCATCACCTCCACAAAGAGACCTCTGTCTGCTAAACACATGCATACACACACAGACGGGCTCCACACACACACACACACACTCATCACAGGCAAACACATTAATGCATGAGCTCCATGTACCTCCGCTCAGGCTATGAGAGATACTTCATAGCTACTAAACACAATGCCCTCACCTGCTCATCTCCGTTTTATTCTGTCATGTATCTTTCATTCTATCACATACACACACACACACACAGACACACACACACACACACACACTCAGAGGCTCCAACTGCTGTGCTTTGCTTGCTCTCTGCATGGGGAAGCCTTCATTGATGTCCTGAGGGGCTGTCACACGAGTAATGTCTGTTCAAGTGCAGTGAGGTTTCCTTGGAGACAAAGACCAGTAAATATGAGGCGCAAGGCTTATTTCCTTGGAGGTGGGGGTATTTTTGGTCAGAGAAGAGTAATGGCCAAGAGTATAATTATTACTAGGGGGCTCCTTTTCCACATCCACAACCTTTTCCTCTCCTCACACTCTACAGTATACATCTCTTTTTAAGGTCTCAGTTAATGGGAAGCTTTGTTATTTCTTTAGGTTGCAGCTTCCTCTCTGTCTGAGAAGATATATTTTTACACCACACCCTCCAGCTCCTACTTTGCAACTGACAGGGAAGTCTTTGATGCTGTGATGAAAATTGACGGCTGTAAGGCTTGAAGGCTTGAAGGTCCATGTGAAGTGAAACTCATGGTTGATGGGGGGGCTGAGCCCCATCGAAATGTGCAAGAGAATGGGTTTGCCCCCCGAGGGGGATCAGCAGCTGTATGAAGGAACCGCTCTGATAGCAAAGACTGAAATCAAAAAGGAAAATGTTGAACGATGGTTTATAGAAGTTCACGTTCTAAGCTGTAATGCATTAGCTTATACATATTATTCCTAAGAAAAATAAATTATACTTATATAATAATAATCAAATGGTGGCATATTCACTCAATTTCCTTGATTTTCTAAAATCAGACACACGTGAATGTTTGAGTTTAATTTGGGTATATGCAAATTATAAACTCTTGTTGAAGAAGAAGAAATCAAAGCAAAATCTTGGTTCAATTAACCTCACGACTGTTTACCCACACAAACAACGTTTTTATCACAATTATTAAGCCATGAATATAAGGGTTCAATGTTGGCTGCATCACACACTGCATCAGAAGTGTGAGATGTAACAGAGGCTTTAATTGATTTTATAACCAAATGACATACCTTACACTAAAACTAGGTTTACATATTTAAAGTACACATGCGTGTCAGGTATCATAAAGTATCTTTCGGTCTTTAAATCTGAAACAAAACAAAATCTTATTACAATAAAAAAATAAAATGAATGAAATTTACAACATTCAAAAAAACAGATCATTTCTTGCCCTGGAGTTTGATCTATTGAGGTCAATGCAGAATTGGCTTGATCTTCATTAAAAGCA
This sequence comes from Pungitius pungitius, assembly GCF_949316345.1. Taxonomy (NCBI): domain Eukaryota; kingdom Metazoa; phylum Chordata; class Actinopteri; order Perciformes; family Gasterosteidae; genus Pungitius; species Pungitius pungitius. The sequence goes on along the minus strand of NC_084907.1, from coordinate 16,432,036 downwards.
AGCAACCCCAATAACAAGAACGCACAGTGTGGGCTGTCCAAAGCTATGTATTCTGCACACTATTGATAAAGTATTTAGATAATCATTTTATATATGCAACCATTCAAATAAGTTTAACATATCATCAAAATATAAGCTGAAGTGACACAATCCTCTCTAAATAATAATGAACTAATCACAACCTGTGAGCCACAATCATTTACAAGAATAAGTGGGAAAGAATTTGATCCAGAGCTAAGACAGTGTTCCAGTACTTGGGCTCAATTTGAACTTTCAGGCACATTTTGTCGATGGTCTGTTCACACCGTCTCACTGAAAGGAATAACGGGGTGTGATTATTCCACACGGTTGTATGCATCCTGGCTCTGAGGCGGATCGTGAAGCAGGACAGATGACCCCTGCAGACCCATTCACTGCAAATGGCAAACAAGCTTTTCCTGCACCGCTGCTTTGGGGAGAAAAGTGTGTTTGTAGTCGGAATGAGAGCTCATCCACTATTGGAACCCTTGTGTCTAATAAACTCTGAGCGAAAAATTGCTCCCTGTGCCAGCATCAACGGTACACTCTTTGTCTTCGAGCTGAGCCATCTGTTTGGATAACGTTTTTTCTGTCATTTTGGATTGAGTTACAGCGACCAATCAACTTGACGGATACGGTTTCCTGCTCTGAATTAACCAATTCAGGAGCACCTTTGAGAACTAACAGTTTTATTAGGTTATAGAAAACTTAAGCCACACAGTCATTGGGTTTGAAATCCACAAATCACACAGCTCCTGCTCCAAGCTCAGTCTGTTTAAACATTTGGAGCAGCTATTTTAGCAAATTGCGTTCATTTCCCTCCTCAACAAATTAGACGATTTAGCAGCATCAAAGGCAAACAAAGCATTAAAGAGATTGGCTGCCATTGTTACCAAGCTAATTGATTGAAGTGTCATTTGTTCAACCAACAGAAAGAAAGGAAAAGGGTTTTTTCCACATTTCACCCTCTGTGACAACAAACAAAGCAGAATTCAGAAAACACCATGTAATCAAATTTGTCACACCGGTTTCTTTTGTTTGTCTTTGCATGTATTGACATGTTTTCTATGCACTTTTCCTAATCTGGCTTGTTTTGAAACTACATTTCCAGATGTTTGCTTCGCAGCGTCTGCTCTGGCAGTTAAAAAAGCTTAATAAGGAATTGCAATACAAACCACTGAAAAAGAAGTGCAATGCCACACATCCTTACCTGTCTCTAACCATGTTTCATCTATGAATAAAGCTCGGCTTCTTCACCTCAATGAGCGATGCAGGGCAGCCTTGCAGTGTGTGCTTCATTTGAGCCATGATGGATGCTGGGTCATTCCCGCATGCAGAAGTGAAACAGAGGAATTGTAGCAGCCATATCAGTTCATTTCTTTGCTCTCCTGGGTGGCTGCTCAATCTTTTCCTATTCTATTTGATTAATGGCATAGTCTCTCTGGTGGCTGCTGTAATAAAGTCAAATGAGGTCTCGAATGACTGAGGCTTTGTAGAATCAGCAGTGGGTAATTGAGGAGGTGGATGTCTCAGGTGGGTGTGTGCGTCTGGTCTCTGTCCTTACGCCAATGAAATAGTGTTTCACTTCTCCCTTTGGCAGAGTTGGTGGAGTCAGTAATTGTGTTAGAGAGGCCTCGCTTCACTGCACAGCGTTGGATGTTTAGATGGCTGTGCTTGTGTTCAGTTTTAAAGGTTACAGAGCCGGTGGCGTGGAAGAAACATGCTTCCTTCCAGAATGGATCAAAGTGTTTTCAGTTTGTCTGCTGAATAATACAGCAGCAGAGGAGTGATAATAGAAATGTTTAATTCCACAGTATCTTCTTGAACAGTGATGTTCCTTTGTCATGGAGACATGTTTGGCTTCCCACACTGAAGAAATTCACATAAATCTTACTTGAAGCCTGGTAATCCTCAGTGTCTCCTTTCACCAGGCAACACCTTACTTTAGTAGGTTGATACTTTGGTTTCTATAAAATTGGCGGCGGTAGCAAAAATGCTATTTTGAAGGGTGGTGGGTGTAGCAAAGCACTACATTTCTACTGGGCAAGTGGCTCACCGCATTTCACCGACTGGGGAAAACAATTCTTAATTGTGTCAGGACCGACACCAAAATCAAACTGACTGTTTATTGTTCTAGTATTTTCAGTATTTTTACACATTCATCACACTGAAGACATTTATAAACTGGTGTCTGTGTCTTCTCTTGGTGGATTATTGTAAATAGTCTTGAGACAATCAGGGCCTTTTCTTAAGCCATTACATTGTCCTTACACAACGTTTGTAACAACAGTTAATTTAAAAATTCAATTTGTGTTGATAACATGCTGCTGTAGGTGCTGCTCCTCTGTGCTGTGACTGTACAGCTTCTACTTTCACGTGGAAGAAAAAGTAATGAAACTAGAAGAAACTTTAACCCGAACAACAGATGAATTAAGATAAAAACACTGCAATGTTGTTTAAATTATAAATGTATTCCTTGGTAGATTGATTCCTAGCTTCACTTTGAGGTAGTTTGATTATCGTTGAACCACTATTCAGAAGGTAGAACAAACACTGCTTGAAACCTGTTTTAGGTGCCGAACAGCTGCACAAACTAACAAGTGAGGAGCAAAACAAGCTTTTACAGATATTGTTAGTTGAGGTGAAGACATTGAACTTTGTCAACAATTGTCTCTCCATTAATAACACGTTAAGAAAAGGACAGAAACACTGTTATGAGAAGCATAATTATCATGTTGATACGACACTGCATATCATAGGCATCAGTGACTTAGTGCCATTTCTTTGTTTCATACCTCAACGTTTCCAAGTGACTCTAGAGTTAATCCTGATTTTTCCTATTTGGTTCATTAGTCAGAATGGAAGCTAAAATGAGTTGAAAAACACTTCAAATGAAATCTTGACTCTCTTGAGCTGCTGAGAGTCAAAATCAAAAGTGGATGATAGAAATTAAAGTGGAATAAGGTCGACAAGGCATCACATTTTGGAAAGAACCAACATTATGTCTCAAATTGTTTTAATTCTGCAAAACCGTTGCACAGGGCAAAGTTTTGTTTTTTATGTCCAAAGGCAGTTTCCAACCACACAATCACACACAACATCAGCACATGCATCAAGAGGTGAAGATTCACATGGATGAACTTCTGACACAGTGACACAGAAAATACAGATAGATAACATATAAACCAAAAAATGTTCCTTGCATTTCGATGAACATCTGTATGCGGCAGACAGGAAGCTCCTTCTTTGGCTGTGGGTATTTCTTTTTTATTTATATGGGCAACTTTTTCTACCTCTGCCGCTTCATCTTCTTTACTTCTCTTGAACATTTTGTCTTGTCTATATTTTTTTCCATTTGTCTTGTCCACTATGTCTACTTCAATGCTAAGTCACAGCTGTGTGCATACGCCAATTTTAGTTTTGGTTGAAATGTCTTGAAATGTCGTATTGATTCCCACATTTATGACAGTATAAGTTTATACTTTAGCTATGAATCCTGTATGCAGTGGGAAATATTAATATTCATTCATATTCAGATGCCAAATGTTAAAGCTGCATAATTACATCAAAGATTTGAGAGGTTCAGTATCTTTAAACATAATCTCCCCAAATTATTGTCACACGTTTCTTATCTTTGAGGTATTGAGTTTTTAACTAGACTTTGAATTGAAGCACTCTGAACAACTTTTGGCCTCACGGCATGACTTCTATATCATATCCAGCACAATACGAGCTCGCTACCTTTGCTTTGGTTCATCAGATTATACAAAGAGGATGTGAGCTGACAGCACTGGAACCCTCATATGATCCTTAAAATATCAGATGATAAAATCTGCAGCAACCATTCCACCCCCAGGATTTGATATGCCTGATTTGTAATGGATTTATTAAGGCAACCGTAACCCCCCCCCCCCCATACATTAAAGAGCAAGGAGACAGTTTGAGGTCACTAATAAGTCAGATAACAGCTGTTTCCAGCTGGTTCAGTACGATGGTTTTCATCCAATTAATGTTTCTCCTCTAGAGAGTATTTGGAACAGATGGGTATGTGCTAACTAGTGCTGGAAATGAGGCGGAGAAGACATGTTGTACCCCCCCATATTTAGCCAGGTATTATAGTCACAGAATGCCAGCCTACACGCTCACACTTCAAGTTATTTTTCACACATGAAATAAATATAAAACGGAATCAGTAAAAAAATGAAAAGCAAAAGAATTTTGAACACAGAAGTGCAGATTTAAATTAGTTCTGCTCTTTGTCTCCTGTGAAACAACCCAATCTAGTCATGCAGGTCCTTAATGGTAGACAGCTGATTTCACTCTGTTTGGTGCAATCGTCAGTGGCAAAGTCACAACTTCGTTTAATAATCATTACTTTTTCATCTTTAGGTCTAAATTAGCACAATTTTTACTAAAGTAAATGACTCTCTGAAAAGCAACATATGAGATCGGTAGAACATGCCTCTGAATAAATTGCTTTCCAATTGTCAGAACATGCCAGTAGGCCCATTTCCAAGGGAATACAAGGTGTTGTACAGGAATAAAGGATGTTTAATGTTTACTTACTAACTGATTCTCATTGTTGACAAACAGAAACAAACAGAAAAACAGTGTCAAGTGAAATCATATTTCCAACTGGCTATTGTTAAAGTTACAAAATTACATTTTAATGATATACACATTGTAAGCTATCCTCTTGATCCCTGTTCCTTTTCCTTTCCTTCTCATATGACTCCTTGTAGATTTCTGCAATTACAGATTTCCACCACTGTGAACAAATATCGTGTGTGTGTGTGTGTGTGTGTGTGTGTGTGTGTGGTTGTGTGTGTGTGTGTCATTGGGTCTTTATGCTTTGAGGGATTTAGTGCAATTGTTCTTTCTAGATTTACATGTCCCTTTCATTAATATCAGGGGTTCAAAAGCGCTCGTGTGTGTCTTTGATGCATTTGTGTTAATAGATTTAGGTTATATTATGCATACAATATTGCTTTTACTCTACTTGGGCGAAACAATAAGAAATTCTCACTTATTTGTAGGGTCAAAGTTCAAACAGAAGGAGATTTATCATTTGTATAAGTGTAGTTTAAAGAATAAAAGGTCCTGCCAGCTGTGTTGGGAAAGTTCTCTTTCTATGAACTAGTTCAAAGTTCAGTTCACAAATTTTAAAATGAACTAGTTCAGTTCATAGTTCAAACTTCAAAATATTTGAACTAAGTTCACAGTTCCAAAAAATGAACTAGTTGTGTTCTTTTTTTCCATATGTTGCTGAGAACCACATATAGAACCACAGACAGCAATTATTTTATCAGTTTTAACACTGAAGCTATGCATCAGATTTCATCTTCATATCCAATTTTGAATCCTTATCCAACCAGGGTTACATTAGCATTGAGGGGACAGCATTTCCCCTTTGTTGCTTTAATGTTGCTGTCCATTCACTCCACGTTAGCAGCAGCTGCAGCGTTCACCCCTACAGTACATTCTCAAACACATGCTGCTTGAATGGTCTTTTTTAAATAAGGAATAAAAACACAACAGTTATCATTAAGGTGCAAATGTTTGCAAAGAAAGGTCAGATTCCTCCCATCCTCACCGATCTTGTCAGTAACTTCATAAAACTCATTTAAATTATTATACGCCGCCTCTTTGCTACACGCAGCTGTCGCCTCCATACATTTCTTTTTTTTTGATGACGCATGCGCGGTGCGACACTGGAGGCTGGTGTTGCCAGATTGGGTGTTTTTTCCGCTACTTATTAAGGCGCGTTTACGGTGTGTTTTCTATAGAAATCTGCCACCCCATTGAACGATGTTAACCTGAAAGAACGTGCCGTTCATAAACACCAGAATGAACGAGTTCACAGTGACGTTCATCGGGCATTAATACAGTACGTTCAGTTCACGTTCGCCCAAAATATGAACGAGTTCATGAACTATCGTTCAATGAACGCGTTCAGGCACAACACTGCCTGCCAGTGTGAAGCATTTAAAAGGCTATTTCTTCAGCTGTTCTGTATGATGGAGCAGTATCTTCTGTGGCACCCTCAGGAAGTCAATTCTCTGTAACTGCAACCATTATAAATCAAGTCTTCATTTTTTAATGTTGCAATATATATATGTATATATTATTGATCAATGGTCAATACCATTTATTTCGTACTCTAGAATGGAATAAATGGTAATAATAGGAATGGCTAGAATTTACCAGATATCTTGGGTTTTGGATTAAAATAAATAGAACTCAAAAGTTCATTATTGGGCTTTAGATTCTAATGGTCATAAGCGATAATTTTCATATATCTGCATATACTTTTAATATGACTATTAATAAACAATCAATAGAAATACAATAATATTATTTAGATCCACTTACTGAACCCACACATTCATTTAGTACAAAGAACAAACCTATTTTTAAATAAATTACCAGAAAACCCAGCCTTATGTTTGACAGCCCTGTTCCTGTGACCGTACACTACATTGTTTAATTTAGCCATCATTTTTTACTTTAGCTTTTCAATCGACCACTTATTTCTGAAAGAACTAACCAGAAATGGTATGTGGCTACAGGAGATGACAGAGGGAATGTCTGCAGTCATTTGTCTTTTCAAAGTTGTTTTTTGAGGTAGTGGCAGATGCCTGATGTCGATAAATATGTGTGTGTGTGTGTGTGTGTGTGCAAGATTTTAGTTGAGGGAAACAACACTCTCGCTCTTGCCACCAGGATGGTGTTTTTCTGCCAGACGATCGATGAAAGTCTTTCACGGTTTGGATCAAAGGTCTCCATCTACCTCTTAAAAACACACTCAACTCTACACAAGGAGCGGAATGCACTCATACAAACAGCTGGAGAACTTTTTTAACCTGAGTTGAAAACTAGGGCCCCTCAAGTCAAGTCCATCATCCTTTTTAGGTAAATTGTCATAGCATGCACCTGGAAATGCCACTTTAAAACAAGTGTAGTGTAAATCTTAACTGTAGTTGCTCTGTTTGTCCGTGCGGGTCCCGACTCTTCAATCAAGTCCAGACAGGAACCCCCATCCTGCCAGACTGTCTCTGACTTGAATTCTTCAGCAGGACAGGGCAACATTTTCTAACTTAGCACAAAGAAAGAAACTTTTGATTTATCACCATATCAAATATCTGAGCAAACACCTATTGCACTCCTCACAATGTTATGAAAAAAAACTTCTGTTCCAGCTCTGCGCCCAAGTGTAGTCCAGCATTATACATGATTGTATGTAAAACAGATGAATATGCACATAAACGTCGTTAATTCATAATACTGCAGAACAGGGATGTCAAAGTTGAAACACACCGTTACTGTTGTTTCCTTTTTAGAAAGCACTATTTCTCTTCATCTCCACTGGTCGAAAACAATGAGCCACCAGTAACACATAAAGCAGCAGTCTTAGCGGGAAAAAGGTAGATAAGCTACATGAAAGTATGTGTTCCCTAAAGGTATTTTAAGATGTACTGTAGTAAATGTCTTTTTTTGTTTGGTCAATCACCCAAGTATAGCAGCCATATTATTGTTAGGGAATTAGTTGTCTTTGTACATCGCGAAAATGTACCGAAACGGATTTAAAGCTCCGGTATTATAATATTAAACATTTTAGTTCAATTTGAAATAGATTTTTCAAAGATGGGCTACATCAATTTTTATTTGATTTAATCACAAACAACAGCTCACATTTGAGAAAATAAAATGCTTTTTTTCTTGCAATGACCTTTCATGATAAAGAGTTATCAAGTAAAAGATGTGTGTTCTTTAATTGATCTTTTTTGTTTTTTCTCTTCCTCCACAGAGGAATCCATGGGAAGAAATGCGGCACTGTCGTCCTATCCGCGGAGGAGTTGAGCAATTGTCGAGTGAGTAAGCCTTAATAGTCTCCCCTGTCAAAGAGCCATTAGAAGGCAAACATCTGTCAGAGACACCTGGCTAAACAGTCTTCTCACATAAAGTGGATTTAGCATGAGGAACGCTTGGAAGAGCAAATAAATGCAAGTGCACAGCTAAAGACAAAATAAACTGCCTATTTCTGTAATGAACAATGTTAGATTTGGGCTATTGCCTAATTCCGTTGGCCTTGCGCAATTACATTCTGTTCTATTCCATGTGTGTGTTTATTATATATTTTTTATAATAGCCGATGCTGCCCAAAGGCAGTTAGCACTGTTTGTGCGTTATTGTCGCAGTGAAAGATGTACAATGCAATTCTACGCAACAAAATATATGCTTTTTTCATTATATTATATATTGATATTTTATCAAGGAAAATGTCATCAACTGTTTCCCCTTCCTCAAATCTCAACAACTGTTTTTAACGTTCTGACTTCGAAAGGATCGCGTATGGCAGATGAACTAAGGGCGATGGCTGACCTTTGACCACTGAGCTCAGCTTTGTGATTCAACAAGCAATGGCACAAGCAATCCCAAAACAATCATTGTTATCGGGTTTGGGAAGTTGTAACCGCGTATTGCCTCTGAACAGCAACCGAGAGCGAAGCTGGGAGAAAAGCACAGAGTGTGTGTTTCTGAGAGAGATTGAGATCCTTCCACTTGTCAACAGACTTACTCTTACAGTCGGTGGAAGGTGGTCATTTCGGGCCAAAGAACGTCGCAACTGATCAGCTGCAACACGTCCTTTCATTTGCGATGGTGGATGCAAAGTACTGTAGGAGGTTTTGTGCCCATATGATTCGATCAGTTTGGATGACTTGTGCAGTCAGCCAGCACACAGGCAGCGTGGCAGAGAGGGGACACGGAGATGCCTTCACAGAGGTTCACTCAGGGAGCAAATGCCTGTTCTTTAGAAAAGAATGCGTTGTATGATAGTATTTATTCTTCAACCTGAGGGATCATCCCGCTGAAACTCAACATCTATCAACCTACCTTTGTGTCTATCCATCTATTGACTAATTTATCTACCTCCCTTTAATACCCACAACACTAATTTACACAGCCAGACACACACAGCTCCCGCTTGCAGCATAACAGACAGGGCAGCTGCTCTCACTCCGCGGAGAGTCAAGTCGACTAATGAAACGGCCCAGGAACATGATGGGGTGAGTGCCGATAGTCCCCTCAGCCAACCAAAGCTTTGAATGCTTCGATGCGCTCCCAGCATGCAGATTAGGAGCGGATATTGAAAAGCAAGGGAGTGCGACAGAGCAAATTGCACTGAGAGATAGAAAGAATGTAAATGAGAAATGAAAATGAGAGCGCAAACAAGCAGAAATAAGATGGACAGAAGCAGAGATTTTAAGATTTGTAAAGGAGAGAAACCAAGTCAGACAGATAGGAACGGATACAAGTGGAGTGAATCAATAGAGGATTATTTCATGCCTGGCGGGAAAAGCCTACTGTACCAACTCGAAGATATAACAACTGCTTGGCCCAGCTAAAAAGAGAGGGAGGGTTGTAGGTAAGCCAGGTGGCCACATACACAAGTCTAGAGGAGAGCTAATCGCTGATCGATCCGTAACTGCTGCTTGTGTAAAAGGTTTTGATATTATTTCAAATGATAATTTGTAATTGTGTTGATATATAGCAAAGGAGCCTTTACTTTACTGTGTAGGATTCCTAATGTATGATTTCCAACATTTTGCTATAATGCATTCATACATGCAGTATTTTTGGAAACTGAAATCTAGACTAGAATTCAAAGTCAGGTTCTCTGGTCATGCAAAATGCTTGTCTGCACAGCATAAGTTTGTAATGATGGATCTGGTCGGGTCGAAGAGGTTTACACACATTTAGCATTCACAAAGTGACATTATCATTTTTAGGTTCATGATGTAGTCTGTGAGACTGATTGCTAGGTTTCTTCTTCTATTTGCTGACATACTCTGCAGCAGGAATATTTAATACACTTGTACATACTTTATGGGTGTGCAGTGTGTGTTTCTTTTCTTTTGTCGAAATAGCTATTGGACTAGTTTTAAATAATTTCAGATTTTATTTAAATTTTACAGACTTTTAATGAGATATTGATCTTCAGCTGTGATTCATTTGAAGTGCCATCTTTAATCTTTACACATTGTTGTGAAGAGTCTGAAGAGGAGAACACATGATTAGATACATTTTAGAGATTAGATCAATGACATTTTGCTGTCTTGCGGAGACAGAAATCTTGAGATGAATATTGCAGCAATCCTCCCTTGTTGTGCAACCCCTGCCATCTCTAAATGACAAGCTCTGTAATTTTGCTCTAATTATTTCTTAGTGTATTGCCAAATGTTACAACCAATTCAGCAAACAAATCTTGAGTAGAAGGAAATCTTTCTGATCATATTGTAATAACAGATCAAAAAACTGTTTGATTTTGGGAAAACCGAACCATACAGAGGAAATAGCATGAAAGCTTGAGGAACAGAAATGGTAATTAGAAAATGATTGTTCTTGCATTTGAACAAAGTTTATGAGACGTGAAGTTAAGTAATCAATTAATGTATAATGAAACATTTCTCTAATGCTCTGTGCTGGTTACTCAAAGTTAAGGCAGCAATCCATACTTTTACCATCAAAATATTGGGTCACATGAATTTGATTAACTCCACACTTGCAACACTTTTAACAATCCAGAGGCAACAAATCTGCAGTGGTGGCCCTTTGGCCCTTTGCGAATACAACATTGTTAGGGGGTCAGGGTTAAATCCCTGATCCTACAGAATATCTGACAGATGCATCTTGCGGAGTGGATAAGTAAAAAATAAATGTTGTTGCTATAGCAGAAGAGACGGTTAAGTCTGTTAATATTAGCATCTCATCTCATATTTCATTTATTGAATTTCATGGCAGTATTGACTACCTGCTTTGGAATCTGAGACATTTGTAACAGGGTATGAGAGCAAAGCAGTGTGATCCTGCTCTCTGTGTTCCCGCCCCAGTCAACAATCGGGTCCAACCTCAAGACCAATGTTTTTGATTAATTGCACAAATTTGTAACCAGTGGAGCTGTTCCACGACCGACAGGATTAATGTGCATAAATGTGTTGTACGGTCGACAAAAGCTCTTTCTCTTTCTTTCTTTTTATCCCTTGATGTCATCCAGAATAAGTTTAGGAAACATAAAACATTTCTGCTTCTCCTGAAGTAAATTTTACTGGTCAACAACGTCTGTTGGCCTCACTTCTCTTTGATGCCTCAAAATGTCACTTGGCATTGTGAAATAAATCCTAACGACAGCGTTTGCTGCATTTTCCTTTATATTGAGAAGGGAAAAAGGAATAAATACAATATCCAATGTAGAAAATGGAAAACCTGGAGCAGCCGGAGGTGGAGCGATTAGAAGACACGGGTGAGGAGTGGGAAACAGAAATTGCTGACACTTTATTCCACTCACGTATGCTGTTTGGAAATCCTCATTAAATGCTACATGACAACATGAATCACACATTTCAAATCCTGTGGCTTTAAATCAAGCAAGAAACGGGAGAAGCTCATCCAGGCAAGGAAAGAACTATTTGTAGAAAGACAGAAAAAAAGAGATTGCACATGCCATTCATCTTTTTTCCTCATTTAGCCCCCAAGAGACAGAAACACTGGCTCACACTAACTCATGTGTATGTGATTCCAATGTAAATGCACCGATCTGACCTTTATGTTATACTTTTACTACCTCTCTTGTCTGCTCCCTATTTATTGTCTTAATCAGTGCATCTATAACTCTCGCACTCTCCTGTCCCAAACAATCCTTTATTATTCTTCTGAGGATGTGGACGCGTCTCTATCCAGCCTCTCCCCTCTTTAAATATTGATACTGCGATTCACTTCATATTAGCAAATGTCTGTTGATCACAGACCTTTGACAGAGTGTGTGTTCGTGCCACAGAACCTTAATGAGGCAGGACAGATGCATATTTCATATCCCCAACACATGCCATCGCCATAAATGCTTTTATGTGCCCATTAACTCTCCAGAGATTTTCTGATCTGTCGTCCCTCAGAGCGGAAACGTTGCCAAATTGTCCCTCTTTGAATTTCAACCTGTGTTTGCTTTGTGAGCAACTTGATCAGCAAGCTCACTTTATTCCTATAGAGCGACCTATGTGGCCAACGTGCTTGGCTTTGTTCAGTCGTAGTAGGTGTCACCATCGACAGTTAATCTCAGTGAACACATGCTGCCGTCTTTCTAAACCTCTTGGAGATTTCTGGTGATCAGAATATCAAAATATAATATGTATCATGGTGGGGAGTCACGTATCCGTCAATATGGAGAAGGGAGAAAACATGAACAACATTTTTCAATTTTAACGTATGGGGGATGCAATCAAAAACACTAAATTGTCAGCCTGAACCCCGCCTCCATGTTTAGAGGGACTACGCTGTCATAGTCCAGGTGAAGTTAAGTACTTGTTGAAAATTAACGCATCCAGTGTCCAGAGAAGGTACAGAAATCATAAATCTCTTTATGAGTATTTATCAGGACTGCAAACATTCCCCAGGAGTGAAGGTTTTTAAGGGAATGAAGCAGGGTGCATTAGCGGGGGTGTTGCAAATGGCGCACACGTGGATTGCGTTTGTCCAGGAATAAGAGCGGGAATGCAGATAAAGTTGCTCGCGCTGCCGTAGTAGAGTGGATCGTGAGTATGTCAGAGGGAAGTGTGTGCTGATTGGTGCCTGGCTCTGTGCGATAACGACGCAGTGAGGACCTTCTAGTTAGATGCATAAAGGAATTTAAATGGGCATTCAACACTGCTGCTCTCACTCACTCACACCGTCTCTCACAACCTGGCACACACTCTTCTGCTGATTGGCCACGTGGCCCTCAGCCAGCACGCAAGGTGCAAGCTGCAACATTAAAAAGCTATTAAGCTATCGTTAGTGGCACCATGGCTGCCCAGTGTACGGCCTCGAGCCCTGACAGCACCGCAGTCTACTGTTATAGCATCTGAACACTCTGTAATGAACCCACTGTGTTTCAGAGATTAGCCACAGTCCATACGCTACAGATAAGTCGCCCCTTCCCTGCACTCCTACCAAACGAGTAGAGCCCAAAACAGGGAGGGAGAATGGTAAACAAATGGTACACGCCTCAACAGCAGCCAAGTGATTATTTTGGGGGGTTGGTGAAAGCGATACATTTGACGATAGACAAGTGGGGGAGAAAATGCACGACAGATGTTGAGGTTGAATGAGAAATACATTTGATCTTTTATATAAATACAAATATCACGCAAGACCGTAAAACTATATGATACCAAGTGTCTAGCTGGTACACAGTAAGGAATGGGGGGGGGGGGGTTCAACAGACCCTGCAGTGAAAGAGAGGGCCCCGACAGACTGCAGGACAAGATAGGTTAGGGTCAAGTTAGCCCCACAGCCTTATTTCAGGAGGGACGGTCAACTTTGAGTGGAAAATGCGTCAAATTGTGTCAGCTTGTCGTTCTTTTTTTTTGGGAAAATAGAAAATGGTCACATTAAACCAGGTGATGTTCGACCAGGAATGAGAAAGGTCCCGTGAGAGCGGGAGTTTGAACGTGGTCTGTTAGAGCGACTGAAGGAGAACACGGTTGCATTAGACCAGAGAATAGTGTGAGTTAGACAGACTAGAGTGCATTGACATTATACCGTGAAGGTCCACTTGAACAATTTTACTGTGCAAGGTAGTTTTAGCAATGAACTTTAAGAACATTTTGCATGAAATGAGATACTACTATACCATGCAATTTGACTAATGAAATGCCAATAAAGCAAGTTACTACGTGAAAATGATACCACCACCAGTTATATGCATGACTCACCAGTTAGTAAGGCTTTACTGAGCTTGATTTACTATATCTGTATTCGGCTGAATGTAGGATGGAAAGGCAGAACAACATGCCATTAGTTGAAAGGATGGAGAGGAGAGAATGAAAAAAAGAAAACGAGTTTATCTGCAGTTCTGCAGCACTGGCTTTACTCACTATACATTTGACAAATTTAGTAGCATGGTGGATTGATTTTGGAATTATTTACTACGGAAAAATGTTTGGCTATGATTTATATCCAACTACATATTTTATCTAGAAAATGAGGACATCGTTGAGGAAAACAGCATTAAAGAAAAACACAATGCCCAAAGCAGAACTTGGGCTTTGTGTGGGATGTTTCTCTGAGGCCGAAATACAGGTGAAGCATGTGATGATTTCCAGATGCTGTGACAGGTATCAGAAGACGTTAGCTTGATGACTATTACTCATGCTAGAATTAGACTTGGTTAGCAGCTGGCAGTGATGTTTGCAGTTGGATGGACTCAGTACCATGGTCCGCTATGACAATGTCAGCATACTTGAATGCAAGCCATTAGTCAGTTGTTATAGATAAATCTGTAGTGGATAGAAAGATGACAGCCAGTAATTTATGGAGTGGAAGAAGGTGACATTCAGACTACAAGGACTAAAAGAATAAAGTCATATAAGACCACATCCTCATACCAATGAGAAAAATAGCCCTTTTCCTTTGTGTGACGTGATTCATGACATCACATCATGGTCTCTTAGCCTTTCTTTGAGATTTTCAGGAGCTGTGTATTCATTTGTGGGTATGTGAGCATGTGGTGCTGTTGAAAACTGAATGCTGTGTATGCTTGTGTCTAACCTTTTGCTGGGCAGGATTTGGAGTCTTACTAGACTTACAGCCCTGGTGAAAGAAAAGGTGCTTATCTCCAGCTGTTAGGTGGTGACACATGTTGACAAAAAAAAGCTTGAAATAATCATCCAACTAAACTGAGCATTCATTGAGTCCTGTACTTAATTATGTTGATCAACTGTTATGTTCCTGAACTTAAATCATTTGCATTAGCTTGTGCAACCATAATTACAATATGCCAAGAAATACAAATAAGGATTCACACGTAGCAGATTACAGTATTCATGCAGTATTCCTTATCTTACTGTGTGATGCACTGAAAGCTTCCTCCATCTGCTGCTCCAGTATCAGCTGGGAAGAAGCACGAAATAGGCCACATAAATAATACCTTACATTCTTCAATCACCCTCCTCCGACACTATCTCACGATTCTCTCCCCACTTCTCCATGCATCCCTGCAGGACAGCGCCACAATGCAGTTCTGTGCCAACAAGCTGGACAAGAAGGACTTCTTCGGCAAGTCGGACCCTTTCATGGTCTTCTACAGAAGCAATGAGGACGGAACGTGAGTGCGTCTGTGTTTCAAAAGGCAGCTGGTAGTGCCGGTCTCCTAATACAAGGTTACATCTACAAGAGGTTGCTACAGAGGAATGTACCCGTGACTATGCTTTTCCTAACTGACGCCAGTACAGCAAAATGGAAAGATTAGTATGGTTTTTTTTTAAGCATCAAAGCAAGAATAACAAAAAAAACAACCTAATCTGCATCGGAAAAGCGCTGCCAGTTTCTGAAGCAATTCACAAAGTGGTGCATAACACTCCCCCCGTCTCCTCATGTCTCCTGAGAGTGCCCCCAAGGGGCCTTGCAGTTGTGGCAGCGTCAGCTTCATCTATCCAGAGATGCTTCAGCAAGTGCTTCATTAGCTGTCTTAGCTGTCTTTTTTTCAGTATTTTTCTTGATATATAACAGGGTGGGAAATGGATCCCCACAAATGTGCTGCAAGTATCTGGTGTTGGTGCCAGAGGGGGATACAGATTAGACGTCTGTGCAGCTAAAGGACTAACAGGCTCGAGGCACCTTGTGGAGCACAAGTAATGCAAGGCTTTGGGAAAAAACGCCTTGCTGCTTTTTGACAGGGTACTTGCGGTTGTTTGTAGGAATTGATGTGGCCCTGCTCTGCAAAACATTTTTGATAGCGGAGAAACCCATTTGCATATCATTGTCATACTTGAGGTCAAAATAAAGGATTTGAAAGCCAGACTGAAATATCAAATTATTTTCTGTGGTCTAAAATCCACAGAGAGGTATAACTGGGAGACAGGCCAGGCGGTAAACAAAGCTGGGTACAGCCCTATTTAAAGCATCTTGCCAGTGACTGTAGGATTTTACATTGTTATTCCTGTTACCTCCGTCTCTTTAGTGGCTTGCTCCTCCTCTTATTTGCATATTTATCTCACTGCCTGGCTTGTGTAATTAAGAAATAATAATATGCTTCTGTGTCTGCCTCTTTTTGAACACTGTTCTAGGTTTACTATCTGCCATAAAACAGAGGTGGTGAAGAACACATTAAACCCAGTGTGGCAGCCTTTCACCATTCCAGTACGAGCGCTCTGCAACGGGGACTACGACAGGTACAATGCATCCTGTGCCTGTTCTTCACACCTTCTGATACCCACAGCCGCTGGTTTCCCCTTTAACTGCTGGCTCCATTTGTCGCCTCAATATTAACTTTATCACACACACGCACGCACGTACAGAGGTGCACATGCATTAAACAGTATACAATGTTGACCCCATTGACATCTTCAGCCTTCATTGATTTCTGCTGGCTCAATTTGTCAAATTCATTCATGGTTCAAATTAAAGTTGCTCTGACAGACAGGCCGCATAACGATGGCAGGTTTTACTACACCCTGCACGACAATAAGCTTAACCAGAATAAATCAATCCAACATGGTGCACATTATTTATGCTGTTGTGCTCATTATGTCCCTCAGTATCGCTCTTTGCTGGGGAAGCACAGGCACAACGAGCCCTTCTAATCTCCAAGGACCTTCTTGTGGTGTTTCAGTTATCAACGCTCTACGCCTAAGATATAATCTCTGAAACATTTGTGATGTTAAAATCCTTTCGATTAATGACCGGCTGCAAACTTTGGCACATCCAAAAAAAAAAAACATTGTTTCAATATCTGCCACTTTATTGTTGAAAACTGTCAATACGTGTGAAATTGTGTGAAGCGGAAGGCTTGTCAGACACAGTAACAGTAACAATCAGGTCAGAATATTAATGTTTGAAGTGCAAACTAAGGAAGATATGAGGAAAGTTATGACATGAGGCAATATGGTAGCAAAAATACATATGTAATGCCCTTAATAGCCTATAGTTTGGTATATTTATTATTGCTTTGGAATAATAGGACGATCTGATCACATCGCCGAACAAACATCTGAAATAATAAGGGGTTACTTATCCGAGTTGTCACATAATAATGTAAACATGCTGTGTCAAAATGGATATACATTCAGTTCTCCCCCCAACTTATCTGCCTTCCTCTAATCTAAAGCACAGAGAAGAAAGAAAGCAAAATCTGTGAGGGAAGATGAAACAGGAATGACAGACAGATTACTTTTGTTTGGAGAAATATTTCATATTGCATTACCAGGTCTTTTTTCAGCCCCTCTCCCTTCTCTCAGCTCCCTCCCAAAGCTCTCGGTCCTATCTTCTTTTTACGCAGTCAAACTCTAATTACTGAGTATAGCGAGAACATGGTGGGTGCTCAGAAAGATGAGAGAAATCCACAACAGGCAGGCAAGAACAGATGGCGTTGTCTCAAGAAGCATTTGATATTCTGGAAATACTAGGTGAGTTGCAGTGAGGCAGCCAATCACACTCAAGGTCAAGAAAGGGCCTCTGACCACTCACAGCCAATTATACACAAGGGATGCAGCAGGGCATCGAAGGCATTTCTGTGCAATAACATGCAAGCACACAAACACCTGAGTATAATATAAAGTGATAAGCCACCAGCATTCTGCAAGTCTTTATAAATCAACAGAGACAACGGTATACACAGGTTTTATACTTGCATGGGTGAGGAATAATCTTTGTTTCTTTATTTAGATTTTTTTTTCAACCTTTCCGATGACACATCCAATCAGTAGTTGTTCAAGAAACACGTCTCTTACGGCTGTTGTTTGTTTGTACGTATATATAAGCATTATGTACAGCTCTCAGGGATTTGTAAAGTGCTTAAGAACCAGCGGAAATAATGGATTTAATTAGTTCAGACCAACATCTATCAAAAGTCTATGTTTAAACTAAATATACAGCTAAAACTGCCATGCAACAATATTGTTTCCTTTTGGTCCACTGAAGGATCTATATCCATTTTACAGACTACGGCACAGAACAATATAAAGACCTTGATTGTTTCCATGGTGTTGAATTGAAGTATTTTTTAAAGTGGTTTCCCTGTATTGCTAGATAACTCATGCAAAACAGTAGCTTCCTTAATTAATCACTTGGAACAATTCTGAACATCATTTCTTGAAGCACATTTAGATTTTCTGCATCATAATCTCTGTATGAGCTTAAAATATGCTAGTAACTCATTTATTTTATTAATCTACAGGATAGTATACTGAACATCTTTGTCAACGTGGTCACTAGTGAAGTTAAGAGGTTATTTTGTATGCTGCCATCTTGGCTCAGGACCCACCTGGAAAAAAGACCAAAAATACACAAATGCAGGTCTGAGGGCTCAGCGTTTGGTCAAAAAGGACTTGTTAAATTACGAATACCAACATTTGTTTTATCTGGATGGAAAGGCAGTGACTGTGGATCCAACTGCATATTATCTGAGTTGTTGGTACTCTGTTGCAAAGGCACCTTTGGCTGTTGAGAGAAGTAGACCTCTCCGGATTATCCACTGCCGATTTCCTGTCCTCTAACTAGATCAGTGCTTCTCACCAGATGAACGAAATGGCAGAAGGAGAAGGCAAAGTCATTTAAGTAAAGGGTGTTTCCAATAGAGGAACTCTGCTCTCTAAAGTGAATCTCAAAAGAAACAAAAAGGAGAAAGACGAGGGTCGCTGCTAACAGCTCGACTCTCTCTTTCTCTCTTTGTCTCTCTCTCTCCAGACAAATAAGCACTGGAACACCTGAAAAATTGCACTTTATTTTTCCTGCTTGAGCAAAATGCTATTAACTGTGATGGGCTACAAATGTGGGATGCAATTTTATTTTGTTTTATTATGTGGGAGGCACTTCTGACCCGTATATATTGACCTCTAACTATTCTAAAGAATCTCTTACCAAAACTCTCAAGTCAGAGGGTGGTACATATGGGATGTGGATGGAACTGACTTTAGAAATCTCACTCACAACTGCATTTTTTGTAGACTGTCTGCTTTTCCTATTCATATTTTTAAGGTCTCTGAACTGTTAGGTGTTTTTGAAGAAAAGTGTTGTTAAAAAAACAAGAATGTGCACCAAAAACACGTTTTCAAGTAAACTCCTTTGAAACTAGTTAGACTTCTTAAGACATAGAATAAAATAGGTCTTTGACAGTGATGACTCTGGAATGATGCTGATATGATAGGACTACTGCTTTATGAGCAACTTGTGTATTTTAATAATAATATAATAACATCAACTCAGCATCTCTTCATCCGATGCAGCTCTGGTACTGCAGGCATGACCAATTCCTCTTAGATACCGTTGCTGGAGCTTTTACTGAGCACAGTAACAACACAATGTTACTCAACTTCAAGAAAAATGTTATTCCTTTATTAATCATATTGTCATATTGGAATACTGATATTTCCTCCGGTTGTATTTAATTAAGGCTTAGTTACAGCCCCATTAAACACATCAAATTATCCATAAAAACCTCTTTAACAAAGAACAGAAATGTTGTTGTTAAAAAAATATATATATTGTTCTGCATCAAAGGAAACATCAATAACAACATGTGCAGCAAGTCTGAGCCGGGCTAAAGGCTGCTGGACCGAGCAAACTTCTTTCTGCATTAACTCTGTCAACGGTAAAGTGTTGCTAGAAAACAACAGCCAGAAATCCTAGATTGAAATGATCTGTCCCTTACAATATTTTTGTCATGCCTTTTAGAATATCTTAGAAGCACCAGTGAAGGGTAAAAAACACTCCTGCTGGCGACTGGGTGGCTGATTGGACTGTCCTTCAAGTGACAGCATCCAGTAGTCTCTAGAGTGAGAGTGCATCTATCCACACACACACACACACACACACTGCTTTGGAAGACCACTTGGAAAAGAAGAAGAATGCCATATGAGTAAGTTATGGAGTGTGAAGAGAAAGCAGGAACATTTTAGCGTTACTATCATCTCTTTACTGTATGTATATATTGTTCAAACCCACCTGTATGCTGTGTTTCATCCGTCTAAGTTGTACACAAGGTATGTTATCCTCTGCCGAATGTTCATAAAAATATCAAAAGGGAGCCATTCTTTCTCGACAACAAGCCAGCGCAGGTGACTCAAGCGTCGTCTATTTCCGTCTCCGACGAAACATCAAAGAGATCCGTCATTGTGGCTGAAAAACCGTGCCGCATCTAATGCCCTCTCCTTCTTTCCCTCAATTAAATGCACCTCCATTAGAGGAGATGAGCCATGTTTATTAACGGTGCCTTGGAATACTAGCTGGAGATATATCTGACAGATTAGTTTTGGAGTGTACACTGTTCCGAGAATTCAAGGGGGCCACTCAATTATCTGAGGGATGCAACTGTAAGTAAGGATATAAAATAAAAGTATGGTACATGCTTGAGCCAATATGAAGACCGCTTGCTGGCCCATTGCATGTATTAGAATCAAACCACTGCAGATGGATTTGTCGGGGGAAGGAGAAAACAGCCTTTTTTCTCTCTGTGTTCATCGAACCTCTTCCTATTCCCCTTTTTTTCCACCAGGGAAGACAAAGCATCATGTTTCCACCACCTCGGTGCACATTTCTTTCTCTCACAGCCTTGAAACCCGCCTCAAAAGAACAAACTGTCAGCACGGAATGACAGGGACCAGGTGGCAGGGAGGAAGTGGGGCTTATTTCATCTTTCATTTCCTCAGTGACGGGAAAAGAGTCTTTAATGTGCCGACTGCTTCCATTTCATGTGGATCTGGGCGGGTGTCAGTTCTTGTGAAAGACAAAGGGGGGAGGAGGGGGAGACATGGGGGTGAGATCAATCTGACTCAGGAGTGAAGTGCCAAAAAAGTTTTTTTGTTTACCCTGCTTGGACATTGTTTTGGCCTTATTTGTACAAAATGTAATCAGTCTTCTTTCTGATGTTGCTGTGGAGGGTGGAGATAACACCTGCTGCAGCAGACACAAGTTCACGCTTTCAAAGTGCAGTCAGCTGCTCAGCCTTTTTCTAAAGTTAATATCAAAACAACCTTTTGGTTGGCACCATTATAAAACACAGTATGATATTTAAAAACAGCTATCTTTTTCTGTTTACCTTAAGGTATTGAGATGGAAAACAGGCTATGAAATATCGATCTCAAGTTAACACCGATGCCTATGACCTACATAACTAAATGAGACATCAAAGCAAGAGGCATTAAGGTCAAACTGTCAGACCATGCTGCAGAAGAGGTTTTCTAAAGAAAGTCTATTTTTCTCGGAAGTATTCCCACCTTCAGCCAGATCCATGGAACTCATTGAGTCCTTTACAGAACAAACTGAATATCTTCAATGTTTTTTTTTTTTTACCCTTTTGTCATTGGCACTGAAAACGAGATGAAACAGGTGCACATATCCGTTGGTGCTTTCTTTTTAAAATGACCAAAGCATGTGCAGCTGATGAAGTAGTTGCTGAGGAGAGAGGTTCATTTTCCCCGGCAGGATGACACCGTGGAACATAATCAGACATGCACTACATTCCCGAAATTATATCAAAATGTTACACTGTGGCCTTTTGTTTGAAACAAAACCCCCAAAATGGTCATTCATTTCTGTCTTTTAAGACAGACTTCCTACATAAATCAAGGTAAAAAATCCATTAGACCTTTAAACGTATTGTGGTCAGAAGCAGCACAAGATAGACATCGTCTTAGAAGACCTTGTTTTTTGATGGATAGCACATCAAGGCATTGTACACTAAACTGGTGTGATTAAGCTATAGACTTTGTGGTATGATTGTTTACCACCTGCCTTCCTGCTTTAAAATATGATCCCATTTTGTGTTTCTGTTATTTTTCCCAGAACCATCAAGGTGGAAGTATACGATTGGGATAGGGATGGCAGGTAAGTCTCATTGGAATCAATACAAAAATATTAACTCAAACGTCAGCCGCAACGTATAAAATCTGTACCATATCTCGGACAACTTTTACTGGTTTTTCTTCCTACTCGCTGTTGTTTTTCTCCTTTTGTTCCTTTTTTTCCAGCCATGATTTCATTGGGGATTATACAACGAGCTATCGGGAGCTAGCTCGAGGGCAGAGCCAGTTTAATGTCTACGAGGTGAGTGTTAAGCGTCGTCTTTTGGCTCTGGAACGTGTGTTGCCTTGGATCCCATTTCTGACACGAGAGACATTTCTATCTCTGGCATCACTGTTGAACTGTGTTTCATTAATCACATTTTATAATCCTGCACGCCAAGGCATTTATAGTTACAGAAAACCTTGAATATAAATTATTTCTTACATTCTATACATTTCAATTTTTTGCATTTAAATCCAATTAAATATTTCTATTGTTATAAGATTTACCTTGAAACTATAATCACCTGCACACAAAGATGAATCTGCGAGGTTGAAAGAAGAATGAGGGCAACCATTAAATGTGACCCTTTGTGAAAAAGCACAGTCCAGCTTTAGGCCTCTGTGGTTTGGTGGCCTCCAGCCAAAGGACAAATACCTGTCTTTTGGGTGTCAGCTTCATTATACGCTACTCTTGATTCCTCTCTACCTCCCAGTGAGACTCAAAGGCCCTTTAGTTTTTGCATCAGCAGATTGTTCAGTGTGTCAGACAAATTGCCATCCCTCCATTTTAAATTAGGGGCTGTCACTTTCATGCCTAGCAGCCATAGAAAATCGGGGTAATGAGCTGAGACGTCTTTGGTCTCCAGATTGACATTTCTCTCTTGTTCTCGGCCTGGTAGAATACTGGTACAGTAAACGAAAGTCTTGCAGTGCATGTCTCACCCATCGATTGTTGTTGCTTGAGGTTTGTGTTTGAATGTAAAAACTTCTATACTTCTGCAGTGGAAGTTATTCTGTGTTCTTACATGAGCTACAATTCCCCCTATTGCTCATCTGTTACTTCATGCACACATAACCTCACCTTTTCACCTTCCTTGAATGGGTCATATCATTAACTCCTTCAGCAGCAAAAACATTTGGTAATCTGGTGTGCCTACTAACCAACAAACTGTTAAATAGATAAAAACCCAGTCGGTTCTGGGCTGCCTAAAAAACATTTAAAGCCCTTTAGATTTGGTTCCCCTTCCAATGTCACAAGCTCATTGGAATGTACCGCCCCCCCCCCCCCCCCCCCCCCCCATCTCCACCCTCTGCTTTAGGACTACCGTTGCAAAGGTGCATCATTTATTTCTACAGCAAACTAATGTGAGCAGGCTTTTTTGGGGAGAGAGGCATAAAGAGGCGGGTGCTAAAACACTGGAGAGTGAGAACAATGAAGTAGTTTATGATCACAAAAGCATGGGAAAATATTCCAGCAGAAACCCCAAATCTAAGTGTGAAACTAAATATGAACATGGTGTGTCGCCTTTAATGTCCTCTCTGTTGGAGAGACAAACTGCACACATTTATGCAATGGCATGAACTTCTCCTCCTGCCACCCACATACAACACCTTCATTACATTTGTTATATAACTACAGGGTGTGATTTGTGTAAAAGTGGGTGAGATGAGTAATGGAAAATATATTTGAATAAGCAAACAATACATTATAGGCTAGTATTGCAGTGTTTCAGTATTAAATGGATTTGAGGTTGGCCGATTGTTTCTGAGTCTGAATTTAAAAAAGAGAATGGCTTAAGGAAATGTACAGGGGTTTTTAAGATGGCATTTTTATAGTTATTTCACATGCACATAATTCTTCGGTGACGTTATTAAGATTTATTTTAGAAGCTTCCTCATTGTCAGACATTGTAACCATTACGGACACTAGTTTACACACCTCTATAGGGTGCGTGTACATATAGTAAAAAGTTATGTATGAAAACAGTGCGCATATATATATATATATATATACTGTATATAGTTATATTTATATATATAGTTATATTTCCGCTGATGGCAATTCAAAGCCTTTTTATGTGCTAAATTGTAACCGAAATATTTCCATTCTTGTTTTTTAGGTGATTAATACCAAGAAGAAAATGAAGAAAAAGAAATATGTCAACTCTGGGACAGTAAGTGTGGCTGAAGCAGAAAACCAGGACTGAGACTGTGGCTCTTTTTTTCTATTCTACACAATTATGACTGTTACATTTTGGCGTCAATCTGGGCTTTCAATGTTGTGAAAAAAGAAGGACGTACAGTACCAGTCAAAGGTTTGGACACATTTTCTCATTCAGTTCAACGACAAAGTATGTCCAACCTTTTGACAAGTACCTACTTGTTTACTATAATTAGAAGAATTTTAAATTCAGTTTGAGCATTTCCATCTCTTGTACACAAACAGACTGTTTATATTCTGCAGTATTTAGTACTGAAAAATTAATTGTCATGTAGAACTTCAAGGGCAGATTGTGAGATTTGCAAGATCAGACTGAGCAACACCAACGACCGGTTGAAACAACAATTTCCACACAACTTACCCAGCAGTCTGGCCATCTGCATACAATGCACACAAATGCAATCAACCTCTCTCCAATGTAAACGAATCACTCATCCGAAACCAGACGGCTCACATCACAATAGAGTATCAAGTGTGTTTTTTTTTTTTTAAAGGAAAGATCATCACCACCATGTTGAATCTAAAGTGTCTCTTTGTCTTCTTTTCAAGGTGACCCTGCTCTCGTTTTCAGTGGAGTCAGATTTCACTTTCTTAGATTACATCAAAGGAGGGTGAGTCAGAATGACTTTCTGCACACTTAACAAAGGAAATGGCCTCTTTGTGATTGCTATTAGAAACAAACAATGCGGTAAACAGACTATTATTTACTATTTATTATTAACAAATCTTTCGCATGAAGTTAAATTGTCCACTTCATTGGGTATAGATGATTCCATTCATTTGCTTGAACCAGTATTCGTTGCCACTTAGCATGTTAGCAAGCTATTGTCCACAGACCCCGAGCTCCGTTGGTATTGGAGTGGTGTCTCCGGTCACATTGAAGAGGTTCATGGTGGGCCTGCTGTTACGTGCTGGGCAGGTGTTACACATTGCATCTGTCAGAGCACGAACAGAAAACAAGTGGTCACTGTAAACAACACTCAAACTATGGAAACTAAACCATTAGCTGAAAATAAAAACCTTAATCTCACATTAATCTCAAAATGACATTGTAAAACAGGAAAACAATTGTGCCTGGAGGATTAATGGCACAAAAAGCATATTATAGAAACTCGACCTGATAATACATTTCTGATAATGACCAGTATAATGTATATTCGCAAAAAAAAGATTACAACTGTATATCTCTAATTCCCTTATTTTTCATCTTGTGGACCCACATAGACAGAATCAGTCAGGATGTTTTCTTTCAGTTCAATGACAAAGTGTGTCCAAACCTTTGACTGGTAATGTATACAGCACGTATATATGTATAATTATAATATTATTATATTGTGTAGTTTTCACCAATGGTTAAACCACCTTCAATGCCAGTACAAACCCTTCCAACTCGGTTTAGTTTAAGAGTTGACATGAGTTTAAGAGTGTAGGGTTGACGTGTCTACGGTGAAGGTTACCTTTCAGGTAGCTTGGGCTTTGCTTTGATCTCCTCTGTCCCGTCACAGCGGGTGGGCTGTCACGGGTTGCATGAGCTGTGGCAGAGCTGACAAGTGTGACACATTCCTCTGACAGACTGTTCCTGGCTGTAGCCAATTTATCATGAAATAACCTTAAGGTTTAGTGGCCTCACTTTAAAATATCATCCCCATCAGTCCGCCCCCTACACTGATCTGGCACTTTTAAAGTAATAATAGTAATACGAATATGGAGCCCTTGCATATTAGAAAACGCATGAAAGTTGAGAAAGTCTGTCACTTAAACGGTTTAAGCACTTTGCAGCACAAATTGGTATATACATATATTTTATACACTTGCTTTCTACACGTTTTACACTGGACCTTTTTTTGTAATATACAGTGTTACACCTTTTATCATGATGCAAAGGGGACTCTTTTCATTTGACAGCCACTCTAGTCATAAAAAGATGGAAACCATTTTGATATTCAAATTAATCAAAAGTTTGTCTCCAAGCAGCAGCAGGGAAGGCTTAATGAGTGAGAGGGCATATTATGCTTTCTGATGATAGTTCAATGAACACCTATCAGGTTATTAAAGACTGCAGAGACCATATTACGCACTAGTAGAGGGGTTTGATAATATGGTAGTCTAGAAATATATAGAATATAGTATTAATGATGATACTGACATTTATCACACAAACACTTTGTTGCTTAGTGTTTGAGGACAAAAACGACGTTTGGTTTAACACAGAACCTTCTCAGTAACAGAAACTGGAAGGTGGTTGAAAAAGGCCAGCAGTGTAATAACTTCTTTGGGAGCTGCCATGTTGTTTAGAAGGAAGTTAAGAATATTCCATTCTATTCTCCCCCCATCCCATAATTTCAAAATAAAACCCCCATGGTATGATATGATATTGATATGCCTCTTAATGTAATTAATTGATATGCCTCTTAATGTAATTAAGAGGCATATCAATTAATGACTTCTTAGTTTTAAGGACAAACATTCTGTCTCCCAAACAGTAATAATACTACAGCTGATAATACTAGTACTACTCCTACTTCTAGTTTTTCTACTGCTATTGAAACTAAAACTACTACTACTTCTTCTACTGCTATTACTATTAATACCACAATCACAACTACAACCAATACTACACTAATATTACTAGCAAAAATCATCTCCGACGTTGTCATTTCTGTATTTTCAGAAATGTTTTGAAACTAATTTCATTATTTCTTTCTTTTTAATTCACTTCAGCTTCTGCCATTTCTGTATTTTCAGAAATTTCATAAAATTTCTTTCATTTCTATATTTTCAGCATATTTTAACATTGATTTTCAGCTTTATTTATATTTTTTTCTGAAATGTTTTGAAAATTAATTTCAACTTATTTCTGTATTTTTAGAAATTCAAAAAATAATTTCAGCTTTTTTCATTTTTTTTCAGAAATTCATTTTAGCTTTAGCATTGCAACGCATTCTCAGCAGGAAATGCATTTTCTAGTTCATTTTTATTACTCTTCTCCGGCCTGCATCTCTGCTCATAGGAGTTGCCATTAAGGCCCCCAAAGGTCTTGTCTCTATGTCGTAAATAGCAAGAAGAGGCAAGTGCTTCAACAGCCAGGAAAATTGGATTATCATTTGATATTAAGTGCTCCATCGATTGCTTGTTACCCAGCTCAGTGTTTTAAAGCAGAATACGCCTCCCAGGTAAAAGTGCAATCTTATTGGACAACTGAGCAACTGTACTAGTGTGTCTAAAATAAAAACAAAAGCCCATTAAACCATACAATGATAGGAAATTGTTCCTTTGTTTTAGATCCTTTCTTGTATCACAAATCATGTCTGTGTGTGTGTCTGCCTGCCTGCCTGCGTGCGTGCGTGCGTGTGTGTGACTGGGCGTGAGAGCACTAGAATTTAATGAGGCCGGCCTTGTTATTATTGCTGGCTGGTCTATGTCTTTGATTTATTTTTTTCCCCATGTCCTCCTCTCCATCCCCCTTGTAGAACGCAGATCAATTTCACTGTGGCCATCGATTTCACAGCATCCAATGGTGAGTGATGCGAAGTGGTGTGTTCAGGGCGAGGACTGAATAGAGTGTAGAGCTTTTTGACTGTGGCATGTCCAAGCACAGACGTTGCACATGCTGACCACACACTGTCACTCTAAGTGATCGCCTTTCCTGGATATCTTGCCCTCCTAGATGCCCAGTCAATACACCAAATAAAGGTTATTGCAGACATTTTAGCTCAGAATAAAAGGAAACACATGTGGTAATAACCATCAGCTAGTTGTGAAAAGACCACACTTAAGTCTAATTGCACTACTTGTGCAAATAATAATGCCTGAACACAAAACGCTACAAAGGTTTATCACAAGGAAGAGCTCTTTGGTGTGTGTCAAAGCTATTAAATCAAATGCTAAATCGGTACCCGGAACAGCCACTATCCACTAATAGTTTCCCGATTACCTTCACAATGGCTTTCCTCCCACTGTTAATTAATGGATTGGCCTTCATTGTGTCACAAACTTCTGCATTTTAAGCCATGATTCATCATCTCTAAAGACTTGAAGTGAAAGCTCTGCTATAGAGGAATCATGATAGTCACGAGATCCATCGCTGAAGCAAACTAAACCTTTTTTTATTGTCGTACCATTGCACTAAAACTGCATCTTGCATTCTAGAAGTGATATCTTTGTCCCTCATTACCCACAATGACCTAAAGATGGATTTGTTTGGTCGACAGGGAACCCGTCCCAATCCACTTCACTGCACTACATGAACCCCTACCAGCTGAACGCCTACGCCATGGCCCTGAAGGCTGTGGGGGAGATCATTCAGGACTACGACAGTGACAAGATGTTCCCCGCTTTGGGCTTTGGAGCCAAACTGCCCCCTGATGGACGGGTTTCACATGAGTTTCCCCTGGTAGAATCAACCTCTCCTTCTCCCACCTGATTCATCAGTTCAACGGATCTTTATCAAGTCTATTTCATCTTTAGCATTTTCAACTGAATCATAGCTCTAATTTATTGCTCGATTGTCGATTCATTCTAATCTGCAGATTTTAAGCATGATCCATTTATAGCAACTAAGTTAATGAAAATGAATAAACACAGTACACTATGACAAAGATGCTGATATTTCTTTTATTGATGAATGAATTCACCAACTACATGAAATTGAGCTTCACCTTCCGTCTTTCTCAGAATGGAGACATGGACAATCCGTACTGCAACGGCATTGAGGGTATCCTAGAGGCTTATCACCAGAGTCTGAAGACAGTGCAGCTCTACGGCCCAACCAACTTTGCTCCTGTGGTGAATCATGTTGCCCGGTGAGAGAACAATGCAGTTTGAAAGTAGCTCTGTTCTAAGTATTTCTGTTCAGTTTTGTTAGATGATAGCATCAAGGATATGATATTCTATTAGATTCCAGTTTTCGAAATAACACTCATGTCAACATTTTTGACTGCTGGCATCGTTTGGTTTTGATTTCTTGGGCCGCTGCTTTTCTGGCTCAATACTCTAACAAAATCTGTCCTGCCAGACACCACAAACAGGATTTAACATGCTTCAATGGGAAATCAGACTAGTCAGACATCTAGTGGGGGATTTGGCATGATGGCCCTGTGGTATTAACATATGGTGACATATCGCATATAATAACACATAACATAAAAGCATGCAATACACTTAAGGTATACAAACTGTGACTTGATAGGAGGGGTTTCCTCGAGCACGACTCCCACCTCCACCTCCCACTGACACCACTTCTCTCGCTGGCTCATTGTTTGAGCACCATCCTAAACATTTTTCATCTGATGTGTCAACACTTTAATAAAAGAATGAAAATAGAGTCGCATATGATAAACTCTGGCAGGGAGCCATTTCTGTGAGAATGCAAAACCAACATTGGTATTTAGCATTTGAGTGGGTGAGCTCATAGAATTTTAACAAAAGTGTCAATCTCTGAATCAAAAAGATTAAACCAGCTTTGAATCCAACTTGATTGTTTGGAATAATTTATCTATGAGTATTTGTGAGGCTTTTTGATTAACCTGAAACAAGTGTATCTGTAAATCTGTGTGTGTGTGTGTGTGTGTGTGTGTGTGTGTGTGTGTGTGTGTGTGTGTGTGTGTGTGTGTGTGTGTGTGTGTGTGTGTGTGTGTGTGTGTGTGTGTGTGTGTGTGTGTGTGTGTGTGCAGGTATGCAGCTGCAGTGCAGGACGGCTCTCAGTATTTTGTGCTCCTCATCATCACAGATGGCGTCATTTCCGACATGGCCCAGACCAAAGAGGCCATAGTAAATGTAAGAATGGGAAAGGGGCCAAGCTGCTCTTTGTAAAGCCAGATATACAAATTGTGTTAACTGAAAGAAAGTACATTTTATGTATGTAATTGTAATTAGTTGACATTTTAGGAAATACTCCCGTTTTGCTATTTGTCAACAGTTAGATGAGAAGGTCGATACCATAAAAATGTGAAGCTACAGCCAGTCAGCCCAGTTTAGCATAAACTTTGAAACAATACATAAAAGCTCATTTGAATCTCTCATACGGTAACAAAGTCTTTGATGCTTGGCCACCTCACGGTGGCAACTCTTTAGAAAAATTCAAGGAATACTCCATCGGATAATCCCCCATAACTCACCTAAAATAACTGACATCAGTTGAGATTTAATGACTACATTTTCAAGATGGTAGATTATAGGTGGATTTTGTTATCTTCAGAAATAGCCACGTCTTTACCAACAGTTGTCTCTGACTGTTCCTTTAAAATCAACCGTCGAGGCCACCGGGCAATTGTCAGTTTTGATGAATCATCTCTTTTGAGGTTTTCAAAGTGGGACGCAGGCTTATCGCTGTTTTTCCCTCCTTCCAGAGTCCGACATTAATAAATGCCTCGTTTTGTGTATTTGGTTTTATTTGAAGTTATTAGTATTATCAGTAAGGTTTTATATTAAGCTATTCTGGGGGAACTATTGAGTGTCCATGGGATCAAAATATATAATCATGATCCCTTCAGCATCCAGGAGTGGAGCTCTGCAGGCAACCAAAGGTTGGTGTGAAGGGAGACCCTGAATCTCACACTGTGAAATCACTGCTTCAGTGTTTTCAAAATCACAAAAGGGAGTATGATGCCACTCATCATTTCCTTTTTCTTCAAACGTGTTTCCTTTTTAAGAAATTGTGTAATATTTATAACATACAGCACTTAAAAAGATGTTCCTGCCGATCTCGGCCCAAAACTTGCCCTAAATCTTTTCTTTCTCCCAGCTTTAAATAATTGGCTGGTTTCTTATTTGGTCTCTTCCTCTTATCTCCTCCTCCCCTTTTTCATCATCATCATCAGCCCGCTACAGGCACAGAACACCCAGCAGACTGGATTTAAAGGGAATTTGCGACTGTTAGTCAAAACATTAGAACAGCCACACCTTCCTTTTAAGATCTTGCCTGCTGCTCTATCTCCTTGCCTCTGTCTACTGATGCCTCCACTGCTTTCCCTTTAACTCTCTCCACGGATCCCTGGGCGGGGGAGGACACACTGCTGAGGTTATATAAAAGTATTTCCTCATATTTATTCATGCTGGAAGGTACCCTCGAGAAAGAGCAAGACGATGTGGGAAAAAGCCTGAATTTGCATGAATATTTAAATTCTGGAGGGGTTTCATATTTGTCAATGCAGGTGTTTTTGTGCGTTTCAGTCATTGCAATGAATGGACATGTGCACACCATGTTTTCTGGATTGATGACCCATGTGGTAGAACAAAAGGAGATTCATTTTCAATCGCAATGGAATCTGCTATTCTACCGAAAAACACCCGTCCATCAACCGGCATCTCCCTCCTCTGCTCACAGCTCAGGTCCCTCTGACGGCTCGTTCTTTCTCTCTTTGGAGCCCTCGCTCACAAATAGACATTCTTTTTTGTCTCTCTGCATTTCATAACTTTTCGAAGGTCTAAATCCTTTCATCTGCTCTCCCCACACTGCTGTCACCACAGCAGTTTATAACAACAACAACAACAATGCTCTCTCTGCTGCTTTTGATGCTCTTGTTTTCCCATGTTCAACTTGTTGTGCTTTATCTTGTTATCAGTGCCGGGGACCATGACATGTACTTAACTTCACAAGCATTTCACCACCATTAGTGCTGCACAAAATATAGCAGTTTTTTTTAGGTTATCATTGGAATGTCAACTTGCTCAATGAAATGCAAAAGGGCATAAAAGTTGCCATTTAATGGCATGATTTAATGGAGTTTAAGATGCCATTAAGGCTTTCCTTTTTATTGGTACTTAACATTTTATTATCTAGTTATTTATTACAAGTAAAATCTGTAACGTGATATTTAACAAGGTTATTACGTATTGCATGATTTCTCAATATTGTGCAACACAAAACTCCTGACTTTTTTGTACAAGAAATAACTATAAATAATAGCTGGCAATGTGAAATGAAAGAACTTAACTTTGATCTTTAAGTTCTCTTAAGATCAAAATGAACAACGTCATGCAGATTATATTAGATTATGCACCATCCCAGAAACAAATACTTTGAACTAATTTCTTTTACATCAAACCCTCTGTCTTTTTTAACACAAGCCAATCTGTCAAACATGACTTTTGATGTACTGTAAGAGCAACACTTAATGCAACACATATGGCTCTATATGTGTCTTCAATCTGCAGCCTTCAGCTTTTCTCTGAGCTGAGCTGTGAGGCAGATGGTACAGTGTCTCTGGTGACCCCCCCTGTGCAAACAGGACAGTCAACTCTACAAACACGCATCCATAAACCTATTCAAGTTATGCAGGAACATACGGCCGTCAACGCATGCATGGCATCTGGATTTGAGCAGCACATGCATACTGAGTTGTTGAAGTAATGAGTGATGATTGATGCTGTGTTTTTGTTGTCTCATTAAACCGGATCTCCTCTGCAAAAGTGGGGCACGGTGGATTGCCAGGTTTATTTTTGGTGGCATTTGATGTGTGTATTTCTATCCGCATGTGCTAGTGTGTGTGTGTGTGCGTGTGTGTGCGTGGGAGGACAGGCACTGACAGGAGTTGTGTTGAACACTGATAATCACGCTGATGTGCTGTGAATGAGGTGGTGTCAACAGGAACAGCTCTCAACCCCTTGGCAAAAGAAATTGCCCGATCCGCCGCGCCACATTTGTTTTTCGAGCCACAGATAGAAATGCACTTGAAAATATAAACGCTAGAAAGAAACTTGTTACAAACAATAAAGGCTTTTGTAGATATGTTGTCATCTATGTAGAACTTACAATGGACACAAACATGGCGTGTCACAATGCAATGCAGTCAATCTGACTCAGGCATAAAGTAAAGTATATTGAATAATAAAAAGCAAGCTGGGCTGAATAGTCAGTGTGGAGAGCTAAAGAAGAGAAACAATGCAATCCGGAAACCCTCCAGCTGTAGTCTGATGATGATTTAGGTTTTTATTGGTTTCAAACTAGCTTGTGAACTGGCATCTTGCGGCGTTGGTTCTGGAGGCAGCGGCATCCCCACACAGAAGAGAGTCGTCTGACTGAAATGTGCCTCGGGAGCAGCTGGGCGGGTGACCGAGGACGGTCGCTGTACTGATTGTTTGCACCTCCTCCCTCTCCCTGCTCTCCCTGCTCACAAATGCCACACCTTTCATTAAGACCTCATCAGGGTGTCTGTTAACACTTGTTTTCCTGCCTGTGGAGTGATCTGTACTTTTTAGCCTTAAACAGCCTCACAGAGTTCATAATGCCACAACACTTCTGGTCAGAATTGTATCGGTTTAAATGTGATTGTTGTTTCCGTACTGGTATCAGCTATTGACCCACAATCTCAGCGGATGCTGCTGGTGTTGTCAGTGAGTTTAATCTCCACTCCTTATCCTGTTAACCAGCATTTACCATCTATTTAAAAATAGTGGATAAGAAAAGTTTCTCCCTATTTTACTGACTTTCAATCTCTTTCTCTCTGGGAGCCTAGTCTTAATTAAAGGTTATTCGGGTAGTTAAAGTGTGATACAGAACATTATCATGGTTGTGAGAGAAAGTGGGAGCATGTAATGACCAGGATTTCAGATATCACATAATGAGCCCTTCAGGTCAATGTCAATTTGGACAAATGTCTTCCATATCTTTTTAATAAAAGAATTGTGAACATTTTTTTTTTTTAAAGTTAATCCCCTTCCTTTCTTTCGATTTCTCTGCAGGGTGCCAAGCTTCCTATGTCCATCATCATAGTTGGAGTGGGTCAGGCTGAGTTTGATGGTAAAGTGACTTTATTTTTGGACTGCTGCATAAGCAATTCTGGTATTTTTGTCAGGGCAGCCACATAGAGACAAATTCATTATTCAATTAAACTTATTTTAAAACGCCAGTATCTTATTTGTAAAAAAATTTTGTACGTCATCTACATAAATCAAAGATGTTAAAACAAATTAAAACACAGATTATAATGCCAATAATTGACATTAGAATTCATACATCTCTCAGTCCATTACTGGTACAGCCAGCATTAACCTCTCTGGCGCCTAAAAGAAAATCACTGTACAGACTAATTTGAGTCAGTGAAAGGATTGAGTGGGTGGAGGCGGGGAAAGATGTACAGGAAACGGCTGAGGTTAATTGCTGGTTTTACAGTGTTTAGTCCAGATGGTTCTTAATTGCACAGAGACTATAATGCAATACTTATTAGATTAGACATGCAATGAAGAAAGATTAAAGCTGTGCAGCTCAACACCCTGTATAACTAAACAAAAGATGTACATGCTTACAACCTTGCTCAGTTCACACACTGTGTTTTGTGTGTGTGTGTGTGTGTTCCTCCATGCATTTGTGTGTGACCTTCCAGCTATGGTGGAGCTGGATGGTGATGACATCAGGATCTCATCGCGGGGGAAACTGGCAGAGAGAGACATTGTTCAGGTGACTGCCCTTGACAGCATGAACGAGACTTTGATTGGATTTACTACAGATCAAGAGGCGAGGAGCTGGAAAAAAACAAGTTCCCATAATCCCAGAAATTATTCTGCACAACCGCATTTAGATTACAGACAATGAAGTTGAAACAACATTTATCAGGCTTGGGCTCATGTAGTTTCTAGCCAGGAGGTAAAGATCACCATTTCTTTGGTGGGATTTACAGTATGTACTGTGTCATATTTTTTACATTTGCATTTTAAATTCAAGTTGTGCTTTTACATTAAAATGTCTGTTTCTGACAAAACACCATCTGTTGGCACAGGCTGCTATAACAGATTAGGACATCAGCACGCTTCTTGTGAATCCCCATAGCGACAAGCGTGCTTTTAAGTTTTATATTTGAAGTCTAGGAATCTGCATGTGTCGTACTCACAAAAAGTGGTGTTTCAATCGACCTTGTTGTCAAAACGTAGTTTTAAGTGACTGATTAGTGGGTAAATGTGCAGGGTTTTCTAAAGTATTAGATAGAAGAAATGTCTTGGTTTGGGTGGCTCACCACCTCTGCTAAACATCTTCCTGGGAAAATATTGATGTGCTATGACAAATAATACAAAAGAGGGAATCCAAAGATATTCAATCAAACCCTAGGACAAGTCAATTTATCCATTCACATTGACTCATTTATTTCCTCTCACTCCTGAGGGGAGCCGGGGTGCCGGATTACTGACAGATCCGCATACTAAAGCTGGCAGGATCAGGCAAATGTTGACTAACACAGCGGCTTAAACACGGGCCCTCTGGATTTTTCCATTGAGGATGCCAGCCTGCTTCCAAAACCTATTTGTGTACACTTTCCATGAACCACAACAGTAGCCGCAAAATCCCCAATGTTGCCAGATAGAAGAAACCATATGTTTTCGAGTCCGTTAAAGGGATACACTGCACTCGTACTCGTTTGTAGGATTTGTTAATTACCCACCAAATGTTATCTCGAATTTGTAAAGGAAACTTTTTCTCTCACATGAATCCTCAGTGAACAAAGAATCCAAAAAAAGGCATCGTAGCTAAAACGGGACTATTTCAAAATTCTTCTGCATGAACAGCAGTTTCTCACTGTTTATGCAGAAGTTAGTTCATTTTATGCAGATAGCTCCTGAACATTAGCATAGAGAAATTTCATTTTTCTCCTCTTTTTTTCCTTAGTTTGTTCCCTTCAGAGATTACATGGACCGGACAGGCAACCACGTGCTGAGCATGGCTCGGCTGGCGAAAGATGTGCTAGCAGAGATCCCAGACCAGTTCATCTCTTACATGAAGAGCCGGGGTATCAAACCCAACCCAGCGCCACCCCCCTACACACCGCCCGGACACACACACCACCACACGCAGATCTGAAGCCCTCCTCTTGGCTTTTCACTTAGGACTGACAGCATGCAGCGGCCACTCAAAGTCCAACGGGAGCTCACTAGCTCCTGTTTTGAGCTGACACACTAGGAAATGGGTGTTGAATTCTGTGCCGTATCTCCCCAGTGACTATTGCAGCAGCTTTGTGGGGGGCGGGGAGGGGAGAGGAGGGGGGGGGGGTGGTACTGTGACATATTCTTTTGGATGATTTCTCTCAGAGAGAGGCCCTAAATTTGAATCCAACACCAGGCAGAGACTGTTTCACGTCTAATTTGACAGCAGGTCGGTTCAAAAAGGTCATGTTGTGGTTTAAACTCGTGCCTGTTTGTGGTTGTTTCTCTAATTGTATCAGGACATGTGATCTTTGACCTAAGCCTTGCTCGTCAGAAATTGGTGTGTCATAATGCAGTTATATTTTTTAGTCACCTTTTTCCTCCTGGAATTCATTTTTGTATTTGGGGATTACTTCCATGCATTATTAAGATGAATCAGGCTTTTCATACCTTGAGGTGTCACGTCCTTCTTTATTAGGTCAATGTTTCTAAGAGCATGTTGTATGAGATTACTTCCCCATATCCCAGTATATTTATTCTCCAATGTTATTTAGAATGGCATGGGCATTTAGTAGATCTGTTTTGAAGTGGTCACCAATTATTTAAGTTATTGCATATAAAAAGGCCAACTTGTCTCTATATCAAGGACAGTATGATCATGATGTAACCACGTTAAGTCATATTTTATACATCTTGAGTGCCGCCATGTATTATTTGTGAGGAAAGTCCTCTATTCATGCAAGTTAAATGGATGTGTTCTTCAGCTGCAATTTGACATAAATAATGGGAAATATGACTCAGGCTTGTAAAGGGATCTCATTGAATAAGGATATACTGCCATCACACAGGATGAAGCTGCACGAGAGTAATATTAAGCAATTAATCATTCCCTGTTTTCATAATCAACCATTTGTCATTTCCTTTGAATACAGCTTCATATCAGCAAAATAGAGACCATGAATTGGAAAAAATAAATGAAGGATGCGTCATATGTCATAAATACGGTTAATGGCTGTCGTCGAACTGGCAAAGCAATCAACAACCACAAAAAATACACTATTAAATAAACCAATACGGCACAATAATTAAAAGCACAGTAAGCACAGTGATTATTACCAAATAATGTATGTATGCAGTGTGTTGAATTCTAGTTTCACATATTAGTGACATAATAAGTATATTATAACAATATCATTAATAGGCAAACATAGTGCAAAGGTAGCATCGAGCCGTGGGGCCCAACAGCAGCTCAATCCAGCTCTGATACCGTCACAATTAGACCACCTGAGAAATCTCAAAGTCCCCGGCGGTCGCGCGTCAGCAGCCACAAAACCTTTGTCGTCATAGCCGCTGTGCGCCGGTGTTCCTCCCTGGAGATCCACATCCTCGCAGCAGTCTCTGGTCTCTGGTGGGAGACGGTTCACAAGTGGTCTCCAGAGCTTGAGGATTTATGTTCATTACAACCAGCCCATTAGTAATTCTCCCAGGTGTAAACACACACAGGTTAGTGCTAATCAGCTTTCCGCGTCTTCATCTGAGACATCAATTCAGTGTGAAATGTTGTGGATTCATTTATTCGCAGTTTCAACTATTTCCAAATTGTTCTCTAACTCGTTGACTTCATCTAACTGACTCGTGATGAGGACCCACACGTACTCACAGGGCAGGGACTCCCAGTAACACACACCCACAGAACACACTGGAGATCTGGATTCTTCAATTCTCTGAGATTTATTAATGCTGGATTAACAACACTTGAATAAACAAACTCTTTCCACAAAGACACTAACAAACACTTTAGTTTGTACATTTCTTTGACCATTGGATTTGATTCAAACTCTCCTCCTGTTGTGGTTCACTCATCCTTCACTAGCCCCCCTATGCGGTGTGTTGACTCTTTTCTGGCTCCCTCATTCTGACGAGGCACCTTATTGTCCTGATGTTCTCCCACTATTCTCCCTCTATCTGGGCTGTGGACGATAGTCTAGTTAGCTCATTCTGGTCAGTTGACCGTATCTCGCTGTCTCTCTGCTTCTGTCTCCACACACACACACACACACATAAGACCTTTGTCCCACTGATGGTGTCTCTACACTATCTCGTCCTAAACCTTGTGCAATCCTCGGTGTCGCGACGACTCTCCTGTCTCCCTCTCTATTCAGCTTTGCCTGCTTGGCGTCTCATTTTATCTGTTTACGCTCCTCTTTCTGGCTTCTCCTCGGTTAAATTGTCATCCACCCGGATATATAAATATAGCAAAATATCCCTACTTACACAATTCCCTAGTAATTATTATAACATGAGTATATGTTGGACAATATAAAACCTTTTCCCTCAAGAGAAGGCGCCAAAACAATCTTTCAGGTGGCAAATCCAATTTCATGCATCAGTAACAAAACTTTCCTTTGTGATAAGTCCTCACGCAACGATGAAACAAAAATGCAGAGCTGTACACATTTTGAAATTTAAGGAACATGATCCACCATCAGTGAGCAAAAAGCTTCATTTCGAGGATCATAAGAGCAGAATACAATACAAACCTTCTTTCCTGGTATGTCTGTCACGAATCACAAAGCACTGCTGCCATAGTTTCACTCTTTCCTGTTTGTTTTGTTTGTCATTGTTGATAATGAGCCACATAATTAGCCTTTAGGCTTTTTACCTAAAAAAAAATGGAACAGGACACCCAACTAAACAAAAACGGCTCAATTTGAAGACCTCCATTCAAATTTTGCATCAAAAAGGGCATTTGAATGAGATGCAGATTCTTCTTTTATTGACTTCATTGAATTTTTCACCACAATAGCAGTGGACCACTTTGGTCCAACAGAAATAATTCCCCAACTGCGCTTGTCACAGAATCTTTGATACGTCCTAAAGCTGCTAAAAGCACGGGTTTGAGTAGTTGCAGCCACACTGAGCTGTGGGCATGGCTGTATCTTGTTCATCTTTTTTTTTAGCCTCACCTGAACATAAACTGCTTTCTTATCCATCCGTGTGAATATTTCCCAGTGGTCATTGTTCTCATTTAAGTATTATTCTAGTTTCATTTGGTTTGGTTTTCTATTCAAACATTCATGCGCCGCTCATTTATGCAGAGAGTAAACAAACAATGCTACAAGGGGTATACCAGACAGTGAACACACAAAGAGGGGCAGAGGCAGAAGTAATCTGAGCTAAAGTGGTTCCTTTTAAATGTCTAATGTAGCAAACTGAAGGCCTTAACAATGTGAAAGGCCCTAACTGCATTTCATTTAGTGCTGTACTGAAAAGCAGCTCAGGTATGACTCCCTGCCGGAGGGAAGGAAAATATTTGACGGGGGTCAAAACAGCGATACGGTTGTCAATAAAAAATAAGAGTGGACTTCTATTATATTAAAAGTGAATGAGGCTGGTTTGCATAAAGATCCCAACGGCACTTCATTGTTATGAGGAGTGCTCCTTGTATATGTTTGATATATTTTTGGGAATATTACTGTATTGAAGTATCTATTTTTTGAGTTTGGATGACAATCTATCGCTCCGGTTCATTATGTCATTACGGTGACCTCTTATTAGTGTGATGGGTTGACTGCATGTTTTCTTGGGGTACATAAAAAGGTACCACCATGTGTATAATAGGAACCAGCCCAACCAGATCACATGCATGTCAGTGCCAAACAGGGCAGTGGGCTCTGTGGACGGTTTGCTATTTCTTCTCTCTTGTGCCTGGTTCTCCAATTATTTCTCGTTTTACCATTTTCAAAACTGTAGCTAAATAAGCGTGTTACAGTCAAAACCTTTTTATATTCATTTTGTCAAATCCCACAATCTCTCTGTTGTTTATACCTTGAGTTTTCAGATTTGCATGACTCCCTGCTTTTCTTTGAATGGGTTTTTATTGTACATGATTATTGTCATATGATGGGTTGTGAAATGCTTTGTATTGGATTGCCTTAACTAAAATCAATTAAAAAATAAATACTTTTATAAAAGCTTTTATCGTTATACTTTTATTTCAGTGGTCATTGTTTTCATTGGTTATTGAAAAAGAAGAAAGAATGTAAGGCTGCACATTGTCAGTTCCATTTTATTTATTTAAATTAAAAAAGAGGCCAGTTTCTATGAATAAATATTAATGAGAAACTCACTATACTATGTGTGACTATGTAACAAAGTCTAGTATGCTTTTCTCAGAATAGAATAAGGACAAATGTCTCTCTTAAACAATCCAACCGAAAATAGGATCACAATCTAGAAATGTGGCATAAAAAAAGTATTAATTTTGCAGCCAAAGGCCACGTTGTTGCTTGATACCGTTGGATTTAATCTACATATTTAGTCTCTGTTTCCATCAACATAAATGGCGTAAATAATGAGACAGCATCTTGCAGTCCAAATAGGTCATTGCAATCAGCATAAGATGATCACATGACACAATGATGACAAAGTTGTGACCTTAATCCCTGTAAACTATCATTTGGAAACATCTCCAAATGAAAGGTTACATTTGTCCTTTCCACAATCAGTGCTTATATCAGTAATCCAATTCCAGGTAGCTATATTCTCTTGATCATGCAGTTAGGACCTAGTCCCCAATAAGCATTCAGTGTCATGGATTGTATTGGATTTGTTTAATATTTAGTAAGTAAAGGATAACGTGAATTCCAATGGTGGAAGAAATGAATAATATTCTAAAAGTTAATTTATAAAAACAAAACCAAAGCACATTCTTCAAATACAAATATCTTCCTACACTGAATTAAGAGGTTTCCCTTCAAGCTTCACTTGTCTGTGCAGGTATAGACACACAAAACATACAAAAGCAGAGGATGTGGGGCGACTGAGGCTGTGGGCAGATGAAGCAGGACATCCTTTCATCCGACGCAGCTCCTCCTGTCCACATGCCAAAGTGTTCTTGAGGGAGAAACTGTGGTTGTATGCAACAATAACTCTGAAGTTTCCTCGTTACTTCCATCTTTCCCCCCCAAAAAAACTTTATTTTCCAGCGCACACAAGTAAAATGTTGTATCTTGTTAATTTAATCCATGAAAAATAAACAGCAAGGAAATAATTAGTTTCATGGATTTCTGCCTTGCTATATGCTATTTCTGTGCTCAGTCTTTCAAGAGTCTCAAATGGTTGCTAAGCAACATCACAGTGATGATATTTTTTTTTTCAGAAGTTGCCTTCTCCAAATTTTATCACATTAATATTTTGACCATTTAGTTTATAGTTTTGAACCAGGATTTCTGGTATTTGTATGAGGTAGACCGCAAAATAAAGTTCACATCTTTAATTGGAATGTGAACGTGTCTATTGGTCAATATACATGGATCGTGGCCTTGGATTGTGGCCTTAGAGGTCTTGATTACTGTTAACCAAGAAGATTAGAAATGTACACTTATAAACTGAGGATCTCACATCCCAAATTGTCACGGGAGCACTTCCAAACGTAAAATTCCTCTAAATGGTTTTGTGCAGCCTCTACTCAAGCCACAAAAGTGTTCCACTGAAATGAACACACCAAGCAGTTTGACACATCTATTTTAGCTCACCCGGATTTGCTCTTTGCCCTCACTGTGTTGTCTAATGCATGACATCAAACAACACTTGTGCTTCCGCACAGGACAGCAGGCTGCCCTTTAATCTTTCTGCATCAGCACTCAGAGGCTGCTGCTCTTATCTACAGCCTCCCGTAAATGAAAGGATGCTGATGGCGGATCAGCTGGGATGTTAAGAATGATCTGACCAAGGCCAAAGAAAGCCGTTATGTGGCTTGGCGGTAGCTAAAGTCATCAAATGAATGGTCTGTGTCACAGATGTTAGCTGGATTACTCAGAACTGCCCCACCCCTCAATATCCGAGCCAATGAGGAGTGAACTACTCCCTTCTATAACTATCAATCAGCTGGGCAAATGTCAAACACATCTACTCAGAGGTATAAAAGCTTTACAGATTCTGACTCCAGTAAAACATAGTCAGCTGAATTCTGTAAGTGCTATTGAATCTTCTTTTTCTTCTTTTACTACCCGTTAGCGCTGTTAAGCGTGCGATCTCCAGTCTTTGCTCCTGTCTACTCGACTGTTGCTGCTGCACGTTTACACTTTAGTCCCTGCAGCTACAGCCTCCAGGTAGTGAAGGAGACTGTAGATACACTCCTCAGGCTCACGCTTCTTTTAAAAAGAACTGGCTTCACTCTGATCATTATTAAGTGCGAGTTCAGGAGTTCATTCGACTGCTCTCAGAGAAGTCCACTGAGGTGATTTGCACATTTGGTAAGCCTGTGTATTTGAGTGAACTTCCCAGATGACCTATACGGAGTGGATTTATCAATTATTCCTATTCTTGTGTGGTTTGTCGACAGAAACTTTGCTCAAGATGAAAAGGTATTATGATCACATTCAAATATCAAATAAAACCAAAAGTTTGGATTTGCCATTTGAAAAGGGCAGTCACCACTACAAAAGGGCAGTAGCCCTTATCCAACCAAACGCCCAAAAACACCCATTCAGACTATTAGCTCCATGTGGGACTGGATTTCGCAATACATGTGAGGTGACACAGAGAGGTCACGGTGTACGAAGGTATTCAGCGGGAATAAAAGCATTGTGGTATTACTCAAAAGATAAACTCCAACATGGTCATAACCATTTCTATGTCAGAAAAGGCCGTGTGCAAAAAAGTTCTCAAAAAGAAGTTAGCATTTGTTCAAATCACCAGCACCACTGTGAATTAAAATTATCCAAATAATAAGCCAAATGGTCAATAGACCACAAATGACTAGCTTTCCATAATTATGTGGATGTCTATGCTGCCGCTATTTAAGAGGAGAGGATGTACAAATAGTGTTGAGAAGAGGATAATTAATAACAGCGAAAGCAAGTAGGGAAGATGACTTAGTCTATAATCCTTGAGAATTAATTAATGTTCTTCACCGCCCATGACCATTTCCTCCAGAGGACAAAATACACAAAAGACAGGCACCGATCTCTACAATCCAGTGTAAGTGGTCATGTGGATGTAACCTCGCTGTCCATCATTGCAATCCTGAGCTGCACAATCCTCACTGCCGGGGACTTTGAAACCAATACTAAAGTTATACTTCTTCTTATTATTGTTATAATGCAAGAAATATTTGAGGATTTGAATATTGTCTGAGAAAACCCCCAAAAGTGCAACCATTTGTTTAAACAGAATATAGCCACTTCATCATTTGGCATAACAGACAAGGCACCTGAGTAATGATGAGGTGGCGAAGCGTGATGGTGATGATATGTGATGTGCGGAGTTAAATGATTCAGGAGGTAACATCTTGCGGTGTTAACCCTCGCCTCATCATTCCCCAACTTCAATGAGGCGTCACAATA
Organism: Pungitius pungitius; assembly: GCF_949316345.1. NCBI lineage: Eukaryota > Metazoa > Chordata > Actinopteri > Perciformes > Gasterosteidae > Pungitius > Pungitius pungitius. The sequence continues at coordinate 16,388,783 of NC_084907.1, read as the reverse complement.
AACGTGTCTGGCACACCAGATCAGCCAGGTGTCTGAGCAGAGGTGGGGTCCTCTGGGAGGAGCTGTCGCTGATCACACGGGACACTCCAGGTTCTAAAGACCAGCTTGGGTGCAGCACTACTGCCATTTCTTCTCTAACTTCCATCAAGCCACGTGAGGTGAGGGCGGGTCAGCCGACCAGCTCTTGATGTGCTGACCTCGCCTGCAGCAGTTGTAGCAGGAGTTTGTAATGGAGGGTAACCCACACAAATAATGCCTTTCAAATTGTACTAAAGTAAAGCATGACAATATTAGCACCAAAGTAGACCCAGGGAAGCGTTTGTAATAAAGGGCCTCTTTCAGAAAATATGACATATTTTGACTTTGAATCATCATTCATCATTAAATCATGAATGTGTTCGTCCTTTTAATGTTGCAGCTGGTAAATGTGGAGCAAATTCGAATGACTTCATATAGACTTCGGCTAAGCAGCTTGTGATTTTCTCCTCTAGGATAAAAAAAAGATTAACTTATTTATTTTCCTTTGATAATATATATTTTTTAAATGATCACATTTTCTATGAATAATTTAAATGACCATCAAACGGTGGCTGTTGGCACACAGACACACATATATTATGTATTGTTTTAAATTAATAAATGTGTAATTCAAGAGAGAAAATGAGCTAAAAAGAAATCAGGAATTGGTGCTTTTGTAAAAGTTTCCCGGGAATAGATCCCCAGCACAGGTGTGCGACAGGGTGGAACGGTTCAGAGGGACATGCTGGGGACATTTAGTGGAGCCAGCAAGGGAGGGAAAGCAACAAAACCTTGCAACTATTGATCAGGTGTGTCATTACGCAGAGCCAGAGGAGAGAATCCCAGCTAAGCTGAGAAGTACTGGAAGCCTCGCTTCTCTGGCTTGACCTAAAAAGCACAGAAATGACTCCCTTTTGGTCATGCTCTGCTAGAAGCGCTCCAACAATCCACTATCAAACCTCACAACCCTCATTTTAAGTCATTTCAGTCATTTCACAAAGCAAACTACAGTATATCTTACTGTAGGTGTATTTATTGATTGCAAGTGGTGCCTTGTATGCAAGGTGTCCAGGTTTTATCTCTCTGTTCAACCTCCTTTACATATAATTGTGTCGGTGTTTGTGTGTCTGTAGTGCTCTATTCTCTTGTGTAGCTGGACTTATATCAGGTGTTTAATCATCAGCTTGTATTTTTCATGTTTTGATTTGTTTTCTGACTCACTAGACTAGATTCTCCATTGAGTCTCATTCTGCTTCATGTAATTACAATAATAACTATGATGTCAGAGGAAAGAAATCAGCAGAAATAATTATTTGCATCAATGAGAAAGAAATTGCAGTTTTTTACCCTGTTAAATGGGGTTTTGTGTGAATTTTTGTAAAAAGGAAAACTCAGACTTAGACAACAATACAACCCGTAGCCACTGCATTTTATCTTCTTGATTTATGAGATTGTGACTTTCAAACATTATTCATTCAGTGTTTGTCATATGTCTAGCACATTCACATCATCCCTTCCCTTCTTTATAATTAAATTTCATCACAACATCTTCAAAAAGACGTTCATCTTTACACTGGGACTTGTGATAGTTTGCCAAAGGTTTGCATGTTTGAAAAAGGCTCCAAAATCTCTCTGCTAAAACATTGCAAATAAGCAAACCTAATAACTATAGGCTGTCTTATCTCTTTTGTAGGTTTCATACAAAAGCCTGAATGGTTTGTTGATAATTGGTTGGGCCTACGGGTTCTGTTGGAAAGCATCTCTTAATGTATGAATTGACAAACTACGGGATCACAAGTACATGCGGTCCGATATTCTGTGTGTGTGACATCACACCAACTTTATTGTACAAGACCGCACAGAAGTGATTGTGACAGTACTGCCGATTATCCGGATGCAAAATTCCTAATTCGAGAACTCATTCCTTCCTGATAAGATGGAATTGCATGCCTGGGCAACCCAATTTTCATCTCTTTTCTCTGCGATGCCAGAGTTCGGTGTCTGGATGAAACATGCTCTTGCATTTTTTTCATCTTCTCTGTCAGTCCTCACAAACAAAGCAGTTGCAGAGTGCTGCAAAAAACAAGACATACTTTTTTTTTTTATTAAGATGAGTATAAGATCTGACGAAAAGAGACAAAACAAAGCAAAACAGCACAAATGTTTTATGGGGTAACCTCTCCATTTGGCCTTAATCTTAGTCTTGGTGCGCGGTGATCTGGTTGAATGATAGCATCAGTGCCACAAGATAGATGCATAGTTTTTGGACAGAGAGGGAGAGGAATGTAATACATTGTGAAAATATATATACTGACAGGAGCCTAGAGAGGTGACAGCCCCTAAGATTCAAAGTATATGCTAATTTGTCTGGATGGTGAGAGCCGGAAATAATTGCCACCACCTGCACTGGGACCTGAATTCTGTACCTTTTCATGCTCATCGTGTTGTGGAAACATGATTAAAATACCTCGTGAATACATGTGAATGGTCAATTAAGAATGAAGACAATTTGTGGCTGGATGGAGATGTGCAAATTCCCTAATTGTTGGTGAATAAATCACTCAGTTGGATGGCACGAATCCATGTTGTGGGACTGCAGTGTTATGATGCTGATTGTATCTGCAAGCCATTCCCCTAATATGTGTTCACAAAAAGCTAATGCCCCTGTTATCATTAGAAAGTTAATGTAGATGCTGCAGTATAACATTACATTTTTTTTATGCTATGTGAACCAGGGTGGGGCAGCACAAAGAACATCATAAGTAGGTGGATGTCACCATCTTCTGGAGGTAAACCGCACTGCTCCGTGTCCTGGTGTTTCACAATCCCTTCAAGTATGATCAAATTCTGGGATAAGCTGTTTTACCCATGATTCATTTCTAAAGTATTCTATTTTAGTAACTTATTAAAGTTTAGTCTAATGACAACGTTTCTGATGTGGGCAACAAGTCATTCATGCCGGTTACCCTGAACTTTACTCTAAAAACTACAAATAGAAATAACTTAGTCCAAATAACGAGTCCAGTCGGAGAGGACATCAGGAATCAGGAATCAGGAAACGTGTATTGCCATCATATGTCACACATACATGGAATTTGACTTGCCGGAAAAAGGATATATTTGGCGCAGATATCTTAATTTACAAATATTACCAATATTACCGGGTATATAAAAGCACAAAAACACATATATTGACTATTTTCTAAATGTGTGGGGGGGTTTTGTCGCTCATCGTGGGGCCGCGCCCCATTGCTTTATACACAGATATACATAAAGGCTAGATCTCTGGTGTCACATGGCGGCCATCTTGGTACGGTCACCGATAACATTGTGTTGGTGGGCCTCCATACTACCAACACACTACTGTTATGGGTGAGCGAGCTGACCGTACCAAGATGGCCGCCATGTTCCGCCGTAATATCTAGACTTGTATTTGTACATATACTTGTACTGTACATATATATATCTATGGGCAAGGAAGCACTGAGACACCTTTCTAAGCGTCAGATAATTCGAACGGCTGCGACTCACATTACTTCCGGGTAAGTTCACTCAGTTAGCAACCTTGCAAGCGAAAGGGAGCTCGTGTCAGCAGCGGAATGGCTCCCACGGCAGCTTTCGAGTGGCAGACGGATCAAATAGTCAAGTGTCTTCTTGGGGACGAGGACGAGGTGTGCGCTCAACGTTGTATTTACTCTGATTTGGAGACTGACGGTCCGACATCAACCAGCGACGGTTAGTTCAATGTCTGTGTGTCCGTCAGAGAGCCCTCGATTCGGGAGGTAAGCGTCCGCGCCGAGTCGTTGCGCGTCAGCGAGCAGGTGACCGCTCACTTACAGGTGAGCACCAAATGAGATGTAAACGTGGCACACCGCGATGTGTCGTGCGGTAGGTGCTAACGTTACTAACGTTACACTTGACTTAAGTTGTTTTTTTTCGAGTGAAGTCGGTATAGCGTTGTTAGCTGACGTGACGTCGCTCCACGACCTGCTCGTTGTGAGCTCACGGATTAAAATGTTAATAACCAACCAACGAGCAAAGATGTTTAAGCCCTTAAATAGGTTGAAATGACTTGTAGCCTTCGGTAAAGGTCCTGTACGTCACTGTGAACCTGCCTTTGTCTCTCTGCACCCACCGCTTGTTGTTGTTGTTGACTACGACAGGGTGCTTACGCTGACAAACCCCCTTGCTTGTGCTCCTACAGTACTGTGAATAACGATGTCTTTTTTGTTTTTTGTTTTCCAGACGACAATTTTGACCCAGTTATAATAGCTGATAAACTGAGGACTGTGGCTGATTCTCTCAATGCTGACGCCCAATTCAAAGCTGTTCTGGGTGAGCTGAAGCAAGCAGTAGCACGAGAGGTAATTTATGTCTATTGCTAAATGTATATACTCCTATTATTTTCTACTTATTTATGTCCTTGTGCTGTTGGAAAAATACTATTTTCCCCCCCAGTGGATCAATAAAGGTTGATCTTATCGCATTCTATTTTACTGGCATTCATGGGATCAGAGGTTATGTACCTTTGCGTGAAAGGAAGCATTGTGGCTTGCATTACTACTCACCTTCTTAATGTGTAGATCTGTACACACACACACACACACACATTCAAACAGTACAATGGTACAATCTTTTCAGACTAATAATTGTTTAGAAATGCACTTACATATTTTGTGTCGATAATGCACCATAGAATAGTTTGACATTTTTAGTTTCACTACTAAAAGTGGGAGTACTAGAAATGCAGGTAATGGTTCAGTTTGTCTAGATTTTGAGCAGTTTTCATTGAACATTTTGTGAACATGTGTCCAAAGAAAACCATTGACTCAATTATCTAAACTTGTAACTAAACTGATCCAATCTGGAATGCTTCCGATTAGTGTTTGATTTGTGTTTTGTACAATGAAAATCATTCAAACCAATCAAACAACACATTAAGATGGATCCAACAATGAGTCGAGATGTGTTTTTCTGTTTCTAAACTTTAAAACAATGTTGACTGGGGCGTCATAGGTGTAGTCTGCACCGGTTTCTATATATATATATACCCTGATCTTACCTTGAATAATGTCTGACCCCTTGTCTCATCTCTCCCCAGGCCTTAGAAACAGCGTTTAGCAATGGCGTTGAGGTCATCTGCCAGACTCCGGTTTGTCAGAAGTCAGAAGTGTTTCCAGAGATGCAGCTGATCAGAGCCTCAGTGGCCCTCAGCCTTTATGTCAGGAAGTCTTCGCCAGAGCTGAAAAATACAATCCAGGGTGTCATGAGTTCATTCCTAAGCAGGCGTGTGGGCCCCTGGGTGATGGAACAGGGTGGATGGGTAAGAATTTTTTATTATTTTTTTTATAAATGCATCTGAATCGGTCGGCTGTGGATCGGTTCGTCTGTTCTCAGGACGTCCTTGAGCGGAATTGTTGAGGTTTGGCAAAAATGTCAAAAAAATATGTATGATGCCAAACCCGGGGAGGAAAACACACATTTTGCCACCACTGACTTTGCGTGCAGCTGTTTTTGCAAGCAGTCAGTGGAGCGAATGAGGGTTTTGGTCAAAAATATTCTTTTACTCACTATAGCACATGCCATCTAAGTTCAGTTATTTACCTTTTCATACACTTTCATACAAGAAACTATTCTTTGTAAAAGTGCTTCCTCTTTCGGTTCTGTGAAGAGCCGCGCCTTACTTTCCCGCTCGTGCTTTCCCAGCAGCCTTTATGATGAGTAAGATAGAAAGCTAGTCGCTCTTGTGAATTGAAGCTGCACTGTTTTTTGTGCATTGACTTGCCACAAAATGGCAAACAAACTTACTATAGTTTTAATATACCATTTAGTGGATTTCTTTAAATCACCAGTACTTGTCACATCACAGCGTCACCAACCACCAGTTTATTTAGTTAGAACGCACAAGTAAATGAATGCTCCATTATAACTTGCATACATGTCTGTGTGTGTGCTGCATTAATACAGCAGGCATTTTCTAACAGACATTTCAATCAGGAGAGAGTTCTGAACTTTCGACAATGATTTATTGACACAAGCCAAAGTATTAAAAGTGCAAAGTTTAATGGGGCTTGGACTCCATCCAGCCGTAGGATAGAACAGGGGCCGGGATGCCGAGGTCAGTTAAGCGTTCTAACTGACTCACACGTTTGTGTTTATCTGTAATGTTTTATTTCTTTGCTATGTTCCAGGACAAGGTGGTTTAAGGACTGAATCGTGCCAAACCAGACTCTCCGCTGTGCAGTGCGCCCTCCTCAAGAACAATGTTTCACCAGGGGAACTCGTTGAGCCATGTTATGAGTCAATGAGTGTTTACAACACATGCAATGAGACTACCATCTGCATGTTCAGGGTTCAGTTATCATGCAGGCAGACATCAGGTCACATGCTAAACTTTATTATTCGGCTAGCTATAATCCAATTGTCTACTGATTAAGGTGCACGTACGTCCAATTATGCCACATGTCTACAAGAGGGAACTTGTATCAGTGACGTTTTTGCACGTGTAGGAGAAAATATCTCTTCATTCTCTCCAGAGTGTTGAATGTTTGAGTTTTGCGTATTTATTTTCATGCATGGGGCTTGTGTATTAATTACTGATTTATATAATGGGATAAAAAAAAAACTTTTTAATAACTGCAGTGATAAGGTAACAATTAAGCTGTTAAACGTTGGCAAACGGTCCACTTGATAAGGATAATATTTTATTGGGCTCAACCAAGCTGTGATTCCATGTTTTTTAAGTGTTTATATTCCACATTTGTGAACAAAATGAATACCGGTTTTATGTCTTAAGCTACAAAAAGGTGGAGAAGTTTCAGTCCCCTGAGTGTCTTTCATCAAATTCCATTTCATTCAGAATAATCATCCTGAAACAATGCATGCAATTTTTACATTGGGTGAATATTTTCAAAGGAACCATTCTATCCTAGAGGCCACAATTATTGTTTTATACTTTGGAATATTTTGAAACTTGGTTATTTTGCATTAAATCCACCAAATCCTGGGAGATGAATATCTCCTCTCCTGATCTCCCAGAGGTTTCTTCTTGATGTTTTTTGTGGGTTAGGGCTTTCTACTGATTGTAAACCAATTGTAATTTTAGTTATTTATAATTTTGTAATTATAGTTTTGAGTTTTACAAAAAAAAATGAATAAATGAATAAAATGTTTTGTGTCTGCTTTCTCTTGTTTTGCTGCTCGTTGAAATCCTGATTTTGTGTTAATTTTATTATTTATTCTAAACTTTTAAATAAATATTTAATTTGGGATTCAACATTGTTGAGAGGAATTTATAGTTTTATTTCAAATGATATTTTACAATCCCAAAAAATGCAAATAAATGAAATGTTCTATGTTAACATGCTGATTTCGAGGCTGTACAGTTGTACTGTTGGGGCAGGTTTGGAGGGTTTGTGCGCTTGAGAAACAAAAAGACCAATCACACAAAAACAATATAATGTTCCACTCAAAAACCGTACATGACAGTGTTAAAGATCGACGGTGTGTATAAGATATTAGCACTGTAGATATATTTTATATAACAGACATTTGTGTTGTGTATACACAACAGAAAAACAGGTTTAAATGTATTGGTCCTGTTATGCAGTAACCAGCAGAGTGCAGCACTGACCACATGCAACACTGGACTAGTGTGAAAAATGACCCACAAAATGTATGTAACATCATTTTTAATTTTTCTTGAGATGTAAAGCCCCCTGAATAGTTTTTTTTACCGATTTGTGAGCAAGATGGAGAGTCAAGTGTGCTTGTGCTAGTTTCTTTTACGGATAAAACGTTCAGTTGGCCTTGAGTTTATTTTTCATAGAATGAAGCTTCAGTTTGTGAAATAAATGAACCCTGACCGTGACAACTTTTCTGGCATCAGCCCATTTATGTGAATGTATTGCTCCCAAATGACTATGACTGTTGCCCCTTTTTTCACTTGAGACATTTTTACTGGCCAGTGCAGAAATATTATAGTATTGTTAATAATATTGATTACCACATCTGTTAAAGCAAGCGCTGCAGTGTGCTGCAGCAATTAACAATGTTACTACAGACAGAGGATGCCGCATGTCTACAGACTGTAAAGCCCTCTGTGGCAAATTTGTCATTTGCGATTTTGGGCTATACAAAATAAAATGAGTTGAATTGAAGTCAAAATGTAAAGTTATGTTAACTTTTGTGTTCAGATACAAAGATCTTTTTGAGTCAATTCATAAAACAAAATCTAAAACTATTTAAATGGCCATACATGAACTTCTAACTTAATATTCAGAAAGAGTGAGCAAAGACATTTGATTGATGATGTGTTGTTGCAACCTGCGAACTTATGTTGACTATTAAAATAACTGACTCTTACCAAATTCTTATTCTGCTTCCATCATGAAAGCAACTTTATTTTTCTTCCTCTAGCGTTTGATGGAAGTGTTTTTGCCAACAGAACAGTAGTTAACATAAACTGCATTGGCAAAATGTTCACGTTCAACTAAAATCAAGAATCCACTACTTTTTTCAGTGAAGAGATGTGACAAAACAGCACACCATTAACATCACGTACCGCTCTGAACATCCAGCACTATACATCTATACATCTATAATATACTAGACTGAATATTTTGATGTTCATCTGAGAATTCTTCACAAATTGTGTTTTATTTACCACCCTCACGTCTTGTCCTTCCTCCAAGAACCAACTCCCTTACTCCCTGAAACAATTTAAAAATACCATACGCTTTTTATCTTTTATATAGTGTTTATAATAAATTATGCATATAGAAGATTTAAAATAATTTCCCAGGAGCACAAAAGTCAGAAAAGTATTACTTGGAAACATTATTACAAGAGAAGCATTGCAAATACAGCTGGGAGACGTTTGTAATACACAGTGCAACCTTCATATCGACCTCCACACAGACGAAAACTGCAGACTCTTTGACCCCTCAACTCCAGAAGTCAGATTCCTGGTATGTGCACGCATAGTTGGCCAATAAAGTTTATTTTGATTCTGAAAAGTTTCTCAGCTACAATTTACGGCACCTTGCTCCCTTGTAAACAGAATAATCTTTCCACCTCCACCCTGGACTATTGCACCATAATAACCTCCTCCGTTATTCACGCATGAGCCGCTGTCTCTGGCGAGTGACAAAAGATCATTGTGTACATCAAATAATGGCCTCCCACCTTTGATGACTTCAGCCTCAATATAGAGAGGCGATTAAAGACACAATATAAAGACGCTATTTCTGTCACAATGCACAAAGCGGGTTCTAAAACCTCCACCTTCTAATGCCTGTACAGTATTATAAAAGTTGATTAGAACTCACCATGTGCCCAGAGATATCTGGGTTACTGACTCGATTTGTCTACTGTATGTCAATAAAAATAATCTAATGTGATGCTTGAAGGGTGTATTTCCCAATCTGCTATCTCAATCAACAGCTGTAAGAGGATGAGCCAGAGGTGAACAGCGTTTGGCTCACTGAGGTGAATTTATACAATACCTCCCACCTAAATGGATACACATATTGTCCAATCTCACTCATTTTAAAGGCCAACTCTGGTCAGTTTATTAAGAGGAATGACGCTACATGGGTATACTTACTTCATCACAAGGAATTGGGACCTGAAGATATGTGTACAGTAGAGGTACATTATACCGTGGAAATGATAATCACCTTGATTAAACAAAGCTTATTGGCTGTATCTTGCAGCCACCATAATGAAATTACTAACAGGTGGTTGCACAGTCTTTTTTTTTTTACCATTGTTCATGTTGACATTTATTTAAGTAGGAATATCATGTCATTTTCTTTAAGCATAGATGATGTTTCAGTCAAATAGTCTAAAAACAATATTTGAAACAGACATTTCCGCATTTAGTCATTTCAAAGCAACAAAGCGGTTGCACCAACATCCTGCTTAAGTCGTTTACCAGATTAACACTAATAAAACAATAGTTCCTCTTCATTACATTTTCTATTCTAGAGGCCACAGAAATAAGCATGTAAATGTAACAGACAATACGATGCATCGCCATTCACATCCGTAAGGCCATGAGTTTTAATTCAAATTCGGATAAGAAATACAATCCAGCATACACTCTAGTACCGGATGTGCTACAAATATACACTTACGGATTGAAGTTCAATGGGTTGACGTTGAAACTGATGAAAAGCCCCTAATGTAATTCAACATCATCTTCATTTTGTCAATAGGTGTAGAAATAAATAATCAGTCTTGTTCAAATCAAAGTCTGATTTAAAATATTTATCTTCTCTCCATGGCGATTTGTCATCATGTCCTCTCAGAGTCCAAGAAGGAGTTTCCCTCATCGCTTTCATTCCTCTGAAGTCCTGTGATGCCATTATGGCCGTTTTGAACAGTAACCCCTCGAGCATGAAAATGTATCCCGAGTCTTGTTCATTCTGTGAACCAGTGAAACCTCACACAGAGATCCAATTAGCTGCCAATGGTCACACATCATCATCGTCATCATCATTCTGCTTCAGCCTCCTCTCATGACTCTGTCCTCTCTGGCTCCCTCTTTGAGGGAGCCGACCGACGGGATCCTGACAAAGCACATACAGTTTCCATATTTTACGAAACGCCGTGCGGAATTTCTTGATGCGGAAAGCGTACACGATGGGGTTGACGGCCGAGTTTCCGTGGGTGAGGAGGATGGCGATGTAAATGAGGAACATTGGCTTTTCGTAGGCGGGGCAAAAGAGGGTGATGCAGTTGAGGATGTGGAGAGGGAGCCAGCTGACTGCAAAGAGGAAAAGAACAAGGGCCAGCGACTTGGCTAACTTCAGCTCCTTGCCATAGTAACGGCTGGGGTCCGTGTGGCTGGCCGACACCTACAAAGCAATAGAGGAGAAGGACGTCAGCGGACACAAATATGTTTAGTCTCATCGGAGAGCACAAGGGGAACCCCTCACCTTCTTGTTGAGCTGCTTGTGGATCATGTAGAAAATCTCCACATAGATGGCCAGCATGAGGAGCAGAGGGGGCAGCACCCAGCCAAAGAAGTTGAAGTAGACCATGTAGTCCATGCTGATGACCGTCTCAAACTCACAGGTCACCAAGAGCTCATCGCTGAGCAGGGATTTATTGTCACGGAGAACCTGGAGGTTATTCCAACCCAACATGGGCGTGAGCCCAACTATGATGGACACCAGCCAACACAGTAACACGGCCGTGCCAGCTCGTCTGGGAGTCACCACCCGCTTGTAGCTATGACAACAAGGGAGAGAACTTTACTTCTCAGTTCAGTTAGTGCACATGGAAGGCAAAACAAGACCAAATCTTCAGATGTCAGACTTTACGGTCAGATTTCTTTGTAAAGAAAGCGCAAATGTATGATTGCAGTTTACTCCGTTTTCTTTTTCTTAAAATTGAAAAAATACATAAGCAATACATCACGTCACTACGACTCCTTCGCTGAGCAAAATACTACTCTAAAAACTGTTTTTTTTCTCTGCCCTGTGGCGGCAGGTGACATAGTTTCCCTTTGGTCTTCTTCCTCTGTGAATCCCTGCTGTGTTTGGGGAAGAATGCTAACAAGCAAGCAGATACAAGCAAGACATCTCCGCTGCTCAGGACAAGGTGGGTGTGGTGATGCCTAAAATAACAGTCTGAAGGTTGTCAGGGTGTCGCTCATCCTGTCTCTCCCACAAAACGGTCTGCTCTTAGACAGGTCCATGAATTAGTCATTAGATTTATTTATCAGACTGGACTAATGATTAAAGCCGTTGAACCTTTATTTCAAAAGAGTTGGTGCTGACTCAATAGGGACAGGCCCCGGTCTTGTTATCACTCGTGCTCCGTGGCAAACTTCAGGCAGGGTGAGTCAGACGCAACGCAGGAAGGGCCGATGAATACTCAGAGGTCGTTTGAAGAGAGTATGCAGTAGGTGTTCTCAACATTGTTATCTTTAGTCAAAAAGCTCTCTGCAGCCGCTGTTGACGCCCGGCTTTCTGTCGGCTTGCAGATCAGCTGTTCGTTCTGCCAAATAAATGCTCTTTGGACGTGACCGTCCTCCATCTATCTCAATTTTCCTAAGTGATTTCCACCTGCTAAATTCCATCTTCCGGCTAAGCGCACTAGTAATACTTTGGTCCTTTTTCAAATCTCAGACACACCATCGATATCGCGACAGCGTGCTTCCAAACCACCTCCGCTATAAAAAGAAATCAGTGGCTGCTAAGTTGTGTCCCTCGGGTCCCACGGGTGGTATAGGAAGAAGCACTCAATTTCTGGCTCATATTTTCACCAGACAGTAAAATACAATTCCTTTGTGTTTATAATCCAATGAACAAATAAGTACCAGGATTATAAGGGATGTGCAGGGAAATGAAAGCACATATTATCAGACTTGTGAGAAAGACTGAGCTCTCACCAGACCACTTTTTCTGCCAATCAAAGCATTTTATGCCAGAATGGGATTTCAACTAATATGTGTGATAATTACAATTCAACATTTTAGTTACATCCAGTACTTTGGTAAAAAAAAACCTGCACTGCAATGATAAATAAGAAGTCAAATATAATTGTCGTTCCTGTCCATTGTCAGCTATGTATGTCGTCTGAGTAACAGTGCAGCGTGTTTTGGGATTTTTATTTGTGAGCATAGATTGCCAGCTTGAGAAATTATGCAATCCATCAGAGAGCAGCTATGAGTCTATTGACCAATCATGCGCTATATGCCAGACCCAATTAGCCAACCTGAAATTTGAGTTGCCTCGGTAAGGCAAGAGGCGCTTTCCTTCTAATTGGTGGAATTTACTTCGTCCCCATTCAGATATCTGGTCTATCGTTAAGCCAGTTATAAACCAAACATAAAGGAAGAAGTGCTTATTGTTCATTTTTAGGTCAGACTCAAGAACCGCCGGCCTCACCACAGATGTGAAATTCAACATCTTTGTGCCACATACTGTACAGTAGCATATCTCTCTATTCCTCTACCTTTCATGTTTGATACAAATACATTGCAGGCTGAAATATATTAAGATTTAAAAAATTCAAAAACAAAGGGGGGGGGCGGGGGGCAATAAATACAACATCTTTTTTTTGGAGAGGGCAGTTCATTTGAGATGTTTTGTTGAGGAGCACAGCTTCAATTTGGGATAGAATGATGAGTCGGAGATTTGCCACTTAAGGAGATGACAATGACAACGTGAATCAATAACGAATTAATAACCCAAAATATCATTTGAAATAATATCATAAACTGTACAAAACCGAATTAAGATAATTACACCGTGTGGTTTCCCGTTCAGATATGACATAGCCCTACTTTATGGTTACTGTGAATTAATAAAGATGATAAGACACACCCTCACTCTACATATTATTTATTTTTTTCTGGCTGGAGCTAAAATTAAAATCCTGCACGGCCGCTCCGGCGGGTGTCCTCCGTCCGAGCAGCAGTTCACACACAAAGGCTCCTCTAAAAGAGAGCAAATACTGGGAAGTAGAAGAAGTCACCTTTAGGCCTACCTCATGGGTATTTTGACTCTCAGATAGCGGTCGATGGCGATGGCCAGGAGCGCCAGGATGGAACTTTGCGTGAGGACGAGCACGGTGCAGGCGACCAGCAGGCAGCTGTAAAAGTGCGTCTGGAGTCCGATGCTGATGGTTATGGCGAGGGGGATGACAAGAGCCCCAACCGCAATGTCAGCCAAGGCCAGGGACACGATGAAACAAAACGTGGTGTCTCTGAGAGCGCGGTTAATCCGCACGGCCCACACCACCATCACGTTACCGATGACCGACGACACGGCGATCACCACCTCCATCCCGATGTAGAAGGCTTTGGAGGAGGGCAGAGCCGAGGACATGTTCGCGGGTGCTGGAGGAGCGCGCGCTCCGCGGAGCGACAGCCTGCGCACGTCGAGGGAGTTCCCCGTTTGGGTTTGTGGGCGCCGACTGAGACACCCGGACTAAGGGTTCGCATGTTTCAGGTCCCCGTGGAGGCAGAGGCAGTGTTTGTTGATGGGAGTTCCTGCAGGATCCGTCCCGGGACGCGGAGCTGCGCGCATGACGCGGGACTTGGTCTGCATACGGTCCGAGGCTGTGGTCCCTAAAAACGAAGTGGCTCGTGCCTACCTGGTGGCAGGGGAGGTGGTGGTGGGGGGGGGGGATCCGAGATGCCGAATGAGTCACGACCAAGTTCCCGAAGCTTCTCATCAATGTGTCATTTCCCGCTGAAGCGCAGTCGTTTCGCACAGGGTGTGCTACTTTATTTACTTTTTTCCTGTGAAATACTCCCAGTTCGTTTGCGTCACCCGGAATTAAAAGTATTATAATCTTCTCCCCGCAGAGTAACCCGTGTTAAAAGCTCGCCCTCTATGGGAGTGAACAAACCGAGGAGGAGAATATCAAACATTGACTCACGTGACATGTGCATCTTACAGACGTAGACAAAGATGGACAGGGACAGGAAGCTGGAGGATGTGTCCATCTGTGTTAGGGGGCGATACAGGGGACCACATCAGTTTGGTATCAGTGGTGTATGGACAAGAAACAAACCTATCTAGATGCAAATGAGACTCATAAAGAAATTACTTTAAGACGTCATGTTGTAAAATGTCACAGACACTAAATGTAGCGCCTTTGTCTGCATTGTATGTAAATGCAAATCCTGTGTGACGAATGAACTGTCTTCCCCTGTCTGGGTTCACAGACCATCACTGTGACCACTTGTTCAGTGATATAAAATGATCAATGTCAAGGCCGCTCTGCTACTTGGACTAAAGCCCTGCGAATGATCGACCTCTGTCATCATTCATTCGTAACTGAACTTGATTCAATTGTACAATTCATTGCTGGACATAATTGTTTGAATGATATTCCGTTATGGATCTTGAATTCAGGTGTTGCAGCCACTCATGTACAAGATGATAAATAAAACCTATTGCACAATGACTTAAATAAAAATAAAATAATTGTTGGTGAGCAGCTTGACATTTGGGCTTATGTAACCACTTATAAGCACACACATGCTACTATAAAAGCCACATTTTACACACATTTTAATCATTTCATATTAAAAAGTCATTTTGATCTCCATGAACTTTATCTTGTCCAACGATAAAGCTGCTCAATACAAAACGGCTGGGTCAGCAGCTCATACCTTACAGTGCTAACAGCTTAAACAGTGCAACAGTGGGGACTCCGTAAACCGTGTTTCGCATCTCAGGGGGCCACCTGAGGGCGGTTGCTACGCTATTGGGGATTGTAATGCTATTGGCTGGAACAACAACGGAGGTTATTTGCTGTAACCGCGAGCGGAGTGCAGAGCAGAGCAGCATCCATTAGGACACTGTGGTGGCGGGCGTGGTTTCGGCTCGGCTGCAGAGGGAGAGAGAGGGGGAGTGGCTCGGGGAACAGTGCCAGGTGGAAACACTTGGCAACCAGCTGGGGGGAATTAACGGGTCTCCTCTCGCCCCTATAAACAGTGAGGCGAGCGAGGAGGGAGGGAGGAGACGGACCGACCGACCGAGCGAACGAATTAATTGATGAATTGTGCGAATAAAAAGCATTTTGTGAAACCCACCACCCTGCGGTCCTGTGCCGTGTCTTCAACCCCACGCACCCACGCCGTACAGTGGCGCCCAACTAGGTATGGAACCCGGCGATCAGCAGGCGGAGGGGATGGCGCAGCCGGCGATCGCGCTCGGGCGGATGCTGGGAGAGATCGCCGCGATGCAGCGGGAGCAGGCCGAGGTCAACCGGCACTTTCTGGGGGCGCTCCAAGCCCAGTCGGATCGGCAGACCCGGGTGTTGGAGCAGCTGGTGGCCCGGCCAGCCGCGGCAGCACCGGTACCGGGTCCCCCGGCGTACGCGGGGGTGGTGCTGCATAAAATGACGCCGGCGGACGAGGTACAGTCGTACCTGGAAATGTTCGAGGCGATGGCGGAGGCATGCGGGTGGCCGGCGGACGAACGGGCAATCCGCCTGCTGCCACTACTGACCGGAGAGGCGCAGACAGCTGCCCTGGGTCTGCCGCCCGGGGCAAGACAGGACTACGCCGGGGTAAAGAGGGCCATCATGGACCGGCTGGGGCTCTCCCCCGAGGACCACAGGCGGCGTTTCCGGGAGGCGAGGCTGGGTCCGGAGGACCGTCCGTTCGCCTTTGCTCAGCGGCTACGGGACGCGGCCAACAGGTGGCTGCAGCCGGAGGGCGCGGGTGGCGCACCGGCGGTGGTGGAGAAGGTGGTGACGGAGCAGTTTCTGCGGGGGCTCCCGCCGCGGACCTCGTCGTGGGTCCAGTACCACCGTCCGGCGACGTTGGAGGCCGCGGTCACCCTGGCAGAGGATCACCTGGCGGTCCACCCCGGCGGACGGGGCGACGCCGGGCGCCCGCCCGCGCCGCCGCAGCCGGTCCCCACGCCGCGAAGGAGGACCCAGCAGCCGGCGGCAGGGTGGCCCTTGCCGACGCCGCGGTCACCAGCTCGTACCAGGGGGGCCGACCACGCAGCACCGACCGGGGCCGGCACTCTTCCTGACCCACTCGGAGGTTCTCAAACGCCAGGGCAGGAGTGCTGGAAGTGTGGGCAGCCCGGCCATCTGCGGAGGGAGTGCCCGCTGATGGAGGTGGGGCAGGTGATCCGGGTTGCCGGCGCTCCATCACCCTCCCCCGGCCCGGGAGCGACGTACCGCGTTCCGGTAAGAATCCAGGGGGGTACACGCCAGGCGATGGTGGATTCGGGCTGTTCGCAGTCCATGATACACCAGAGCCTGGTTCGGCCAGGGGCATTGGTAGAAGCGTCGCGGGTGAAAATAAGGTGTGTGCACGGGGACATTCACGAGTATCCCATAGTGTCCGTCGAACTTCGGTTCAGGGGAAAAAAATATAGAATAAAGGTCGCGGTTAGCTCCCACCTGACGCACCCCGTAATTTTGGGAACGGATTGGGAGGGATTTAACACGCTAATGGGGCAGGCTGCGGGGGTGCGTTCACGACCGACAGGGACATGCGGTATGTGTGCGGTGCTCAGCGGTGACGCGAGGTCGTCCGACGCCGCCGGGGAAGAGGGGGAACCGGCGGAGCCTCCCGAGGAGACCCCGGCGGTTCCCGAGTTCCGCTCCATGGAAGATTTTCCACTCGAGCAGTCTCGTGACGATACTCTACGCTCAGCCTACGACCAAGTGATAAGAATTGATGGTCATTTGGTGCGCCCTGACGCAGCACAGTCGTACCCGCACTTCTCATTGATTAGGGACAGACTGTATAGAGTGAGTCGTGACACTCGAACAGGGCAGGAAAACACCCAGTTGTTAGTACCGAAAAGCCGCCGGGAAATGGTTTTCCAGGCGGCTCACTATAATCCGATGGCGGGTCACATGGGATACGGGAAAACACTAGACCGGATAATGGCCCGATTTTATTGGCCAGGCATCCGGGCGGACGCGCGCCGCTGGTGTGCGTCTTGCCCGGAGTGTCAATTGGTTAATTCACCAGCCATACCACGTGCCCCGCTGCGGCCGCTACCGTTGGTGGAGGTTCCGTTCGAGCGCATCGGCATGGACCTCATCGGGCCATTTCACCGGAGCGCACGCGGATACCGCTTTGTGTTAGTCCTCATGGATTACGCAACCCGGTATCCGGAGGCAGTGCCATTGCGCAATATCTCTGCAAAGAGCGTCGCGCAGGCTCTGTTTCAGGTCATCTCCCGGGTTGGAATCCCGAAAGAGATTCTAACAGACCAGGGCACCTCGTTCATGTCGCGCACACTGGGAGAACTTTACGGGTTACTGGGCATTAAGTCCGTCCGCACGAGTGTGTACCACCCCCAGACCGACGGGTTGGTAGAGCGGATGAATAGGACGCCGAAGTCCATGATTCGTAAATTTATTAGCGACGATGAACGTAATTGGGACAAATGGCTTGACCCTCTGTTGTTTGCAGTCCGGGAGGTCCCCCAGGCCTCCACGGGATTTTCTCCCTTTGAGCTTCTGTTTGGCAGGTCACCAAGAGGGGTGCTGGACCTTATTAAAGAAAGCTGGGAGGAAGGTCCGAGCCCCGGAAAGAACGAGATCCAGTACGTCCTGGACCTGCGAGCAAAGCTCCACACACTGGGGAGGATGTCACGGGAGAATTTGCTCCAGGCCCAGGAACGACAACAACGGCTGTACAACAGAGGGGCCAAGCTGCGAGAATTCACACCGGGAGAAAAGGTACTTGTATTACTTCCCTCTTCCAACTCAAAACTCCTGGCTAAGTGGCAAGGGCCCTTCGAGGTCACACGCCGGGTGGGGGATGTTGATTATGAGGTGGTGCGGTCTGACAGGGGCGGGGCTACACAAATATACCACCTCAACCTCCTGAAACCCTGGAGGGAGGCGGAGTCTGTTTCTCTGATTTCCACAGTATCGGAAAGAGAGGACCTGGGGCCGGAGGTGCCAAAAGCGGCTAATCCCACCCCGCTCCCGTGTGAGGGTCATCTCTCTGAGGACCAGAGAGCGGACATTGCCCAGTTGCAGAAGCGGTTTGCTGATGTGTTCTCCCCCCGGCCAGGCCGCACCGACCTGATAATGCACCGAATCGAGACACCCCCGGGGGTGACGGTGAGGTCACGACCCTACAGACTACCCGAACACAAAAGAAAAGTGGTTCGGGAGGAATTAGCGGCTATGTTGGAGATGGGGGTAATAGAAGAGTCCAACAGCGCCTGGTGCAGCCCCATCGTTCTGGTGGCCAAGAAGGATGGGACTGTGCGGTTCTGCGTGGACTACCGCAAGGTAAACGACGTGTCACGATTCGACGCCTACCCAATGCCCCGGGTCGACGAACTCCTGGACCGGCTGGGCACTGCACGTTTTTTTACGACCCTGGATTTAACTAAGGGCTACTGGCAGATTCCCCTGTCTTCAGAGTCCAGAGAGAAAACGGCTTTCTCCACTCCGTATGGTTTGTACCAATTCACCATGCTTCCCTTCGGCTTGTTCGGTGCCCCGGCCACGTTCCAGCGCCTCATGGACCGGGTGCTGCGTCCGCATGCCTCATATGCGGCCGCGTACCTGGACGATGTAATCATCCACAGCACCACCTGGGCGGAGCATGTGCGGCGGGTGGACGCGGTGCTGGAGTCGCTGAGGCGGGCCGGGCTCACCGCCAACCCGGGGAAGTGTGCAGTTGGACGGAGGGAGGTACGGTATCTGGGGTACCACTTGGGGGGTGGGCAGGTGCGTCCTCAGGTGGACAAGACGGCAGCTATTGCAGCCTGCCCGCGCCCTAAGACAAAAAAAGAGGTGAGGCGGTTTTTGGGGCTGGCGGGTTACTACAGACGGTTCATCGCCGGCTTTGCGGACCTCGCCAGCCCCTTGACCGACCTGACCCGGAAAGGTGCGTCAGATCCGGTCCAGTGGTCGGAGCAGTGCCAGCGGGCGTTTGAGAAGGTAAAACAGACTCTCTGTGGGGAGCCACTCCTCCACACACCTAACTTTTCTCTCCCGTTTGTTCTGCAGACCGACGCGTCGGACAGAGGGCTGGGGGCCGTTTTGTCCCAGGAGGTGGAGGGGGTCGACCGCCCCGTTGTCTACATCAGCCGGAAGCTATCGGAGAGGGAGGCCAGGTACAGCACGGTGGAAAAGGAGTGCCTGGCCATCCGGTGGGCGGTGGGCTCCCTGCGCTACTACCTCCTGGGACGCTCATTCACCCTCTGTTCGGACCACGCCCCGCTCCAATGGCTCCACCGCATGAAGGATACTAACGCCCGGATCACTCGGTGGTATCTGGCCATGCAGCCTTTTAACTTCAAGGTGGTCCATAGGCCGGGGACGCAGATGGTCGTGGCGGACTTCCTCTCCCGCCCTCTCGAGGGAGGGGGGGGGGAGTAAGCTAGGCCGGACGGCTCCCCGGCCTAAGTCGGGCGGTGGGGGTATGTGGTGGCGGGCGTGGTTTCGGCTCGGCTGCAGAGGGAGAGAGAGGGGGAGTGGCTCGGGGAACAGTGCCAGGTGGAAACACTTGGCAACCAGCTGGGGGGAATTAACGGGTCTCCTCTCGCCCCTATAAACAGTGAGGCGAGCGAGGAGGGAGGGAGGAGACGGACCGACCGACCGAGCGAACGAATTAATTGATGAATTGTGCGAATAAAAAGCATTTTGTGAAACCCACCACCCTGCGGTCCTGTGCCGTGTCTTCAACCCCACGCACCCACGCCGTACAGACACGCTCACCTGAACTAAAAGCATGCTCTTTGTTGACAATAGCCAGGCAGGCTTCACACAGAAACAACCACGGACACAAAATGAAGGACTTAGGCTTATTTCGTTCTGCACCATTGGGAAGTCCAGATAGAAACTATAAATGAAAACAAGCCCAAATGCTCTCTAGTACGGCAGACAGTTCAGCCATCTGGCAGAGCTGCAAGAGAACCCAACACCCTGAAACCAAGAAGAAATAATCTAATTTATAGATCCATGATCTAGTTAACTTTGATTTGTAAGTGTTCATTTTAAGGTAAATTTGATTTGTGTGTGAGCTGGAGAATTACGTTTGACAAATAACTAAGAGTAAAACAAGAGTATCAAGGCCAACTATTTATTATTCAAAAGTACTATAACACACGTTTTTTTGTAACTTTGCAACCGGTTTACACCAACACCTGCATGCCTGTACGTGAATAGTCATGTGATATTCTTTTTCAGCCCTGTTCGTATAGACGGCAAATTATTTTGTGATCGCATGGAGGGCGGATCAGTATACAAAATTCCACAGGGTATACGGAGCACAGCACTAATACACATTAAAGGGACAAACCTACATTGAGACATGGGACACACATAGTTCAAATTCACTGGAGAGGCGCTAGGGATCAGACACAGGAAGATTCAATCAGAGACCCACCAAGGTGTAAAACACATTAGGGCAGGAAATGAAGTGAGCGCAAGACACATGAGACAAACAAAAACAAACAGGAAATTCCAAAAATCCAACACCATAAATGTTTGTTCGTATTTATATCTACTGTCGGAAATTGTCGGAACGGGGATTTTTTTTCCTTGCAAACAGAATCTGAAGGTGAAAAGGCATTTCCTTGTGAATAAGGGGATCTGTGGTCTTCTAGGCAGCTGTTGGGTGGTCTGTAGTGGTTTCCATCATTGGGACTCTTCCATATCACTGAAGTTGATCAGATTTGCTTTAAACATCGGAATGAATCTGTTTGGTTTATAATCTTGCCTTGTCTAAAAGCATAAACATTGTGTTTCTTTCATCCCTCTTAATACCGTACATGTCACTTCTGAAGACAATCAGTAGGTGGGTGTGTGTGTGTGTGTGTGTGTGTGTGTGTGTGTGTGTGTGTGTGCACAAATGTAATGATAGTGTGGACTCTTTTACTCAGTTATTATCTCCGAAGGCTTAACAAAGTCTTATCTTTGCTGTAACAAACTGCTTTTATTATAAGTGACCATGATATTTATTATGTGATTCCCTCTAGTCAGTCATTACAGAAATATCATGTAAACTCTTAGATTAGATGAAAATTAGATTTTGCCTACATACATACATAGTGTACTGTATGCCTTTGCACAACTACACTGCTTGGAGTAAAATGGGGCAAATGTTCATCAATGTAATGTAGAATATCTGGCAGCTGCTTTAATCAAGACACAGCAAGGTGGTGACTATCTTTCACAATGTCCTACTTTATCTGCAGACTGTCGGCTCCGGTCTGTGTCCCCACGGCACGCCGCAGGTACCGGTTTGGCAGCGTGGCCTCAGTTTGGACCCTTTCTTCAATCCGAGTACGATTGTAGAGATTCTAATATATCACAACCATCTGCACAACTGGTATGTACTGTATTTAGATAAGCGGACTGGTATCACCAAACTATGAGCAGACATGCGGTGATTCACTGTTAACGGTACCAGAACGCTGCTCATACTCTCTAAGGCTGATGTGATCTTAATGCAAATGCCCCGCAGGTCCATGAACAATTGAGATTTACGGGGCAAGTCTACTTCACTGTTTATACATAACATAACGTTGTATTCATTTACATCTGTAATACATGTTTACTCATTTACAGTCATTTACATAACAGTCAATCATTTCAAACAGCAAATTGTTTTTTATAAACTGTTTTCTCGGGCACATTAGATCAAAACAATAATCTGACACCTATCTGACACAATAAAAAGAACCTTCCAACCTGCTGGATTTTTCCCAGCTTGCATTTGAGACCCATTGTGTTGAATCTGTGGGCGGCTGTTGAAGCATGATAATTTAAGGAGAGAACGTGCAGCTCCTCATCAACCCTCTTCAGCTCGGCGTAAACGCAGAGAATGGTTCAGACACTTTACTGCCTGGGTGAGCCTCATACTGCAAGTGGTTCTACAAAAAAAAGGAGCTGGAATTGTGTAATCTGTGCAACGCAAACAAAAAAATGGAGTTCCTGGCGCTCTGCCAATCTCATCATCACATCCCGGAAAATTTGGACAGATACAAAACGTTGTGTTGAATTTTCAATTGACTTTACTTAATGTTGCTTTAGACTTGATTGAGCTTTAAAAGAGTGCAGTCTGCATAGGTAGAGTTGGACAAAAAAGTTTTACAGCTGACATTAACACAGTGTGTAGTGCCAAGTCATTATAGACGTGTGCTTGCTAAACCTTAGACAGACACGGATGTGAGTAGACAAATACTTAAGGCTTGTCGGTGTGGGGTTTTAAGGAAGGTGGTTACATGTCTTGCAAAGCCAAAGTACCGCACCAAGCAGCTGTTTCCTCAGTTCACAGTAACCTTTCACAACTTTGTCCTCTTGCGTAAACCTTACTATACCTTCACAGTGTCAAACTCAAGGCCCGCGGGCCACATCCAGCCCGAGAATGAATTAATCAGCCGTTCGCGCCGATCGTCAGTGGCCCACGTTCGCTCAAAGTCGGCAGATTCTGTGGTCAACATCAAAACAAATAATGGATAAATTAACAACCGCTTTTGGCAGCAACTGACGCCCTTTTGGAGAAATGCAGTGGTGTTTCCATGCAGCAGCTGATGAATACAGAGTAAACCTGCAAAAATAAAGGGATTGCTCTTGTCATCACACTGCTTATGATGCTGACACGCTATATAAAAAACATTCAAGACGTACTTCGTTGTCTCTGTTGCATTTCATCTGGTAGGAAAGTTTTTTTAAATTAAGAGCCACTGCGGGACCTTGACTGCTGCACAGAGGCCAATAGCACACAAACGTGTATCATCAAGACAAGTAAGAGCTAATTGGTTCAGGGCAAATGGTGTGTGAAGGGATAAAGGACAACATCTGCATGTGTGTCCTCTTACTGCACCCAAAAGGTTTGACGTTTACAACAAATAAAAAGCTCAATCAGGATAAATCCATTCTTCATTTTGGGAACACAAAGACCTTTTTCATTACAGTTATGGCCCATGAAACACTGGCATGGCACTTGTGTGCTGAAGTGTTGGAAAGAGAGCAAAGAGTTCAGTGATGCATGAATGTTTGTGGCAGGGAAGGTTTGAAAATCCTGAGAGGAATGTCTGCTGCTGACAAAATAGAAATGCTCTGGAAACTCTCTTGGGTGATACCTCCCAGTAAAGCTGTATTTCATATTTAGCATGTTTTTATTCCTCTTATTTTACATGGAGTCTTGGACAGTTTGTGGAAACAGCCACTCGAAGGCCACTTTATTCAGCATACCTGTACAATACAACCGTTCTTCTACGGAGTCTGTTAATAGCATACCCATTATGTTTGTTGTTGACGCTGTTGCAGAGGTGAGGTTAGAATTTTACTAATTGAGGTCATAGAAATGCATGTTCATGCATTCTGGTCAGAGGGGTTTCAAATATACCTGCTCTACTGTGGTTTTTCTTTCATTGCAGCATCATACACTCAAAAAAACAACGCTTTCAACGAACTTAATAAAATCATGGAAATGATTTGCACACTATTTTATTGATTCTTTGAGCATAAAGAAATTATGTTGATACGACTTGATGTATTTGAGTAGGATCAACTTAATTTATTATGGTTGGTTCAACGCATTTTCTTGGGTTGTGTCAAACTCAAATGAATACGGTTGGTTTGACTAATGCCACATTAGTAAAATGTAGGCTAGTCAATGAAGTTAGACCAACCCAAATTATTCAATTTAATCCTGCCCAAGAAAAATAGGTTGGACTAACTCTAATAAATTACGTTGATCCGACTCGAGTATATTATAGTGAACCAACTTAATTGCTTATTGCTTAAAGAAAGCAGTTAAATTATGTTGAAATACTTTCCATGATTTCGCTATAGTAATACTAAAAATGTTAGTGTTAACATTTACCCTGAACCACAACTGAAACTAAGTTTTAACAAAATATACAACTGTTTTGGCTGGAAACAAGACAAATGAGAGATGTTGCAATACAACTGTATTTCTCAAAGTAGGCACTGAATAATGTTTTAATGAGCAGCTTCTCTTATAAACATACATATCAAAACCTTTTCTCAACTTTCTATGACACATACACAATTAAAATACATTTTTGAAAGTGCTAACAGTGGTTATTAGTGCAGTCTTGACCTGAACTCTGAAGACTTTGTCTTTGTACAAACATCCCTCTTATCCTCTTACATTCACAACATTCATCTTAAAGACTTATGATTACTTAATTAATGCACTGGTGAACACGCAGGAATACAGAAAATAATAAACACACACAGAAGTGTCTAATCTGCTTTAGCCATCATAATGTGTCTAACGGGATAGCTTTATTTTGAGAGCTTGTCCTTTTATGGATAGTTTGTTTGGGTCTAGTTCCATTATTATTTTCTGCAGAACTTCAAAAGTATACTTGAGCTCTGGAGGGTAGCTCAAGTTGAGAGCATACACAAGCGCAAGCAACATTGACACTGCAAAGGGTACATTTCCCAACTCGCTCAGCACTTCCACCCCCTCCAGAATGACTCCGACTTCATCTGGGTCATCACTGGGCTCCGCTCCTTCTTTTCGAATCACATGGATTGCAAAGACTGTCTCCGCCATAGCTGTTTGACTGCTTTCAATATTCTGTGACAAAACAGTTAACAAAAGCAATTATTTTTCACTTATGTGCATTACATGCCATTTTTATTGCACTATTTTACTGTATAAACAGCTATCAATAACTTCATTCACATTAGGGCTTTCAAAGAATATTCTATATTCAAATATATATTCAAATAGTTGAAAACAACACTAAGAAGTTAAGTTGGGCCAACTTAATCGTATCTGATCTTACCCAAGTAAAGATAAAGGTAAATGAACATACCGTGTATTCCTTCACCAGCTTCTCTGGATTTTCGTTCAAGTAAACACATAGACCTTTGAGGACGCATTCTCGTCTGACGTCAATGCTGGCAGTCTAAGTATGCAGATAAAATAACATTAGGAACACCATCTAAACCAACCATCTTATTAATCACAATGAGTAACCATGCAATATCAGTGTGTAAATTAGTATGTGAACCCTTGGGATCCAGGAGTGTTAGCAACAAGTGCAGACGACCAATAAAGGCAACAAGTAAGTAAACAAAATACAAAAGTTCTACGAGTAGAATAGCCTCTTTAACTTTTCCATTGTCATCATACCTGGGTTATGGGTACCATGATGCTCTTGATCTTTCTCCCTTGAACTCCACTTTTCTTGGCATACACCTGGATCAGGTTTTCAGAGTACAGATCCAGCTGGGAGAAGAACTTTGACTGCAAATTGATTGTTGTGATTCTCTTGAATTCCAGGAGACTTGTAGTGGGATGGTGTAGTCAGTGAGGTTGATCCAAGACACACTTTGGGGGATAGCAGACACAGGACACTTTTGCAGTCAGAAATTGCTGCAATAAAGTCAGATAGAACAATCAATTAATATTCATGGGGGTTAAGGCCTCCTAAGTCAGTGACGCGCGAAAACCTCCCGGTTGTTGTGACGCATCAGACCAGTGTGTGCGCGGGGGCCGGGTGGCCAGAGCGGAGCCAGCCCATTGACAGTACTGTACTTTGAAATGTGGAATTAAAATGGAAATGGAAATTTGTCTGGTTTGATCAATCATTATTCTAGATAAACTGCATGCTATACATTTTTATATGTATAAATATATATACAGATCGCTCCAAAATAGCGTTTGCCTCCGGCGGGCCGCGGAGACGCCGCCTTCGGTATAACTGCGGCGGAACGGCGGCTGGCCGTCCGGGAAACGAAGCGGTTGCCGCTGGCGGTGCGCCGCTAACGTGTTTGCGATTACGTCATACTGTCGCTTCTACTGCCTCTGGAGAACCGCCGATGGTCCGCCGACTCATTGCTATCTATCTATCTATGAGAGTCGGTAAAACGGCCTGCTATATTTGCCGCGCGCAGCTATTGGCCATGTTCCAAACTAACGTTAGCTAGTAGTATTACTCTTAGTAAATGAAACGTGTGCTTAGTCATTTATTGTCATTCAAATTCAGCAGTAACGTTAGCGCGCTAATGTAACCCTACAAGGAGTATGCTAACGTCATTAAGTCAACGTCAGCTAGTCGTGAACACCTTATAATATATTGCTAAAACGTTAACTCGTCATTAACAATAGCTCACTGTTCACCGTTCACATTGGTATGTTGCAAAAAGGAGTAACGTAACGTTATATAAGCTAACACGACATTGCTAGCCATGCGCATGGGGACTTTACCCTTTTTAAATGTAGTAAAAAATAACACTACATAAAAAATAGCATAAACAGAACAACGAGCTAAGATATGAAGACATTAATGCACGTATAATTGTTTTACATTTAGAAGGATGGTGATGGATTTCTGCTTACCTTTTCCATGTGCGGCCAACGGTGTATCTTCTTAATCTGGTTCTGACGAAGACTGCCCTCGCCTTGGTTTTCGCGGTCATGCCTGGCTACTCGATTGTCTCAGTTAATCGCAACATGAATGGATCTAATAAACGTTACGTTTTTGAAGTTCATGCCAATCCTACATGACTGAATCACGTTCACATTGAAAACATTAATGAATATCGTTCATTCTACATGTTACACATTAGTAAATGTAACAACCAGCCAATATCCTTTTTTTGAGTGTAGGCCGAAGTTGTCTGTAGACAGGGTATACACATATATGTGTACAGCTTCCAGGTGTTGCAAAACCGATAACACATGTGCATCTTATCCTGGAAAGGATTAGGGGAAGGAGACAAACTCACATAAGTGGGGGGAGGGAGATATCCAAGAGGACGCCGATTCAGATCCAAGCCTTGTTACGAGCCTTCGGCAGCCAGGAGAGAGAGAGAGAGAGAGAGAGAGAGAGAGAGAGAGAGAGAGAGAGGTCGTATGAAGGCCGATAGTCCAGTAGAGAGAAGCCAGAGATGAAGAAAGGACGGGAAGAGATGGAGTCAGTCACACAGCTGTGCTTGTGGGACACAAACAACAAGAGCAGTATTGAGATGGCTTTCAGAAGGTTGTCTCAATAATGCATACTTCTTTCCCACTAATCACCTGTATTTGCTGGAGAAAGCTTGTTATACTCGCTCTTACAAAATGCCCATACATGTACACCTGCATTGTCATTTCTCCCGAGAGGCTTACTGAGGTTAAAGCATTACTTGTTCGTAACTGATTCGAGAACCAGTCTGTTTAGAATTTCACTGAGAAGATTTTACCGTATTTTGAGTTTAAGCGTTCAATTGAATCACTTAAAATGAAGCATCATAACAAATATTTGGAAAGATGTGTGACGATGACTGGAAATGGTTGGCGAATAAGATAACATGGAACTGATCTCAATTACTTAGTCATTAGATGTTAAATTGTGTGCCTCCTTAAAATCTGTATACAGTTAAACATAATTAAAAGAAAAAAAATGTAAGAGGAAAATCTCAGTGGAATCTCGAGTAAAGATACAGAAGTCACGAGGGGTCTTGGATAGTTTGTGATTGGGATTTCAAGTTCTCTGAACCTCAATAGTTCATTGTTGCAATACAACACTGGCAATTTAATCAGATTTATTTGTGACCCGTTTTTGAATCAATAATTTAAAGTGAAAAAACTCTTACATGAATTCAGCTCAACAAATATACTACTGCAGATACAGTCTACATGAAAGACAAATTAAACTGGGACTGCAGATGTAAGAACACAAAAGCAGTTCACTTACCAAATGCTGTTTGCTATTTACAGTTCGATCTGAACAGATTAAATACTCAAACCTGCCAGCTAGCTTTCTGTTTGACAGAAGTCACGCTGTCCCTCCGACCAATCAGGACACATGTTAATCAAAGAATACGCCCACCATGTCAAACCAAAGATCTGATTAGTTGAAGACCATGGCAATCAACATTATCTTCCCCATACAGTTTTTTTTGCAGAGGAGACAAACTCACATAAGTGGGGGAGGGAGATAGGAGAAGGATATCCAAGAGGTGTACAGGGAGAAGAGCAGAGGGGAAAGAACGCAGCCTTGGGATGCTGGAGGACGAAGTGGAGGGCCATGTTGACAGCACCGCCTACAGACCTGTTGGCTCTGTAGGCGAACTGCAGGGGGTCCAGGAGGGGGTCAGTGACGGTCTCGTTGAGTATTAAATATAATCATGCATGCTCACGCTAGACTGTAATTACACTTGAACAATAATGTAATAATAATGAGTGAAGGCCGGCTGCACACACTCTCAGGGACATGTCCGTACATGGGACTAGGGTGGGCATGGCTCACACGGAAAACATCCTAAATATGCAGTGAACTTGTTGCTAAAGAGCTGCAGGCACTTTCTGGGTAAAATGTAGATAAAACAGAAAATTGAGAATAACATGTCTCACACACAAAACATCCTAAATATGCAGTGAACTCACGAACAGCGGGAGGCGTGATGATCCGACAGCCTGAAGGGATGGACGTCCCTGTCCTCCAATGGGGCTCTCTGAAGGTCCTAAACAAGGAGCCGCCTAGTAAATCAATGAAAAATGCTCTTAAAGACTATATAATATGAGCGCACTCTGTATTGAGCGCCCTTTCATTGCTGTTGCTAGATAGCTTGAAACTTGCAGGACAGAATACTCCTGTCACAAATAAACATTTTCATATTGCTTTGAGTCTCCCGTTTAGTCCTTGCTTTGCTCGCGCGACGGTCTTCAGGTGGGACATGACTGGCCGTTCAAAGGACTTCATGACTACAGACCACATGTAGTCATTCAGTCCTGTGATCCTGGGCTTCTTGGGATCCTGGGATGATGTTGGAGGCTTTGGAGCAAGCTGGGACGTGGCATGTCACCAAGGAGGTGTTGAAGTTGGCGGTGAACACAGGATACCGGTGGTCAGCACAATGCTTCAGGGTGCGAGGCGAGACTGAGTCCGGACCGGCTGCTTTACGGGGGTTCTGTCTTTTAAAGAGCCGGTTAACGTCTCTCTCCAGAACAGAGAGGGTCGTTGGGGGTGTGGGAGGGGAGGGTAATCCAAATGCATTTGCATTTGTAAGCCATGCGTCTCTCTCTCTCTCTCACATGCAGCATGACAATGAGCAAACACTAGCTCTGACTCACTTTTTTCGTCTTTTTAGTTTCTTCAAATAAACAGAGTAAATTGCCCCCCCCCCCCGAGCCTCCTTTCAAGCCTGCTCTCGAACCTCTCTCCTTTAATGTACTCTGTCACCTCGTGGAAGCTGTGCTAATGTGACATCAATAGCAGAGGGTTAGATCAGAGGTGATCAGCTACCACGAGCCTTGTCACTTAATTTATTTAGTAACATGGGAATATATGGCCAAAATTATAGATGACCTACCGAAACGACAGTCAAGTCAGGCATTTCAAGAGATGTGTAAACAATTAACTTTCATTCAAGGTTGAGTTGGTGTGCAGAACCCATGTTCTCTCCGGCCCACGAAACCAATGCTTTGGATCAACGGTCTGTGAAAAGGGGACCTCTAAATCCCTCTTAATCGGTTTTTACTTTAAGTGAATGAGAATTATACATTCATGTCTCTGTTAGACTCTGAGGGGAAAAAAGAGTGGCTGACATTTTAAAACCCGTAAAAGGTATTCTCATTCTATTTAAGCATATAGATACCGGGACAATTGTAGACAATGTGTGTAATCTTTCCTACTGAATATATTTTAAATGAGGTCAATTTGCTCACAATATGAAAATGTGCTAATGCGTAATGGTTGCATTAGGCCTAATTTTTGCCATAGCATGTTTTTTAAAACAGCCTCATCCACAGCTACGCTGACATAGGCCGACAGCACACTGACAGCTAAGCCCTCACCTGTCAGCTCCTCTTCTGGTGATACCGAGGGGTCTTTGGGTGTGTGTCCTTTCCTTGTTGTTTCCGCTGCGAGCACAGAGCACCTCTGCTTCGCCCGTCCATCAGTCTACACCAACTCAGTGCCACATGTCGTGTTAACAACAAGCCGGCACACCCGTGTAAAGTGGTAAAGCTCCGATGGAGGAAGCAGGCAGCACACATCATAATCAGACTCTAATGGTTCACAGTACGTCTCACTGCTGTTGGGATATTGGATCATCGTCGTCTACGAGAGAGATGGTTGCTGCACCTGAGATTTACAGGTTGCATGCAAACAAAGTAACTGGAGAGCCGTTGCTGTTATTCGTTGTGACAGTGTGGCGGTAAGCATTCGGTAGATAGAGGGTCCGAATACAAACAAACACCAATAGTGTTACTTTAGAATGGAAAGAGCAGATCTTTCACTTTTAAAATTGCATTGTGTGACTTACAGATTCTCAACATAATTTTTACAGTGATGGGATAAACTAGTTAAAACCTGGGCTTGATTATCTGGTCTCCATTTCATCATGTTAAAAAACATCACTCTACGGAAATATTATTCATGTGAAAACAGATACAAACTAAAATACTAAGATAACAAAAAATATATCAACTAAAAACATTTAATGCAGCGGCAGCTTAATCCTGAAGACAATTTAAAAAAAAACACTAGATAACTGTTGAAAGGGAACTAGTGATCTTTGATAAGATACCCACACAATGGCATGTAATCTTTAAAAAAATGTGGTGCCTCACACATCTATAACACAGATTTAATATAATTTTGAATAGTTAGTAGAGTGCCATAGCTGTTGAGGGTAACACGTAGACGCCCCCACGATGTGACTGAGTGAACCTGATTTCAGTCCCCTTAAGTCCTAAAAACGTACACAAACTCAAACCTGCTGACTTTCCTTTTCTCCCCAAAATATTGTTAGACCCCTGCATAACGATAACATAGGCCTGTGGCTCAACTGAAGGAGTGAGTCCGTGTGATGAACCCGTGACGTGCCTAGCAAATGTCCCTGTGCCCTCAATTGAAATGAAAAAAACTCTGAAAGTGTTGGAACAATACAGGTTTTGATGATGCCCATTACATCATCTGTGTTTTGGCTCATTGGGATGGAAAAGTGGCTCTGGCAAATGAGCCGGCACTGCTGGGCTTTGTAAACGCTCTCTGTCACCCCTCGGCTTCTTTCTTGTTTGCAGTTGAAGCGAATGTGAGGTCTGATCCTGCGCTACGTCTTGGACTATGCAATGCCCTCAGCTTCTGCTTCTAGTGAACAGATTAGCTGTGATGTCAGGAGCTCTCTGTGTCCGCTTTGTCGGTGATGTGTTTCCATTGAACCATTTCAATGTTTTAAAAAGTGTTAAGACGTTAAAGAAGTGCAGAGATACATGTTTGTTCTTTCATCCTGTTTTTCTCCCTTACATGTCTCCTTACATGCCTTGACATTCCAATATCTCTAATTATCACATTTAAATGAGACAGTAAGATGATATGTGTGCACACTGCAGTTTTATGCTTAATTAAACCATTTGTCCAATAATCAAAAATTCCTTTCTAGCTTCTTCATGTTTTTTGCCTGCCAGAAATCCAAAAGACTCAAATAACCATAAAGTTATGAAGTTGTTATGAAGAGTACAACTCCACTTAGCCTGATCATTTCTTCCATCGATTTTGTAATGATGGAGTAACTAAATGACAAGCCTGAAAATAGAACCGGGCTATATTGCCAGGCATCAAATTACAGGTACTGGAGGAGTGACCTATAGTGACGACTAAAAGTTCTGTACTACAACTTCAAGACAATTATGTTGTGCAGCCACTCGATACATTGTTTAATCAATTTCTGATACCTTCTGATAACTCCTGATTCCATGTTCACAGCAGAAGACCATAATGTATTATAAAAGGAATTGGATTTAAGGTCTCATCAAACTGATAATGAGGTCACATCAACCTTTGACCACAATAAGGATTTCATCACTCTGGTACTGTGTGGGAAACGTTGCAATAAAAAAAAATGAATGTTTCTTCACTCCCACGCAGGGTTTTTTGCTTTTACATTTCTTAGATGTCATATTTTTGCATCACTCTGTTCTCTGGAACTCTCCCCTCTGAGAGCAGTGAGTCTGTGGTTTACCTTGGCACCATCTATCCTTCATCCAGATGAGTCCCCAGGGAAATGAGTGTGTTCACAGTAAAAGGATGTTGGGCATTAGTGGTAGGATGTAAAAAGATTTATATTTGGATTGCATTTGTCTCATTTCTTCACTGAGTCTTGATCCCCAAACTGTCAGCCGCAAGGATTTGAAGTTCCAGTCCAGTTCACCCGTCATTAAAATTGCTTGCAGCACGAATATTTCAATAGAAAATTATATAGTTTTTCCTCCAACAATCATATGATTTACACACAATTAAGCATATTATCATTATCATTATTATTATATTTCAAAATAACATCAACATTAGGCACAAGTATATTTAGGCGTTTATTTTCCCCCCCAAAAAATAAACCCCAAAAAATATTTCAGCTATTTGCCTCATGGTCTCTTTTGCTTTTCAACAAAAAAAGCTTGTTTTTCTTGATGAAGTTGACGCGGGTCTATTCAAGGACAATAAGAGTGTCATGTTGTCTTGCTTGTTGACAAGAAGCCTTTGGAATACAACAACAGACATGTTTAGTGAGTCACTTGATTGATGATGTTGCTGAAACAGATTGATTGAAGAGTAATTTATGGCCAGAGAGGGTCTCAAGATGGCAAGAACAAAAACCCCACAAGATCGTTCCTTGATTGCAGAGATGTTAAACTGGTCCAAAGTGAGACCAGAAAGCCGTCTTTTAAGCTATTTCATAAATTAGACCCTGACAAGCTTCGGATTAAGGCTTCTGCGTCATTAAGTCAACATCACAGGCTCTCCGTTTTTTAATCAGAAACGTATGCAAATCAAGATAGCAAAATGGAATGCAGCTCTGCATTTCAACATCTATACTCAATCACACAGTCGGTGTGTGCACCTGCCAGAATATAAAGTAATCTTGTACAATATCTATAGATATTGCTGGATTGGAGGGGCGTTGTACCTCTTTTTCCACTTTTTTTGAACATCAGTGCATCACATATTTTTCATGTACATTCCCTTTGATCACTGTAAAAGAATGTTCTCTCTTTAGTGGTCTGACCTTTGAATCTCTTCCCTCTTTGATTTTTAACTGGGCATACTGGAAAATAGAGCCATTGTGGGGTAAATAGGATTAATGGGGTCAGATACATCTAGAGGATTTTGAACAAACTTGTAATGTCAAAGTGAAACCACCAAAAGGGAACCCTATTAAACTGTATTATGTCTGTGTACTTTATAACTTTAAAAGAAAAAATGGACATTTTATGGAACTGTAGGCTGAAGCCAGGAGACTGTTTGCTTCCCCCTCATTTGAAGCAGGTAACACAGTTCTAAGGTGACAACATCTGATTGCCAGACCTATAAAGCTCAACCAAACTCACATCTAAGCTGGCCTTTGTTCCCCTCTGCTGTAACCCAATGCATTGTGCCATTCAGCATTTCCTTCATCAGCCCAAAAAAATGGAACACATTAGTGTCAGTAGCAGTAGAATTTGAAAATATTCCAATTTGACAAAAACCATGAAAATGTCCCAGTTTTACCGATGTGTGCGTAAGTCATATAACTTTCTCTTACCGTCCATTGCAAATTAAAACCACATTTCTACGAGGATTTTTTGAAGAATACACATTTCCCTTCACTGGCATTGTGTTAATGTCAAAACAACGCTTTTGTGTTTTTCATCCGGGCGCTGTGACTTCCTGGAGTCTTGTTACTATGAGGTTGCTAGGCAACGAGGGGGCACCAGGATGTCAGTGGACTCGCACTTAGCCCCCTTTAAAACAACTTGATATTGATAGCTTTCTTTTATATTTTTTGAAAAAACAAAACCATGTCATTCTATTGTCGTACTTTATATCCGCACAGTAGCAAACGGATTTAGCTCAAGCAGAGAACATGTTGGGCCTTCAAGTGTAGCAATTTGCTGAAGGTCGGCTTCATTAAGAAAACTGCTTACTTGCAATTACATCAACACACTGCCTTGATTCACCACGTTACTCTGACAAGATTATTCCTCGCGTCACCTCATAGTTCAGAGGTTTTGTCATGGCCAAAATCCCAAAGATGAAACAGTCAGTGAATACAACAAGCTTCAGTTTTCTAAAAAAATGTGTTTCTGATTGAAGAAGGTGCAGCCTCCATCATAAGTTAACTGGTAAATAGGTCACCAAATATATTGGAATAATTAGAAAATAGGGATCTCATGGATCTCTTTGCTTTGTTCTCTCCTCTCTGTTCTAGATAAACATCATGAAACAATCTCACTCTGAGTGTCTTCACAACTAATTACATTTTTGTTCACTCACCTGAACCCTGCCCCCTTCTATTTCGTACCTCTATTTCTTCTCGTGTGGCTCCAGTATCGACTCAGATAGTCTGTGATGTGGGGCTCATTGTGATGCTGCACACCGCAGCAGTGGAACAGAACAGTGTCTCTCCTTCACCTGAACAACCTCCAACACTGTCTCTCTGTGGTATGCACGTGAAGGTCATTTTTACACGTTTGAACGATGCAGCTGCACACGAAAGTTGAGAGTCACACAGAATATGCATGTTCTCCAGAGATTAAAAAATGACAGCATACCATCACTTGTGCCTGTTGGTGGTGGTTGAAAAGCGGACTGTATTCTATGCTTCAAAGTACATCTAAATGTCACTCAATGAGGTCTCTTCTCAATGAGGTGTTTTTATTGGCATTTTGACATCCTGGTGCAACAGTGTTTCCAAGAAGAACAACTGTCAAAGAAATAACATTTGTGAGCATGGTATTCATCGTTCTTGTCTAACTTTCGGTGAGAAACTCATCTATTGATTAACATTTTCTCTACGACTGTGGAAAACAAGGGGTTATTTCCTTCACCCGGCTTTGCACTTCCAATATTATTTTGCTCTCCGTGGGTCATGATTGTTATGTTGTGTCAAACCATCAAGAAGCCCAGTGATGCTTTATTTCTAATATGCAGACTTCGGGGGGTGACCGATTGTCGTCCCTGCTGGATATTTTGCATTGAGCTAAATATCATAAATGCTGAATTTCACCACTCATGCTGAATGTCTCGAAATTGTCTGCTGCCCTTCTCTCCCCAGGTAGGTCATTGTGGCTGGGATGCAACGCTTTTGCAGCAATAAATGTCAGCAGTTTAGGGTTCATGATCTATGTAGGTTATAGGTTTCTGGTCAGGAAAATGTCTGCACAGTATTGTAGCAGTCAAAAGTTTGGACACGTTTTCTCATTCAATTCTAGAAAAAAAGTGTGTTCAAACTGTACATGCGACATTCATCCGGCTGACCTTTAGATTTGAAAAGGTTGATTTGACAAAGCAAAAAAGCATAACTCATTCCATCGTTTATGACTACACAAAAAAGGGCTTATTGATCATAAGAAAATGGTGTTCAATACTCGCTGTTGGTATTGTGTCCGTCTAAAGCAGTGCACTTTAACAGCTATGTGGTTTGCACAGGAGAGATTGTGTGTTTTTTAATGAATGGACTGGTAAATGTTGGATTTTGATTTGAGTGGAAAAGTCTCATATTCAAATGTACTTGAAAAGGACTGTGTGTGCAAAACATTCTTCAAAACATTGTGCAAAACATTTTTCTTAAGCAATGAGAAAGGACATACCAGCTGGACAATTACCATCCAATTAGAATAAAATACCATGGATAACTTTAAATTCACATGAGAAAAAAGAGCCTGAATCTTGCATTATGTACGTTTCTCAGTGAGACTGAATACACAGCATCACCAAACTGAATGATTTCCACTCAGGTTGTCTAAGCACTCTGTCCTGAACCAAGGTCACTGCTAACTTGATAATTTCAGATCAAATCTCTCCAGAGCCCCAATACAGTAACGTATAATGAAGAATATGCCATTCCAGTACCCGGAAATGATGCAGCGCTCCTTGAAATTGCAGAGAGATGGTTGTTTTGATTGGGGTTGAAGAGGGAGAACTTTGACAATACACCTAAGACCTTATTGATCTTATCGGTTGTTTATTCCTGGCAGCCTCTTATTGTATTTCATACTCCACAGATCTATGAATGACATGAAGCCTCCCTGCAAGCTTGACTAAAGCAAGTCTCGTTAGAGGAAAAATCTCTAAGAAAATGGTTTAAAAAATCTGTGCCTCCAATTGGAAGATGTATTGTTGCATATTTAAAAGACAGAAGTTCCAATCAGCCTTCCTTTTAGGACTTATTGTGTGCCTTACATCCTTTATCCTTTTCAGGAGCCGGGGCAGTTTGTTGGGCGAGTCCATTAATGGTACTGATCTTCATGGTAATTCTCTCCTAATGGGAAACAGCAGAGGAGCTCCAGTGATCGGAGTGGCCACCCCCCAATTCTGCCCGTCTGTTCTCTCTGGACCGCGTCCCTCCACTTGGGTCAAAGCACCGGCGTTGTTAGCAAGTGTCCTCTTTTATAAAGCTTCATCTCTAATGAGGCCCACTGAACTCAGTGCCCACTCAGCCAAGATTCCCTCATCCTTTCATTTGCTTTCTCTTGCCCCCTTTCTCTCCCTCTTATACTGTCAACAGTGCAGCATTCAAACTAAAACTGCTCAGTATTATCGAAATTCTTATACCGTACATTCAATACAGAGCAGTGTTTGAAACTCAGTCATTTTCCAAAAGAAAGTTTAGTTTATTTATTTAAGTTCTTGTTGTTCCTGGCATATTTGAATGTTTTCAAGTTCCATTACTTTCCTAGAAAATGCTCAGAGTGACTGACACCGTTTTACCAGCTTTAAAACAACAATGCACACGCAGTTTACAGCGGAAGACTTACTTGTGGATAATTCACTTGAAATTCACAGTATTTCTTAACCAATTTGTGTGTCATGAGGTTTTCCATTTGGTTCTTCACCCAGAAGAGAAAAAAAAAGCTTGCTTTTCATTTCTTCCTACAGCCAAAGATTTTTGTTGGCTATTTTTGTCACCGGGATCTAGCATCATACATCATCTGTGGAAGGCGTCGGTTTTCTGTGAGAAGCGTGAGCTCTGACAATCCCACACTAATCCCATTTGTCTGTAGATTAGCCCGAGAGGGGCCCACAGCAGTTTTGACCTTGGAGCTCCAATGGGCGCTTTCCCAATTAGAGAATGTCTCATTATGTCGTTTGCATCTACTAGACATTATAATTGGATAACACTTTACAATAACTACACACTAAGGTGTGTTTATTTGTTCTCGAGCACGTTCATTTCCACTATTATATTCTGCAAACTTAAACATGCCTGGCTAACACCCGTATGTATATCACTTATGAAAGATATTGTAGGCCTTTATATTTACTAAATAAGGAGCTGATCTTGATGAATTTCGTTTTGCAACCCACCTGTCCTTTTTGTCAAAATGTTTTTTTAAAGAAACAATGATTACTGTCACTTCCTGTTGATTTGCTGTCCGTTGCAGCGTCTTGAGACTCTGAAGCGGGGTGATTTATTTAGCCACTCACAAACAATAAAACACCAAGAGATTTAACCGTTTGCTTAGTTAGGTGGATCAGAAATACGTCACAGCCAGGAATTCCGGAGACTTATGGTAGCGAGTGTGCACCTAAACACCTGGCAAAACATTAAAAGAACTCTTTGAAATATGACAGCAGGGCAAAGAAGGCTAAGCTGCAATAGACAGCAGAGGGAGAAAGTGATGGATGGAGAAAGCATGAATAAAAAACGTTGTTGAAAAAGAAATGGGATGTGGTTGGATAGAAAAAGATGTGGAAGAGCAGATATTGGGGAGTGAAAGAATAAGAGCCCAAACTCAGCATCAGTGTGTCCGACTGTAAGAGAAGAAGAGATATTCGATGTGCACATGAACAATACACTGGATCAAACACATGGTTGCATAAATGCTTGAGGGGATCCATTTCACTTTTGGTGTGGAATGTGGTGTCGGCTCTTGAGTGTAGACAATCCTGTGTAGCCTCTCCTGCACAACAAAAGTTCTTCAAATGGATCATAAATTGTAGAGATGTGTTTTCATTCGTGATCTAAAATGTGTTGTGCTGCCTCTTTGTCTGTGAGCACCAGTGAGATAAGGATTTAAGTACATTCAGCTGATGCGTTTATCCAAAGTAACTTACGATAAGTGCATTTCAACCATAAGGACTCAAACTCAAAAGAACAAAAAACAAGAAAGTGCAATTTCATTAAATAAGCCGATTTACAACTTGCTATAGATAAGTAGCATTTTATAGCCAAGCATTTGCATCCAGCTCAGTCCAAAAGCTGGCAGTAAGAGGAAGAAACTAAAAGGAAGTCTGTACTTCCATCTTGAATCCTATCCAACGAATTCATTTTCTGTGGTGTTCAATGTGGGTTTTGAAAGAGATTTTAAATGATGGCATATTGTATTCACATAGAGCCACGACCCTTTATAGCCTAGACGTTTGCCTCAGTGACTTTAAAGGTCGAAATAAAACGTTTTCAG
Source organism: Pungitius pungitius (assembly GCF_949316345.1). Taxonomy (NCBI): domain Eukaryota; kingdom Metazoa; phylum Chordata; class Actinopteri; order Perciformes; family Gasterosteidae; genus Pungitius; species Pungitius pungitius. Next base: position 16,349,938 of record NC_084907.1, on the reverse strand, counting down.
GAAAGCCAACATCCAACATTAGTAATTATTTCACAGTATATACAGTATGCAATGTATCTTCATCATTCTGTTAAGTGATCACTCACAGAGATGTAAAAAGCTTTAATGCTGCAGCGTCAGTGATCACTGGGCCTTTACATTGCAGCAACTTGCTTGAGCGTATCACATTCATTACTCCTGAAAACACATTACCGACTTGTCACCTTTGTAAAGTTACCGAGAAAGCATGATTCGTGCAGCCATATGTTTGCGGTTGGCCCTGAAATCACTAAAACTCCTGCCCCCCACAATACATGCTTTAATTTCCACAGTGCTCCAGAGGCGGTGTTGTGTTGTGAGATAAAGCAGGGATCACACAGGTGCAGGCGGAATCCTGCCGTCTCCGCTTTGTAAAGAAGAAAAATCAATGTGTCATAGAGCGGTCAGACGGACGCTGCAGGATCCGTGAGGTGTGAGAACATTATTGACATATCATTAATTTTTCAACTGACATTTGTGTGTGTGTGTGTGTTTGTGTGTGAGTGTGACAGAGAGAGAGAGAGAGAGAGAGAGAGAGAGAGAGAGAGAGATAGTGCACAGATGCATGCAGGGGCACAGACAAAGTGGACTTAAAAGCAAAGTTGAAAAACAGAATTGTTATCTGTTAAATTATGTTTTTTTATCCAGGTTTTGACAATGTGGCCCAACGTGATCATTCTATCATCGCGTTTTCGGACGCATTTGCATAGGACAACATTTTTTATGATCTAAAACGTCTGGAAATACGGAGGAACTTTTGCTTCATGACCGTTCCATACGGTTTTCTTAGTCCTCTGCCCAGTAGCTGTGAAGTGAGTGTCTGTTTAATGTGAAAATGTCATTTTGTTAGTAGTATTTTTTTTTTCAAAACTGCTTAATGCTCTGCTGGTTCCATCTGAGCAAGTGTTTGCCATCATTGTAGGAACCTAAACTGGAAGCGATAAGAAAAGTGAGAACACCATGTGATTGAAACACTGACTTCACTGACTTCACTGGCTCTTCATTAAGGACTAATAATCAGCATTGCAACAAATGATGATGAGGACTCTACTACGGATTGATTGGCTACCGTGTTGTCACATGCTCAGTTGCTAGACGGATACACAGCTGTTTCCACTTTCCTGTGAAAGCTGTTAGATGTCCTGGAATTTCAGTTTCTTGCGAGTTTAAAGGAACAGTTGAACACTTTGGAAAATGTGTTTGTATTCACTAGAAAAATCCACATTTTACGAGAAAGGGGAAACATGACTCATATTTTTTCATCCTTATCTACACACATAATGAGTTTGGATGCGAAAACACTGAATGTAAATGCAGCTTTTGTTTTTTGGAAGGGGGAACAATTAGCCTGACTGTCCTGATGTAAACAAAATGAATCTACCATCCGCTTCACAGTTCACTAATTATTAATACGTTGTAGCTCATTTTTTCAGTTGCAATACAAACTCACAGTGACAAAAGAGAAAGTGAATACGCACATCCCCAAGATCTTAAACTAAACCCTTGGAGTCTGTTTGACTTTCAAATGATGGAACCCCCGCACACTTTGGTGCACATGCCTTCCTCTCGGGTCATCTCAAAAGATTCATATGAGAAACATCCATATGTGCAGGAAACACGGTGGATCACTAATTCTTTCTTTATGCAAAAGTATGTTCCCAATTCATGTTATTTATTGACTTTAACGCTGAATACAGATCGGCCATGAGGTTTAATCATAAAGTTGATAAATGATTTGGTTGTATTCTCCATTGGATAACAGCATATGGGCTCGTAGAAACAAGCTGTACGGACTCCCTGCGGGCTGGGACAGATGGATGCTGCTCCCCCAGAGTGAAATAAAAGTCAATAGATGTTCAGGAAACATGTGGGTCGGAAAAACATACAGATTCATCATTGGACAGACTGCTTTGTTCTCTTCCTCTCTGTACAGCGCCTTAGAGACATCTGATAAATATTGATTTTTATTACTACGGCTGAAATATATGAATAGATGGTCAGAGATCTATTTACAAATGGCCCCTGGCTGACATCCATCTCCAGTGTCCTGTGCGTCTAACCTGCGAGCAGCTGATGACCACAAACCACATTTATGAAACGTGGTATTAATGCCATAAACCCCGAAAGCTTAAACTGTAGATCCATCAACATTTAAATGAGAACCCTGGAGAGCGCTCACATCTCACCGCTCACTCGATCAATAAACAGCCGACAAAGAAAGATCCGCAGCAATATATGAAATATTGAAGGGCTCTGCTCATGTGGTTCAAAATGTTGTCATACTGTATGTGATACAAATGTTGACTGAAAGGCCGACGGGGAGTTCAAGGATCACATAAAAAAGAAAAAAAGAAAACGCGACCTTGAATTAAAAATTTGAAATTAATTTACATGAAATTATGTTTACAAAATGTAATACAACTAGTAAGTTGAAAAGTAAAGGGATGATGTAATTATTTTATGAATAAAAACACATTTTCTTTTTTAATAATTCATGACACAGTTATTTCAAAACAAAGGAACATCAGGTTTTTTTTGTTTGTTCATTCGTTTGTGGTTGGGTTCTTACAATGTCCCTTTGCCCTCAAACGGGGGCTCTGACAGAATACGATTTAGAACTATTGAACTGGAGAATGAAATGGCAGTTTTAAGCTGCATTGAAATTCAATTCATTGTATTTCTCTGGGTGTTGTTGCGGTGCTCTGCAAGTACGGCTAAGGGAGAAATAAGCTTTGCTTTGATCATTTTGCAGTTGAGCTACTCTCTGCTCACGCAATAGTGCAGATGAATAAGATTAAGCCCAAAGGTTTGTGGACAATCCAGAACTATGCAGACATATTTTGTAAAGACAGGTTGCTGTTGAATTTATGAATGTACTGTAAAAATCCCAGAGTAAAGCAGAAATGTGGGAGAAGTTAAACCCTGGGGAGAATAAGGTGCAGGCTTATACCGCTCGAGTAAGTGAGTAGGTTTTCATAATTGAAAATTGAATAACACATTTTGTGAATATCAATTAAGGGACGGTTCGTAATTAACCAAGAGAAAGCCCCCAAGGAGAAGCTTACTGTGAAATATGATTACATTTTTTGTCATGATGGACACAGTAGCTCAAAGCAGTAAGGGATGGATTTTATTAACGGAAAGCCGAGGCAAATATGCAAAGTTTTATGTCATATGAATTTTAAGAGATAAGATTTATGTTTTGCCTTGATGTACATGTCTTTCCGAGCTACGTTATTCATATGAAGAGGTGGGAGCCAAGACTGAGTGAATGTCAAGGATCCTCACATGAATCCCTTTACTCGCATCATCATTGGGTGTTGCTGGCTGATTACACCACAGGGATCTGATTGGATTGCCTGTGAGTAAGTCATGTAATCATACAACAACAGAAAGGAGCGATTATTAGAACTGTCGGACTGATCTGCCCTAAAATGAGTGTCTATATCAACCGCCTGTCTGGCGGTTCCTTGAAATGAGCATTTCAAATATATAGTATATATATATATGGACCTGATGAATACCACAGAACGTGGAAACCCATCGTGGTCGTTTTGAATGATTAAGTCTGGCATGAAGCTTCTTTGGGCTTTCTCTCCGCTCTACTGTCTTCAAATATATTGAGCATGGAAGCTGCCATGTATAAAAACATGGTCCAACCAGACATGTTTACATTAGCAGCTTCCAGTAAATTCACAATGTGCAGAGGAACCGAACATGTGTGGCGGCCCCTCTGTTGGGTTGCTCCTGTGCTTTGTTTCTGCAGAGCTGAGGACGTGAATGAGCAGCAGGACTCTGTGTGTTCCATGCATGACCCATATTACTCTCCTCTCAGGACATTTCTTTGTTGTGGTTTTTGGTTGCCTTCTTTTCTTTTTACAGCCCCACACCCACAGATCCAAGCCCTGCCTCGCTTCTCGACGGGTTGCTCCAAAACTTCTATCAACTTTTGGGGTTAATAAACGGCTGTAATGCCACATGTCTCCCACTTGTGTTGTAGGTTTAGTGCCAGGCAGTGACGACATACTTCAAGGCCCTTATTATCTCATGATGGTTCAGGTGAATTCCAAAATAGTGGTTGAGTTTTCTTTCATGTATTTTAATATAAGGAAAATCTGTAGTTTGAATCTAACCAACCACTCACGTAACAAAAAAATTAAAATATTTCAAACTTGGACAAGTTTACCTATTAAAGGTATTTAACAATGGAAAGTACCCCACCAGGTGTTGGAAAGCTGTTATTGCAATCATAGAATTCAGAAGCCGAAACAAATCTTTCTTTTATATATAGTTTTTCTAAGTACTTATATCAGATAATGGGTGTGCCGAGTTTAATCTAGTTTATATGTATTTATAATGTCATACACATCAGCATGATTTAGAGTTGAACTTGCAATGACTTACTCTGAAAAATAAATTTGGGCTCAAATGGCCTTTTTTTGTCTTGTGATAGTAGGGAAGGGAAGCATTACAAATACCAACGATGGCTCTGTGCACATTTCCGAGGAAACGGGACAGTGAGCCAGAATCCACCTTTCCCTGTCCCACTGTGAAAAGGGAAGATTTCCCGTATATATTTTTTAGGTGATGTTTGTAAAAAGTTCTGTGTCTGGGATATTATAATTGACGCCCGTGGTTTCCCTTAAACGACCAACCAGAGTAATGCTGAGAGCTGAGAGGCTGTTCTCCATAAAACATGTCATGTTACATTCGTAAAGCTAGCCCCTATAATACAAGACAATTACATTGGACAACTCAATTGCTACTTTATTAAAAAATAACATTTAATACATAATGATACAACACTGTACATTAGTCTGTGTGTGCCGAGGGAGCAAAGGTGTCCCAGAGAAGACTGAGTGAAGGGCTGCTGGTCATCTGTGAGGACGTGCCGGAGTTGTTCTCATGCTGCATTCATCAAGCAAGGAGGGGTCACTAGTGCTCATCAACGGGTGTCGGACACGTTCTGAAGGTCTCGGATTTTATGTGGTTCATCTTCTTGCAGAAGGTTCAGATGCAAATTGTTACTTTCAAATGTGGATTGTTAATGTCATGTTAAAGACATGGCAACACAGGGACAAACTCCACAAGAAAATTCCCAAACCCTGAGTTTCTGACTTTTTTAATAGTTTGAGGTCAGGCATTTTGGTATGCCCTCATGCCATGAATGCAGCATTAGTCCTGAGAGGAGAAAGGTGACTGTAGGGTCAACTGTTTGGGGAGTCAACCCCGTCCCATTCTACAATAATCAAACAATGACCTGTAAAACCCACCACCACCGCCGAGGCCACTCCAAAATAACCTCACCCGTGGATGACAGTTGTAGTGGAAACAGAGGTGTGCATAAATATAGACAGACTCCTGAAGAACCGAAGACATATTAATGTAATACTGTAGGGCCCGGTTCATACAGATGCCATAGTGCATTCATACTGAAGTCATTCAAAAAAATGTAAAAAAATAGAATATTGCGTTACTTCACACAATAGTGGAGCAGTCTCACAACAGATTGAACCACATTTTAATGGACAACATGAAGCACGGACTATGTGACATGGCAGTATTTAGCTCTGCAACAACGTAACAGCCATCAGAAGAAAAATAAAGACAAAGATGGAGATAAGTGCTGGGTGAAACTTTTAAGTCAGTCCAGCTTTGCAGTTTATGGGCACATAATGTCATCATGGTTTGCTTCAGAAGAAAAATAATACTACTGGCAGTGTTCCTGGCAAATGACACACAGGCCATTGATTCTCTAGTTAAATGAGAAAATGGAGATCACTTCATGCACGGACTCTTAATCGTAAAATAACGATTAGAAGATAAATGTCAAGTATGCAGATATAATTCTCAAGAGTAAACGTATGGATGTGAAGCGACAGGCGGCTAATAAGCTAAGACCATGTTGAACACTGTTGCATTTCTAAATGTAGTTTCTCAGTTTCAAGGCATGTGTGGAAGATTTTGTCATGCTAATTATATGACTACGGAAAGACTAATAATTCAGAAAAGCTAGCTAATAACTCAAATTGTGTCTTAAGAGATGTAATACTCAGTGAAAAGTACAAAATTAAATAAATGGCATACTAAACTGGCCAATACAAATTCTATCAAGGGACTATGGCACGAGTTGCAGAATCCCTCATTTTTGGACAGTAGGAAGAAAAAAAAAGCTGTTTTTAAATGGCAGCAATTTGAGCTTTTGTAGAAAATGTCCCTCATCAATATGGTTCACAAACAGGGTTGATGAACAACACACTCGGATCATTGCCCTGCGAAATATGTCCCCTCCCGGCTATGGGTCTGGAGATGCCTTTTGATTTTGTCAGAACGGCTGAAGCATTTGCCACACACGGGGCAACTGTACGGCTTCTCCCCAGTATGGATCCTCATGTGTACCTTCAGGTGAGCCATCTGAGTGAAGCCCTTTCCACAAATCTGACAGCGAAATGGTTTTTCCCCTGTGTGGCTACGCTGGTGCTCCTGGAGTCTGCCAGAGGAGCTGCAGCATTTCCCGCATACTCCACAGCGATACGGTTTTTCTCGGGTGTGCACTTGTACATGTACGTGCAGGTGGCCAACGTGACTGAACGCCTCGCCACAGACCTTGCAGGAAAAGGAAGACATGTGCCCCTGTAATGGGGATTTTTGATGAGGGCAGTCCACAGCATTGGCTCCTTGGTTGCGCATGTGGGAGCCCTGTCCTCTGTTGGCTCCACTTCCATTCCCCTTAACACCAACCATTTGTCCTCCATTGTCCACCCCGTTAATGTCAATGTTGTTCTCATTTGAGCAGTTTGGGTTGACTGGTGCGAGTGGCTGGGCGCCGCTGTTGGAAGAAGTGGAGCCCCTGTGGCCTCCGCTCTCCACCTTCACATGCCTCGAGGAGCCTCGGGAGGCAGGATCCCTCTCCCTGTTCTCCACGCCTTGACTCTGCGGGAGGTTGGATGTATGGGGGCCATCTTGCGGATACTCATTGACAACACGTGGGGGGGTGAACAAGGTCTCTGATGTGCTGCACGAGCCATGGCCACGAAGCTGATCATCTCCTTGGTTGGCCCGGAGATCTCTTTTATCCTTAATCTGAATAGGGATGCGTTCTTCATGCCCCATGCTGGGACTCCACTCACGTCGTGGGTGCTCGCCATCCTCCTCGTCTAACAGTGCCATGGAAGGACGATCTGTGAGGAGGAGATCAGATTAAAAAAAAAATACATCAACTTCATTGCTTAACATAACGGAGTACCGTGCAATGCTATGGCAAACTACTGATTATTTATATCTTAAGGGAAAGGTGAACCTGCTTCTGGGATTTTTCTATAGAGGAGACCATTTACAGAAGAGACCGTGAAAGGCCACATGGTGTTCTTTAATTTAAAAAAAAATAAAAAAACTTTTTCAAACCTAAATGCAGATAGCAAAGAGCACCATCTTGTCAGAAAACTCTTGTATCCATATAGAATCAAATAATAAATATAAAAATAATGCATTGAGCAATATACTCTCATTTAATGTATCTAAATACTCAATAAAACATTCCGAGGAAAGCAGTTTAATAATGTATACTAATCAATAATACATTATGTGGAGGCTAAAGGAAGTATTTACTCCCTTCTTTTTGTTATTATTTAATTAATATCTACAAATCGATTAAGGGAAATACTTCTGATGCCGATAGTAAATAATGGCAGCTTTAACTTACAGCAGTTCCAAACATGGCTTTACTCTGTGAGGGAAGGGAGTTTTAAGATTGGAGTAAACAAACACTTTGACACGACAGGAGTTTGGTGTGAAAGCCTTTGGTCAGAGTTCACCTCTGTCCTGCCCAGTTAAACGAATCGTGCCTCGAGAGATTACTCGCAATCAGGAGGGCACACTGGTGTGCAGACGTAACGGCAGCTATATGCTAACCCCGGGTTCAGGCTAGCCGGCTAAACTAGCTGGCGGGCTAACGAACAAAGGTTGCTAACGCGCTAGCCGCTCCACAACAACAGCAGCTGAAGTCAACTGGCCCGCGGACGGCTGAAGTTAACTGTTTGGAAGTGAGGGAACATTACATCGGATACTTTGTGTTGGGTTGTTGCATCATTTCTGTACGCGGTTCTTTCCCATTTCACCACCCACTGCCTCCTCAAAGAGTTGGCGGATAGGACGTAAAGGGGCGCGACTGCACCGTTAGCTTTGCGCGGAGCTAACCTGGCCATATCTCAATCCCAGCGTCTCGCAGCCTGCGTCTCAAATGGTCGTTCTCCCGCTCCCTGATCGCTATCTCCTCCTGGTACTCCAAAATCGTGTCTTCGACAGATTTGTAGATCTCCTGCGCAGCAAGCATGAGACGCTCAGTCAGAAATACGTTTAGAAACTGCAGTTTGGTCATTTTCGTGGGTTTGCAGAGAGCTCTTGCTATCATCCAAAATGGACCAAAAAAAGATGCTAGACCCCCGTCACGTGACCAAGAGTTATGTCTTCTTCTTCGCCTCCTCCTTCCACATTGTGAGACACAACTTATTCTGTTGTATTTCTGAACAGGTCCCATGTTCGGACAGTCTACAGAATAATGTGTCAGAGCTGCTACTATGCATCACTATGACAGAACAACATGCCTTAATGATGCGACAGGGCCAGTTTGACATCTCTCTTTGAATTTCCGATTACGGTAAGATGTTCGGCTGACTTTATTACAAATACAAATTGTCTGGTGTGACAAACCGCAAATTTGTATTAAAAACTTTTAAAAAACAGCCATTGTATATATCTCAAGATACATTTTTAAAAGAATAAAAAGCATACGTACGTTGTCTAAGTCAAAAAGTAGATTCATATAATTCATAATGTCACCACACATCCAAAGTATGTTTATCGGCATGTTAAATATCTTGTTAGAATAGTTCATCCGTTAAGTGCTATGTTTCTGGATTTTACATCATTAAATTCTTATTTTAAAGTCATTATTTTCTTTAAAGCACTACGTTTCTCTATAACCAATTTGTTATTTAATAAAAAACATCACATGACTTGGTGGCCTTGCTAAAAAGAAATGTTTTTTATAATAAGATAAAAACATCCCGGCGTTTGGTTTTTGCATTGTATTGCTTTTTCACTTTCCGTTTAATAATGTCTTAAGTAATCCCAATCGTGTAACTAGTAGAACATTAACTCATTTTGACTTATATTTTAATATGACGGAAATAACGTCCATACTTCATTACACTCCAGCCCGGCAGGAGGCGACACATACATCCAAACTTGCGCCAACAAAATCGGAAATGACGCGCCGTCAAACTCGCGCACCCCTCCACGTGTGAGAAGAGCTTCGTCACATCGGTCCGCAGTTCCACGATGAAGCGACCAAGTAAGTCAGCACTGACATGACCTCCTAAAAACATATTTAAGACTTTATTTGTTCGCTTTATGCGTCCAGCGAGTACTCTCCCCGTGCCGATCAACAGCCGCCAGTATTCTGTCTGCAGGTCGTTTTTTGGGCTCCTAACGTTATATAAATTATTCAAACCACGTTAAACTGTTTTCTTTCTATCCTCAGAGTTAAAGAAAGCAAGTAAGCGTATCTCGTGCTCCAAACGCTATAAAATACAGAAAAAAGTAAGTGCCCCTCACGTTTCACCCATCACCGTTTCTTTAAAAATACACGATCAGCTCATTGCGCACGAGGCCTGCGACGCACTGCTAACGTTGCTAATGTACCACTCGTGTCGACTCATTTTAATATCTTCAAATAAAATCAAGAGTATTTATTTCCGTGTGTGTGTGTGTGTTTTAGGTTCGGGACCATGTCCGAAAGTTAAGAAAAGAGGCAAATAAGAAAGGAGTGAGCAAACGGCCGAAGAAGGACCTCGGCGTGCCCAGCAGCGCTCCCTTCAAAGAGGAGGTGCTGCGCGAGGCGGAGCTGAGGAGGCTGCAGGTTGGCTCCACGTGATCCGATGAAGCGCTTCCACACCGCACGCGTCATCTCCGCCTGAAGATATCAACGGGACGGGGAATAATAGATTTTTCTTGCTGCCACAGATTGAGGAAGAAACGGAGAAAAAGAAACAAGCCAAGAAAGAGGCGCGAGCCAAGAAAAAGGAGACGTTAAGTAAAGCGGCAGAACCCAAGGCCAAGAAGGCCCGCCAGGTAAAAGTCTGACACCCAAAGAAGCGCTTCATCGCTGTATTTCTATGCGGCCTACTGACTTTTCTTTTGTTTTTGTAGGATGTGGTGGAAAAGCCGGCAGAGAATCTTCCTGCCCCAGACAAGAGCTCAAAACAGTACCTTTGCTCTGAATTAAATAAGGTAAAACTTCCCAGTCCCAATCAAGTGTCTTACAGCAGGCAAGGAAAGGCTTTAGTCTTATCTCCCCTTACTCTTTTTCAGGTAATTGATGCCTCTGATGTATTAATAGAAGTCCTCGATGCTCGTGATCCACTGGGGTGCAGGTGTCCACAGCTGGAGGAAGCGGTGTTGCAGAGGGAAGGCAATAAAAAACTGCTTTTAGTTTTAAACAAAATAGGTAAGTGGAACTGGGACACTGTCACCCTAACTAATGTTTAAAAACGAGTATATTTGAATGGACAATGTCCAGTCTGGACTGAATGTTACACATTCTTCGTTGTAGATCTGGTACCGCAGGAAAATGTGGAGAAGTGGATACAGTGCTTACAGCTGGAGTTTCCAGTTGTGGTGTTTAAAGCATCAACACAGATCAAGAACAAAACAGTGGTAGGTAGTGCGTTGGACACGTCGGTGGTCAAACCAAAATATAATGTTATAATATGGAGGACTGAGAAGGTGTAGCAGCTTGTGCTGTTATAACTGGTTATAACCTCCAAGAGTAACACACAAACCACTCATAAAGAGGCTCCGTCTCAAGCGGAGCTCATCTGTAGTGTTTGTTAACAAAGAAACTCGTGTTTTTTTCAGAAACATGAAGACGTTCCACATTTGTGAACTTAACATGTCTGGTTAACTTCTCTTGAACAGCAAGCCAGGAAGAGAAGAATCGTGGCCTCCAATGAAGTCCTGGACCGATCCAGAGCAGCAGCGTGTTTGGGAAACAACTCTCTCACTGAGCTCCTTACAAGTTTTGCTTCTAACAAAGCGTCCCTCAAAGTGGGCGTAGTTGGTGAGCACAAGCTTTCCTTCATAAAACCTTTTTAAAAATTGAGCGCTATAAGTAGTATCTTCTTTAAAATGAATCACTTTATCTGAATGCTCATCTTTGATCCACCTTTTTTGTCCCCCTTAGGTTTTCCTAATGTGGGGAAAAGTAGTCTCATCAACAGTATCAAGGGCACCCTTGAGTGTAATGTTGGCGTCAGGAGAGGAATCACAAAGTGAGTGTTGATTAAGCATGAAAACCAAATTGTAGATCTGTTTTGTTGCATATTAAGTTGAATTACAAATTCAAAGCGTCAGCTTTTTAAAGTTTACCCCAATAGTCAAATGTTACCATTTACCACCCCTCAGATCCATGCAGGAGGTGCACATCACAAAGAGCGTGAAGCTAATCGACAGCCCAGGAGTCGTGGCGTCTCCATCGAACCCACCGGCCTCCTTGGCTCTGAGGAGCCTGCAGGTGGAGCAGGGCCAAGAGACCGTATTGGAGGCCGTCAGGACTCTGCTCAAACAGTGTGACCACAGCCAGGTAGCAGAAGTTCCCATCGCACCAGAGAATTATCAACTGGTTGGATTGAATTTAATAAATCCTGGTTTTCTGTTCCCCTGGTTTCAGATCATGCTTCAGTATAATGTCCCAGACTTCAGAAACTCTCTAGAGTTTTTGACCTGTTTTGCTAAAAAGCGTGGATATCTGCAGAAGGGTGGAGTCCCTAACACGGTGCAGGCAGCCACAGCGTTCCTCGCTGACTGGACCGGGTGAGTGTTGGATGGAGACAAAGGGGTGGGCAGCTCTACAGCATGAGTGCGGAAATGAGGACAAAACGCAAGTCTAGATTTCATAATGAAGACTTCTAATCCAACGCTGATCCCAACACTATGGCAATATAGCCACATTATGTAAATCAATCAACTAACGAAGTAGTGCTTTCATCTTTATTGATTTCACAATACTGTGTCCCCTCAGGGCGAAGCTCAGTTACCACTGTAAGGCACCGGAGAACCCCAGGCTCCCTGCCTACTTGTCCGATGCTGTTGTCACAGAGATGCAGACCGGCTGGGATCTAAACATTTTGAAGACTGGCAACGAGGAAACTCTAAAAGGTTTGTCTGCTTTAATTTGATTCCTTTGAACAGTAAATTTGTTTGTTTTTTACAAAAAGTCTGCTGCTTCAACTGTTTTTACTTCACATAAGAGCAACGTTGTCTCTTGGCGACACTAATGGCGCTTTTAGACTGTCAGTTAAAAACAGTGTTTGCTTTTCAGGTGTTAAATTCCCAAGCCAGGCCAGCAGTATAGGCTTCATCTCTAAAGGCCCAACAGAAGGTCTGCTGAGTGTCTGCAATTCACCTGAACAAAAACCTGGTGCTGCAGAAAGCCAAGTAGAGCAGAATGAAAAGGTTTGTTCAACCAGATTCAAATAATGTAGTCTGGTCTAAAGGAAATGAGGACAAAAATTCAAGTCTCGATTTTTAAATGAAGACTTCTAATCCAACGCTGATCCTGCTGACTGTGCCCTTCCCCCCCCCCCCCCCCCCCCCCCCAAATTTTGGCATCTTGCGGACTGTTGAATAGTTAAATATCTTCTCTTGCAGCCTGTACAAAGCACTGCGGAGGCTATTGACACCGAAGAATCAGAAAAGGCACAGAGTAAGTTCTGTTTTAAAAATGTTCTTGGTACTATATGCGCCTAGCAGGTTTTTTTTTTTTTTTAAACCCATCTACTTGTCTTCCAGAACCACCAGTCCGTGTGCATTTCCAGTCGGTCGCCATTGACATCGGTCTCTCTGCAGGAACAGATGACGCCTATGACTTCAACACAGATTTTAAATGAGCTCTGCTTTCTTTGTCTGGAGAACTCTCGGACCTGGGATTGTCAGGGTGCCTTTGGGCAGCCTGTGATGGGAAAGTTGAATCAGTTAAAAGGCGTTGAGTGGTGTCAAGGTAGTCGTTGGCATTTGTGCCCGGTCTTTAAACTTTGAATCTGAAAGACGATGGGACAGTTTCCTGAAAAGGACTGACCTTTTATCCATAACATTTTTCAGTTAACTTGATTGAAAGGTTTGTCAGATTTATTCTTACCCACCCAATGAACATCTGTCATGTAAATATCCACCAACTTCATTTTACAGATGTTGTCGGCGAATAATCGTTTGTTTGAAATGTCCAGAGGTAATTTAATTTTGTGTACTGTATATAGATGTACTATAAAGGTAATAAACCCTCTACACCGCCATACTGTTAATTATTATGTTGCAACAAATTACTACGGCAATTTAACGGAATTATTCCAGAACTATAAACCATGCTTTTCAAAAGAAGGAACCAACAGTTACAGAAGGAATTCTGGCAGGCCCCAGTCGCACCAGGTGTTTTCAGGAAGAATGGGCCACAAGTCTTAAAGGCTGGCTGCACTGGCCAGCTGCCCTCAATCGGGTTAACTGCCTCACTACTACGAAAATAGAGCTGCAATTAGATTGGCTGTCAGTGAATGCCAGCTATCCACGGCTAGCCGCCCCGGGGCCATTGCAAGTACTTTTCCCAAAACATTTTCCTGCATGCTGCCACTCAATATTTTACACCTCAGGAGGAAGTCTAGAGACAAACCATTCAGAAATCTTAGCTTTTATTTGATTTGCAATAGAAAGTTGTGAATATAAAAGACCTTGACTGAAGGGATATAAAGCCTGAGAACATGAACATTTAACTTTATGCAGAGATGTCAGCTTAGTGGTCTGCTTAAAATGTAATTTAAAGAACCCCAAGTTGAGCATGAGGTAGTACAGCACTGGTGTAGTGTGTGTGTGGGGCAATGATAGACCAGATAAACAAGAAATTGTAAACTCTTGTTTATCTGGTCTAAGTGGGAGAATAATGTAAATCTAGGAGGAAGAAATTCCATTCATCTCCATGTACAACTGCATTAAATACAGGCTGATAAGATCTTATTAATGTGTAATTAAGTAAAAGCGCAGGAAGTAATGAAATGTTCTTTGGCTAATACTGGACCATAATTATGCACTCACCAGCCACTTTATTAGGTACACCGTGATAGTGAAAAGTTGGATCCCCTTTTGCCTTCAATTTAGGTGAGCCTGTGCCAATTGTAGTCTCAGTTCCCTGTTCTTAGCTGACAGGTGTGGTCTTCAAGGCCCCACGTGTTGCGCATTCAGAGTCCCCTTTCTTCCACAGTCTTGGTTTGAACTTTGGCAAGTTGTTTTGACCACGTCTACACAACTAAATGCATTGAGTTGCGGCCATGTGATGGCATTTGAACATGTGTTCCTACTCAAGTGGCTGGTGAGTGTAAACCATTACAGGTAACTAAAGTCTTCTAGTATGCAAAATAGGTGAATTACTTGCTGTCGCATGGTCCCTCATTTCTGTGAACTCTGATTCATGCATACATGATTTTAGATTTTTTTTTAAAACATCTTTTCATGTTTAGGATGACAACGGTGGTGTGGAGTCTGCTTAAAAAGGAGGTTGAGAAGTGTGGGTGAAATATGCGCTCTAAGCCCGAACATGCACTGGTTATAGAATAAAGCGGGTTGGTTAAAGAATGTGAGAGACAGGTCAACAAATTCATAGGATTGCAGAACCTGCAGGTAAAAAGGCTTTACTTAAATCTTGAGATTTCGCGAGGCGTGGTCCTGTCGAGACGAAGGGCAAAGCAAAGTTCCTGAAACCTGGTTTTTCAGTCTAGTGGTCCCCTGGGTTTTTTCGCACAGGGTTAAATTTCCCAACTGGATCTGCAATGAACCACTTGTCCCACACGTTAGAAAAGGAGGATGTTCTCCCCCAGGGTTTGTAATGTCCATTCCAATGGAGGAGTTTGGCAGCTTTCACAAACTGCGGGGAGTAGCGCTTTCCAGCACCCGTCGTGCCTTAAAAACAAAAAAGGTACAAGTATTGATCATACTATCAATATTAATATTATTACCATTTCCTTTAAAACGCTATAAAAGCTTCTAAAAGAAGTTGGTTATACACTCAGATGGCCATTATTGAGGATACCATGATATGTGGAAGCATCACAATCGCTTTCACGGTAACGAAAATCAGAGCAAACTGTATTTAAAAATACGATGCGTTTTTGTCTCCCTTTAGTAACTAACCACCACTTACCAAGATGCCTGACGTGCCACATCGGGTCAATGGCGGAGTGGCGTTTGTAGAAAACAATGAGGAGTGGAGGCGTGATGATACTCTCTGCTAGTGTCTTGGTGTATAGATCCTCCCTGCAAGAAAATAACAAATTCATGTTACCTCCAACAAAGAGAGCCCCCTCGCCTCATGTTAACGTTCTTTTCACCAGTGAAGATGACCTACCGTGAGTTAAGTTCCATCCAGTGCTCCAGCTGCAGGGTTATGTTCTGGTTCCTCCACTCGGTCAGGTTGGCGATGATGACCCCGGGGTTGAAGGAGCACGTGTTGGCCCTCATCCCCAGCTGCTTGATTGCATCCTTTTTGAAGTCCAGGAAACCTAAATAGTTATTCTATTGGAGAACGGATGCATTATTTAATCAGATATCACCTCATTTGCATGAAAACATTCCACCTCATGAATAGTTTCCGTAACTCATGAAAGAGACGGCCCACCTGATTCCCGGCACCTCGAATGATGCCCTTAACAGATGCGGAATCACAGTCGTCAGAAAAGGCTGCCGCGTGTCCTGGTTTGAGGTTAGTTTCATAAAGCTCCTGAATGTCCCCTGTCAGCAGACAGAACAGGGAGAATTCAGAAAAAAAATATCCTTCCAGAGAACCTATTCTCTTACTATAAGTTTATGCACATTCTTTATGGTGGCGTCTCACCTTGTACAATGACATCGTCATCCAAATAAATAGCTTTCTCTGCTTCGGGTAGGTACACAGGGAGGTAAAACCTGGCAAAAGTCAGCTGAAAAAACGCCCATCAGATCCAAATTAGCCAGAGACAGACATTTGTAAACAGAAACGTGAATATTTCAAATAACACTGTGATTAAATATTTGTTTGTCTCACAGGTCGGGCATCTTGCAGCATCTGAGAATCTTTAGACTTCTTCCCATTGAGGAGCTCAGGTTTGAAGATAACGATTTTATATTTGACATTTTTTAGCCGTGTCTTACTAAGCCACACACTGTTGGTATAAACAAGGAGATGAGTGTATGTCTGACAACTGTTACTTTAATCCATTTACATTCAAGGAAATGTGTCGTTGTTTGCAGATGGAGGACTAGAAGCGCCATGGTCTTACTTGAGGTGCTCCACCGTGTCATTCAGGGTCACGATGGTGAAGACAACGTTGGCTTTGCTGTTCTGATAGACGCTGTTCATGGCAGCAACCACAGCTCCAAGTCTTTCTTCGACCGCAGTGATGAGGACAGAGATCTCCTCTCCCTTCCTCACAGACTCCGGCCTGAGCTCCGGAGACAACTCGGATTCAAAGGGAAGACTCTTCCCAGCGTCTGAATGAGGAAATATTAAGGATTTAACAAAAGACTTCTCGCAGTTTCATTTTGATGCAATGACAACAACAAAACCCTTCATATATACTCTGAGAAGCAGGTACAGAGGATCAAGAGAAACATACCTGGGTTATCCATGTGTAAAATGTCACTGATGTTGAGGAGATTTCGTTGAACTATAATCAGGAAGGCCACAGCCAGCAGCAAAATAATGACCACGTTTACTGGAAGAGACCGTGAAGAAATCATCTCAATGATAGCTGAGGTACACAGGCCAACGCTGTCTGCAGTGTGACAGGTTTGCTGAGGAGGGTTGTTAAACGTCCCACAGTTTTAACTACTCTTTCGAATTGTCACCGCACGAGCTACACACAAGACAACAGACATGCCTCCTCGAGGCAAACTCACCTTTCCTCAGTGTCATGACAACGGCCTCACCCGTTCCCCCAGCGCGCCTGATGAAAATAAAATAAAAAGATGAATACGTCAAAAAGTTGATCTGAGCAAAAGACTAACACGTAACGGTATTAGCTGGCTAGTGGGGACCGAGATTTAACCCGGACTGCGGCTGCACAAACACAGCGTGTACCATCAGCAAATGAGTTCAGGTGCTTTCATTAAAAAGACATACGCCGCGGGTGAACTGCTCTAGTAAAAGGCGTCTGATAGGACAGGAACGGTAGTTTACGCTGAATCCGTACTGCCAACTCAACATCAACAAGTTACACGCTGTCCGCCAGAAAAAAAACGCACGTAGCAATAGATGCCCACGCGTTTGCCTGTTCCGGGACATACTGAATTGGATAGTTTAGAATTAGTTATGTACGTCTGATTTAATCCCCGCAGGTAATTGTTAAACACGGTTAATGCTTTATCGAGGATGGCTTACATACACTAAATATATTGGCGCGCAGTCATTTAGACCGGAATGCACGTTGGGGTCCTTCACAACACGACGTATCTTTTTTGAAACCGGAAATCAATCTGCTTTGGTAGCAACGAAGCTGCAAGCGTCTGAAGAACAATCCCTCCGGTTTTGCTAGTTTACTCTTCACAAGAAAGATGCTGTCCATATTCAAGTCCATTCCCTCGCACATGGTGAGGGCTTACTTGCGTCTTTTGTAGCTATTTAACGTTAGTTATGGCAGCTACTCATTCATGCTATGAAGCTAACGGTAGCTAGCCTGTGCACTGGTGAAATGAACGTTACATCGGAAACAGCTGCTACTTTAGCGTTTAACTAACCACCCAATTTTAATAGATAATTAATTTTGAATTAATTTAATTTGTTCCCAAGGCTATTGCAAAGGTTAATAAAGCATGTGGGCAAAAACCACGTTTCACTAGCATTGCACAGCTGCACCCTCCAAACTTCAATCAGTGCCGATTTTGTTAATTTGTCCAAAATGAGGATTACCTGTCTCTTCTGTTGCAGGATTATAAAGGCCAGAAACTGGCTGAACAGATTTTCCAAGGAGTAATACTCATCTCAGCGGTAACGAACCATGACACTTGAAAAGCATCGCACTATAACGTCATTGAGTTGTTACCTGTTTGTCAGGTTATTTGATCATTTTAATCTCTTTCCAGGTGATTGGTTTCGTGTATGGTCTGATCATTGAACAGTTTGGGTGGACGGTGTATATCGTCTTGGCTGGCTTTGTTGTGTCTTGTGTGGTAAGTTCAATTTTGTTGTTTTTTTGCAGTTTGATGAACCTGTTTTGAGGGAATGGTCAATAGATAGCTAAAATGTACTCTCAGTAAAATTAACTTTCTTCTATTGTGCATGGGGCTATTTACTGTCTTGGGAAACACGATAGATTAGTACAATGTTGCCCCTCTTGTGGTTGTGGACTATTGAGCTTCTTTTTGCAAGGCATTACCAGTCAACATGTTGTAATCTTTTTGTTCTGTCCTGTAATGTAGTTGACGCTGCCTCCATGGCCCATGTACAGAAAGAATCCTCTTTCCTGGCAGCCAATTATACCAGAGATCAACCCGGAGCCCACCCAAAAGCCTCAGGAGACTCTCAAGAAGAAGAAACACAAATAACTCATCGGTCCCTGCTTCCAGCTGTTGTTACATCCTGATAATACATCCTTTTGCCACAGTTAACAGTTGAGAAATAAAAGTCAGTCTTTGATTACTTGTCAAAATAATAAACATCTGATTCTGTTTTATAAATAGGATGTTTGATTTTTATTTAGAATTGGTATGTAGGATTTATTGCATACCCTATTGTGTAGTTCGGGGGGTGTGCAAAGACGTTTTTTAACTTTTTTTGTCAATCTCAAGGAAACATTTTATTGTAGTGTTCAACATTATGGAAAAAGGTTGTGCTAAACAAAAAAAGATATCTACAATACATCTGCATCACATTATTTAAGTAAATCATAAGTATTCACTAAAAATCTTTAACATGACTTCAATCTTTGCATAGACATCTTGAAAACTACAGTAAGAATACAAGTAATACATTCAGTTTGAAGAATGAGGACAAAAAACAACTTCGGTCATTAGATTGTTCGCATAAGAGCAGCTGCTCTAAAAATTTTTTTACAGGAAACTGATTTTCATTCACAATAGTGTCAAAACATTTGTTCATACTCAAACTGTCAAATTTCTACCAGTTACCTTTGGAGATCTTCCAAGATGCTTG
The DNA here is from genome assembly GCF_949316345.1 of Pungitius pungitius. NCBI lineage: Eukaryota > Metazoa > Chordata > Actinopteri > Perciformes > Gasterosteidae > Pungitius > Pungitius pungitius. Next base: position 16,330,695 of record NC_084907.1, on the reverse strand, counting down.
CCCATTCTAACAATTGGTGTCATAGAAATGTAAGCGCGTATGCTCCTCTGTATATACAGCATTTTCACTAAACGTTGACGGAAATATCTTCAAAGAATTTCAGCTGTCTCACCATCACAGCGTAAGCTTGGTACTTCTCATCTCCCATCTGGTCACGAAGACACAGCTGCAGGGAGAAAAGGGAGGCACGCAGGTTAATTGAGTTATACACAGTGGGGTTTAAACATCACTTGATTATATTGTTCATGGAAAATTAATTATAAATTGTCATCTGTTCAGTACATAAAAGTCAATAACTTATTTCACTCATTCAGAGTAATGTGATTTACTTTTTTAAAAGCTTACTTCTCGTTTGGTGTCATCCTCCACCTCCATGATTTCCAAAACTCGGTCCAGCAGTTTGACCCCGAGACCTTTCACCACATCTGTCCTCAAGTGTTCTATTGCTCTCCTGATCTTGGCTGGACCAGAGGTGGAGCCTTTTGGAGAGTAAAGCTCTTTAAACACAAGAAAGCTCCAGAATGGCCAACTGATGATAATAGTTTAAAGTATCTCACCGATTGGTATTTCACCCAGTGACAAGTTCTCTGCTTCACCTCGAGCCTTCCCGTGAAGCGCCAGGGTATCTCTGTACTTCCTGTTCAGCTTAAATTCTGGTACGGCAGTAGAACCAAATCGGTCTTTGTCCACCTCACCCACACAGTCTCCAATATCCATTCTCAACGTCTGGGTCATCATGTGGACTAAATCTTGCATGTCTCTCGATTCAGTCTTCCTGCATGAATCATGGAATACACAGATGTTTTCTCAAGAAAGGAAGAAGTCTGTACAGACTTTCCAAAGCTAATAGAAATCTAAATCAGTATGGTGACTGCATTCAGGTTCAGGTGTGCGTTATTCTCTCTGGTCTCGTCGTTCACCTTTCCTTGCAGTCTCCTTCCGAACGTTCTGTGGAACTTGTGGATGAGCTGCATTCATCTTCATCTGACCTTTGATCTGGTAATTTATCCTCCTTCAATGAAACGCATCCCATCCATGTCACCATAATTTTTAAAGGAACTGTAAAATGATCAGATTAAAAAAGTTCCTTTGTATGAGTGTTTCGGTGATGGGTTGTCAGTACCTTTGAGCTAGACCCAAAATTGGAGGCTGAAACAGATCTGGCAACCGGAGCATTGCAGTGCTCATCCTTGGTGGAAGAGACATCATAGGATGCCCTTCTTATAACACCAACACCTGTCAAAAAGCAAGAAAGTAATCAACAAACTTTTTTTCCTTTCATAGATTTAGGATACTGCTATAAAATATTAAATCTAAAACATTCCCATGTACACTTGTTTCCCAGCTGGGATTAACTGTATGTCTATGTGAGGACCTGAAAGCTTTTTAATTGGTTTATTCAAGCTTTATGCTGACCGCTGTTGAGATGCTTCCAGTTATAGATTTCAGGCTTCGGTTAGGAAGATAGAAAGTACCTGGTTGGCTGGCGATCTCCACAGACTGCCTCAGTCTTCTCCTCTCTCTGGCAGACAGAGGACGATCCTGAAAATAAAATGGATCCATATTTTCCATGATTAATAGGCTGCACCTGCTGATTTTAGCTATAATGGGCACATACAGTATATCAAAGTCATTAGCAAATAAAAGATGTTATATATATATTATATATAATATTTATATAATATCGTTCCGTTCAAACTATGGCCCTAAATGCTTTGCATTGACGGAGGTGGATAAGGGTTCTTAAATGCTTCAGGCAGAATGGATACTCAGAAATATCACACGTGCTTGCAGTAAAGAGGCTGTGTACAGTGAGCAGGTGGATGAGCACTCTCACCTGTGGCAGTGGTAGGAGCCCATCCTTAGAGGAGCTAACTGATATGGAGGTTGCAGCTACACAGGCTTTCTTTCCCTCCGTGCCCCTCCTGCTCCTCTTCCTGTCGTCCATCGCTATGCTCTCAACCGGAGGAGGAGGTAAAGGTCTAGGAGCAGCCACCTTGGACTTAGACATAGAACATGACGACAAAAGGTAAATATGAAACTATTAATTGTTATATAATTCAAGTCTTACTTTTGTTTTTATTAGTAATGCAATACTTTTAACATACAAATATAAACAAATATAACAGATATTTGCAACAATCATATCTTGACTCAGCTCAGCATGAATTCAGAAATGCAGTCTGATGGTCATTTTTAGAATAACGGGAGCCTTGACAATAGTTAAGCAAAAGGCCGAAGCACTTTCTAGAAGCTTCTTTCTCTCAGATTCCCCCGTTAACCCATGAGGCGCTTGCCTAAATGATTGAATCACATAAATGAATGTATATTTCAATTCAAGACCCCCACTTGCATTTCAGGGTCCAAAGTTGCATTAGCCAATGTATCTGTGTTTACCTTGTCATGATCCCCTTGTGTCTGTCTGATGTCCCTCCCTCTGTGCTGCTGTGAAATAGACGGGTCTGATGAGAACAGAGGAGGGTGGTATGGAGTGTTCTGACCCAGCTTAGTGGCAGGTGAGGGCAATTCCTCTACAACAGGCTCCTAAACGGAAAACAATTAAACATTTTCCACTTCATCAAAAAACGTTCCACAATGCACACAAACCATCCCGCACTGTGACGCCCTAATTCGGGTCTGGAAAATGTACAAGAACTTTGAGGCTCACCGTCAGTAACGGCTCTAACAGCTTTTCAGTAGATTCTAGGCTATCCTACAAAAAAAAATAAACACGTTAAAAAAGAAGGCAAAATGTCTTCCAAAAAATACACAGAAACTCAACCCTTTCAGTAAGAGCACTTACTTGGATGCCTGAAGTACGGTGTTGTGTCGGAGCCCCCTTGAGAAGGGTAACAGTGTCACTTTCCATATTTACTTCCACAACCGTTTCAATATGATCTACGTTGGATTTGTGTGCGGATCTCCTCTCAACGTTGGAAAATGCCCAGTCGCTCCCAACTCCCAGCTTTGGCTTCTGCATGTCAGCTTCTTTAAGTAACTCCATGGTATCGTCCTTACCACCAACATCTGACATCGGTTTCTCCCCATCGCTGGAAAATGTATCCCCAGGGCTTGCCGGAGCCTGCGGATGGATGTCTAACAACCCATTGGATTCCCGCCTCTCATCTGCTCCCCATCTGCCAACACCCGACTTCAGAGGGGGCTTGACAGGGGAAGGAGGTGGAGAGGGATCAGGTTTTCTTCTCCCCTTGCTTTCTTTGTACACGCTGTGAGTCATAGGCTCATTAACTACATGTTGGTGCGACACAACTGCCTGGGACCCCTGCACAAGTCCCTTCTTAGGGTCCTCCTCCTCTTGCAGTTGGACATTAATGTTGCTGATGGTTGCCAGGGATGCGATGCTGGCTTTAAGGACATCAGCTGAGGACGATTTGGGTGGCCGTGGCGTTTGGTCCGGAGTGTCGTCTTTGAAGCCGTCCCGAACTTTATGTTCATGCGATTTATCTTCTTTCTGAAGATGAAGAGAAAGAACAAGTTAAGAAGATTGAGGTGAACAGGTTCAACTGGAGCAATCCACTGGACCGTTTTGAACCTCTCACTACATGAAGGTTGCTACACAACATAAATAATAGTAACCAGTGTTAAACCAGCCGTACTATTCTATAGTCACTCACACATTTCCCCCTAGACAGCGGTTCAAGCTGCGGACTTCTCTCAGGCTTTGGCAGAGAAGATGCCACAGATGTTGCACTGGTGGCCCTGCAATCACTGCTGCCACCAACGGCTTTCTTTCTTGACTTGGCAGTTTTTCTGTAAAGAACCGAATCATACAAAGATATAAATGAAGATATGACTTAATGCCAACAGCTCACTGTGACAAAGGAACAGAATAAAGGGGGTAGAAGCTCATATCTGGCAGTTGAAAATGGTTCCAGTTGAAGCATACACAGAAGGAAATACAATTTGAGTACAAAATATTGCTTTAAAGACGTTAGAAATAAAAAAACAGGTAGTCTGGTGTCAGTGCTACCTACTCTTTGGTGGCCTCTAGGAACATAGCAATTTGTCGTTTGATGTAGGGCTGCCGGAGGATAAGTTTGACATCAGGTCTGTCTTCAGGTCTCTTACACAGCATGCGCTTGATCAGTTCTCCCAGCTGTAGATCATACCTGCTGGGCATCTGTGGCAGCTGATGACAAAACCAGGGAAATAGTTACAAGTCATTGTGAAACAAATTACATTTTCAGAATCAGGATTTGTAAAAACAGCATGCTGTGTTTTTCATTTGTCGATAAAAACCCACCTTTCCTTCAACAATGCGATAAACCAGGGAGTTCATGTCCTTGGCATTGAAGGCATGTTTCAGAGTGGACATTTCATACACACAGCAGCCCAGGGCCCATACATCTGACTAGAAACAAATAACATTCATTTATAGAGCATTTACTACGACCAGTCTTAAAGAAACTATGCATTGTATGAGCAAACAACCGGATTACCTTGTGGTTGTAGGGTTTATTAGAGAAGAGCTCCGGACTCATGTAGTAAGGGGTCCCAATGAGCGTGCTGGCCATATCATTCTGGTTCTCCAAAACTCGTGCAATGCCAAGGTCCCCAACTTTGATAATATTAGTCTTTGTCAAGAAGATATTCTGCGTTTTAAGGTCCCGGTGAAGAATGTTCCTCTCATGCAGGTACTGCAAGGCAAAATCCGACATGTCCCAAACTTTTATAAAGAAGATAAATGATGTGTGACCCAGCATAGCCTTCAATTTCAAACAATACCTGTAGTGCCATGGCTATCTGGACGAACCACTCAACCACCTGCCTCTCAGGTAAGAGTTCGCCCTTTTGCTGTTTGAGTCGATGATAAAGGTCACCGCCTTCACAGAAACCCATCACAATGTACAGCTGGCAGTCATCTCCTTCCCAAGACTCCCTGTACGTCACAATGTTAGGGTGACGAAGCTGGGACAGAAGCTGGGCCTCCTGCTCTGCAGAACGCCGTTCTCGCTTGGAGGAGGTGGTTAAATTCAGCTTTTTGATAACATACTGGGGAAAAATGGAAAACATGCAGTCACTGTCCATCAGTATTTGTCATCTTAGTTCTTTGAAAAGAAAAAAAATCAAAAACCAAAACGCTTGAAATCAAACATGAACTATCCCCATGACTGAATCATTTACAAATATACAATGAATTGAACACAGTTTTAGTTGATTATATACTAGACATAGGAGCTCTTTACATGAATTAGACTTTGTTGTTTTACACATTAAGATCAAACTAGAAAACTTAATTTACAGTCATATGATGGTTTTTGTTATGGTTCAATGGGTTCAAAACCATTGTCCTTGTTCTTTCAACCCCTTCTATGGTCTCATGGAGGTCACAGCGGAGTAGAAACAACCTTCATAAACTGTCAAATTAGTTATTACCCTGAAGATAACAATATTTACCTTTAATAACGTATGCCTTTCAGAGCACTGGAGGTGTTAACATGATAGACTGTGTTCCATAGATCTTAAACGGAACGTTAGTGTAAAACGTCGTGACGCTGACTGTGAGGTTTTAGCATACTTTAGCTAACTTTAAGCTAACGTTAGTTGAAGCTTAGCTGGGTCTTATGAGCATTAAAGCTAACACGTTACGTTGTTTATTTGATCCACCATTCGCTGGATTGAATTCCACAAAGACGTTTTGTACCTCACCTGTTTTCGGTCAGTTTTGTTTTTGACCAAGTTCACTTCGCCATAGCTCCCCTTACCAACGACCCTGATGAAAATATAATTATTCATCGTTCTTCAAAACGCTTCATAACGTTGAAAACGCTACACGACTTTTCCGGCAACGATAACAGTTTTATTTCGTCTCATACTCCAGATGAAAAGACGAGATAACCGATTGAAATCCGCTTGGGAAAACTTCGCACTAAGAGTTAATTAGCTCACTGTGCCAGCGTCGAGATTTTGAAAACGCAGGAAATCAGAAGCGGTTGATAGTTTTTCGTCACTAGGCAACTGTCAGCTTACTGCCAACGACGGCGAGAGGGTCCGACTGGCTCCAAACACAGCGCCGTGCGCACCACAGCGCCCCCCAGCGCGACGCTTTGGAGCAACTTCATTAAACGCTCAATATGAACCCTTTTTAGTTGGTATTTTTGCTTCACAGCTTCACACGAGCACCAAATAAAAGGTTCTTTCCACTTGCAGATTTATGTATAATAAGACCTAAATACCAAACTATTTAAAAATTATTTAAGTCTTAATAAACTTAATTGCAAATAAGCTGCATATAAAGTCCTCCTACTCGCTCTACAAAGTGGCCTGCTGCTGCAGCAAAGAACAAACCTATTCCTAAGTCCTATTTGTTGTGTTCAGTCTCTAATTTCCATGTGATAACTACTCAGATAATTTTACATGTGGACTCTGGGTTATGGGAATTGATAATTGAGTGTAGTGGCATGCTAATAGTTTTTATGGATATGTCAAATGTAGAAAATCGTTTAAATCGTTTTTTATCTCTATTAAAAGCTATAAAAGTGCAACACATTTAGTTTACTGAATTTAAATTTAAAATGACCTCATTTGATCAGCATATGCTGACATGGCCCAGCCTGTTATGGGTCAATCGATCCACTAGATGGTGCACTAGACCACCCCGGGCTGAGACACAAATTCAGTGTAACCAATTCTTTGCACCTGGAAGGGTGAATGGAAAAAAAAATTCGTGTGGGTTGTATTCTAGACTTTATTCTAAAGTAACGTCTCACACAAATAAATAAGATTGGTTTGGTAATGGTGGTTTTATTCAGTCATAAGACGATGGATAAACAACGCTCCCCTGCTGCGCTCACAAAATATTTAGACAAACAAAAACAAATATTCAATAGAGCGTGGATTCGCAAATGCAAAAACAAACAAGTTAACGAGATACGGACAGGACTTTGTGTATAAAAGGGAAGCAGGAGAAACGAAATAAAACAAGTGAAGTAAACAAACGAATGAGCCTTAAAGAATGCCTTTGTTATTATTAGCAACTAACAACCTACAGAGGATGCACGCCGACACCTACACGCCCCCGGGCACCGCAGCACTGGTGGAGGAGGCCGACAGGCGACCAATAGGGTCGCAGAGCGGTTTACCTGCGCCGCAGCTCGGCCGGCGATTGGTCCACCGGCGGTCCTGTCACGCGGTGACGTCAGGATCAGCGCTGCCGGGAAGGTTGCCAAGTACGGGTTCCGTCCGAGAGCGCTGCCGAGTTGTAGAGACCGACCGACGGACGGACGCTGGATACGAGCCGTGGACCCGTACCGACTGTTCAATTTCAGGTATGAACGCCAGCCGCTCCACTGCCGTGACACCCACTTCCACTCTGACTATTTCCCTCAAAGGCTCGTTGGATGTTGGGAGCGTGTTTTTCTTTTCTTCTTCCTGCCAGGTTTTTTTTTTTTTTTTTGACAGCTCATTTATATTAGGCAACATTTATCAGCAAGGTTAGCGGATACATTTACGGGCGCATTTACCTTCTTCGCCCGGCGTTCGGCGGGCGTTTTAACAACTGTTCCCCGCGTGGACGTTTCGTGACTTTAAAATCGCGCCTGCGGCTGAAATCGTGGCGGCGGGGATTCGTTACGATGCCCGTTCACACGAGGAGACGTTTTTGCGCGTAACCGAAGCCGCAGATTGGAGGGACACACCTGAATCGCTGTGAGAATAATGACAAGTTTTTTTCGGTATAGTCCCAACAGGACGTGCAGTTTTGCGTTATTTGCCCCCCTTCCGTCTTTCTCTTTTTCTAAAATCTTCCCCTGGGATCTTGTCTTCGGATCAATAAGCTCCCCCTGAGAGGAGATTTGGTGTCCTCCGTTGTCACCAGCTGACCGATTAGACCGATCCGTTATTCTAACATGAGTGTATGAGTGTTGATTTTTAAATTTAGAGGCGTTCACACGCTTTTAAAAAAAACTTCATTTTGGGTTAAATGAGATTTAAAAGATACCATGTAAGTAGTAAGTGGGCCAAACTGTTCAAGTCCACATGACGGTTTTTTTTACAAAAAACCTATTCCTTTTACAAAAACTTCCACATGAACCATTACTACGTATCTGAAATGCTCATCGTAAACGGAAAAGGCCAAAGTATCTGTCCCCAGGGTTCATGCTTTCAATGAGTCAATCTCCTGGCATGCAGGAAAAAGCACCAGCCCACCACTGCAGAGACCCGGGTCAGCTCACTAGTTAGACAAACAATAACTTTTTAGCTGTTGTCCTAAATTTGTGAATGGGGCTTTTTTTTTTACTTTCACTGAGAAATGATCCTCAGCTTTAGTGTCCGGCCCAGATTCTGAGAGCTTTAGAGATCAGAGATGTATCTTCGTGTCAGACGTAACGATGCCCTGAAAGAAGCACATGAAAGTTCTTGCAAAAACTGTAACCTGTCTGTTGACATCCAGTTCTTGCTCTTGACTTGGCATCAGAATATTCTCAGTTAGGCGCTGTGGACGGCCTGCTGAGATGAAATGATACTAGCAAACACAAGCTAAAGCAAAGGGAAGCCCACTCGTAGGCGTGCTAGTTTGTTGTCTGCGCTTTGAGCGACCCATTTAAGAGATAGTGAGCAGATATGATCCACTGCTTAGTTTGAACATAAGTTTTTAGTTTTCTGTTTTTATATATTTTTGGTTATTTGTGAGTGTGTGTGTGTGTGTGTGTGTGTGTGTGTGCGTGGGTGTGTATTTACGCAAGTGCTGCAAGACATTTTAACACCAATATATATATTCAATACTCACATGTCATTCCGTCACGTTTAACTGTGGTCGTGTGTACGTGTGTGTGTTTCTTCTGTCTACCGCACATCACAGGAATGGGAAACCAGTGAGTACAGCGACTTTCTATTGTGCAAAGAATGAATGCTGCATGTTACATACTAGTCGAGGATTGTGATTATCTGTACGGTGCATCTCCCTACTTCCAGCCTTTTCAATCCTTCTGCTTCCTGGTTGTTGTTTTTTCTGAGCAGCTTATCTTTGCTGGTTCTCCAGAAGTCGTGGAGGGCCTGGCCTTCTGTGTGCTCAATACCTGCATGTGTCTCTCTCCTCTTCTATCCCATACTTTTGAAACGTGCCCCTTCGTGTCCTAAACTATTTACAGCATTTGCTTGTATAAAAAAAATAAAAAAAAACGCTTTGCTCAACTTTATCCCCGATGCCCCAATTTCTTGAAATATGTTCTTTGAAATGTGAAATGAGGTGGACTAATGAAATCCAAGTGTTTTTAAGGCGATTTAGCTGCATCTTGTTATTTTCTGTCAATTTCTATAATGGTATAATGAGATGATTTACAAACAAGTAGTGGTTGAGAAGTGTTCAATTGCTCTGGCTCTCTCCTAAATGGTCTTGCAGTTATTTTTAGCCTTGAATGCCGCTACTCGCAATTCACATGTACTTTATTGCTCTGTTTATAATAATAATAATATGGATAGAGATGCAACTTTTTTTTTAATGTTTAATTTCTCCTAGGACAAGCTTGGCATTTAGTCTAAATAAGTCCTCCACTTTGTATCCGGACCGTAGAAAGAATCTAAACGGTACAGAACGCACAAAAAAAAAAACCTATTCCTTTTACAAAAACTGTATTGTGAGCTGTGAATTAGTTCTTTGACCCGCTGTGGAACATTTTCAATGAAACCATTTTTCAAAAGAATTGCTCGTTAATGGATCCTGGGCTCTCAAAGAAAGCGTCCGGTGTCGAGTGGAACATGTGCTGAGGAATAGAGTTGCAGTGTATTGTGCTTTGTTTTTTTCCCTACACTATAGATATTAGGGTGAGCGAGGCTCCAAAAGGGCAGATTTACATCTGTTACAATAGACTTCCTCTCAGCGCCTCCCGTCAGCACATGCGTGTTTCGTCACGCCAGTTTTAGAGATACTTCCCTTTTACTTTAGTTTGCTTTAAGTGACATGCAAAATGCAGTGGGGGGGAAACAGTGGAGGATATCAGTTGAAATGTTCTACTGTACTCTTTGTTCCTCGAACATTTGGGTACAATGTTAAGTGAGTTCATATCAGATGCTGTTTGATGTGCTTTAAATATATATCTAATAACCACACAGCTCACTGCAATCAGTTTTTGTTTTTTCAAACAAAAAACAAACCCTGCAGCCGTCCAAGCGGCCGCCATGATTTCCACCTTAAAAGCAACCAGCCATCAGGCACCTAAAGCAATGTTGTCTCTCGGATACTGCAGCAGCTCCTTTGGGTTTCCATGGCGACATGCACGAAGCCGACTTCTGACATTAATGCAGGCGGGCGAGAGGGGCGCCAGATTTTTTCTTTTTCTGTGTGGCGTGTGTGCACGGCAATCGGGGAGCGCACGTCAATGCACCCCGAAGAGGCCCCGTCTCGTCCACGCGTATTCCGAGACAACGGCGGCGTGGCGCCTAACGCCGCTCGCTGAGTATTCAGCGTTTCAGCGAGTCCACTCTGAACCAACGGCAGAAGGGTTATTTGGGCTGTCGTCTAAAGTCCTGAACAATATTGCTCTTGTACAACACGTTGCATCATCTCACCCAGACGGAGTGTGAAGCCGCCAGCAGGAACAGAGGAGGAGGAGTGGTACGAACACGGCTATTTTAGTCTCCCAGGTTCCTCAGTTCTAGACACTTTCTGGGTTCAGATGACGACTCTGACGACTCTGACAGCAGGGTCCACTGATCAATGCAGCGCTCGGAGTGTGGCGATGACAAACGTCAGAAACCGACTTCTTCTGAAACATACGAGCGTGTGTGGGGGGGGGGGGGGGGGGGGGAGGAAGGAAGGGCGGAGGGTCTTTAGGCTTAACACCGTGGTACGATTTTTGTCTTGCTCCGACTGCTTTGTGTCACCTCGCAAACGCTTCAGTGCTACACGAGCTCGATTAGGTCACTAACACATTAGATAAGCGGAACATTTAATAGATGGAAGAGCGTTTGAGTTTTGGCTCTTTGAAATAGCTGTGCTTCCTCACACAGAAGCTCATTTTAAACTGTCACTCTCGTGTCATTGTAAGATGAACCAGACCGTTGTAACACCAGAGTAAGCACTGAGGGGCCATGCTGCTCTGCTCATGCTGTGCTATGAAAAGGGAAACATTGTATTAGAGACAGGATACCAGAGTGAAACTGTAGTTTACTGATTACCCCAGTTGACCATGACTTTCAGCCCGCCCGGGCCATAAATTCATCGTTTGCTCATCATAAAGATTGTTGAACATCATTGCCAGACATGACTTTTCATGGCGTGTCAGGACATTCGGAGCAGATCTTCGTCTGCCATGTTGAACCTCCGAATGTAACAACAATGCAGAAACCACCCCAAACTCGCAACGACAACAATGGCTCTGTATTTCCCTCTGACCAAGTATTTCCGTTTAATGGATAAAACGCTTTTTGGACGCATTCTTAAATCACTTGGGACGCGCCAGTGTAACATGCAAAGGACCTTTTTGCAACGATCTGTTTGTGCTACTGATTTTGAAATATTTTGGCGAGTTCATTGGCTGAACCTGGAAAACAAGTTTATCCTTTTTGCATCATTGTGCTAATCATTGAGTTGCTTTACTTCCTCATGGGACAAACGCACACTCAAAGCGCTAATGCGAACCCCAGCTATCAACCCCAAAACAACATAATAATGCTCAAACCAACAATAGCAAGTTGTATCTTTTACATACGATTTAATATCAAGGACTTTGAATTTCCTGGATCAGTAGTTCCAGGCACGACTACATGTATTGTAAACTGTCAGTGTCATCACACACGGGAAAACAAATCCACCGATGCCATTAATCCAAGTGAATCTAAATGTTCATTTGCTTCAATACAATCACTGTTGTATTTATTGCAGGTTGGTGACGGAAAGTATAAAACTATTGGTATTAATGAGCTTCTCCTCCTTTATCCTCTTTTTCTCCACCAGTATTGTTTGTGACCGTAACAACAAGAAGATGCCACTGGGTGAAGACTGCCATGCCTGGAAAAAGAGGACCACGGATGTGAAGGATCAGTATGACTTCAAAGAGGTCCTGGGAACGTAAGTTTGTTGGTCCGGGCCAGCGGCACCAACGCTGGTGTTTCAGCTTTGTATGATGCCGCTTTCACGCGCGCAATGACATCACCGGGCGGTTTGAATAACCGCTGCTTGGGTTTGCATTTGATACAAATCACTTGGCCGTTCTCTGAGATCGCTAGAGCACAATTTGTTTTGTTTTTTGACAACAAGACTTGAAGGAATTGAATTTCTATAAATTGCAATACAAGCATTTGTGCAGATCGCTGTCCAATTGCTCAGTCGGAACAAAGGACGACGCCATAAGTTTCTCTGCATTTTGTAAATGTGTCGGTGCTCTATTTGCGCTGGGCTCCTCTAGTCCGTCCTGTCCGTTCCCCCAGATAAACCGCTTGATGCTTAATCTGACATAACAGGCTCTAATGGAAACCTGATGTGTTGCATCAGCACACATTTGGTAATTGTGTCAGTGCAGAGCCAGCAGGAGCAACAATGCTGTTTTTCCATGCTTCCTGTCACATTTACTTATGCCAATGAAGGTGAAGTGGCACAGGTTGTTTTAGTGCGCATGAAATTGCACCTGCATATTCGGCTGCTCAGCCCAACTCTCTTTGCAATGTTAATGGCAACAGTTATTTTGGGATTTAATTAAACACATTTAGACTTTACAAAAGAACCTCTCTAAAACAAAACTCCCAACGCCATTATTCCTGGTGATCAAAAGGATATTTTCAATGAAATAACCAGGCTTATTTGAAAGCGGTCAGTTTATGCAGTCTAGTCAAATAATCTTCAGTAGTAGGGATAGCACTGCGATTATCTACCCGGCGCTTGTAAAGCACACTTTAGTTGACACAATGTCATCAGACACTGTTGATTTTCTTTTCTGACACCGTGTCAACAAACCAGCCACAAAGCATTACATTGAGATGCTGGACATCAGAAACGCCTCTTAAGCAACCCTTGCATTAAGCCTCATAAGCTGCCGTCACTGATATAATGTTAAATACACTTTAGCTTGATACACGCCACGAAGGTTTTATTATTGTTATATTGTTATTATTGTTGGCCGCTGTATTAGGTTATAGCAGATTGTGTATTTGTGTAATAAAGTGGGGATTCTCAAGGATCTGTCGGTGGACTTAATACAAATGGATCTAACTAATCAATGATAATTTACTAACGTGATGTAAAAATTAGTTTTGCTTGAGATAATTTCCATCCTTGGATTTTAGTTTCTCATTCTATTATTTTTGTGTGTGCGCGTTATTCATTTAATAGTAAGAAGAAATGAGCATAAAAATTAAATAAGAAAGAGGAAAGAAAAGCAACTAAGTTAAATAAAAGAAGAAAAAAAAACCAACATATCGCCTTGTCTCGTTGAGTGGGCAGCGCTGACAAATTGTGAAACAATGAGATAAGCGGTTCCCATTTCTTCGTGCGATGGTCGTCGCAGCCTTTTACTGCATATTTTTGCTTCTCGTTCTATTACCGTGTGTTCACAGTGGTGAGTGGGAGACCTTTGGGTGGGGTAAGGCCTACATTTGTAATGTGAGGCATTAGTTTCATTTATATTTTGAGAAAATACAAAATACTTTTTGCCGTAACGATGCTAACACACCTGTGTCTGCATTACTATTGCACCCATTCCGTCCCGCATGTACGCTGACATCAGGCGACAAGCAGGGTGCATCCTGGACAGGAGGACTGACATAAGGCTGACCTATATAAACACACGAGGTCTTTACATGAATGGCTGAACAGTGCCCCGTCGTACGTGGTTCAAAGTCGATCAAATGTCGCATTATCCAGCTCAAATTAACGAGATGATTGATGTCCGGCTATCTCTGTTCCTCAAAGGCTGATCCGTGCTCAAACTGTCTCGTTAGTTTGAACCAGATGTCAGTCATCAGGATAATCGCGTGTGCGCGTCATACGTCAGGAGGCGCAAGAGTCGTTCAACAGAATATCGGCAAACAAACCTAAATGAACAATGTCTTTTTTTGTTTAATGGAACGTATTGTTCATCTTTTACGTTGTTCATTCTGTACATTAATCACAGTCTGTACATGCCGGGGGAGGATCCTCCTCTGTCTCTCTATAGGTTTCTTCCCTTTATTCTCCCCATCGAAAGCTTTTTCATCTTTTGGAGAGGATTTCTTGTACCGATGTGAGGGGTTCTGGACAGAGGCTGTCACATGACTGTAAAGCCCACTGAGGCAAGTTTGGGATTTTGTGCTATAGAAAATTAATTTAATCAAATAATCATGGATATGGATAAATGTATATGCTCATTTTAAGTGCCTCATCACTATAATCAATGAGATTTATATTTCTATAAATCTGCCTGCTGGCAGAAGGCTTCATGGAATGAATCATCCAATGAGATCATAGAAGCTACAAACAAGCCAAATGAACAATACATAGGAGATATGTACTGTATCAACTTCTATATTATATGTTTGTGTTTATATGTAGGTGTCCATACAGAACTGTGAATCTGTATGGGCGAATCAGTACGTATCTATTATTCATTATCAGACATTTGATCAATTGAAGCAGTGTAACCTCCAAGAACTTTACAAAGAGCATGACATGCAGCGGCTTTCCAGATGTTCTGTGCATCACAACACGGTACAAAAATGGACAGAATGAGAGAGTGTGTGTAATTGAATATGTTCCATCACCACCATAGAACCATCTCTGTCCTCTTGACCCGATTGGGCTCTCACTGGGTTCTCCCGTCTGAATGACCCTGCTACCCATCCCACAATGAAGCACTTGCACAGCATCCCCAAATTGCCAGAGGCAATTTTGACCCCGGGTAGCTCTGGAAGAACAAATTACTCCGAGTGCACTGCAGTGCAGTTAACTTTTATAAATCCTCCTGACTCCGTTTTGTTGACCCTTCACCATGTGTGCCAGGTGTCATGAGACGGGATGTTTAGACAAGGCGTCTCCCTGCACCTTCTACAAACAGCCACACTCTTGTTAGTTCAGGATTAAGATGTGTAAACACCAACTGAATCCAAGATTAAACCTAAGCGCATAATGTGAGTTTATGAAGCCACCTTTAGCCCCTTCAGTCATTGATGGGCAGAGAATAGAAGATCTATTGCAGGCACCGAATGAAACTGACTAAAGTGACTTACAGTTCCACATACTGCAACAAAGGTGTTGATGGAAACTTGGCCTCCTTCTTGGCGGCATCTCTTGCGTAAACACCCTCATAAAGGACAAAAAAACGCTCAAAAGAAAAGCTGCAAAAGCTAAATGACCTGCGGCCAAATTTGCAGATGCTTTGAACGGAAAATGCTTGATTATTTCCCATTCATGGGAATCTTAATTTCTAAAAGCACGTCCAAACACAGATAAACCGGATTAAAAAGAGCCACCCTGATGTTCAGTGGAAAGAAGTAAACCGGGATGACTGAAATGACACGCTTAATGATCCACAACCGGATGTGGCTGGTTTCTGTGTACATTCGACATAAGAAGGATTTACAGGTAAATACAGGATAGCAGTATCAAGCCTTATTTAAGTTATATTAATGCACAAGTACAACAAATGTTTGCATACATGAAAAGGTGTGTCCGTGCTTTCAATCCTGACCTCCCTTCGGTCCTCCACCTGCCCCTAGTTTGGTGCTGAGCTTGTTTATGGAGGGATCACCAGCTCCGCTGTGTGCCACATTCATTTGCAATTGCTGGATTGTTGTCTTGGTAACAACAGGAGACACTTTCCATAATGGACTCAAACAGTCACTATGGAAACTAAGTTTTTTGATTTTGCTATTAATAATCATCCAACGGGTGCATATGTTCGCATTGTGCAAAAGATGAACTCTCTTTCCCTTTTACAGGAAAAAAACAGAAAAAATGACACGCGTATACAGATTTCTTTTAAATGTGCTCATATTTCTACTGCCTGCTCCATTTGATATTTCAACCAGAAGGAGATGTCCTATAGATGCTACAAATAACCTCATCACTGAATATTATTTTCGTTATGTCTAAAACATGAAGCTATTCAAAACTTGCTGTCCCTCCGCTGACAGCGCATCAAATAGATTATTATTACGCACATTATTATTAGATTAAACAGTTCTTGCGTTTGATCACATCTGTCAAACGTCTGCGATTAGTGACACAAAAAGTAATTATCTAGGGACTTAAAGCAGTGGTACTGACTCCCCGCCTGCTGCCTAATGTTTTTGTAATCAAAACAGATGGGAATGAATAATGCACACACAGGCAACAGAGCTGTCACTGCAATCAACTCAAATCCTCTTTTGCCTTCCTTTTCTCATTCCTACTTATGTCAAGCTATCCTCTCTATCGCTCCCTCTTCCCTTTGCTTCTTTGCTTCTGCCGTCGTGAATCCAGCTGCCCCATCCCCGGCGCCTGCTCTAACTGCCTCCTGGTTTCACACCAGGTTTTCCGTGGAACGGGGATCCCAGTGTGTTCTGCGTCCCTGTTTTAGCTCCATGTGAATCATTTAATCCACAGTAAGGCTCAAAATGACATGTCAGAATTTGTCCTCGGAATCCACACCTATTCATACCACGTCACACACCGGACCATCCACCAACCATTTACTCAGGATGCGTATTTACAGGCGTGATATTGATATTTTCTGTATTTAGCTCTGACTCAATTCAATGAATGCCGAAACTCTGCACCAATCTCAAACAACCGGTCATTGGTTTGTGGCAGATAGCCATTAGAAATCCTTTAATATTGATGTAACATACTGCCAAATAAGTTATTGCAAATCTATAAGAAAATTCTATAAGACAAGAAGCAGCTCTTTATTATTATTATTTTATTGCAACGTTCCCACACTGCAAGCTTCAGTGTTTCTCTGCTGATGACAAATGAGACAAATGAGGCCATGATGCCTTTTCTGGCGTTTGAGTGAATGCTGAGAGCAGCGAGGGGAAATTCTCTGTATTTTTAGCCCAGAACACATTTCTAAACACAGAGGCGAGGGAGGAAGTGAAGGGTAGGGTAGCGTTCCGTAATCATCTAAAATCGTTGGGGCTGATGGATCGGCCCCCGCCTGTCTCTGTCACTGGCAAACGGTGACCCAGCAGCCACTGCGCTCGCTGGCCGTATGATCTGCTTATCGGCTGCCATTGATCTGGGAAGCTCTGTGTCCATGTGAACATACGGTTGGGTTGGGTGGGACCACACTTGCTTTTTTCTTTTTTTTTTTTTTAAAGTCATCTGCTCATTCTGCACTGATGGTTCAGAGTTTTTTTTGTATAGCTTTCCTCTTTTTGTTTTCTTCGTGATGGCCCGTTTCTCTCCCTCACTCTCCACCTCCACCATTGAAGGCATCACACCCATTCATCACACATCTTCTCTTTTTACACAGCATAGATGCCTCTCGCCCACAGGCTCTGATATGTGGTACGATAGGCCCAAGATCTCTTTTTAAAACCTTTTTTTTTTTTTTTTGTGCATCGCAACTACAGACTGAGGCACCATTACCTGCTTATCTGTTGTCATTTGAGAGAAGATCACAAAGATGATGAAACACTAGTTTTATTAGACACTTATGTTTCTGATCTTGTATATAGGATACACAAATATTTTTGTTCCTATACTATTCACAAATGATAACCCAGGCTCGGACACTAGGACTGTCAGAAGAGGAACCGTTTGCCCCACTTGTGCCTCTCGGCTAAAATACATGGGCTTTAAAGCTAATTTACCACTCAAGCTGAGGGCTCTTTGCTCGTGGAGTGGAAAGATTCAATAACTCGAGCGTCATTGGGGTGTATGTGTTTTTGTGAGTGCAGTTTCGCTTACAGAGTAAGTGAGTGAATGTCTACAACTTGTGTGACTTGGGTAAGGCTTTGGCTCAGTCTAAATGTCAAATGCACTTGGATTAAATTATGAGATGAATCCATATTGCAGATACTGTATGTAACTGGCAATGGGTTATTCTCCTCTTAGACCTCTTTAAGTTAGTTCTTTGGAACTAAGCAACAAGCATATTGGGTCATTTTTAATGCAGATTAAAATATTGATTTGATTTATTTTTTGTCAATGATGCTTGAGATTCACGACAATATTTATCAAAGGTCGGGCGATGGCTGTTACCATTATTATGCATAAGCGCAAGACACATCAACATGCCGGGAGCTCTAACATGAATTATACATTTAAAGGAATGATGTTTTTGATACAGCTGTGCACAGTAGATGAGTACAAGCTAGGGTTCAACTCAAAAGCAGAGGACACTAAGGGAGTTTTTCAAGAACAGTATTGTGCTTATATATAATTAACATTTTAGAGTTCAGTTGTCACATTTAACCAGAAACTGTTTATTATGCCTGCTATTAATCCAAATATATTTCAATCCATTTATTACAACAAGCAATCATCCAGAAAGCTAAAGGTGCAGTGGGATGCACTTTGTTTTCAATCAATCTTCATTACTGATGACATATTTAAGCTATTGCTTCTTCCTAATGAGATGCACAAGACTTGTATCTAATGGGAATCTTCGTTTTTGTTATTGCTTTGATGTCTATCTTCCTAATTTCCAGATAATGAGTCAGCAGAGCAGCCTGTGACCGATCCATCTTGAACTACACTTTAATATCAGCAATCACACATCCCACATAAGAGGTTTGAGGGAATTTGAGTCCGCACAGGTTTTTCATTTTGTCTTTATGTTTCAGTGTGCTGATTTAGAATCAAATGAATTCAAAATGATGATTAACAAAGTGGTTCCGACAAAAGGAAACAGCAACCTTTATAGAGCAGATGAGTCTCCCAGCACGAGCACCGTCCCACGTCATCTATTTTTCATCTATCGCACTCTGTGCCTTTCTCTTGCTGTCTGTATCCCAATTCTTGCCCCCCCCCCCCCCCCCCAAGATTAATGTTATATTTATATCACATGTATGTATTTTGTATTCATTGTTTTATTGCAAAATCTGTTATTTCAATTGAGCTCTTCTTCATCTCCCTTTTAATCAAATCCAGACATGCACACTACTAATTCCTTAATAATTTGTCCTTTCCTTGTTTAGCCGCTCTCTAGTTACAAGGTGTGATTGTGTCCAAGCTGTAGGATGAGAACCGAGATAATACCTTCTTTATCCGAAGGGAGGTGGCGTACAAAGTGCCTTGCACCTTAAAGCACATGCGGGACAACATTTTACCATGTCTGTGTTTCTAATTCTGTCTCAGCCATAAATACTTTTAATTTGGTGCTCCAAAGGTGTGCAGATAGCATCCTGGACCACAACACACCAATTTTAGCCAATGCTCCATCAAAATCAAATCTGCTCCGGCAGTCAAGAATTCATGGCAATTACAGTTTAACCGTTTGTTTGGAAAGACGAGAATTTCCCAACCCAGTCTGGAAAATCCCAATTCCTTACTTTGGAACCCCGGAGCACTTCAGCCCTGCCCTGACCTAATTCCAGTAGAAGTCTGCGTCTCAGCATAGCACGGCTCAGCATGGCATAGCCTCCAGTTCCTGGAAAGCACACACGCACACGTACACGTACACGTCCCCAGTCCCACTGTCTGGCCCACTTATGCATCTCCATCTGCTCACAGCAACATATCCACCCCTAACAATTTTAAGTACACTTGCAGGCTTGTCTTGTACATCTTCCCACAGTCTTTCGCAAATCTTGTAATCCGCCATTGGCCTACAAGTTACGAGCTGTCCACATATCAGCAAAAAAACATCTTTAAAAAAAAATATATATATTCATTTTTTTTTATCTCTGGTCCTAGAAATCCTTAGAGAAGCAAGTTCTTTGCTTTTGCAGTTAAATTACAATCTGCTTTATGATTTGGATAGTGACATGTGTGTGAAATTAAGTTGCGTTAATTGAGCCACTAAACGGCCAATTTATAAACACAATCCACCGCAGAGGAACTTTATTAATCCCTCTGTTGGAATCATGTCTCTGAAAACACATTTTGCCCTCTGTGCCATTTTAGGCTAAATATTTGTGTTAAGCTCTCTTGAGGTTTGGCATGCTTCAGCAGCTACTTGCTAAGTCGGTCTCTCTTTGCTGTTTGCCTAGTTTATAGGCTGGTTTATCTGGGCTTTTTATGACTGGCCCATAGAGCTGTTTAGACTGGTCTAGAAAATGACCATAAAACCAACAGCAATGGCTATGGCAAAACCTGTTCACTTCAAGGTATGTGCACAGGTATCCTGCACAATCAGACCGATTTAGTAAAGCTTGGGGAAGGGGGGGGGGGTTCCAGTGCTGCCACACGTCCTACTGAAACAATTTACTGAATGTACTCTGTTTATTTTGCACATGGCATTTCCTCTTGGTGGGCTATAGTGTGCAGAGCATGGAGGTCTCCAGCCAAAGGACACAGTTACTGGCACTGTGTCAAACGTACTAGCGCCATGGCAACACTCATATTAAGGGATTGTGAAGATGATTTTACCGGCATATTACATTTTTTATCAAAGTAGACTTAATGGAATCCTTTTTCTATTACAATTGCGACATTTGGGGAATTTATATTAATTTGGAAATGCTGTTTAGCATTAATGGGCAGCAGGTGGATGCTTCTTATTACACATATGTGACATTACTCGGGGCCAAAGTACCTTAGTACCAGTGGCTGGATTTTAACATAAAAATTGTGGCCCACCAGGCACTGTTTGATGTTATATTCTCCTTAATGTATGTATACAAGAAATGCTTTCCTGCATCCCACACTGTATCACAAACATACCAGTCATGACCCCATAAGACAGGGTATGTATTAAAATGACTCAAACCGAAAAAACAATTTTTGGCCACCTGGGTGCAGTACAACAAACTGTAAACACATCATTATCATCACCGTATAACGTTCTCAACTCTCTCTCGAAGTTACGTCGATCTATAGCTTGCATTGCAGTAGTAGATCTATCTTGTAGTGCTCGTCCGCCATAAGTTGTCAAGCGTTGTGTTGATTTGTAGAGAAGAAGAGCGGCTGTGGTTTGGTTTTGTACATATCTGGAGGCCCAACATAGCAAAGATTGTCTTTTTATGCGTCAGGGCCAAAATCACAGTTGGGTATCTCGCAGCTCTTGATTGCACCAGATGGTCCTTCCCTATGTCTCGCTGACCTTTCCACAGTTACCATTTTGTCATCTGCTTGCATACTTTCTTCACCAACTTCTCAGCAGGACAGATGGAGCAATTGGTTGGTGTTTGAGAAATTTCCGATTTGTTGTGAAAAAAGAGAGGCTATATACAGTCCAGGAAGGTCTGTAGTCTCAAAAGGAGAAAATAAATATTTTTGGTTCATTCATTTTAATAATCCATATTTAATATAATTTGACTCTACATTAACAAGGATTGTGTGCTGTGCATTTTTGCACTGCACACACTTGCCCTTTAATTGCTTTAATGCAAGTTTGACATGGTGGGATGCACACATAAAAAGGGCTCCTCGTAGGGAAATTAACTAAACAACGCCAAATCTGAATTTTAAGCAAGCAGCTTAATAAGAGACAGAACAGAGATGGAATAAGTAGCTGAATGAATTGACTATGCTGTTATTTAAACATTGTCATCAGTGATAGTTAAGAGGCTGCTTCCTGTCCAATATTTGTGTTTGGATAAGTGTTTGGATTTGGAAATTGTGGGCAATAGCCCATCAGTGAACCAAGTGTTGTTTCATTGGCATGTAAATGTTCCCTATGCTAGAAGCACGGGACATTTACATGTTGCTGCTGCCTGTCTATATTTGAAGTTTTTGCACTGTGAATTTCTGAGAACACGCCCTTCTCTTGGGACAGTGTCAGTATGTCTTGAGGGTTTTGTGGTTAATAGCTGTGAAGTGTGTGTGTGTGTGTGTGTGTGTCCTTTTCCTGGTTACATGTCCCATGGCGGGGATAAGAATGTCCTGCGAGGAACAGCTCTGCAAACGAAGGTGTTTACCTCATAATCCAGTTGAAGCCTTCCCTGGGCTTAAGCTGTCCGCAAACTCTCACTACTCAGCATTCGTGAAATATTCATCCCCATTATGCTCATCATATTTTCTGGTTCTGCACTGTGTAAGGGGCAGCGTTAAAATGGACTTTTGTATTTTTTTCTTTATAAAGATCCGTTCCACGGCTGAAGAGAAGCATCTTGTTGAAATGCACTTGGATGAGGGAAGGGACAGGGATTATTTTTGGCAGTTTTGTGGTTTCTATCGAACTTAAAATATAGCAGAATGATCCTGGGGAATTGGGGAAATAATAAAACATTCGTACGTGTTGCTCTGTGTCATAACCTCACGAGAACTATGTGGCAGCGGCTCTGCTTGCAAGAACTGGACAGAGGAACACATTAGTGTTCTCAGATTTTCCCCAATGTTTTTGTGCACCACTGTTTGACACTTTCCCAAAGCCTCTCGGTGGGAGCATGGAGAATGTCAACCAAATCCTCCAGATGATACAAAGGAATTTGCAGCACTGACAACCTCCTCCACACAGCTGGATTCATGCCAAAGCTAATGGCCTCTGTGACACTTTTACGTTCATGTTGAGATGAGAACAGAAGGGCCCGCTCCAGAGATACTGTTGCTGTTACTTTGATGAGCAAACGGGTTCAGGAAGGTTTATGTAGGTCGCTCTGGAAAAGTATGTTGAGGACCCCCAGATTGAATCTATTCTTGTTTTCATACTGCAAGAAAGATGCAATTAGTAGTATATAGCTGTCATTTTCACTACTTAACTTGTGTACCTTCTCAGCCTTCCAGATGTATCCTCATTCAAAACAGAATCCACCGCAGCTGAAGTCAATGTAAATACATCAGCACCAACATAAACCTTTGTAAATCACAAGTCACAAAGTAGACGCCTTGTGCATAGTGCACTTTCATTAAATACACTCTTCACTTCCTGTTTTAACTCCCTGAAGGTCTGCCTAAGGAAAACAAACAA
Organism: Pungitius pungitius; assembly: GCF_949316345.1. Taxonomy (NCBI): domain Eukaryota; kingdom Metazoa; phylum Chordata; class Actinopteri; order Perciformes; family Gasterosteidae; genus Pungitius; species Pungitius pungitius. Next base: position 16,307,770 of record NC_084907.1, on the reverse strand, counting down.
TTTCCACTCGGTATTCACGATTTCTCAACATGTGAGGTTGAGTCACCCGAACAAATGCAATTGTTTAAAAAGTAGTAGTAGTTGTTTTTTGTGGAAAGCCGTGCCTTTGCAATGAAGAGGGTGGTGTTTGTAGATGCAGCTAAAATGCAGCCATTTCTTATTGGCCATGCTGATAAAGTATCTTCAAACCTAGTGACTGGATGATTATGGTTCCTCTCTGCCCACACATACAGCTATATGTGGCTGAAGAGATACTGTAAAGTACCCCCCCCCCCCCCCCCCCCCCACACACACACACACATTTACACGTACCACTTTGCTTTAATGAGCAAAATGCAGGGTGTTTATACATTTAGCAGTTTGCAAAAGTACCCCAGCAGCAAGTGGTGCAGGTCCATTGGCAGTACTGTTAGTATACTGAGCAGATAATAGCCTGTTCCAAAAACAAACATTTGGCTGATGATGAGTGAAGGTCTGTGTGGATGCAAAACGTAAGAGGAAGCATGACTAAGATCTGTTGTGCGAACTTCCCAGTGAAAACGGCAACACTTTCATCCAGAGAAGTTCCTCTCTTCAGATGAGGTTTGATTGATTTTTGTTACTTTGGGACAATCCTGCCATATATTTCGCACTTTGCTCACACTTGACTAATTCAGTATTCATGTTAGAAGGGGATTTCCGCACCGTGTACAATGTGTTTCCTTATACTTCTGTTACTATTGTGTTAGTTAATAGTTTATTCAAAACGTATAATTGTGGGTTTGGAATCCACACAGTCATTGTCGAGAAATATCTCTGAACCCCAGCCAAAAACCCAAGAGGTTGTAAAAAAAAAAAAAAAAAAGTCTGACTGCTGTTAAATGGGGTCATGGGAAAATGTTGAAAAAAAAAAAACATGGTAGTTAGAATTCCGTTGCTTAACTTGTTTTCCATTATTGGTTCTAGTTGGCAGGGAGACGCGTGCAGAGAAAATGAGGAAGACATTTATTCTAAAATGGTCCAGTTAGAGCTAGTAGCTGTTTATACTTTATCACATCACAATCATTTTAACCGGGTACATGACATTGTAGAATGACATTACTTCTAGTTCACAATGCATAGTTCGCTGCTCTGTTTATGGTTGTAATATATTTGAACCTATGATGAACTGAGTGAGCCACACATTTGTATAAATGAACAAGAATTGTCACCAAGCATTTGAAAATATTTTGATATTGTTGCTTCAAATTTTCAAAAGTTGACTCACCAGCAACAGACTTCAGGAGTAGGTTGAAGTTAAAAATAAACCCAATGTGGCATCAGAAGGCTAGAATTTCACAGAGTTGTAAGTGGCCAAGTTATCGCGACGTTTGGTCGCTTTAACATCAAAGCAGGGGTTTCCCTCTTTTATTTCTTTCTTTCTCCTCCACAATGTCACAGAAGCATTTGAAGAGCTCGCCACACACCGGTAAATGAAATGCGGCCTAACGGCGTGACCTGTGTTTGTTTCAGGGGAGCGTTCTCTGAGGTGGTTCTGGCTGAGGAGAAGAGGACCCAGAGATTGGTGGCTATCAAGTGTATCCCCAAGAAGGCTTTAGAGGGCAAGGAAAACAGCATTGAGAATGAGATAGCAGTCCTGCACAAGTAAGTGGACCTTATTTTCCGTCAGTAGTCAAAGAAACAATCAAGCATTTTTAAGTGTAGTGTAACAACAGACCTTTACATCTTGGCCCACGTGCAGCATTCGCCTGCATCTGGAATACAAACTACTAATAATGGCACATCTCCATCATATAGGCCGTGTCACATTACTAGACATCAAACATGTCGTACGTATTTCATTTTGTACCATTATGTATTGATAAGGATCTTTTCACTTGATCATTGTAAGACATGGATCCATATGTTTTGTAGTTATATATTCAGTAGAGAAAGGGTCGCTAAGTACTGAAAGAAAACAAAAATCTTATCTACTGGTATCGAACCACTTAGTAGAGAATTCGAAACCCACTTAGATTTCAGGAATGATTTCCTAGTTAGTCAAAGTAGTTTCTACAGAAGGAATTGTCCCTGTAAAACCTGTTAACCTGCATTAGAAGAAATGTTTTTCGCCTCATAGTGGTGGTGTGACAATACGTGTTTCATAAAACCCTTTTAATCTTCGCACACACAACAGCAAAAACAATATTTCAAAGTATTCGGACACCGCAACACTTATTTCTAGACTCATGTTGCAAATACACAAGTCTTCGGCACTGGTGAGTTCGCACCTACAAATTCTCCCACCCACGATTCCTCTTCATCCAGCGCATGCACAACCTTTTTCTCTCCACCTGTGTAAGAGCTAAACTGTTTTGATGTGTAAAGACGAATACGAGTGACAACACGGCTTGCAGCGCTTGTGTGGCGGTTCAAACGTACTTTCTTCAGACGAGGAGAATCGCAGACCATCGGGAAAATGACTGATCTGCGTCCCTAGTTATTTTTAGAGCTCCTGTTGCCTGGGTTACAGGAGAAACAACTAGCCAATATACCGCTATGATCCGTCCTGAGGTGAGGCTGGAGGAATGAGCGAGGCGGGGGTTTGTTAGCCTGGAATCATTGTCTGCTTGCCTTGTATGTAGTTTGATCTCATTACTCTTTTTAACACGTCACCCTCAAATCCCCCTTGGTACACGCAGCCTGGCAAAAGGTCTGACTGAGTTGTATTTCCTTAAAGCTGCATCTAGTTTTTTTTTATTTTTTTATATCAATGGTGGATCAAATGACCACAGTTAATGTGAGAGGCGAGGCTGACAGAGATAAACGTACAAAGATTCATCCGCTGACTGAATATCTTTCAGATTATTGTTTGGTTTTTGGTGGTTCATACATTTACTGTTTACACACTATCTCTGCTTCTCCTGAATGTGATTCCTTGCTTTTTCGTCAGTTTTTCTTGTCTCTTGCAGTGATTTCCAACCTGTGCAAACCAGTGGTCCCGGTGTTCTCAATTAAATTGAATATGAAAACATTTATATGAAAATAGTTCAATATAAATTTAGTGTCTAACAGCCCGGTTTGTGTTGGATAAACTCGGGCTGTTTGTTAGAGGCGTAATGGTAGTTTGATCTAGACCAAATATTTACTCAAACGCAGACCTGTGCAAATGCAGTGACTCATCACATGGTGCTCGCTCATCTGTATCTGTATGTGCCGGAAGAGCTGGTGTGATGTTGCCAGAAACTTGTTAACATGACATGTCACGTGGGTCGTTCTCAATTAATGTTTGTCTCCTAATAATTGTGTGTGTCTGACCACCAGCTGAAACGCCTCCTCTCACCACAGGGACTTTGATCTTGAAATTTTTATAAGAAGTATTAATTCAGCAAATATTCATAGTCCAGATACTGAGGCCGACACAAGAAAGGAAATTAAGTTTGTTCGACCTTAAGCACACACGTTGACGGATCTAGGGCAGGGTATCATCTCAGATTATTTTATTCTAATGCTAATATGGCACCGGACATTTGATTTTACAGGTGTACCTTTTACAAAGTGTCCGCAGAGGGCAACGCAAGGATGCAACATGGTTGTCGTACCAATCTTGATCTTATGATCTCTTTTCATCCCTGACACTACACTGACAGGTCTGAGAGGTCAGCGGAGTTGAGCCCATTAGGGAGCTCAATGCCGACACCCAGTGAAGCGCATGTGCTCATTGGATGAAACTCTGTGGTGGAAACAGACCTTGACTATGGAATCTGGTCAAATACTAATGGCTAAATAAAAGCAAGTTCTCCTCTTTTTGTTTTCACAGGATTAAACATGCCAACATTGTATCTCTGGAAGAGATATTCGAAAGTAAATCACACCTCTACCTTATCATGCAACTGTGAGTATTCACATCTGTTCGTGTGAGCCTTGAAGTGTTGAATGTATGCAAGTCTTTCTCAACGTGCTGCAAGGCACATGCCACATGCGATCAGGTGATGGTTTATTATTAACGGGTGAAGATAAAATCTTGTCGGTCTTTGACACTGGGGGTGGTGGTTCTGGTTGTAGCTGATTGATGAGTTGATAAAGCTGAATCTGCAGACTGGACAGAGAGGAGGAGAAAATGGGAGGGGGGGAGTGTAACAGCAGAGTGAAAGTACTAGTGGTAGTGAGACAATCCTACTTAAAGAGACCACTGCAGCAGAAGATGTAATTGCTTTATTGTGCTATTTCAATAAGGAAACCGCTATAAACCGCTGACATCATGATTGACAGGCCCTAACAATGACTCCAGGGAAAGATGAGTGTTCATGTGTGAGGAATTTATGTCAGGGGAATAAACTACAAGCCTAAACACACAAGTGTATCCTCCGGACTGAACTAATGCTATAGCTTCCTTTTAATTGCACTCTGTATTTGCACACACACACACACACACACACACACACATTTTTATACCTACTTAACAACACGAGTGGTGAGTTTGCTCTCACACCTGCAGCCTATCAACCTCCCTCCCACCTCTGCTCTTGAAATGTCAGAGAGCGAGAAAGGACAGTTTGGGATCACAAGCACCGTTAACTGTGAGGCTCCAGAAAACATGAATCCTATGCATTAATCACAGCCACCGTCTAATGGGAGACGTAAAGGGCAGAGGGACATTTATCATATAAAGTGGGAAATTCTCTTGTAATACATTGGTGTTCCCTCATAACAGTATTTGTGTGTCCATGGAATATGTTTTCTGTTCCCTCTGAATAATGGACTCACTCTTTTATCTAACTCCCAGTGTTTCACCAATGTAATCGATCTACTCATTAATTGTTACCTTGACCTAACGTCAAAAATATTTTGCAAAGTTAAAACCATTTAACTCTCAACTACCTGATCTCTGATTTTGTGTGTAGTGTGTTTAATAATGTCTGCTAAAAACGGCTCCAGATTATACTGTTGACAGGGTAAGAGTCTCCATCTAGTGGCTTCTAAGTCTAATATCAAGCACCCATTATCGCACTATGGTGGACCTTTTTGACTCGGCAAGAAAATGGTTTTGTTTTTCCATTTTCATGCATTTTTGGGGGAGAGGTATGTAACTGCAGTACATTTTAAAAAGCAGTCTATTACCAGTATTCACATGATAAACTAGTTTCCTCCTTCAGATTTGTGGGGATTTTCTTTAACAAAGTTTAAAATCCCTCTATTCTTTCAATTCACTCATTACAAAGGACAATCTTTATAGTCTCAATGGACCAAGATCATTTCCACAAGTTTTACTTTCCTTTCAATGACTGAATCTCCCTCTTTTTCCAGGGTGTCAGGCGGGGAACTCTTTGATCGTATCATAGAGAAGGGCTTCTACACGGAGAAAGATGCCAGTAAGCTCATTCAGCAGATTCTAGACGCTGTCAAATACCTCCACGACATGGGCATTGTGCACCGTGACCTCAAGGTCAGTCCACTGATACTAGAGCGGTAGGAGAGCGTCTCCATGACTCGTGTGACGGCACTCTGCTAAAACCTTCTGTTTTTTTGGTTTTGTCCACCCTCATTGCAGCCGGAGAATCTCCTTTACGACAGTATGGATGAAGACTCCAAGATCATGATCAGTGACTTCGGTCTGTCTAAAATCGAGGGCTCTGGCAGTGTGATGTCAACAGCGTGCGGAACCCCTGGATATGTTGGTAAGGAGGCCGGAGACGTCTCGAACAAGGCTTTACAAGGCAGGGAACTGAGTTTCATGCTCAATGACAATATCTGAAGGGCAATGAAAAATATTTCATAAAACACCATCTACAGCTACAAATAATTGTACCCCCCCCCTCAAAAAAAATAGTTTAATCCTGTAAATGACTTACTGTTTGGTTCTTTCAGCCCCTGAAGTCTTGGCTCAAAAACCCTACAGCAAAGCAGTGGACTGCTGGTCTATTGGTGTTATAGCCTATATTCTGTGAGTACGCTTTGGGGGACGTGAAGCCAGCCCGACACATCGTGGATACATGCCGTGCACTCATCTGCCCACTGCTTTTGTAACTTGGGTTATAGTTGTTTTATGTAATTGTCTGCTCTGTGCTGCGTGTCTCAGGTTGTGCGGTTACCCTCCGTTCTACGATGAGAATGATGCCAAACTGTTCGAACAGATCCTGAAGGCAGAGTACGAGTTTGATTCTCCTTACTGGGATGACATCTCTGAATCAGGTACAGCTCTTATCAAGCCATTTTCCCTCGGCCCTAATCTAAATGTTTCGTAGAGAAACAAAAAAATGAGAATTTGCTGTAGATGTGATTCAAAGTATTCCCTTTTTAACTTTGAATAGACTAAATACTCTGCACAGCTGTTTGGCACATTGATGTGCAAACAACAGTGGATTTTTCCTCTTTGGAAAACGCAGACCTCCACATCCAGCAGGGAAAATCAGCCGGGTCCTGTTAGTATCCACTCAGTAGCCTGACACATCTCACCTTGAGCGAGGCCAAGTACAAGACAGAAATCCCACTCTTGTTTTTCAGAGTCAGTCAAACTCGTTTTTTTCCTACAGAAAGAACTTGTTGGGTTTTCTAAGTTCGCTGTTCTAGTATACAATCCCCAGTTTCACCTCACAGGTGTTTAGCCCACAGGCCAAAGCAATGATACCATGCTTATTTTCCCCCTGTCCTGGCTCTTGAACTCCTCCTGGAATTGCGTTTCCCTGCTTTGGGCAAGCATCTCTTTCAGTCATTTAGAACAAATCCGACAATTGATGCAGATTTTTCCGACACATTGCAATTACCTCAAGATTAGTTTTTTACTGTTTACATCACTTGAAAAATGTTGAATCTCTTTAACTGGTGACATTTGAAATATTACAATTTGTAACCTTTTTCTTTTTAGCTAAAGACTTTATAGTCCACCTGATGCAGAAGGACCCCAACATCCGATACACCTGTGATCAGGCTCTGCAGCACCCCTGGTACTAGTCCAGTACTCCTGTAACACGATGCACTCATTCTGTTGTCTGGTTCAAACCGTAATACTCAAGCTTCAGTGATTAATTTGTTTCCACTAACACTCTTATGTTTCCTTACTCCTCTGTTGGTCAGGATCGCTGGGGACACTGCTTTGGAAAAGAACATCCACGAGTCCGTCAGTGCTCAGATCAAGAAGAACTTTGCTAAGAGCAAGTGGAAGGTACGTCAGACTTTTCTTACATGCATGATGTATGCCATATAAACTTTTTTTTTCTTTTGTTTATATTGGAATAATATGTTCTAATTAACCCTTTGGAATTGAGTGTGTTTGAATTACTAGACACATTAAAGATTTGTGACTGCAACAAATCTTTTAGGTGATGGTGTGAAACTAGATGGGTCAAGACACCTCAAGGTGTGTGTGTGTGTGTGTGTGTGTGTGCGCACTTGACGGGTGTTCAGTTTTGAAGTGTGAAGCTGTTTGGCTGAGCGGTTCCAAAGAAAGCTGTGAGCAGTCAGGAAAACAGACTCTTCAATGGTTTTGAAACCCTCTGATCTCAGCTCACAATGAGGAGTTGTTCGGTACCCATTTTACCGAGCAAAGAGCTTGAAGGATATTCTAAAACACAAGCTGTCACAGACACAGCCTGTTGACCTTTAGTACCAATTATGACAGAGCTGCTTGGTCCCTCGTGCTGTGAGACTACCAAACTTCTCAGGAACCACTGCTTTGGGCTGCTGTCAGTTATACTCAGAGTTATTGCACTTTACAGGTGCAAATAAATGAGATGTTAGGGTTTTCTGGGTTTATATTACCTTCTTGTCTTTTCCCCTGCAGCAAGCATTCAACGCCACAGCTGTGGTCCGTCACATGAGGCGTCTCCAGCTGGGCACCAGTAGCGAGGGACCCAACCCCAGTCTGCCGGAGGAAGATGCAGGTACCACCTGGGGTTTAGTTATTGTTGCTGCTCTATTTCCATTGTGTCATTTGTTTACCTCACACACAGTGTAACTACAGCTTTCAATAAGCATCGGTTTACCGGAGCCGTGCTCCCTGTTGCACGCGCGCACAGGGACAAATGTTTGAACTGCAGCTGTTACCATTCCTAAGCCGACATACTCATTAGATGAAAGGGAAAAACGAGGACAGAACTGATGGTACATCCTCTTTCTCTCTCAGAGGCCTGTGAGGGAGGGTGCTCCCAGAAGGTCGATGGAGGAGCTGAACCCATCTCCAACTGCTCCTTTCGCTGCCACCCGACCAGCAGGGTGTGATACCTGCACCTGCTCCACTTACGTACCTGACCAATCCCAGCATTTTTCAAAATTGAACCCCCTCGGTGGAACTGGAGGCACCATTTCCCCTCCCCCCGCCCCCTTATCTGGTTAGGAATACCGCGTAATTCCAACCTCACGCCTGCAGGGGGGGCAAGCCTGTCCAGCCTGAGAAGGGGATTAAAGGAGGAGTAGGGAGACTTGAGGTTAATCATGCACCGATGGATTACTTAAACGAACCGGGCTGGTAGTTTGGGATAAGATGAAATGGGGAGGGGATACAAAGGAAAGAGGAAGATAACCTTCTCCCCCAGAGAGTCAGGGGATTGTTTTTGCAGAAGCAGGACAGAGCTTGTTGGACAGTGTTTTTACCCATGGTCATTGAGTCAATTTCTCCTTTTGTTTGTTTTATTGTTTTATATATTTCTCGGTTGTCTTTTTAACGTCCAGCAGTGAAGTGCAAATCCAGAGACAATGTCTGCATGATCAGGAGAGAGTCTCCCCCGCCCCCCCGTTGCATGTTCTGTCATCTTAGAAATATATCCTGTCGCAGGTATGCAGTAATGCAGTACAATGCAAATGATGGGGTGTTGTGTGCAAAGTTGTTAAAGGATGAACAGTATAGAGAATTTAGCCATGATGCGGTATATAAAATCAAATTGAGTCGAATCTTCTGCATTCTGTGTCTTTAAGTCAAGCTTTTAGACAATCGGTACGGAATAGTTTATGCAATGAAAACTCCATTGATCTACTCTGTAGCCTTTTTTGAGGCGATGTAGTGTTTCCATGCTGCGGTTAGGTTTTTTTGAGAGGCAACGGTTTCTCTTTTCTCAACCCAGAACCCCTTTAACCACTCAAGCACAGGGATATATCTTTGTCTAAGGTGCCTTTACAATGAGAAATATATTTTCTGGTGGCGTCTGAAGTTTTTTGTCGGTTTCTTAAAGGACTTTTGTATGTATCACATTTCATGCTTTTTGTCTCCTATTTGTGTACTGTAATCTCATATGGCAGGGCTTGCATACATACTGTACACTGACATTATAGTTAAAGGGATATTAAGAGGAATTTGAAACAATAATGTAATTTCTAGCAAGCTTCACTTATTTTTTTTTATTTTTTTATCCCTTCTGGATGTTTTTTGGAAACATTATTTACATTTAGCCAGCTCCCTCAATGATACAGATTAGAGTACTGTGTTCATGCATTTAAATATTCACTTTGCAAAATAATTGTACTTGCAAACCTTAAACATATTAACACACCTTATGCTGGAGACTAGGCCCACTTTGAAGGTTTATGTTGGTTGTGTCAATGCAAAAAGTCTAAACAAAAACTGGAACCAAAATTTGATATGCATCTGTTAATGTGTACTGTAATTGTACCCTTTGTCTCTTCATACATTATTTTACAGGCACATTTTCTCCTCGAGCAGCCTGCTTAGAAAGGAATCTCAGATTAAAGGATTTAAATATGCATCAGATTGACTCACTTCATCTTTACTGACCACCATCGGGGTTTTATGTTTGTATGTGCATTAAGAGTACATATTCTTAAAACCTGCATAGACAAACTAATAGCAGTGTTGGCTCTTTCATAATGTACATTTTTAACCGTAGAATAGTGTGGAGAGGAGCTTAATGCACATTTGTTTGAATTCTAGGTACTTTATTTTAAGTACTGATAAGGAACTGAAGAACGATACATGCATCCATCCTCTGCTTGCTTCATCCAGTCCTTGAAAGATCGCAGTTTAATTGTTTAATTCTCTCTTTAATACATTTGGACATTTACTGATGTGATTTGCATGATGTGGTTTGAACTTGTCAATTGCATTGATCAACAATGAATAGTACTGTTGTAACGTCGTCATGAGATGAGGGCTTTGAAAAGGAGATATTTTGTCAGAATTTGTATACTTTTAACAAGTTCAATATTCTCATCAAAAGTTTCTCATGCAGATATGAATAGTATCGAGTATTAAAAGAATAGTAAAGAGCGACAAACGTATTAACATTTCAAAACAAGTTAAAAATGCTGCTTTAAAAGAGATGACCTTGTGTTCCTATCGGATAGACGTTGTCATGTATTTGGACGTAAAGTATGGTTCAAAGAGTATTTTATACCCCTGGGATGTTCAGTGCGAATTGTTTGTACTTTGAATTTCTGTGACTGAGGAAGACGAGAGCAGCAAAGCTGAGGCATGGAGGCAGTTGGCAGACAAAATCAATTTATCTCCTGGCAATAAAAACAAATCTGCTTATTTTGACATATAGCCACAAATCCTGTCCTCATTTCCAGCAGTGCAATTACGCTCCTGTGTTTTGGCTACAGATTATTAATTTAATTGATTGTAAAAGATTTACAAGCACAGTTAATCCAAACACTACTCAAAACAAATGTGTTTCCCCACAAACCCTGAAATGAATTTCAAAGAATACTGAAGTGATTAGGTTTGACGTTTCTCTTTTGAACACATTAATTGCTTGTAATGAATGACCGATGTGTAATTAGAGTATTCGTACCATAAATATGTTGCCTTTTGAGAAATGCTGTTTTGGGCTGCAGTACCTGCAGTATACAGATGATGATGATGATGTGTTGTTGAAACTGATTTGTAAGTGAAACATACATTAAAATATCTGTCTATGCATTAGGAAGTTGTCTGAGATCATTTTTTGTCCATTTGAAAAGAGAAAAAAAAACAATAGTGTCCCAAGATTTAGATTGAATGTCATGCCTTTCCTTTCTTTATGCATTAATACCATATAGATTTATCTTTTTATAAAAATGAGTTTCCAAAGACCAGCGGAAGATCCTGAGGGAATAAGGAGAAAACCAAAACAATTGTGTCCATTCAGATTTTAATTATCACCTTTTATACAAATGTAATGACTAAAGAAATAACGAATACATCTACAATTAACACATATGTATTTTAAAACAAATAGTAATCCCTCTAAATCTTGAACAGGTTTGTTCACCATAATGTATCTAACTGTAAAGCAAAGAATCATGTCTGTTTGTGTGCATTACCGCCGTGTGCTACAAGTTGGACACCCAAAACGTTCAATATTAATTAATTGAATAAACAAGCGACTACAGCTCCGAGAGCTGCAGGGGCTCCTCAGGCTCAGTCCAGCATGTCGTCTCAGCGTGCTCATTACATGTGTTTAACTGCTAGATATACATTACATAAATGCTGTATAATTAACATTAATTATATAATGTATTGTTAACCAGTGAAAGTGGGCTGAAAGCCTCTGCTAAACAAATCATGTGCTACTTATATAATAAGAATAATTGCAATCTGTATATAAAGATAAGCAATACCCTTAGTATCGCACTTGTGTTTCTGAGGAGTGACGCCAAACTGGGTCCTACATGAAGAGTAAAGGAAGGATATCATCAGCACGGTCCTTATACTGTGGCTATCTTACACCTTACATTGCAGTAGTAGCTGCACTTTTAGCACACCTTTTTTCTTCAAAAAGAAATATGTATATATTTATTTATCATTGATAAACGTGATGAAAAATGTAAATATAGTATTGGCTTCAAAGGCAGAATAGTATCACAATATATATTTTTTAAGTTTGTCACATCCTTTGTAAGAAACAAGAAACTAGCAAGAAAATTTAGAATAACAATTCAATAGCGGTGAAACTTTACTTAATGCTTTATAATGAAATTGTGCCACTGTTGCTCTTGTAGGATATCACAAACAAAGGTTCATAAATTAACTATAAACAAAATGCATTTAGTGTACACCAAAATACAACTGGAGATATGTATTCAAGAAAGTAATGAGAATGTTTTAAAACACTGTAATTTTGAAACTTTAATCTATAGAATAATACTAATGTACTGTTATGATTGTGTTCAAATGTAATGTAATCCATAAAAATGCATTCATGTAATACTTGATAGCACCACTACTGATACACTGACTGAGAGGCCTTCGAAATCCGAGCTACATTGAACTCACCAGGAGACCACTCCCAGGGGGCGCGGCCACTGACTTTAACACTTTTACTGATCTGTATAAATACTTGTGGGCAGCCATTGTTGTAGAGTTCGCTGGTGGAGGTAACAGAGGGGCACTAGGGACGGTCAAAGGACTCACTGTGGCCTGTTGGTTCCAGAGACCAGCGGCTCCTCAGCTGAGATGTTCATTTTAGCACATCACCTTTTCCTTTGTTAAATACTTTTGATTTTAACTGTTCATTCCAAGATGCCTTCCGTCCGTATGGTGTTTCTTCATTTTTTGAACATAACACTCTCATGAAATAGTTTTGTGGCTCGTGAGGTTTGTCATGAATGCTCATTTCATAGTTTGCTGCATGAGGACCCTCTAGTCTCCCAGGAACACTGGGTAATTTGAGGCTAGTGGTTTGGCTCTCTGAAGCGTTTGCGATGGAGTAAACCAGAGAGCTGATGGCCAACCTCATTCAGGAGAAAGTAGACAGAGGAAAATTGATGCGGTCAAACCGGTAACATGGGATTGATTCAAAATAATGGGAGAGAAATTGTACGGATCACAATGTGCTGAAAAGATGCAGGCGCTGTTTTTATGTGCAATGTGGGGGGGGGGGGAAATGTTGGGAAACGTGGCAAGAGGGAAACTTGGCACCATGCAGAGACAAAATTAAAGATAGGACGAGAAAACATTTCTGAAACTAAAACACATATTCTTCATGTCTGGGTTTAATTTCCTTTGCAAGGCGAGTGGAGCAACATATTGATGAAGACTGTAGCTCCACCACATCCTCACCCATCATGGAGCGCTGTTGCCCATGCTCGCATGGAATGTGAAATAGAGACTCCAGAGAAACAAGCTGAAAGGGCCTATGACTTATTCACAGCATAATCATTTACATAGTTGATACATCTGAGGGGTGTCGGCACTTTGAACCTTCTGCTAACGAGCGCTGCGAGCAAATTCCTGTTTTTGGCTGCTAAAAATGAAAAAGTCACAAATTTCTTGCATAATGTAGGATGTTTCTGGTGGGTAAACAGGTAATGTCTTTTTCATTTTTGTATAATTAGACAACCTTTAGCTAGCAATTTAAACCTGAATAAACCACACTTAAAAACTAAATGCTAACATCAACATGCTAACATTTTAAGAAGGTCAATGCGAACATGCTGATGCTAAGCAGGTCACCCTCATCCAACATGACCAACTATGCTGATCATACTCTCTTTAAGGTTAAGCCGGCTTTACTCAACGTTACTTGTTTCACCTTAAGTGTGGACCTAAGGTTTGAAATGAAATGTGTTGTGTTCACAGTTAAAGAACGAGCGCACATTCTGCCCTCCTGTCGGTCACCAGGAACCATTTGTTAGGAGATGAGAGTTGTCATAGTTGTTCTTTTCCCGCTTTTCATGGTCAGAAGATATTTACTTAAATATATGGTAAACCAGTACTCCACTGGTCTTCTATGAGGACCAGTCTAAATAACCAAAATCCAATGAACTGTCATTTGGCCCATGACTTAACTCAAAAGCAACTACAAGTTAAAACAGAAACAAATGAAAATCTAACCTTCCTTGTGGAGGTAACAATAAATTCAATGACGCATCACGTCTATTCCGATGTACGGTTTATTTTCCTGTGCCATGCACAGTTTCACATTATGTAAACACTGTGCAGTGTACGCTGACATAGAGCCAAGACTGAGACTAATATGTGTGTTTTGATTCTAAACCAAAAAGTTGATGTAATGAAGGGTTAAACAATGATAATGTTAAAGTTTGATTGGCTCAAAATGTCTTTGGATATTTCTCACACACTGAAAATAATACACACATCATTCAGACTGTTTGTTGAGCAAGCCAACACACACACACACACACACACACAAAACACACCTACACAACCACCAACGCACATATTTTCTTCCATACCTAATCACTGAAATCTTTTCCTTTTATCAAATTTGTACATTTTCTTTGGATGCAGCGTCAGATAGCTCACAGCATCTGGGCCAAATATTTTCTTTGGACCAAAACACAAAAAAGAAGACAAATATCATTAATGTAAAAATAGTTTCCAGAACCATTTGTCCTCGGTCCTTTGGCCTTGCATTGTTTCGAAGTAGAAGCAGGCTGTTTTGAGTTTGAGAAAGACAGAGTCCCTGAGGTGCTGGAGCACAGCGGAGGGAAAGAGACTGAACTACACAGTGAGATCACCCTACCTCTTTTCACCCTGATGAGTGACGTGCAGTTTTGGAACAGTTCACATGCAGAATGACTAATTTTAGCCGATCTGAGTGGGAAAGATGATGTAAAAGTATTTCATAGGCCCGCTCTTCCACGTTTGTTCCAATCCAAAAAGATGTTCAGGGATCTCTGTCTTTAAAATGTGGACTGAACTTTTCAAGGAATCAACCCGAATGCAGCCGCTCCTGAAGCAAAAAGCCCAGAGGTTTATGAAAATTTGCAGAACCTCAAAGTCCTGCATCACTGTGCAAACCACAGCTGGTAATAAGAAAGAGGGTGGAGAGCAGAATGGAGGCGATCTGGCAGTATGTGGAGAGCCACTAATTTTCCACTTTTGGAAAATCCTGCCTGCAATTAGGGTCAAACATCGCCTGAAACTTGACATCCATCTTACTTGCATTAGTCATAGATTTGATACTGACCCGTGCTGAGAGTTAACCCCAACGCTGTCCATCAGATGACGCAGTCTCCAACCACAGCAGATGAAAAGGAAACACAACGTCGGAAAAGAAACATGAAAAGAGCAGGATGGATGGAAAGGAGAAATCATGAAATAGTGTTGTTTCCAAACCGTTGACCATCTAGAATGGGATTTGACTGATTTTGAGGGGGGCAAAAGATCAAAGCAAACATCATGCAGGATGCAGAGTGGAATTCTGAGTCATCTCAATTGGGGGCAACGTTGCTGAGGGCGTCAGGAAAGAATGGGTGCATTGTGCGTGTCCATGTCAACACATTTTTGATCATTTTGTTTTCATTTATTTGTTCATGCACTCCAATCCTGTCTCTAGTCCAACACAGCAGCCAATTTCTGTATCACATTTTTATTAAGCCTAAAATGACCACTTCTAAATGTCTTGGCCCCTAAACCCTCTATTTAAACTAAGATATTTTACCACTTAACAAATTCTGCTCCAGTATTGTCCTTCCCGAATATTTTGTATTTAAGTTGTATCTATCAATCCTTCACACGCAAAACACACAGCTCACACGCTGTGCATGTGCAGACTGCAGGACTGCGCTTTTAGAAACTTTACCTCAGGCTGTAATTTATGCTCAAATTAAATTGTACGAAGGTTCAAACATTGCTGTTGCTGTCGACCGACCTGCAAACAAAATCTGCTGTAACCTGCAGAGTGACTCATGTCGAATGGATCGATTTCAAATACCAACACGAAAAATATGAATAATACTTTCCACAGGATACTTGATACAGTCCAAAGTCGTGCAGGTGAGTTTCATTTAGGAGATCGTCTGCATGTGTGAACCCTTACTGCCCCCCAATACAGGATAGAACCCTTAATTGAAAAATGAGGAGAAGGCCTTATAAGGGAATCATTTAGGTGTCTTGTTTGTATTGAATGAATGGAAATTTTTTATTTTACTGGAAGCTTGAAAAATCTTTGTATCTATCTGGCTTTCCAATACGGGGTTTTCATTTTGTTTCCCTTTTTTTTCCTCAATCTGCTTCACATGCAGTATTTGCTTTGGCTTATGCGTCCACTGACAACTGAATCTGTAACTCAAAACAGCAAGAAGACTTTCTCTAAATGTTACAAATTGAATTTGACTAATACTCTGCCACACTTAAGTCTCCATAAGCGGTGGAGCTTTCTCAGATTTATTTGTCTGACTCCAACATGTCACACTAAAATCTTCCGATCTGAGGCTGTAGTCTTCTGGTTCCACCATCAGCTTTGACTCAGTTAATAATAATATTAATAAGAATAATAATGATCTGATTTGTGACACTGACACATGCAAAACTCAAATCTAGCACAATAACACAAAAACGGTGCAAACCTTCAGTGTGGAAAAACATCCCAGAGTCCAACCAGTAGATATAAAAACAGCTTGGCAGCACTAACAACAAACACATGAAGTGAATTCCTTCCGCTTGTCTTGTGGACTTTGTCAGCAACACAGACAAAGACAGGAATAATTGGGAGTGCAGGGAGAAATAAAGGGGGGGAGGGAGGTTAAGAGGTAGTAGGTTTGTAAAAACAGTGGTTTACCTTGATTATCAAATAATTCAACTAAACACACTTCGTGCAACTTGGAAAAAAGGTTGTACGTCAAGGCATTTATTCATGAACTATGGTCACGACACATTGTTTACTCAAATAATTCAAAAATCCAAATTCTCAGGTGTGAACCATTACTATTTTCTGCAGACCATGACTGGGCTGTGGAATTGAATCTGGTGTTATGGTCATTATTGTTGCCTTAAAGTCAACAGTGAGCTTAGTCCAATTTAGCTCTACAAGATGCTGCATTTCCCTCTTTGGGGTATAACGACCTTACAGTACGCGTCTGAGGCTAAAAGGAAATATAATTGTAGTTTGACTGGAACGGCAAAGGTTAAAGACACACACACACACACACATTGGTCATCCTTATTGATACCGACGTGGACAGGCAACAATGAAAAATCCCCTCTTCTCCAGCATGTAGCTGGTCGAGTTTGTAGAGATGCTGATGGAGTTTTTCCACTCAAATCAAAGACAGGCACTGAGGTGCGTGGTAACTTTGTGAAGCATCTGACGGAGCTTTGTGAAGGGTGCAAACTTTGCCCACCAGGGTGTGTCATGAAATTGAATTCATTTTTTTGAATGTGAATTGCAGGTTCTTGTGTTACTCCAGCCGTGTGTCCCCCCTGCTGACCTCTAGCAACATCACCAGATCAATAATTGGGGTCCCAAGTGCACTCCGAAAAAAGATTATGGGAAGAAAGATAGAAGCAAAAACCTTAGTATATCGCTCAAGCACTGTGCAGAGCCACTTGCATGGCTGTAATGTCTTGATCTGTGTTTTTTTAACAGGTAACAGGAATGACAAACTTCATGTGAAGTGAAGAGTAATGCAGTTTTATATTCAGAAACAATGGAAAGCTCTCTGGTGGATTTGTTCTGCAGTGTGATGAATTAATGTTTAATGTAACCGTTTGAGAAAACATGAATAGGAAATGGGGTTAAAATGGAAAGAGATATACTGTATTAACCAGTCATATGTTATGCCATTATCAATACAAAAATAAAATGAAACCAGATCGGCCAGGGAAAGTCACAGCATTTAAAAACCCGAAACATAGCTAAACAAATAAAGCATGTCCAGAGATAGCCAGGTCCTCTGGAAGGGACCACCGCTCGGCCGATGCTTGCCCGACATCTGTTTTGCAGCTTGGCTCTGCACGGTGGTTTATGTTGAGAAAGCAGTGTGTGTATATCATCATTGGCCCAGGTCCATGGGATTTTGACAGATGGCTGCAGGCAAGCTTGTGCGATGAAAAGTTTTCACCGGGAGAAGACGGAGCTAACGCGGAGACGGGACAAGAAGCTGTTCTCCGCTGCGCTCTTTGTCTCAAGAGGTCAAGTGATGCGCCCGAGGAACGCCTCTCAACGTTTGCTTTACAATCAACGAGAGATCCTGACGTAAAACGTGGTTTTGTTTCTCCTCCTGCCATTCCAGCCCCGCTTGTCCTCCCCTCTGCTTCATACAGCACCTCCATAAGGAAGAAATTTAGTTTGGCTTTTGTTGAACATTTCATCCACAAGGCTGATTGTACGTCTCAAATGGTCTTGTGTTTTCTATGAATGCGCTCCGGATGTAAAAAATGGACCAAAGCTTAAGAATGGGTCAAAAAAGGTCAAATTCATGTTCAGGATTTATTTTGCTTTTAAATCTTCAGCAGTTCTTTAAAAATTTGTCTTGGATGAAAAGAGAAAATAATCAGGTCTAGAAAAGTCATTGAGGGAAGTCTTTAATGCACCTGGTTGGCTAGATGGCAACAAATAGAACTGTGTTTTGACTGGATGGGGCTCCAATCTTCAAACTGGACTTCCAACTACGAAGACAAACTACGATCAACTGGGATGACTGAAAGCAACCACATGATACGTTTTGTAACAGCTAATTTATTCACAATTGAAAAATATACAGTAGCTGTTAAACAAAAAAGTATGCCATTGGCAGAGCAAACCATATGTAGCTCAGAGAAAGCAACAATTACAATTACAATAAAAGAAAACACATAACAAATGCAAACCTTTCATTTCTGACACAGAAAAAGTCAATCCTGCACCACGCCAGGTACACTGGCTCGACCTAATGAATGCTCAGCACTCTGTTCTCAAATACAAAAAACACACTTTCATTCAGTACCATGTGCTAAACATTTGTGCATAAAGGTAGAGAAAAAAGGCACTCTTGGAAAAATATTCCCTTATTTTAAAGAATAGTAGCTTTTGTGTATACACAAGTAAATGAAGAGGAGGCAAAACTAGAAAATGATTATTTGACATTAGGTTAAGTCTCATCGCTTTGTAAACTTTGGCTAATTTACACAGTATGAGCAACATGAGAAATTTTAATATCCCATCAATGCACACGCTGATTTTGAGAACTTTGATGATATTTCTGAAGAAAAAAAGAAGTTATAAGATTCACATAATGCACAATGTGTCCAGCACAAAAAAGAAACAAGATATTAAATGTTCAATGACATTGTCCAAATTGTTTTCCATAGTGCATCCATCTGCCAGCTGAGAGCTATTTCAAGGTTTGCAAAATGTCTGTTCTGCAACTGAATTACACTAATTAAAAACAAAGCTAAAAGGTATTCAGAGAAAGCATTATAGCAATCATAATATGAAGATGTGAAGAAGAGTGTGAAACCATTTAAATCCTTTATCTCCATTCATCTTTTGCTTTATTTCATCTGGAACAACTGTGTAAAATACATCCTAAACTTTGTCTTTGATTGGGTTGAAGACGTGGAGAATGCAGTTAAATTGTATTACTCTCAATTGAGCAGCCCTGTTATTTGTAGTCTAGTTTCTTAGCGTTCTGCAGAGGACCTTTTTTGGGGCGCTGGCTCCTC
Source organism: Pungitius pungitius (assembly GCF_949316345.1). Classification (NCBI taxonomy): domain Eukaryota; kingdom Metazoa; phylum Chordata; class Actinopteri; order Perciformes; family Gasterosteidae; genus Pungitius; species Pungitius pungitius. The sequence continues at coordinate 16,288,491 of NC_084907.1, read as the reverse complement.
TGGTCCAGGGTAGTGTCCTGATCGGGGTGAGTTTGGGGCTTCCTTGACTCGTAAAGCTTTTTCAGGCTGAGGGTCTGCTGCTCCTTGGTGGTCTCTCGTTGGGCCTGGCGCAGCAGACGTTTCATGGTCTTCACCTTTTCCCTCAGGTGGTCGTTGGCCTTCTCCAAGGAACGCACCTTCTGGGAGAGAGTCCAGACCCTCTCCTCCTCTTCAAACAGAGCCTTCTGCACGGCGGAGCACATCAGCTGAATGATCAGGAGAAGCGAGAGGGGTAATTTAATTGAGAGCAGTGCGGACGGTGACCCATACGAACCTTGATCTGTCATTAATCATCAATCAATTACTTTCAGGTTACCTGCTCGAGGAAGGCCAGTATTAGATTATGTACCGTGAGACCTGCACCAGATTTTCGTCTCGCTCTGCCTTTTGAATTACATCATAAAGAGAGTTTTTTTTCCCCATAACCAAATAATAGTGTTAGATAAGGTATTTTTTTGTAACAAATCTATTGTATTTCATGCTGGATTTCCTTCAGAAGTTATATTAGAGAACACATGGCATGCTCTCAGGACTGAACACCACAGCGCCAACAGCTCGTAAATCTTCCAGCATATTTTGTTTGTGAGTATGTCTGAGCAAGTTAAATAGAATGTGTGGCTGCAAAGGAACAAAATGGGAAGGGCCACAGGACAGGAGATGAATTAATAAGTATGTTTGAAATCGTATATTTCTCGCTGTGGAGTAATCATTTGCAGTGTTAGCACACTTCATACGGAAATCTGTATGTTCCAGCCAGTTCACATGATCCAAAGACAACACACAACGGTTCTCTATGTAGGGACCCAGATGACTTTGAGGTGAAATGGTTTCCCCAACACGCTGCATCTGTTTCAGCAGCACACGACAGTGAGATGAAACCCAACGTGACTGCAAACCTGCGACAGAGGGCCTAAAGACTCCGACCTTTTCCTCGGCGACAAAATGAGCTCCAGCTGCCTCTGCCTGCATGCCTCTCTCTGCCCAAGTGTGGATTTCCTCCACAGATCTTAACGCTTCCACATGGGACCACCGTGAGACGCTGATTTATATTCCTTCACATCAGATAACAACCACAAAGGGTTTTGAGGAAATGTAAAAAATGTGCGGCTGGCTGCTGTAATATTAGCTATGGATTCCCTTGCTTGTATTATCCATAAGGGATATGAAGGGGGCGTGAAACTTTATGGAGCAAAAGATGAAGTTCAGGGGCAGAACAATCAAGTTATGCAAAGCAGGAGGAGTAAAATGGCACATCAGTGTCTTTCTCTGCACCCCGGTGCTGTGTCAAGGTTTACAGTGGTTTTATTGCATAAACCTAACTTCCTGAAGGATGTTTATTTGCGAAAAGTGCTGTGTGTGTTTCAAGAGGAAAATGACATGCCATACCTTACACGTCCCAAACTGATGCTTGTGGGTAGAGATTCACAGTTTAAAGCTTCGGACCAACGTCAGTATTTGACAGGTTTGGAGGGAAAAATTGTCACCGTTTGGGTTCTTGTCTTGTCTTATTTTGTAGTTTCATGTCTCTTGTGTTCCTGGGTAACTTCACTTCCTGCCGTGTCCTGTCGTCCCCTGTGATTGTCTGCCGTGCCTGATTGTTTCCACCTGTGTCCAATCACCTGCACCTCCCTTGTGTTTTTACGCCCTGTGAGTCTCTTGTCTTTTGTGGTGTCATTGCATGTTGATGTTACGTGTCACGGCAAGTAAGTCTTTTGTTGTTTTCATGTCCAGGTCCCTGTTTTTATCTGTATTGTTTTCTCCTCCTTCTCGCCCTTTTTTGGTTGGAGTGATTTTGAGTTTTGATTTTTGGCTATTAAAGTCCTTTTATTTTCATCAATACTCTGCGTCTGAGTCCTCCCTCCGTGCCCAAGACCCACCCGTACTGACAGAAATTTGTTGTTTCATCACCCAAACTCAACTGCAGTATCCGATTAACAAAAGTGGTATTATTGAAAGCAAGACTCGTCTGTGGCATGTAAAAGGAAGGAAAAGTTAGTCAAACCAAGATCACTGGAGAGAAGAGTAACAAAATAAAATGAGGTTTTTATTGCTGACCTTGGCTTTAACCCTCAAGAAGGCTCTCTGCAGTCCTTTGCTCTGTTCCGATGTGAGATTAGGTCAGTTGTATAAACATTGGTTGCACAGTTACAAAGTCTGTTTTTATTTTGTGTGGAGGAAATCTAATCATGAGAATGATGTAACAAAGCAGCAAGGATATCTAAATATTTATCTGAAAGTATAATCAAAGGCCTGATCCAAAAGTTTTAAGTCAGTGGAAATACAAAATGTTTTCATTCTCTTTAGCAGAGCAGATTTTCTGTTTTTATGAATCGTCAGCAAAAGATTGGAAACTTAGAGTCGACTGACCTACATCGGTTTGATTAAGCCAACGGTTTGGATTCATTAAAGAGGTTGAAGCTATGTTGAGTGACTTGAAACCATCTGTATGTACTGACACGTGGACTCCGGGGGTGAGATGCAAGATAACTCAAATCATGTACCCACTTTCTCTGGTTTTACTTCAGTTAGTGATTTTCTTCCATGAAATTATTTTCATGTTATTGTTGGATTGATTATGTACACGGAAGAAGTTGTTTTTTCCAGTCCGAAGATTCCTTTAAACATTTTGAGTTCATGGTGTAGCCAAAACTTTTACTTTTTTAATTTGTGTGTCCCCCACCGTACTTTGAGTCACAGTGTCTCACAACCCATTTTTCCCCAAACCATTTGTTTCAGCAGCTGAATCAAAGTAGATGCACTCTACTTATCACAATCTCAAGCAACGCTCGGAACTGGTCTGTGCTGGTGGTTCTGATGGACTACGTACCCGGCTGTCCTCCTGAGCCTCCCACTCCGGGGAGTAGCTGTGGACCTGGGTACCAGACGTGCAGTTGGCATACTGGAAAAGGCTGGCAAACGTGCGGTGGTTCTCTGCAGTGTCAGGAAAAATGGGGTCCTGAAAATTCACGCCATGAGGGATAATATTGTAGTTGTCATCCATCCTGCGTCCAAGAAAAAAAAAGAGGATTATGTTCATAGAGAATGAAAGCAATAATGGACATACGGTAGAGAGTTGTGCATGTGCAAAATCAGAAGCAGATGCACATAAAGATATGTCCGAAAGCAAGGAGTGCAATCTAAAACATAATACTTCATGTCATCAGGAGGTTTAAATGGAACGGTTTTACCTCTTTATCTGTAATGTTGACAGACATTTATCAATAATAAAATAAAGAGAGAAGTGAACCACATACAGACTTTTTTGCAGCCGGTTTTATTTTTATGTAAATCAAAGAATTATGTGTTTGAGCTAAGCCAGCTAACTACAGACCAAAGGGATTTACGGGACATGTTTCATTTCTTTTCCTACAACATGAAGTGTGGGAGGAGGTCCTCAAGCAGCGTGTTTCCATACATCTGGATTTTATCCTGCATCCCTTGAGGGACATCAAAAGTTTGGTTCTTCCTCAGAGACTGTGTGTGTGTGTGTGTGTGTGTGTGTGTGTGTGTGTGTGTGTGTGTGTGCGTGTGTGCGTGCGTGCGTGCGTGCGCGCGCGCGTGCGTGCGCGTGCGTGCGTGCGCGCATGTTGAGAGAGCACAAAGAAAGCTGATGTTTTGCTTAAACAGAAGAAGTCAAAGGTCAGGTGTGCACACAGTGACCAGGAGGTCAGAAGGAATTGTGGATGCAGAGGAACTCGTCTGGTTTCTGCAATGACGTAAAGGAAATAATGCAGTTGTTGCTCAATATGCAGCACATACACACCCAGGCATTTCTAAAAACTTGATTGTGACGGTTAATGAAAGGAGGGAGGTATAGGCACCAAGTTTTTACAGCGAACTCATGGCTGAAGGAGAACAGTCGATTCCACTGAAAGGTCCTGAGGGAGACCCCAAGCAGCATTTTCTCCATTCTGGCCTTGGATTTGTTCTGTCGTGGGAGTTCATGCTCATGAGTGATTGGCAAGACTATTCTGGTCTGAGATAAGTGTTTTGGGGCTTTTACAACAGGAAAGAGACGCTTACTGGAGACAGCGGTGAGAACTTTTCAGATTTGGCTTGTTCTTTCAGCGTCTGGGAATCCAGAGCGACCTCAATAACACTCCTATGAAACTCTACACTGATCCATTTTAGGTCTTTGACAGGGGATCTAACATTAGTGATAATGCCAGTGGGATATGTAAAGACAAATCTAATTTCTTTCAACTTTCATGAACGTTGACATCTTATCGGTGTAGCGAGACCTCTCTAAAGTGTCAATACCAGAAGCTTTATTAAAGGTTGAATGAATGTTGAGATATTCACGGTAATAATATTATTAGCTTTTTTCACAAGGCATAGATGATTGTACGTTAAGGAAAGGGTTGGACTGGACTATCGGGGTAGACCAATTAGAAGCCTAGAATGAATACGAAGCTATCAGATGGATGAACTTAATTTAGCAACAAGACTGAAAAGACAGCAAACAGCTATCATGGCTGCGCCCAAAAGTAACAAAACCTGCCTGCCATCATCTCTGAAGCTCACTGCTACAGTGCTGCAAGAATGAGTTAGAAAACATTTTTTTGCAAATGTTATATCCCCTTCGTTCAATCCAAACAGCCTAGAAGTTGGATACAAACTTTATTTATTACCCGTCTGAACCAGGTCTGGTTTCACACAGATCTCAGTTACGTGCTTTTGGGCTAAAGTCTACTTGAAAGGAAGCAATTAGCATAAGGGGGGGTTTGGAAATGCTCTCTGTTAACGACTAGCAAAAGACCACTGCTTTGGTTTAATGGAGTTATCTTTGCTTCCTAATCATCCTCGGGTCTCCACTTAAACATAACTGTGGGGGGACTTTAGCTTCGGGAAGTTTTCCGATGGTGGTCGCCCTGGCTGATTATGGGGATAACGACCAGATACCATCACAACACAGGACCGTTAGGCCATCCCCCGGAGGTGTACTTAACTGAAGCCAGTGATATGATCTTAAAAGCCAAAATCAGAAGATACACTGTTCATGTACGATGTATGCCACACGTTATTGAAGTTGGCCCTGGTGCAGACCCTCATGAGGGACAGCCCAAACATTTAACTTCAGGAATGCTTTTTCAGTGCCCCCCACTGAATATCTAACTCTTAATCTGTTTGAAAGAAAAGAGTGGAGAGAAATCTCAGTGAGGCCTGTCAGCACATGTTCCCCTCATAGAGCAGCAAACTGCTGTCTTTCCGCAAGACAAAAGGTGGTCCTATACCGACCAAGTTTACCTTTAAGCTATTGGGAAATGTCTGGCTCTATAATTATACTGGCTGGAATGCAACGTTTCCTGAGTAACAGTGTTGTTTCTGTCGAAATACAGACACTTAAGAATTAACCTGCCACATACTTCCTTTTAAGATCTGTGGTTAACGTTTGGCAGGTTATTAGATGTATTATTAAAAGAGAACACTTGGCTTTCATTAGCAGAATAGTCCAGTTGCCACAATGTTTTAGTCTCTTTTCTCCCTCCTGGTGGTATCTCTCCTTATATATATTTATATTTCTCCTTGTATATCTCCACCTCCTATATCTACTGTTCACTAATGAATAACAGAAAATTCTGTATAGAATTCTCTACCCATTCAAAACATGCATGATCAATCTGATTGAATGCAACCACTGGATGGCTGCAGGTACTGGGGGTGTGTGTGTGCATACATTGGTTTGCAAAATCATATTTTAGTTTTGCAAGGGACAACTTAAAATCCCATTGTTTACAGCAATTGAAATGTTGCATGTAGTACAAATAATTTACTTCATGGTAATGGTTAGGAAGGGGCAGTCCTGTCATCTTTTCTCAAACTCAAGGCCCCCGAGGCAATAAATAATTGACCAAACAAATAGACGATTCCTGTGATTCTCACCTTAGAAAGAAGTAGTAGTTGTTGTCTTTGGTGACGCTGTACGAGAAGCAGTTGAAGTAGCCCAAGCCGGTCACATTGAACCTGGAGCCGGCGGGGACCTCCAGCATGCTGCCCCACGCCTGGTCGCACAGCAGCTCAATCTCGGCGGAGAAAAGCAGCTCGGCGTCGGACGGCTGGACGGGCAGGTAGTTATCATACACATTGTAGAACTCCTTGTGCAGGGCTAACACCTTGGCAAATACGATGATCTGCGCCAACTCGGCCCGGCAGGCATCAGTCTGCTGTCTCCAGTCGCGGGGAAGATGACATCCTAAACTCCCATCAGCTCTCGCCGCTGCCAGGACAAAAGCCAAAATAATCCACATTATCTGACACAGATGGGGGGACTGTGGCCCAAAGAAGCGCATTTTGCTGCTGGAGGATAAAACCACGAACAAAGAATAAACGGCAGGGCTTTCACTCCGTGCACATTTTTTTTCCGATGCTGACTCCACTGATGTTCACAGAGAAGCGATTAAGACAAAGGAGATACGCAAGCAAATAGTCCGGACTGTGGGTATAAGTTATCTGCTCTCTGCGGCCCTTGCTCCCTCCTCCAGCAGTACTACCTGCGATCAATGCATCACCCCGTCCGCACACCAGCATCCCCTTCAGAAACCGGTCTCTATCCTTTGAAATGAGTCCAGAAGCAGCAAAGACAGAGTCGATTAATTACGAAAAGAAGATTCTCTAAAATAACAAATCCTCCAGCTCAATTTCTTTTAGATTATGTTGTTTTAATGATTCAAAGAAACGTTTTATAGGCTACAGCAAACAATACATTCACAATGAACCTGTAGCGCCCCCTAGTGACAACGTGGACCGCGGGTTTTTGGTACAGTATCCTTTCTTTGAGATGTTTTACCGTGATTTCGCCCAGTTAATTGTCTTCTGGAGGGACACTACCGGCTCCATGGAAATGTCCAATCGGGTTTATCAATATTCTCGGATAAACTACAACGAGCTGATACGTCCATCAACCCCTCCGATCCACTGCCAAGAGGAGAATTGATTAACGTATATATTGACTCCCTCTGTAGGGCCAGTGGCGCAATGGATAACGCGTCTGACTACGGATCAGAAGATTCTAGGTTCGACTCCTGGCTGGCTCGTCTTTTTCTATCACTTCTTCTTGAGTATAGTTTCTAGAGGTTCACAGTATATAAGAAATTCCAGCATCTCCCACAGTCACAAAAGAATTCTGTCCTCCCCAGCTACAACAATCGTATCTAAGCAATAATCCATCATTACATGTTGTTTAGCTGACGCTTTTATAGCGACTTACAAAAAGTGCATTTCAACCATAAGACAACAACAACAAGTATTTGTAAGGCACAGTTTTCTGCCATGCTTTTTAGGGGGCCCAGCAATGAGAGTTGCAGCAGTCCAGCTGACCTATCCTCACCCTCAGTGTCACACAGAAGTGTATATAAAACTGAAAAGCGGTTCGTTTTTTGTTCTTATTTGTTTTCTGTAGTTTTTATTTTCATTTAGTTCATGCTTTTTACCAATTGGCGCCTTCGAGCTCACAAGAACAGACGAAATTAGTTTTTTTAACCTTCTTGCGGCGAAAGTAAACCAATCATTTTCGATTGCTATCAAAACAAATGATAAAACTGAGCGAAACAGGATAAAACGAGTTTGAGACGTTCACCTTACCAATAGCACTTTCAAAGTCGACCATTAGGAACTGGTATGGAACAACCAATAATGAACTAACTAGTGAGTCTACGCTTTATCTTTTAATTAACTACGACTTTTACATTTTTTCAATATTTGACAAAAAAGTTTGGGTTTTTAATCACAGTACTTTTGGTAGTAATTTAAAGACGGAAGCCTACCCTACCACTCCATCGGGCTAGTGGCGCAATGGATAACGCGTCTGACTACGGATCAGAAGATTCTAGGTTCGACTCCTGGCTAGCTCGTACTTTTACTTTCACAAAAAAGAAATTCACTTAAATGTTTTAGTGATGTTCAAACACTTTGCATAACGAATTTGATTAATTCAATGGGATTTAGTAACACGGAGCAGGATCTAACACCGTCTTTAACAGCAATCAAACGCTAGTGAACAAAAGTGCCTCTTCTTTTCTTTCGTAATCTCGAATTACATAATTTGTGCCTTGTACGAATTACCTGATCGAGTTGTGTTACGGACTTTCTAAATGAACAGGAATCGGCCATTCGTCATGTAAGTTTGCATGTTTGCAATGTCATAGTAGCTACATTGTGAATGTTCAAAATCTGCTCCTATGCAGTCGCAGTACATTTAAAATGAGACAAGTGCACCTCTAGGTGGCAGCATCTCCACGCATATTGCCGTGAAATTGATCAACCTTCAGATACATTCTTGCCAATCCTTTCAAATGTGCTTAACTATAAATCACTTGTTTGTCTTCATTTCGTTGAAAAATCTCCTACAGGGTATGATTTTGCTGAACGCCCAAAGCAACTGATTATATCTTCTGATAATTATTCCATCACTCTCACAAGGTCTTCAAAACACACTAGTTATGTGTTCTGCACACACATTGTTCCCTCCGGGCCCCCACTGCTCAGGACAAATCCCTTGGCTCGTATCCCTTCCGGAATGATGCTGGTGGGCGTGGGATTTATCAAGCGACAAACAGTCTCCATCAGCCGCATGTGGGCTTTACACTCAAGTGTGTGAGAGATGAAGAGTCTGCATGCAGACATGGCTGCGACACTGCTGACTGTGATGCTCACCATCCCATACATCTGCGAGGGAGGTTAGAGGTTTTTGTGACACAGCGTGACCTGGTAGCAGGAGATAATGCAGCCTCTCGGGCTATCATTTGGGGAATTAATGCATCTGTGTCATCTGTTTATTTGACAGCGCTGTTGAGAAAATCAACAGCAATGGACTTCCTTCAAAAAAACAGAGAGAAGCGTGAATCAGAGTGTTTTCCTGGAGGCTGCAGCAGAGAGGTCAGCGAGGCTGGAGAACTGATGGAAGCAGACCATGCAGAATATGTAAGTTCCCAGCATTTTGCTTTAGCTTTTATTCTAATAGAGCATTGCATATATGTACCTGAAATCACACTGATTTGATTTGATAAAACACACGTTGACACGTACGCTCTTATAATCAAACTTACTGCATTCTATTTTTTCTCAAAATTAAACTGATTAAAGTCCAGCTTTAAAGCCTAAAAGTATTTCAAATCACAAGTTTTGTTTTTTGAATATGCATCCAGACTACAATTCTTCACAGAAAAAGAAAAAAAAGTATCTTCTTTCAACGAGGTTTCGATTACAAATGGGCCACCACTCTCTGCAGGGATGGATATTCAATCCACATGGAATTTGTAATAAAGATCATGTCCAAAACCTTGACTCTATGCTGGAGAAACACTCCTCTGTTCGACCAGTATATACGGTGTAACTTAATCAAGCTCTTCACTGAGGCGTTTAGCATCACTGTGTTCTTACATACCAGCCTTGCGATGAGAAGACCAAGTAAAAGCAGGCACCTTTCAATTAACTGTTACTTAGTGCACCTGCTGCAGATATCAGATGACCAGTATGAAAGTCAGCAGAGAGGTGAATGTCACTGGGATTTGTATATTTATATAAATGTTGTTTCTCTGGTGCCGTGAATGCAGCCACTGCCTGTTATTCTTGTGTAAACTACGTTTGGAGTCAACAATACATCCTATTTATAGGAGGAGAGTTCCATCCTGCTGTTTGATGGCGCTAAAGCACAGACAGAAATAAACAATGTAAGTTAACATTTGTAGTTTGGTTTTGAATCTAAATATGATGTTTTTCATAATGAATAAAAGGCATATGAGACACAAAGTTACAAAGCTATTAAAGACCAGCCTAAAACACTTTTGTCTTGAAGGAGAGCCCTGGAGGAGAAGCTGCAGTGGATGAGGGCTCTGGGATGTAGCCAAGATGGAGAACGGAGGAAGACTCCGCGTTCCCAAAAGCATCCTGGTACCATGGGAAACCATCCACTATAAATGCAAAGAATAATCACATAAATTAATTAAATTGATTTGTTTTAAGGGTAATTTGCATGTTTTGTTTTTTTGCATTAAAATAGTAAGAACAGTGTTAACAACTGACATCGTTACAGGCACGTGGATGAAAACAGGCACATTTCTTTTTTTTTTTACTTCAAATTAAAGGTGTTGTTCTGGACTCTGGAGATCAATGATGAAAGTCTTGTATTTAATATTAACAAGATGAATAATTGATTCATCAAAAAAAATAGTGTGAGTCAATAATGAAAACGTTTTAAAAGAACATATTGTTTATTTTCTTTTCAAAAGAAAAGGGTAGTTTGGTTCTGGTAACTGTGATATAGGTCTAGACATGGCTCAGACCCTGAAAGAAGACGCAGACATGACAACGGTCTGTGGACAAAAGCTTTGTTTGAATTATTTTAATCACAGGACACAGCACAAACGCTTTTCTAAAGAAAAGGTACACGGACCACGGACCACGGACCGAAGGCGTTCCTCTTCTTGTTTTATGGCTTATCTTTCATTTCTCCATATGTTTAAAGTACAAGTTCGCTTTTATGTGTTAATCCAATGTCATGTGGAAATAATTGTAGCTATGCACCGAGAGCTTCAGGCCGCTGCCTCTTTAATGCTGCCTTCATGTTCTCATCGTGAGATCACACTTTATTTGTGTAGAAGTAAGTTATGTATCTGTTAACGAAATATACCTGAATGGTGTATAGTGCATTACCATCAGTCAGTTATTGGATGGTATTTTATTTTGTGTACCACATAATTACTTTGTACATGATATTACAGTGAAGTAATTCTTAAGATATAGGAATTGACTTTGCAAATGTAGTTTTCATACATCAATTGTCCTAAAAGTTATTCTATGGACAGTACAGTATTCAAATACAAATCATCGATACATTTTGGTACAGCAATATAAGATAAATGAAAATGACGATTCCCACCTTAATGTTTTATTACATTATCAGTGCTTTTCCACACATGTATTTTTTCCGATAGCACTCGAAGGCGACATAACAACCGTCGACAGTAAGTTAACGTTAGCTGTCACGGCAACATTAGCTTTAGCTCGGATACAGCGTCTCAGTGTCGTTTGAAGAAATACCATTTCACAATGTAAGTACATCATTCTTCAAACAAAACTTGTTAAACAAATGCAATTTGGCTTTGTGAAACCTGTCGAACATACGGCCTTCCAGGTAGTTTAGTATAACAGGATAAGTGTAAAAGAGCAACGCCCTAAACTTTTCAACTAACGATAGCACGCAACAAGTGCTAGGACGGTATCTTGGTTTGCGATGAGGCTAAGCTAACGAACGCGGCGATGCGTTAAAGCCTTGTTACTCTACCCGACACAAACAAATACCAACCACCTTTCGCTAGTTTAGTCGAAAATTAAAGGAAACGATGTCATGCTTTTTTAACGTCCACAACTGCTTAACGTGACTCATAACTTTGGGCAATGAGATGTATGCTAGCCTAGCCTTTCTTCGGGGTTTTTTGGGGTTGACCGGACGTTGCCCGCTAACCTGCGCAGCACAGTTAACGTCACGTCTAACGTTAGTTAACCCTACAGTTAAATCCAAGCTCGAGACCTCTGTCCCGTGACCCGTTTTTAAATATTCCAGCAGCCTTAGTTTTAAACACCTCAACGAACTTTGTAATAGTTTAATGTTCGTTAGAACAGCGTGGTGCGTCATTGTTATCATTCACTGTTTTTAGAACTGTGTTCATGCTACTATTCGCGCAAGCCAAAACGAACTCCAGTTATTACCTATTTCCATTAACCTCTCCCCATCCCGTGGGCCATTCCCACCGCCACAGAAAATTAATGTGACTCAAGGTTTCAGAGTTGATGGGAAGTTACATGCAACATTTTCATTAGGAAATAAACGGGGAAACATCAACGTAAGAAGTCTTGACTTTGGTCAGTTGTATTCCTATGAACACGTCTTGCACCTCCTAGGGTTATAAGCAATGATATACTCCTTAGTCACAAGAATCGGCTTACAGTAAATAACCATTCACACATTGTGGAAAGTATAGGCGTCTTTGTAATTTCATCACAAGGGCCTTATTGTGTAAACTAGCTCATCTTAAGTGGAATATAGTCATCATTCATTTTACATACACCAGAGCCATTCATGGTATGACAGGTCTGAACGTCTGCTGTGTAAAATGAAATTCATAACGATTAGAGAAACAGACCCTTGGTTTGTTTGATATGAATCAGCATCATTGTATCATCATATGAATAGTAGGTATTTATGTATTGAGTTTTTTTTAGATTAACTTCAGGGTCCACTGCCCCACACATACAATCCAAGATGTGCAGTTCCAATCTGACCTTTACTTCACCAAACTTGTGTTGCCTTATTGGTATTTGGGTGTCTCCCGGGGGAACCTGCTCAATTCGATTTCCCATTGTTGACTTTTGTGTGTGTGCGGAGTTACGTCCTGAGTTGTTTTTCTGCAGGAAATGTAATGGTTCCAGCATAATAAGCGCAATTTCCATCAACTTAACTGATGTGTGCCTGTGCCATTCAAACCTGGACGATTGTAATTTAAGTGAGCTGTTGTCCATCACTACTACACGCTATATTTAGAGCTGTAGATGCCAACAATTCCTCAAATGCAATCATGACTATCTCCTGCTTGCCCGTGGAGAAAAATTAAGCTCTTCCTTGAGTTTATTTACTGATGTACTGTTAGAAAATAACCATTTCGGTGATGCAAATCAGCCTTTGAGGAACCAAGATATTGGGTTAATTTAAGCTGCCTAATAGGACATTTGATCAACTTAGTTGAACAACACACAAGGATTTGGGCCCAGGTTGTAGAATCACTGGCTGTTCCTTAAATAGGTTTGTTTTCCGACTTATTTTTTATGTGGCATTGTTCAGCAGAAGTGATCACATATTGATACTAATCTATCGCGCATGCTGATGCCCAAGTAAGGCCTGGGCTTATGAATGAACTGCTAGTTTGGAGGGACAAGTATTTGTCTAGAATATATGGAAATACATCCCCTCTTACTGCTGCCCCACTCTTTTTCCTCCTCAAATACATTTAAACATGAAACTAATAAGGTTCCTCTTTCTGTAATACCTGTAGAAAAAAGACTAGAGGACTGGTTCATGTTTTTGAATGTGGTCAGAAGTGGGGGGTGGCATTTGGTTTGTCAGCCTCATTTTAGATTTGGTGTTTTGTGCGTTGCTGTTCCCTGCCCAACGGTGGCAGTAGGTAACCACTTACTAACTAATCTCCAAAAGAAGGAAGGGTCATGACGTCACATGACAGCATTCTCATTTTGCATTGGTGCCAGATATCTTTGCCGCTTACATTGAATTTAATCAGCGTGGAAAGTCCCACCATAAGCCATAATATCAGTGTTTTTTACCTTTTGACTTTAAAATGACAATACATCAATACAATGCAATAAGTTTATTTTTTGATACAAGATAGCGACATGAGACTGGAATTTATAACCAGATTAATTTATGATGGTCTCTAATTATGACTGGCAGGCTGTAATCAATAATCTGCTAAATTATAAACATCAATAACGCCGACTTGATCGAAAGATTCAATGCACTGCAGCACCGTGTCTTTCTTTTACACTATACAAGGATTGTTTCTTTCTCATGCTTAAGTGTTTCTTCCAAAAAAATAATGTATGTTGTCTTAACAGATGTATAAATTTGTAGAAAGTGTTTAATGATTGCTATTATTAGTATCAACTTAATATATGTAACTTTTTACAATTTTTGGATCTAATTATCTGTTTCATATTTTAGCACGGCGCCAACCCCCTCAGTTGTATTTTAAATATTCCTTTACTTATAGCTGGGATTTTTGCCATTGTGGTTGGGTTTTTTCCACAGACCTATATTATTCCTGTGTGTCTTAACAGTTGAGGTTCAGATTGACTGACATGATATGCACAATATTTTTTGTGCAATCTCACAAAATGCTAATATCTACATTTATCATAATTTCACCAGGTCAGCAAGCGGTCCAGAAGGTTCTGGCGCAGCGTCCGGAAACAAGCGCTTGCAGCAGACCCAGGCCCAGGTGGATGAGGTATGATATGTCAATTACAACATGCGTCATTTTCTTCTGGGTCGCTCTTATTATTGAAACCCCTTCTCTTCTTCAGCCACTCATTAATGTCTGTCTGGAGCAGAGACATGCGTAACCCTTGGCAGAGATCACATCCATGTGGAATGAGTAACTCTCTAATGCTCTTTCGCCACATGTCATTACACACGCCAAGGATGTGTAAAGTCAAAACCTAGTCAGTCATGCTGAATCTACCCTCCCTGTGTTTTTTTTCCTAATTGTTCTTACTGTTTTGTTCCTTAGTTGCAGCTTGATGATACGAGCCCCTCATACACAGAACTTTTAACTAGCATTTTAAACAAAGCCTCTGATTGGCTGGTAGATGCTTATGTAATCATTACCTTCATGGTTATGTAAGAACTGCATGGCTCTTCACACTTCTCTTCACCCTGCTGCTCTCTGTGTGTGTGTGTGTGTGTGTGTGTGTGTGTGTGTGTGTGTGTGTGTGTGTGTGTGTGTGTGTGTGTGTGTGTGTGTGTGTGTGTGTGTGTGTGTGTGTGTGTGTGTGTGTGTGTGTGTGTGTGTGTGTGTGTGTGTGTGCCTTCGTACCTGCCTGTTTTTAGCTGATCCCTTGTCCAGAAAGCTGTAGGTGTTGGTGGTTACTCAACACTTTCAGCATTGACGTTGGCATTCTGAATGGTGTATAGTGCATTTCCATTTGATTATTTTTCTAGTCAAATAACTAATGTGAATGCTTGTTTAAATCTTCCATGAGCACTGGTCAGGATTACCCAACATTCAAAGCCACCAAGATACAGTACTTTTAAAGGTACTGACAAGAACAAAACACTTAATTTTTGTTTGTGTGTTATTAGGTGGTAGATATTATGCGTGTTAATGTGGACAAAGTGCTGGAACGTGACTCGAAGCTTTCTGAACTGGACGACAGAGCTGATGCACTGCAGGCTGGAGCCTCACAGTTCGAGACCAGTGCTGCTAAGCTGAAACGGAAATACTGGTGGAAGAACTGCAAGGTGCCTAAAATCGATAATCTTTCAAAGACATAAATATAGCTAAAAGTAAAGGTTTTGCTCAATCCAATTGATATGACACTGAATTGTCCTTACTGTTCCTTCTTTCAGATGTGGGCCATCCTGATTGCTGTCATCGTGATCATCATCATCATCATTATTAGTGAGTATCAAGAAGGTGGTTCCAAAAACAATGGCAAAATTGATATGACTGTAAATGTGTCACTGCTTATAGCCAATAATATAAAGAGTATCTGTTTGATCTTCGCTGTTGATATTGACGTGTTTAAATCAGAGATACTTTTGATAATTATTACATTTTTAGATTCTTAGAGAAACGAAAGTATTTCATATGAATAATTCCAAATCCTTCATTTACAGTTTGGAATTACTCCTAAAGTCACAACAACATGCGGAGGAAACAATGAAGAAGAAGAGGAGAGGGGCAACGTACATAATTAAGTCTCGGAGCAAGACGTCACATGATAACTAGCTACTGAGCTCCACAACATTTTTCTCCCCGAATGGAGTTTTCTTTCTATGACCCGGTTTGCTTTTTGTGTGTGTGTGTGGGTGCGGATACACACACACACACACACACACACACACACACACACACACACACACACACACACACACACACACACTTTTAAACTTATATTAGATTCACTTGCCAAAGAAAACAGAAACATATATTAAGAAACAGAATTAAACTCAACTAAAACCTATTGGGTAAAATTAAGTGAATTATCTTATATGACAAATCACACACTCACTTTCTACCACCTCAGGACTAGAAGTGAAGAATGTTGTTCACTCTTCACAACTTATATTTACTGGCCTTTGATTTTGTGTGCCGAGCTTTGGGAAGTGCCTTTCAGTATGTGCTGTAATTGTACCTGTGCATATTATTGAAGAGATCCCCTCTTCTAATACATACACATTTGTACTTCTCAATATTTACATATTTCTTCTCATAAAAAGAAAATGTGGTTTTATGAACTATGGTAGTGGCCTCTACTTGGCCTCTTTGTATCTTTCCCCCAAACACTCCCCCAAATGTCACTCTTCCCACTGGTCTCCCTCAGGTCCTCAGCAATACACCTGCCATGACAAAGTTGTATCTCCTTGAAATACTGGGGGTGCAACTTAGAGGAATACACATAGTTTGGCTGCAAAAGCTCATTCAAGCATACTGAGAGCAAACTTTACCCAACATGGATTTTGGCACTGTAACCGATTAGTCTCAATGCACTACACAGTGTTAACTAACACACTCAGTGTCCATAGATCTCCAAAGCTCACAATCGACCCTGCAAGGCCTAGACAAAACACCAGCCAAGTGTGAATTCGATGCGGTGAACGGGTGTCATTAGATTAATGGTGACTGGGTAATGGTGAGATCTGGTGCCTCATCTTTATACTGTTTTGTTCTAATTCATTTCTTTGTCTTGTTTTATTTTGGATTGAATAAAGAGGAACTTCATTGGTCACCTCACAACAAATAGGCTAACCATTACCGCACTTTTGAACCACCTGATCACACCTGTCCTTGTCCATGCAGGACTTGATTTCAAAATAGTTGTGTTTAGGAAAGTGCCTACAAGTTAAGACCCACAGCCGCAAAGTTAGAGAAACTGTTTTAAAAAGTGCCAGACTGGGTTAAAGGGGGCCAATCATCAGGTGCACTCAATGTGCCAGAAAGTTGATCTCAATATATTCAAACCTGAAAATAAAATGTAGTGTTTGACGGGTGCCTTTATAGGCTTATTTATCATATAAACAAGCCAATAAAAGATAAGTGCCTTCTGAACTGTTCAAACAATTCTTGTGCTTATTTAGCTGAGCTTATTAACTTTAAATTATTTGGTTACGTCACACTGGCTTTATCCCAACTGATCAAAACAAAGTACATGTGTGTGTTTTAATATTTCTCTAACAAAAGTTTTGTGTGTTGTATTTTTGTCTCACTGCTGGTGAGCATCATATGTTTGCATATAGAGAAAGACTTTGGGTGTTTGACAGTGTAACATACCACACTGGATGATCACATCTCCTGCTGTTGTCCCCATCCAATTGAAATAAATGTATTTTAAGAATATGAAACTATTTGGAATTTATTTGTACATTAATTATGTTTGCCTGGATTTTCATTGATGAAATTACACCTGTTGATGTTGCATTTTTCAGTTGTCTTTAGGGCATTGGCCCTAGTGTATGTATGAAACTGATAATAAAAATGCACACTATACAACAAAACATGTTTAGGTGAAGGAATATAGCTAAACTGTAGCCATTGAGGAAATCAACATTATCAAAGAAGGTTTTTTAATCACAGTTGTGTAGATTGTCACCATTCTCTCATGTCTACTTCAAAAAATTGAGACCCAGTAACTTCCAACCAGTTTCTTGTGTGGTGAGCTCATATTTAGAAATAAGTGCAATTGTGCTTTTGTGCCCTAAATGTCTTTTGCTTGAATAAAACATGTGATTTAATTCACAAAGGCTTGTCATTTGTTTCTGATCCGTGACCGAATGAATATCTTCATTGATTCCTCTTTAGGAGTTGTAAAAGCAACACTTACTTACTCAATAACAAAGATCTAGTTTGTGAGCTGATCAGCAGTGTTAATGACAAAGTGCCACATAACTGTCACTGACACCAGACTTCAACTAAGAAGACATTAAAATGTAAATTCATTACTTTGCCAAGTTAATGATATTACTTGCTTTATTACCATGTATGTCAATACATTCATCACTTTATGATACCAGATATTTCTATTGGGATCAGAATTTAAAACTTAATAAAACCAAATTTGGTCTGAAATAAATTCTTTTTAGGCAATAAAGCAGCTAAATTTGGTCTAAAAATCTTTTCAAAGGCTGATACCAAATTCTGAGAACCTAAAGTGACCCAATTACCTTTTTGTCTATCAAACATATTAACTATATCAGGCCATGGCTAATGAGCAAACATTTGCTAATCATAATCTAAAGCAATTCATTGTGTTCATCTTCTCGTTATTCATGACATTTGACTCAACAAAACTATGGTGTTAATGTGTCAAATTATTGCAAATGATTTAGTAAATAAAGAGTTTCTAAAGTAATCATTTATTCTCTAACTACACATAAAGATATATAGCCGTTTTGTTCATGAATTTAGCAGTGGAGACTGGTTAAGCGGGCTAGTTGTCCCTCTGTTGTGTAACATTAGATCCACGTGAACCACCAAGCCCTGAGCGCATGCTGCATTAGACGCGCCCACTCTCAGGAGTGACGTCCAATCACACGACAGACGCAGTTCTTGTCTTTCCAATCATCGTGGAGTGGGCGGGGTTTATAATGCGCCGGCCTCACGTTGCACAAATGTGCCAAGCAGTTCAGGATAACGTTAGATGATGATTGTTCTGACGTATCTGACGTTAACTGAAACATAATAGAACAAAATACTTATAAGGTGGACCACCGATCCATTTGAAAGACTTATTGGATATTGAAGCAGAAGCAGAAACCCACGTGGAGTTTGTACAGGTAAAAAAGCTACCAGAAGATTGAATAATTCATTGAGTTGACTAAAGTTAAGTTAAACAGGCTAAACTAACGTTAGCTACCTCGCCCACCAAGCGG
This sequence comes from Pungitius pungitius, assembly GCF_949316345.1. Lineage (NCBI taxonomy): Eukaryota > Metazoa > Chordata > Actinopteri > Perciformes > Gasterosteidae > Pungitius > Pungitius pungitius. Next base: position 16,269,794 of record NC_084907.1, on the reverse strand, counting down.
AGAGAACAGGGTGTAAACAAATGACATTACGTCCTTTAGTGTAGTCTTGTGTGATATACTTAATATCGCCAAACAGTAGTGTACGACTACTATGTCAGCAAAGATGTGTTTAACTTGATAACGTCAAAGTCTCTCCCACAAGTCAAGGGCTGCAGTTAATAACAAACAGTGACGTATGCTGCGTTCATTACGTGAATCATCACGTTATCATTTTAGCGAATGTACCAGCAGATGACGGTATACAATAATAACTAAAACCTTGGTTTAAGTGTCTTAAGAAGACTTTAGTGGTCTTCATGGGAGTCCGGGGTAGTGAACAGTTTGTCTGTTTTGGGTGGGGAAAGGTTGTGGTTTGCGTTCATGTCATGATGTGAAATGACGTGTGCTTGTGCATGTTCACTAAACTGTTGCAAAACGATGTTAGTGTGATGTGATCTATTTGTAGATGCCTTTACAGGCTCACTGTACTACTTTTGGCTGCAGTTGACAGCATCACAGAGGATACTTTGGGGTATGAAACAATAGCTCTGGAGTAAAACTATTTCAGTTGAGTTTAGTTGGTGCTCTTGAACTTTTGTTTACATCTGGGTGACAACTTGCTTCCATGTTTCCTCGCTTAGAACTGTGGGAGAAAAGTAATAAGGACTACTTTTCTTTTCTTTGTGTGTGGTAAAATAGGCAAGGCCATTATCCCTAAGCCATAGTAATCATGGGTTCTCATTGTCAATTGTGTTTTGCTACACAGTTGTACATTATTATTAATTTTTAAATGTTAGAAAGATTTAAACAGTAAGGGAAATTATAGATCTGATTAAAAAAATATCTTATGGCAATAACATAACGTATAACACAAGCATTAGTTTACATATTAACAGCACCATAGCAAATGAAAAAGAACATCGGCTGTGATTATTAACAACGAACATACTGAATGTGGGCGACAGTGTAACCAGACTGACCTGGTCTGTTTTCTTTTGGGGTTTTTTAGTGCCGTAGAAAAGCAAATGTTCACTCTATTAGAAGTGTAATTTCTGATACAGTGGTACTTCACCACTGACTCACAACATACACATAGCACTCAGACAAGATAAGTGCACACAGACAAAGAAGGAGACACGCATTAAGAGATAAAAACAGGAGCCAGGGAAAATATCTTGCGAGGGTGGGGGTACGTAATCATCTTGCTCAACGCGGAACCTATAAGCCACCCTCTTATTAGGCAGTGTATCTGTACATGGTCGTAGCTGGAGTATTTGATTTTTGTTTTGTTTAGTAACTGCTTATGATGGCTGTAAAAAAAACTCTTGAGTTGAGAAGGCTTTATTCAACAATTCGACAATATTGATGGAGGAAATGTGCCCATAAGTGTGAATTGCGGATGATGGGAATGAGTCAGAAAGCAAAGAGCCAATTTGATAATGAGAAAGTCCAACAGCATTAGATAACAATGTTGATTGGGTTTGTTGCCATTTGAGAAATGAAAAACAGGATCTTGTTGCACAGCTTGTCTGATTGTATTTGGTTACTTAGTTTTATATTTTGGTGCGTCACAAGTTATCAGTACTAGGAAAAGCACATCACTGGTAGCTAATTTCAATATTGATATCTGTTTCATTCAACGACCCAGTTAATGCAGTGCTTAAATAGAATGCAGCAATCATCAATATTACTAATTACACCTGTGCTTTTCCCTGCCTCTTACATAATGGCTGCGTTCCAGTTTACGTCACACTGCATCAAAGAGGATTAGAGTTTTAAATAAGTTCACACTAGAAACATTAAGTATATTCAACACGCAGACTCGGTTTTCTTTATATTCAGGGTCATTCAGCTCAGTCAAACAGCTAAGACATTTCTAAGAAATTGTCCACGTCTTCTCTGTAAATTAGGTCCTGCACACTTGGTTACTGTTTCTTATCCTTTAGCATTTTTTTCTTTATCTCGCAGTGCTTACGGCAGACCCTCACATCCTTCATTCAGCATCGATTGAATGAGCACTTATTTATTGTCACCACATGCCACTCATTCCCCAATGTTGAACATATGAAGAACCCCACTGATCACCGCAATGGGACAAAATACTTCTGATGTGTGACCAACGCACGGAGATGCAGGAGCCAGCATTACCGTCACCCACGGGAGGAACGGCAGCTGAGGGGAGGTCGTCGTCAGGGCAACAGAACGGACATGCTCAGTCAGAATCCCTCGGGGGGGAGGAGAGACGAGCTTCAGATGAAGAAGCGGGGCGGGAAGACGAGGAGCTGACTGTTGGATCATATGAACTCGCTTCCTTGACCAACAGCCGCCCTGAATGCGTCTCGGCTTCAACCGAGAGGTATTTGCCTGTTTTGTTCTGCCTTGACTACTTGTTGTTTACATGATACCACAGTAACCCCAAATGCCACTTTCTTTGCTTATCTCAGAACCAGTTTTTAAAAAGGACAGTATAACAAAAACTTTTATCGTTGGTTTTATCCAGCTCTCAGTTAAGTGTTCTGAACAGAAAATAGCACAGAACCATCCTCAACGAAAGAAATTCTTAGTTGACTAGCACACGTAATATTTTTTTGACTAATTTCATTAACTGGTCCATACAAGTTGTACCAAAGATATGCTCTTATTAAGTGTCTTGGTCAATAAGTAATTGACCATTAAAAATAAAAAAGAGCATAAAAAAAACTTTTTGACTATAGCAATCTTTGACCGAGAGGGTGCTACAGGCAGAGAAAAGTTTGTCTGTGAAGGATATTCGGACAAACAGTATTTACTGTATTTAAAACGCTGCTGTTGCTTACTGCTCAAAGAGAAGAGGTCCTCCGACTGTCCGCAGAATTTAAACTATAATAGACAATAGGGATGGCCAATATATTAATTTTAAATCAAGACCATGATATGACAAAGATTCTGGAAACTTTGATATGTTGTATTTCCTGCTCAAAGCTGCATTAGAGAAAAATGATTTTTAGGAGCGTATCAGCCTGCTTTGGCTGCTTATTTCAATCCATTATTTTTATATTCCCAATCATTTTAATTATTGTCAATGTGTAAATATTTGGGGAAAGCAACAATATTCATCTCTTCAATATGGTCATAATATGGATATGGGGGATATTAGAGCATATAATGATAGTCATTTTCTATCCATATTGCCTGGCCCAGACGTAAAAGCAGCATTGGATTTTCATGCAGCACACATGAGAAAACTTCTCCTCCCACCTTCATTTAAAAAAAAGAATATCAGGGCTTAAAACTACGTTTGCCACTGCATCTTATTACATTCTCTGAATGTGTGAGTAGCAGTGAAAATACAGATGGTAGCAGGGGGCAGGTGCACAGAGAGGTGATGGTCACCGTGGCTGAGATGAAGAAGAGGATTCCATCAGACAAAAGCAGTCGCAGCAAAGCCAGCACTGTGGAGGCCTTGCATTACGCACTGCGCTGTGTCAAACAAGTGCAAGGTAAACGGGAAACCTTTGTTACACTTAGAAGATGTTCTTTTTTCATCTTTGAAATCAGTGTAGTTTTTTTTTCTTTTTTTTCTCTCCAACAACACTGATATCAGTTGGTCTTGTTTAAAAGCAGAATGTGTATCTGTGTTGTTCTCTGTAGCTAACAGCGATTACTACAGACTGCTGATGCAAAATGGCCACGATGAGAGGAGAGATGCCACTGTTTGCACCCTGGAAGAGTTGGAGAGAATCACGTGTGAACACACCCTTAAAAACACGGTAGAAACACGCTCGCATTTACACCTGCATACATACGTGCACATGTCTATGTCTTGAGAACATGTGTGTGACTCTGCACCCTTCTCTCTCTGTGTGTGTGTGTGTGTGTGTGTGTGTGTGTGTGTGTGTGTGTGTGTGTGTGTGTGTGTGTGTGTGTGTGTGTGTGTGTGTGTGTGTGTGTGTGTGTGTGTGTGTGTGTGTGTGTGTGTGTGTGTGTAGAATTCCTTTGTGGTGGTTTTCTCCCTGACAAGTGGCCGTGTGCTGAATGCTTCGGAGCAGGCTCCCAGCATCCTTTGCTGCAAAAGGAAGTTCCTGGAGTCCGCCAAGTTTGTGGAGCTGCTCTTCCACCAAGATGTTGATGTCTTTTACTCGCACACGGCTCAGCCACATCTGCCAGCCTGGAGCAACTTGCCTACACGTTTGTTTGGACCACATTGATTATATTTTTCATTGGCTTTCATTACTTCTTCTCTTTTCATTTGAATAGATTTTCTTATAGAAGCAGTAATTTTTTTTGATATTCAGCACCTGTGTTATCCTAAAGAATTATAAACACATTTTCTTCCAGGTTATATTTACATTAACTGTGCCATTTAATTAACAACACAGTATTTTCTAATATATATTTTATGTAATGCATCTTGTGTCTGTACATAACTGAAAGAAACTAAAGAGCTGGTGGATAATTGTCTTTTCTCTGCTGTTTGTCTCTGCAGTGGGAGGTCTGTTTGACTGTGCCCAGGTCAAGTCTTTCTTTTGCAGAATCAGGTCAGTATCTTCATTCTGTTGGTCATATGCGTTACTAGGCCTCCCAAATGTATGTGATTGCACAAGAGCCAAATATTAGCAAAATGCCATACTGTACGAAATATGGGAAGAAAGCTACTGTGTCAGTAGTCTTTATTTATTTGACTCACTTCACGTAATTTGTTTTGTGTTTAAATATTAGTCGACAAAACCGGCCTGTGTTCATTTTATAAACATTACTAGAAATAAACATTTGAATTCACGTTTTAGGGGCGGGAAGGACCGTGAGGGTGAGATGCGCTATAAGCCGTTCCGGATAACACCCTACCTGCTTCCGCTGCAGGGAACAGGAAGAAGTGGGGAAGAGGAGGAGCCGTGCTGTTTGGCGCTGGCTGAACGTTTCCTCTCTGCATATGAGGGTACAATTATAGACCCCCCAAACTGCCTTTCCCAATGAATAGTTAACCATAAGTTGTTTATTTACTTCTATTTACTTCTTCTTTGGCTGGGGTTTTGGCCTCATACCTTTGTCTAACATGACAAGATCTCATTGGCTCATGCAGCACCTCGGATCCCAATGGACAAGCGCATCTTCACCACCACACACTCACCCGGCTGCGTGTTCCTGGAGGTGGATGACAGGTCGGCACACACACCTACATGTGCACAATTGGAGTTTACGTTGAGCCGTTAAAATTTCAGTGTATCGATGAAGCTGATTTGATGGTCATGATCTGCAGGGCTGTGCCGTTACTGGGATACCTTCCCCAGGATCTGATTGGCAAGTCGTTGCTGAGTTGCATTCACCCAGATGACCGCCTCCTCATGCTGTCTATGCACCGGAAAGGTAAGTGCTTATTTAGAAGATAATATTTCATCAGTTTTGCAATGGAACAAACAAAAAAAGACTTGTTCTCTCCGCTCTCCTCCGCATCATTGTGGTTTTTTAAATCTCAATGTCAAACGTAGTGTTGAAGTACGCCGGCCAGCCTCCGATCGAGCACTCTCCTGTGCGCCTGCGCTGTCACAACGGAGACCACATCACCTTGGAAACCAGCTGGTCCAGCTTCATTAACCCTTGGAGCCGCAAGGTGGCCTTCATCATCGGACGGCACAAAGTCAGGACGTAAGTAACAACAGCACATAACTATACGCTTTTTTCCTCACATTTGCCGTATAATAATAATCAAACTGTTTAATGGGAAAGTTCAGTAGTGGCGCAGTTGTTGATAAGAGTAATATTTAAATGAAATAGCATCACGGTAAGGATGACATCATTGGGCTGTCGTTCTTTGTCACCAGGATTCCACTGAATAAGGATGTGTTTGCCGCACCGACAAAGGAAAATGTCACAGTCGCCAATGAGGAAGTAAAAGATCTACAAGCCAAGATCTATAAGCTTTTCCTGCAGGTTAGTATTTAAGTGCCGTTCATTCAGATATTCATCATTATTAATGGTTTTCTTTGTCACACCTAGTAGTTTGGCTAATGAAAATAAACAATATTCAATTCCAGTTCCTACTCGCACTAACTTTTTTATAAAATAACTTGAAGGGTAAATAATTCATAATGAGAGGTAAGTCATTAATTGGATAGTTTTTGCGATTGTCCTACGAAATTAAAGACCCACGAGGTCGAATTAAAAAACTGACCTTTGACCTTTTTATTAAGGGAATATATCTGCAATGACTGATGTGCTTATATACGTGCCCCTTAATACAGATCAATTATAAGATTGCTACCTGAAAAGATTTCACATTCATCAGATGGATCTCTAAGGAATCCTATGCGTTTGTTTGTTTGCAGTCCCAACCGGTTGTTTTGTTTGAGTGAGCTCTCTCCACAAGACAGAATAAACAGTTTCAAAAGGAGCAAACAGAAAGTAGTTTGTTTTAACTAAAGTAAGGGGTTATGTGTGAGAGCGCCCTCTATTTGATTGTAATATGAATCGAGTTTTTGACATTGTCAGTCCACACAAATGTCCTGCCATATCTTGTGTGTGTTTGTTTCTCCAGTACCTTCACTTCTCTGTATCTTTCCTCCACAGCCGATACATAACAATGGGTCCAGTGGTTATGGCAGTTTGGGAAGTAATGGCTCTCATGAGCACTACATCAGCGTAGCTTCTTCAAGTGACAGCAACCTGTGGGAGGACGCGCACCGCAAACCGGTGAGGCGTCACAGTGGCATCACAAGCCGGGAAGCCAGTGATCTTGCCACTGCCAAATGAATCATGCTGATGCATAGTACTTGTGTTACTGCGGTGACTTTGCAGCAGATCTGTGCTGATGTGAACCGAGTCAAGAGTTGGTGCCAGCGGGCTAATCGGGTCTCCAACCACACAACTATTTTTGGTAAACCAGCCACAGGTAATGCTGCCCCAAGCCCCGAATGCAAAACCATAAAAATACACCATTTAATTGTATGCCTTTTTCAACATAAGGTAAAATGATCTTTTGTTCCCTTGCAGTCTCCAACCCTAAGGTTTTAGATCATGAAGACGGCAGGGAGCAAACGCATGTTGCCTCCTATCAGCAGATCAACTGTGTAGACAGTATCATCAGGTGTGTGTGTGTAGTGGGAGCATCATCAACCGCCCTGGGATCGTTTCAGTTTATGAAACGCTCCCTCACATGCATAATGCATCACGTTCACTGGTGTGCGTTTGTTTGTTCCAGATACTTGGACAGTTATACCGACCCAGCCCTCAAACGGAAGAGTCACTCTCACTCCCTGGCCTCATCGTCCTCCTCTTCATCTTTGACCTCGGAAGACGACACGCCTGCGGCAGCCACTGAGCCGGCTCACGCCAGCCTAGATGGTACGAGCATCGCCATTTACACCACTACATTTACTGCTGCCGCTTAGCATTTGGGAACTATTTTATAATTCTCTCTCCATAAGCCACCTTAAGCGTGATACTGGTTTCTCCTCACTTACCAGCGGTGTTAGACAGCGCAGCGTCAGCGGCCCCGACAGCAGCGGCCGTTGTTGGAGCGCCTCTGACAGACACCACAATGTCCACTACGGCGACCAGCCAGTGTTCGTACAGCAGCACTATCGTCCATGTGCCACAGCCGGGATCAGGTATCATTCCTTACCGATCAGTGTTTTAGATGATGGGGGTGGCTTTTTTGCAACTCTTATAGAGCTGTAACATTTTAATTAACTAAATAATGAAAAGTTAAGTATTTCCAAAAGAAATTTGCATTTGTTTTTGTGGAACAAATGCTTGTAAACTGTCTATTTAATCTGTTCTTTCTGCAATGTTCTCCCTCAGAGGCCATGGCATTGGAGGACACCCCGATGGGCAACGAGCCCGCCGATGCTGCTCTGACCTCTCTCCGTCGTGCCCCGAACCTCAACACAGAGGAACAAAAGTTTATAGGTCTCACCAAGGAGGTGCTGACAGCTCACACCGAGAAGGAGGAGCAGGAGTATGTGGATGGGTTCCGCCATCGCGTCCTCCAAAGCCCTTACAACTCCTTTCTGCAGCTCGACAACAGCTCTGTGGCCCATTCTCACCACCCAGGTATGAAATAGGGAAAAACATGTGTGGATTTGGTGACTACTGAGTATGAAATAGACACTGTCACCACCAAACAAACTTATTCTGCTGCCTGTGTCCATCCCTCCACAGGCGATAACCTACGTCCAGTGAGCGCTGGCAGGTTGAACCGCTCTCGGAGAGGAAAGCCCAGACACAAGCGCCCCAAATCCCAGGGTTCCTCCGACAGTTACTCTTCCCCAGCTGGCCCCCCTCGCCTCGTTCCAGACACCTACAGGCCTTCCTCGGAATCCTCCCAGCCCCAGAAGGCAACACCCTACAGCCAAACATCCCCTCTGCAGGTGCCATTCTTCCCCATGATGGAAAACCAGCCTGGTCTAGAGCAACCGCCCAGGCTGCAACAGCTGTGTGGAGCAACCCCTGTTGTGTTGCAGTCTCCTAACTTCAACATCATGCAGTCTGCTCAGAGCCAGCAGGGCATGCAACCATTTCAAATCGATCCCTTTCAGAATCTGCAGAATATCCAGAACTTTCACAACCTGCAGCCCATTGTTCCCACCCAGGAAATCAACCCTTACATGAGTCCCGTCATGACTGTCATCCTGCCCAGCTACCCAACATTTACTCCAGCTTACCCATCCATTTACCCACCATGCACTCCATCCATACTGCCCCAGGCACCCATCACCATGACGGGCTTTGCCCCTAGCTGTGTCCCCTTCTCCGAGCCCCAGTTCCAAGCCCAGTCTGGCCTCAACACTCAGGCCTGCAACACGGGCCCCTCGTTTTTCTCACCCACCGCCTCCTCTGTCGGGGAAGAGGAGGAGGCATCTGAGCCTCAGGGTTTATTCTCCAGCTCTCGCTCGAGTTCTCCACTGCAGCTGAACTTGCTGCAGGAGGAGCTTCCAAAGCTGAGTGAAGGGCTGCGGAGCAACGGAGACAACCATGCAGAGAGCCTCCTTGAACTCCGTTCCAACCAGGTCAGTCCGACACAAATACCCATTACATGTTGCCACAGTATATGGCGTTAGTTAAACCTTGGCCTTGCACAGTGTGAAAACCCCAGTGAGTCTGGGAACCATGATGCCCAGTGTACATCCCGTGAGCTGCTTGACGTGCTGCTACAGGAGGATGCCAGGTCGGGGACCGGCTCCAACGCCTCAGGGTCAGGAGAGTCTGGGGGATCCCTGGGATCTGGTTCTGGCTCCAGAGGGACCTCACACACTGGTAAGAGGGGGAACGTGGAACACGTACAGTCCTCATGGCAAAATTTGTGAAACCATCTGCATAAAATGTATTTTGATACATTAACTGACGGATGCAGAGCATTCCCTGTAATACAGGCAGCAGCGACAGTAGCAAGTACTTTGCCAGCAATGACTCGTCAGACGGATCCCGCGAAGCCCGTAAGAGCCGGGCGGCCCGTACAGAGCACCAACACGGCTTAGACACTCGGGACTCACTTTGGGACAGGATCCAGCACATGCATGAGCATGTCATGATGACGTACCAGATCCACACCAGGTACACACGCAACACCACTCCTGCTGTTTCCATTCCGCTCATGAAGAACAAAAATAAAATATTATTTGAGGTGTCATTGCAAATCAAATCATTTTAGTGACATTCTGTGAAATGAAGCTTGACCGTTCTTTGTCTCTGCTTCTGTGATTCCCAGGATCTTATCTTACTCAGTTTGTCTTCAGTGTAGTTGTCCTCCTGTGAGGAAAGATGCTGAGGATAACTAAAACGTAGTCTTTTAACAACATTGTCTAATCAATCAAAGTCTATTATCTTCTGTGCGTAAGTTGTCATTTCTCCATCATCCTGGGTATGCATGTTGTATTTTCTCTCCTCCAGGGACCAGAATGAGGTGCTGGCAGAGGACCGGGAGAAGCTTCGGGTGCTTCACCCCCTCCAGCCCTGGTTCAGCCAGGAGCAGAGGGAGGAGCTAGCTGAGGTCCATCCCTGGATCCAACAGCACACTGTCCCAGAGGAGACACAGGTGGAGGTCTCCGATCACATGCACTCATGACAAACGCATGAATCTTTCTGCACGCCTGGACACTGGAGCACGCCTGTGTTAAATGTGTCTTTTTTGTCACGCAGTTGTTGTTGTGGGAGTTGTAACTCGGGCCCATTGGTAGTCCACTCGCCTCGCCCTACTGCCCTCTATAACGTGGGGCCTATAGTGGACACCTGAGGAACCTGGACCTCAAAACATCCGTTAAGGCCGTGCCTTAAACAACCCCCGCCAAGCATCTCCTCCGAGAACTCTAGAGGGTTAGCTCCCTACGCTTTAGTTTTTCACATACTTTGTAAAAGTATCAGAGGCTGCACCGGCTCTGAGGAACGGAGGCGGAAAAAGAGACGGCCATTTTCTCTCAGCCAGCTTTATGAGCCTGCCTCTATGTGTACCTCTCTTTTTGATGTGTTCATTGACACCTGTAGGGATTTAGTTTGTATTTAAGACCGACTAGTAGATTGCAAAATGGACCACATGACCACATTTAGGAAGATGCTCCCGTGAACACGAGCACTGTGTACACACATTCGATCAGTTTGGATCAGTGTGACTGGCCGACAAAGACGTATCAGTATCATGGAGTGCAGGTTGTAGCACCACGTAGTGACTTCCTGTGGCTTTCTGTTTAGAACATTCATATTCTAGCCCTGTAAGTTCATTGTTATTGGAGTGTTGTCTCTTAATACATAGGTTGGTTTTCTTCTTAAAGTTGATATCGGTTTTGTAGTTACTCAAAGCAGCAATTATGATGCTCATTTTAATTGTAATTTGGTGCTAAATGACAAGTCCCCCTAAATGTCCAAAAATGTCCTGATCATCAACCTACTGCTACTATCTGTAGCTTATCTTCTTAAATTGTAAAAAATGCCATCCGATCTTGTGTTTCTGGATTTGATCCTGGGTTTACTTAATGTAAGAATTTGTGTGTGTGTGAGAGACAGACGGCTTTGTAAGTGTTTAAAAAGCCATTTGTCTTGAATTCAGGGACCAGTTGTTTGTGACACAAAGGAAATTAACTATGTATGTAAGTGTACTAAAGTGTGGTTCGGGTTAGGGTGCACTCACTGAACCAGTAATAATGTTTAATTAATATAATTTCCTCAAGCCAATCATGAAGTTTCAATCATTGAATTTTAATACATGTAAAATGGAACAAACCACATAAAATATATAGTCTGAGCATCGTAATGATACATTTTTACATACACTGTGTCATTTGTCAGTTAGCATTTAGTTAATCAAAGCCTGTAGGAAGTAGTCCACACTGATCAGAGGTTTAGTCGAGATTTATATGTGAGTATGAAAAAAGTAAAAAACTATTTGGAGGTACTATGACCAAATGCTCCAATAACCCATTATTCATATTCACTCAATCACAACTCACTTCAATTCATGCTCCTTCAGTCGAGGTGACTGCTTTAGATTTTGGATTCTCCTCTGGGTGGCGTTATAATCCTGTGCACATTGGTCTGAGTTTTTTTTTTCTTTTTTTTTCTGATCAAGCACAATTTCAACAAAATCAGCTTGTCTTCGTTACTAATACGGACAGTTTGAAGAAAGAAAAAAACAATGCGTCAGTGTCGGCTATATATAGTGTTTTCTCAAACATTTTGTCTTGCCTGTCTCTCCTGTCCGGACAGAGGGTGTTAAGTCTGTGCAGCCTCTGGACCGGCCAGAGACTCCAGTTCCACTTCTCCTCACTTAGAAAATGTCTGCATCTCTGCAAAGAAGCCCAGACAAAATGAAGGTTGAAAATGAGATCCCAAGTCACAATGGCTGCCTCGTGGTTTGGGTGGGTGTGTTTTACCGTTGTCAAGATCAATGACTTTAGCCGGAGTCTTCATTTGGACCTTCTCTTGCAGCAGGTTGTTCTTAAAGTCTAAAATCACACCGGAGCTCATTTAAAACAGGCAATGCAAGATGCAACTTTTACTCTCATTCATCCGACTCACCAAACCTTCTCTGCTCTCGACTGCACGCGCGCACTTCAAACTCTGGAAAAAAAACAAACAGGAAAACTGGATGAGATTCAGAACGGTACATTAAATGTGAATCCACAGTCGGACTGAGGTGCTGCATGTCAGACCTTTGTCCCGCTGTCTTCGTGTGACGAGGATGATGATGAGGACAATGAAGGCCAGGAGCAGCAAGGAGGTGAGGACGTAGCCCAGCGGCATGAGGAAGTGGTGCTTCTGCTCGGGCAGAATCACGTTGATGAGCCGCGGTGATTCGGCCTTCTTGGTGTCTGTGAATCACGGCAGTCAACATTGGATCTTTTTTCTTTTACATTTACAGGCAGACTGTCATGGTGAAACGACAACAAGCGTCGCATTGAATAGACGCCACATACCTGGTGAACAACACAGAACTCCATTCGACCATTTACTTGTGGAGAAGTTACCTTCCAAATTCTCTTTCTCGGTCATATTGTGTTTAACCGCACTAGCAGTGCTGGTTAATTCTTCAGCTAAAATCCAGACTGAGAAGCAATTTTGGCACATACATTCATGTTGTCGAGGGAATCAATGGTGTTGAATTTGGTGATACTCTTACTTTATAAGGAAAGAATTATCTGAGAGATGTTGCATGCTGTTGCTGTAAAACACAATGTTTTTGGATTGGCAAAAACTTTGGTCCAGACCTTCATGGTTACCTGAGTACACATGATCTGACTGTCTGTCAATTTGTAGGTTTTACTCATGAAACATTGGAAACATTAGATTGGATCACATTAGTTTCCCCCTTCATATGACTTTGGTTGACCGTAATTCTAACAGACTCACAAAGTCGATCTTCATGAATTTCAATATATGAATAATATATCTGATTAACTATCACTTTCTCATTCAGAATTAACTTTTTTGAGTACATTAAATAAGTCTAGTCTTTTTTCCCAGTGCATTCTGGGATGTCCCTTTTACTTCTCTAGTGCTGCCAGACTCCATTCCTAATAAAGACCATTTTGATTCCGTGCATGATGTTGCATATTATGCGTGTGCATTTGTTGTTGCATGTGTGCAAGTGTGATGTAAACTCTGACACCTTGCAAAGTGTTTCATTTCACATGTAATGACATTTTCTTGCTAACCCTGTAGAGAAATACTTCCAGAGGCATTGAGAAATAATTAAGCATGAGGTGATATGTGCACGAGGTGATATGTGCATGAGGTGATATGTGCATGGGGTGATTTGTGCATGAGGTGATTTGTGCATGAGGTGATATGTGCACGAGGTGATATGTGCATGAGGTGATTTGTGCATGAGGTGATATGTGCATGAGGTGATATGTGCGGCCTCGCAGAGAAGCAGAGGGTTGAGGGAAAACCTGGTTTCACTTTTCATCGTTAAAAAAAGTGCAAGGCAAGAAGCAGCTGTGGACCTCAGACTCAACATATTTGAGCCAGAATGAGATCCAGACAGAAAGTCATGCTGTGATTTACTTTTACTGGCAGTAAAACGCAGAGAAGTGAGGACTATGGGAAGGAAGGACAGAGGAGGAGAGCCAAGGGGCCGATGAGATGTTTCTCTCATAGAGAAGACATTTACCCTAATACAAACTAAACGTGCACACACAGCTGGAGAGGACATGGAAACATGTTCATCAACATTACAAATCCACTGATCCTTTTATTTAGTTCAAGTACATGTTCTGCTGACTCGTGCCCAGATGGGAACATGTGCTTGTGTTTAGTCTGGTTGACTTACATCTCCTTTGCGATTTCCTCAATCTCTTCATGTGTCCCTAACCCTTTCCTTATAAAAGGAAGGTAAAGAGAAGGTGAGAAAAGTGATGGCAAAGAGCGAGTGACCACAGCTTGATGGAAACAAACCAACCTGAGGGGAAATCAAAGAGAAGGCTGGACAGACGGAAGAGAGAAACGTCTCCAGGATGTCGGCACAGAGCCAAAGTCAACAGGGCAGCAGACAGCCAGAGAGGACAAGACAGGAGCAGATAAGATAAATGACTACGCGGGGCCTCTTCTGTCTGAGAGCACAGGGGAAGAAACTGTACCCTTGTTATGGAAGACAAATCATTTCTGCATCTTGTTTCTAACGAGCAAAGCTGAAGCTCCCATTCGGCAATCCTACTGCTTCATAACAGCTCGCGAAGGAATAATTGTGCCCAAAGACTGTATCCGAAAGATTCCACAGAGATGAGATCAGACTTGGTATGCTCCTACACACAAACACACACACACACACACACACAGATGGACTTGACCACAGGCATTTTGGATTTCCAAAACTCTCTTAATGAGTTCACCATATTGATACATCTGCCATTAAGGGCTTTGCTTCAGTTACCTTCTGGTAACACCAACACACGTACCAAGTAAAAGCTCTCATTTTACAATCATCTGAGGACCCGATGCTTGCTCTCTCTCTCTCTCTCTCTCTCTTCTTTTCCCCCTCTTTCCCCTCTTTCGTATGCACAAATAATTTCTTAGGCATATCAAAGCCCTTTGCAATGTGAACTCACATTACATTACTACACATAACTTTATTTTGGTTTCTTTGTATGTATGAATTGTTACCAACCTCTGGTGAAAATGTCAGGTCAATAGCTCCTTTAGAAATAAATTTACTGAGAGAAATGGTGACGTGTTCAATACTCGTTTCACCTGGTGTTCTTGTCAAACTGACAAGACAGATCAATAAAACTAAAGTATGTTGAGTAGCGCGATAGCAACAAAACGGTGAAGAATGAGTAGAAAGGCTACAGGGTTGAGGTTTGGAGGACTGGGCTGAGAGGCAGTAAATGTGGTTTTAGGCATCTCGACAATCTAAATAAATATCTCACGAAACCAAACAAAAGTTAAGGAATAAAAGCTTTTCTCCCCCTCCTCTCTCCTGTCTGTCTACACTGTTACTTTGACCTATGAGTGTGAGGCAGAGAAGAGTCCTGGCCCTACGACAAAAGGAGAAGGCACGGAGGGAAGCAGTGAAGGAAAGAACAGATGTGTGTCTTTTTTTTCTTTCTCAATGATCATATGATGTGATTTTTAAATCCACGTCCATCTAAGTCATAAAAAAAGTCTCTGTGCTAAAGCACTTACGCTGACTCACTGTAACTAGAGCAGCAGCAGCAGCAGCAGGAGGAGGTGTGTGTGTGTGTGTGTGTGTGTGTGTGTGTTACCTTGGTCTTCACTGGGCAGGGGTTTGGCTGGCAGTGTGGTCTGAATCACTGGTGCTTCCACTGTTAACTGAAACTCTCTCCTCTCATGGAGACCACAGTAATGGTGGTGCAGGTGGCAGGAATACATCCCCTGGTCTGTGAACTGTGTGTTAAATGTCGACAGACAAATATACACACACACACACACACACACACAGATTAAATAATAATGGCGGATTCTGATGTTGTTCAAGGTCCCTTTAAATCGATGAAGGGTTCTCCCTCGTTCTCCTAGGACATGATAGTCCAACTAGACTGCAGCTGCCAGCAGTCACTGGAAGCCCGAAAACCCTCCTTGTGTTCGATTAGAGCTAATTGGCTCTTCTTTTACATTTTCAAACATAAATGATGGACAGAAGTGGTGTGACAGTGGGGCTGAGTGTTGCCTCCAGCTAACAGGAAACGTGGCCCTGTCCCATCGTGTTGTCTTTGATCCCCGGAGCCCGGCTCAGGGTACATTGAGATTCCTATCTGACCGTTGAGCTTTGTCTGCTTGCTCTCACTACAAATGGCACCATGGGGGGGGGGGCAGTAGGAAGATATTTTAAAGTCTGTTACTGTTGTTATCCAAGACATGTAGCTCAACTTACTTTCTCTGCTTAACAATTGTTCCCAACAGAGCGGATAAAGGGCCGCATTACTAAGGAGGTTTCCATGTGTTTGGGGAGAATCCCGTGGTTTAGCTCTCATGTTTTGCTAAAGCTTTAAGGGGTTTCCTGTTCAGTTTCTCCCCTTTTACACGCTCACACAAACCTGCAGATCAGATATGGAAAGAGAGAAGTCTCCCTCGGAGAAGGCCTGATTGCTGAGCTTCATCTTCCTCTGGAGGAACAGCGGCCCGTAGCTTCGCTGCTCCCCCGAGGCGTACAGGTCCACCAGCCGGTCGGCTCGGTCGCGGCGGACTCCCGGGGACTGACGGTCCCAGTGGACCACCTGGAGGCCCCCCCGAGTTGGGGGCGGGAATGACGTATTTCAGTAAATATCACATGACCCTTTTGGATCGAAACAGGTAATCTCGACCCAGAACGTCCGCGCACCTGCTGGTCGTCCTCCTCGCCGCTCCAGTCCGTCCACACGTTGCGCCGGTTGACGCACGGCAGCACCACAGTGCTGCCGAGCAGCACCACGTACACCGCCTTCTGGCCGTCCCAGAAGCGCTGCGCTTTACGACCTTTTGTGTTTGCGAGGGACAAAAAAACGGGGGGGGGGGGGGGGGTCAGGCCTTGAAGCCGCGACGTGTTGGAAGAAGCTGAGGGTCCGAGCGGTGTGATACGCACGTGACTTAGTGACGTTGAGCTGCACTCGGACCGTCTCGTACAGGTGGCAGTAGAGGTGGTGGAGGTTACAGGAGTACAGGCCTCTGTCATTCATCGTCACGTCTGTGATCACACGCGGGATACGCAGACATGCTGAAAATGTCACTTAAAAAGAACCCTAGCACTTTGCTGTAGTATGAGCTGTAAATTGTTTGCTTCACATTCCTTCCACCTGGTCATTCTGGAATAAAACATGTTTTTTTTCTTTAGTGGTCAACTCTCAATTGTAATTTCTCTGAATGTTGCAAGTTTCCCACAATGCACTTTTCGAAACAACAGTTTTTACGAGATAGGTTGCATGCGTTGCTTGAAAGAAACACCATGTCAACCACACAAAGACATTGAGTGGGACCTTTGATGACGAGGGAGAAGTTTCCATCGCTGAAGGCGCTTGGGCTGAGGCCAACCCTGCCCTGGTTGTAGGAGTTGTAGATCCTCTTGTCCCCTGTGGAGAACATGTCCAGCACCCTCTCCATTGCGTAGTCTGGACTGGCCCGAAACATGTCCCAGTGGACCACCCTCTGCCTGTCCCTCACCCTGTCCCTGGTCCACACCATGCGGCCACTCACACACTGCAGCACCACCCTCGACCCAGCGGGGGCGCTCACATTGTACCCTGCCACCACCACGCTGCTGCTGTCAGACTGAGCAGACACTGAAGGGCAGAGAGGGTGTTGAGTGAACACACTGGGACAATCAGAAAGGGGTATGACTGCACACGCACATACACAGAGGCATACCTGCAGTGAAGAGGCAGGCGACAGGGACTGAAAGAAAAAAAAAGGACATGTCATGTGCAGTTGAGCAAACGTTGATGCTTTTGACACAGAGTCAGTGAAACCCATCTGGCAGGAATGTGTGTGTCTTTGGAAGCGTGAGGTGGACAGGAGGAATTATTTAAATATAATGTGTGTCCCTTTAGCTGTCAGCGAATGAACTGAAATGTTGTCTTAAAACATTTAAATAAGGTTAGTAATGTCAAGGTCTTAAAATGTGGAGCTTGAGCAAAGTCATCAAGACTACTCAACTAATCCTGATTTATGCCAGTTCTTATGCAGATGCTTGGCCTCAAAGAGTTAAATGCGGTTATAAACCGCATATAACGACACGTTATTGTTTTTGCATGCTAAAGCTCGTTTTGGCAGAACAATGCTACACAAATCAAACTTACTGTGGATCAAGAGGAGAGCCTGAAAAATGATGTCGTCCCTCTCGGACTTCATGTTTACTGATGTAACGGCTCTGCGACTTGTCGAGTCTGTGCACCTGGACGACGGCCCCGAGGGTAAGAAAACACTTAAAATATCTTCGGATCCATCCGTAGCAGGATTCGAATCTGTCAAATGTCTAAGTTTAATAAGCAAAATGCATCGCCTCACTAGGACTTAAACACTGAATCAAAACAGGACCGAAGTGAACTGAACCCACCCGGAAAATGATACTTGACACCACTTGAACGTGCCCTCTCCTCCCTGAACTGAAACAGTACAACAACACATCAAAGTACTGTTCGTTATACATTCGTATGAATTACTCTACTCGATAGTGTAATGCAATTGTTCAGAAGTTTAATGACGCTTTATTAGAGCATCAATAATGATCATAATAATAACAATAATGCTTTGTATTTTTCTTATTTACTTGGTTCATCTTTTTATTCAGCTCAAAGGCGACCCTTAGTGGCTGATTATGTGCCAATTTACATTAAAAGTTTCCCTGAAAGATAACTGGTTTTATTAATACATCGGTCCTATTCACCCATGACTGTTGGCGCGAGATACTTGCGGAAATGTCTCCTAAAGCAGGTGCAAACTCACCTTAAAGCCTGCAAAAGATAAAAGTTAGTTCCCATACCGGGAGTCGAACCCGGGCCGCCTGGGTGAAAACCAGGAATCCTAACCGCTAGACCATATGGGAAGGGACGATGAATCGGTCAGTACTTTGCTTCATAAAGTTAGGTTATGTAATCGTTTGATTAGAAGGAAACAATAACAAAACAATAATTGAGATTACGTATACAGAAATATTATTATTAATATAGACATATATTATATATATACAAAGTAATAACTATTATAACAGCTATTGCACAATGTTGATGTGGCACAGGTTGAAGGTGTTTTGTGGCGTGTACTTGTAGCTTAGTTGGCTGTGTGGGTGCATTATTCAGCGATAATGTACAGTTGCAGTTCACGTTGACCCGAGCGTAACACTCAAAGTAACACGTTAGATTGGGCGCGACCGTTAGTCGAGCTTTTAGCTCGGTGGCGATTGAGCGAAAAACACCCGGAAATCCCACAAATAATCGGTTCAAACAATGCGAGCTTTCGCAACCGGACAATTAAGGTGGACCTCATGAGCGATGTGAATGAACAAGATGATGCGGGACTCAATGCTGTTTACATGCACGTGCGTAAACTATGTTTTCTCTAGACTACTGAAATGAGACACACAGCGTTTGGTGGCTACAACTATTTTGTGCTGAGGCAGCCATTTACTTACTATTCATTATTTCACGGGTTACGGTATTATGAAAGCAATAAGGTACTTGAGGCACTACTTCATCTTCAATAAAGTAACAGTTGTTAGGGTGTTGTTAGGCCGAATACGCAGCGGACGATAAAGTACAGCCTCTCGTACCTTATTGCTTGATTGAATAGCCTATTCCGATTGTCCTTTGTGATGATTATAATCTCATTGGCATGATTGGTATGCATTTCCGATCTAGAACAATAAAATTGTCGTTCGAGGGACAAAACATGATTATTGATATTAAACCTACATTAAACCTACATGCAAGGTTTAACCATTCCCAGTTGATTTGTTAATCTGTATTAACCAATTATATTATTTAACCTGCCCACGGTAATGTTAAAAGTGAAGATTCCTCACATTTAATTTCCTGTCAGTGTCCAAGTTATTTGTACAGCAACACTTTTAGGATTGCTTTAATGTTCAACGGCAGCTTTGTGCACGCGGAACCTTCGCGCCACATGTGTTGACCACGGACGCGTTTTGATGTTACACCTCAGACGCTTCCTCTCAAACAAGCGAACTCATTCAAGTGTTTGTGATTGGAGGTAATTTACTCTAACAATCACAATTATTCACAATGCTATCGCGGGATGTCGATATGTGTTCTTTTGACTGTAACAATGGTATCCGAATATCGACGATAGACTTCTGTGAGCGTTTTCTGTTCAGTTTCAGCGATTGGCTGCGTCAGTTAGCTAGCATGCTGCTCTGTATCGCAGCTAACTTTAGCTAGCTAATGTCCTGGTGTCACGGCAAACTCGAAGCGAGGATTCGCCCAGAGTTTTGTAGTAATTTTTTTTTGATCGTGCAACAGCCTCGTGTAACCACTGCTCTCTTTTGCAGGTCCTGAGTAAAACCGGTAAAGATGTTTTTGACAAGATCGGAATATGACCGGTAAGTGTACCACAAACTGCTTTGTCATTTATTGAGCGCTCCTACTGTGGGAACGAGAGAAACAATCTGGACACAATTATGTGGAATAAGTTGTTTCAACAGGCATTTGTTGGTTTTGACTACTTTAGGAATTCTGAAAGTTGCTTACTTTCATCCCTTGTTGTAACCTTGTAGCTGTGTGTGTGTATTGTAGGTATTTAGCAAGCAGCTAGCTACTCACATTTCAATAAGTTAGCCTGCTTTCACTTTCGATACCACTATTCAGAAGAAAGCCTTTTATTTGAACAGCAAAACCCAGTGTCAATTAAAAAGTTGTATTCCACTCTAGCCTGCGAAAATACAGGTTCAACCGGTGACTCTAACTTTTAACATAAACACAACATATTGCTGCAACATCTTTTATTTGTAGCAGTTGTTGTTTTCCTGATAACTATTATTAATAATCATGGTTTTCACATTCATCTTTTAGAGGTGTGAACACATTTTCTCCTGAAGGGAGATTGTTCCAGGTTGAATATGCCATAGAGGCCATCAAAGTAAGTACTTCGGACTGAATCACACAGGTTGACCAATGGTCCTCTTTAGTGTGATATTGGATATGAAATTCTCAAGAGAAATGTAATGGCCATTGCTATGCTCACACATTTTTTTTTCTGATTGGCTTCCCAGTTGGGCTCCACAGCCATCGGTATCCAGACATCAGAAGGAGTTTGTCTGGCTGTGGAGAAGAGGATCACCTCCCCGCTGATGGAGCCAAACAGCATTGAAAAGATTGTAGAGATTGACACTCACATCGGTGAGTAGCAGGATACAAGCTGATCAAACTCAAACTTGGATGCAGACAGAGTTAACTTGAGAATGGCATTTGTCATCCTCTGTCATTTGAAGAAGATAACCATACAGGTTGAGAAAGTCATTTACTGTCATTGTACTTTTATGCAGCAGTGTGTGTTTGTGTCTGTGTGTAGGGGGGGGAATGAAATGATGCCTAAAGGTGAACCTTGAGTCGGTGCACCTTTGTCATATTGTTTAGTTGATGAGATGCTTTTCCTTACATATGTGATTCATAATATTTTTTTTATTATGTTCATTCTGATAACATTGTATGACACATTTCTCCCAGTTTGACCATGTGGATTGTTGCTTAACGCTTATAGCATGTGCTTATTCTTTTCTTCTGCCTCAAAGGTTGTGCCATGAGTGGCTTGATAGCCGATGCCAAGACTCTAATTGACAAGGCAAGAGTGGAAACTCAGGTATGAATTCTGGCGTTGATATTTGCAGTTTGTTAATCACCTGGTGTTATACCTGTGTCTAATCTGTACACATTGTTCTTCAGAACCACTGGTTCACGTACAACGAGACCATGACCGTGGAGAGTGTGACTCAGGCTGTGTCCAACCTGGCGCTGCAGTTTGGAGAGGAGGACGCTGATCCCGGTGCCATGGTCAGTCACTTGGCACATGTCCATACTGAAATAATCATCTCTTCCACCCTCAAGCTAATGTTGTTAGTTGTCAAACGCACAATGTTTGATGGTGTTCAAGTAAACTACCATTGCCTGTAGACTTCATTCTACTTTGTTCCTTATCTATCATCTATACAGAGTCGACCATTCGGCGTAGCACTTCTATTTGGGGGAGTGGATGAAAAAGGCCCCCAGCTGTAAGTAAAGATTACTATTTGAAATCATTAAAATAAAACATGACATTGTCAACAGAGGCATATTCTTGGATCCTTAAAAGACTGTACTGTAAAAAAAAAAAAATGTTATGCAGGTACCACATGGACCCATCAGGAACGTTTGTGCAGTGTGATGCTCGGGCCATTGGCTCAGCTTCTGAGGGAGCACAGAGCTCTCTGCAAGAAGTCTACCACAAGGTACTAACGACTGCATTTTTAGATTGAACTTGAATATCAACAAGTTGTGATTTTAATAAGCTTTAACCTGTGTCAATGGGAATTTTTTAGAATGTTATTAATCTCTATAGTCTAAAGGGAATTAATGAAAATGCCTAGGACTAAAGAACTGTATTTTCTGTTCTTCTCCCTGTTAAACTTGCAGTCTATGACATTAAAAGATGCCATCAAGTCGTCTCTCACCATTCTGAAGCAGGTGATGGAGGAGAAGCTAAATGCCACCAACATCGAGGTTAGTTATTAGTTTTCATACATTTTGGGAATACTTACGGAAAGCTGCAGAAAGATTGACTAATACCCAGTGCGATTATATTTTGTTGTATTTACTGTCAGTTTGCACATTACTTCCAGAGCTCCTGTGGTTTCATGTAGGTTTTCTTAAATCTGTGTCTCTTTTGTAGCTTGCAACGGTAGAGCCCGGGAAGACCTTCCACATGTATTCCAAAGAGGAGCTGGAGGATGTAATCAAGGATATCTAAAGCAGCAAAGACCTGAGAGTTTTGAGCAGGAGACGAGAGGACATGGGAAAACACCTGGGTTCAATGTCACAATACAACCACATCTTTTCATCAGATGAGCACATTCTACCTGCTGCTTTCAGATTTTTGTTTGATTGCATAAGAGGTTTCTATTTTTAATGTGCTAATTTGCTTCTTTACTCAGTATCTGTACAACTCTGCAGGAGTCTGACCAACGCTTACAACTAAGTCGCAGGAAAACAGTGGGAGGGGGGGAAGGGCGGGATTTTTGTTATGAATCAATACTACAATTAAATTGTTGTATTCAGAAGGTCGTCTTCCTTTATTTCTTGTTTCAAATGTCCACTATTGATTTAAAAAGGAAATAATTTCTTATAAACAAAACAATAGTGTCATAAGTGATGACAATTTGCTTTTTTTGGTCTTTTTCCACTAGCCTCCTGGGAAGGCACAAATGTTGCACAATAATGATTTTTAAAATCATACACTGTCTTACATCACCACTGGGCTTTCTATATTGGTTGTTTTAATTTCACTAAGTTATTTGACTACTTTACCAACTCCTTAATCCTCCTAAATTTGTATTTGTATCTTTTCTAATATTGATTGTTAATCAAAATATCCTAATTTTCACAACACAATTTAGATTTAATTTTCAATACAAAAGTAAACTATGTGATATGATCCCAAGGAAATTATTTCGTCCAGAGATTAATTCAAAGATTACAACATAAGTAAAAATGGTAACAATATAAACGTACATATTAACTAACAATGACATCAGTTCAAATTAAAATAGTGATTGTTTTATTCCACTTAGATCACCTCATCAGTATTATCACGTTTAAGGCTTTATTATCAGGCAACGCATTTCCTTTTCGGATAATAAACTAATTCTATTCATGGAAAAAGCATCGGCCAAACTGTTTGTTCTACTTTGCTTTCTTGGAATTGAGATTTGAAGAATAAACTATCCAATAAAACGCGTCCTTGCCTTTGCGCTGGCTCTCCACCAGGGGGCAGCGTAACGCCAGAAAAAAACCTGCACCGCGGTAGTGGAGGAATCCTGGCGTCCAATCAGAGCGCAGGTTATTCTGGCCAATCTTCTTCCACGATGGATGGGCCGTTATCGAAGATGCATTAAGTGATGAGGGGGAGCCGACTGCTGGGACGGAAAATCACTTCGCGGAGTCCGAAGTTGGGCATCCTTCTAGTAAACATGACGTCCACCTCTTGCATTTTGGTGCTCGCTCTGTGTTCGTCCGCGCTGTGCACAAACCTCCACGAGGGAGACAACTTGTCAGGTTTGAGGAGGCTGCAGCGGGAGCTTGTCGGTGATGAGGAGCGACGCAGTTCAGAGAAGTCCGAGCTCTCGGACCGCAGCGCAGGAGTCCGTGAGCAGACATGTGCAGCCATGGCGGGAGTGGATTCAATCCTGCACAACAACACGCACTCTGTAAGTGACTCCCTCGGGCTTCTTCCAAGTCACCGGTACACAATGAAACTCCGTGAGGGGAAACGTTATTTGTGTTCCTGGTTGTTGGGCTGCAGTTAAAGTGAACTTACGTGTGGTGGTCGCTCGGCACGTGGAGCTGCTCGTGATGTCCGCGGTGTAAACAACGTCACACTCGGACAGATGATCGCGTAATAGACGACTTAGCACGAGCTTCTACGAACTAGATGCGAGGGACTGTACAGTGTAATGGTACTTTGCACCCGGCTCTTCCTTCAATCAGCTTGTTTGGTCCGAACCACATCTCAAAACATGAAGATATTCTGTTACTGTAATATGTGATAAAGAAAAACAGAGCGTTTTGTGATTTGCTGAAATTATTTTAAATGTTTATTGTCACTTGTACGCAGTTGTGCTCTTTCAATCTGTCGTCTGTGGAGAATTGACTGCACATCCACATTGTTTGGCCTTCTAAACATGAACTATTTTGCATCTTAACCCTGATCCCACACAATAATAGACCAAAGTGCACCTTCTGTTATCGTAGTACTGAACATGTTGTAATAGGAAGCATAACAAGAACAACCCAGATGTCCAGAGGAATGTGCAAGAATAACAGCGTGGTCCAAAGCTTCAGAGCTCCACAGGACCGTCTTCCTGTTGTGTGTGTGTGTGTGTGGGGGGGGGGGAGTGGGAGAGATGGACGAAGTTGACATAACATCATTTCTGTGGCTCAAGACACCTGGCTCAGCTTTTGAGCATGAAAAAGATTAGTCGTGCTTCCTGAGACTCCTCCGGTTCCTCTGGGCCGGTCTCCCTCACAAACATTCCCACGTTGTTTTCTGATGGTTTTAATCTGAGTGCCCATGTAGGTTTAGATTTGCTATCAAAGCTGCAGGCCTTGATTCATCAGGAGTGTACACTATCATATTGCTGTATAAATTGCCAGATCCGACAGGTCTAAGTACATTTCATTGCTATTTCTGGAGCTGATAAAGGACGCAGGATGTTGCTCGTCAGCCGGCCCGAGCTTTGTCTCATGTTATTTTGTATGTTTGTGCAAGGTTCATTCAGCTGACTCTTTAGCGTGCTGTTCTCTTTTTTCTTTTTCTCTACCACTCCGTCCCGTCTTTGATCCCCTCTGGCCGAAGGAGCGTAGAGGGGAAAAAAAAAACATGTTCTGTTTTCAGGGTGAGAATGTAACTGGGAGACAGCCAGCTGCTGCAGGACCAAGAAAAGCAGCTCAGTTGATGTTACACAATGAAGAGAGAAAGGGTGTATTATGGAAAGTACGATTTTGTTAGTGGACGGCGAGAGACATCCAATGAGATCCCCAAACCGGTGAAAATAGAGAAGCACTAGTTCAAGAGTGTTAATCTATGTTTTGCATTCATTTGCACGCATCAGGACTCGCTCAGGGAAGCTGAAGTATTTACTCAAAGTAAAAAGTATGGGAGTTGGAATGCGCTGCCAGCAAGGCTAGAAACAAGCTATACAATTCATCAAAAAAACTCTCTGTTGAGTGACTAATCGATGAAGCAACTTAGCGATGTTAACATTGTTTGACTTTTTATAGAGGACAGAGATTGAACGGTCATTTGGCAAATCCGAAAGTAATCGTCACGGTGTATCCTCGTCTTTCTATGACAATAATAATCTAATAGACATGAGTACTACTCCGCTCTCGTCGTTGGCCGGCATCAGAGGAGTCGTTGACACAGCTTCATGTGTTCAGAGAGCTTGACCTTCTCTTCTGAAGGTTTATGTGTGTAAACACGGCTCAAGCAGAAAGGCCAAAAACCCGGAGCAGACGGGACAAGGAGCTCATTGTGTTTGTGTCTGACCTCTGGGAGAGGACTTTGCTGTGCTCCCAGCCAACAGTGCATGGATATGTGTATATATATGTGTGTATATATGTGTGTGTGTGTGTGTGTACGTCCAGGGGCATGTGTGAAACGCACGTTTGTGTTCTTGCTGTTCCCCCCTCTAACGCACTGACACTCCCCGAGAGCAGATGTGAACCCTTTAATTCCACGTGATACAGCATGAGGTCATGTCTGGTTTGTGAGGTCACATCCAGCCCAGTCTGACATTTATCTCTAGATTTGTTTTTTTCTCCCCGCTGACTAATAAGTGTCTTCTTCCTCTTTTCCCCGTCCCCTTCTGTTCAGCTTTACACGGACTCCTTCTGCTCTATTCTTGTCCAGTTTAAAGAAAAAGAGGATTTCATTTTCTGGGTTTTTTTTTCACAGCTTTCTCAGAGTTTGCTTAAGCCGACCAGCTTTTTAACGCAACTGTTGATTGTCTGGGTTTCGGTCTCAGTGGACTGAAGCCGGTCCGCCCAGTCAGGGGAACATGGAAAACACCCCGCTGGTCATGTTTAACACAAAGTGGCAGAAACATTGAATAGATCCTGAGACAATAGACGACATGACACCGGTTGACCTGCAGTGTCGTGGGCAGTAACCGTCATTGCCCCCACATATCAGGCCATGTTTCTTTAGTGCCTTAGATACCCTGAACCCCGCATGCATCTCGTGCAGGTGTGCTCCCTCAGTCAGTAGACACAATGTGTTTTGCACCCAGACAGTAGGGCGGCCATGACACTAAACATTCAATTCACACACACATGCTGCTTGCCAACGGATCCTTTCACGTCGACCGAAGGGAGAAGAGCAGGAAAACGGACGTGTACGTTGACAGATCTGAAGCCAGAAACTTTAGCTCGTTTGATGGTCCAGACTGTCGGGAGGACAGGATGCGCTCTGCTTTGCATCTTCTAACTGATCAACAAAGTGAAGGGGTGACTGCGGAGGAAGCTCAAGCGGATTGAGAGATAAAAGATGCAGGAGGGCCGTGATGAAATGATTTATGCACAGCAGAGATGGAAAGTTGTCTTCACACACTCGGAAAAGCCGAAGCGCGGCCAGTTTCCACTGGACCTGTTTACAAGGAGTTTCCAGCAGGCAGACCTGGCCGTCCTGTGGCTTCAGTGAGCTTCATGCAGACTGGGCTCACCTTGTAAACATCTCTGCCTTGCCAGCAGCGAGAGGAGGTGGAGAAACGTCCGGTGGCTTGATTACGTCGCTGAATTGACCGAACGCTTGAAAGCTGCTGTGGATGAATAGACGGCAATGTGCAGTCAGAGTGAAAATGAGAGTTTAGGTCTCAGCTCTTCCTACCCATCCCTCGGACATCATGGAACAATGAGGCATTTTTAGATTTCAGTTCAAATTTAAATCCTGTATAGCTTTGCAAATGTTAGAATATACCTTTTTCGTTACCATCAGTCTCCATTAACTGTACAGTGTGCGATTGAGTGTCTTGCTGTGCTCGGGACATTTCTAATTGTTTTGTTCTCTGGCCCGGCTTTGTCATTGAGGCCAGAATGTAGGTCACACACGCAGTGTGCATTCAAATGGCCGAGTTACTTTGGATAATAAGAACAATCCATTCTGTCCACTCAATCAGCAAGTGGCTGAAACACACTCACAAAGTCTTTGTGTTTTTTTACATTTCAGACTAAACTCCTGGATTCTGTGTGTGTGTGTGTGTGTGTGTGTCAAATTTCCTGACACAGTGTTACGCAAACAAATACCAAACGAGTCTCAAAGATGTAAATATAAATAGCCTTTAGCCTGAATATATCATTGATGTATTTTTTAAATATGTCCACTGTTTTTTTTCCTCCTTCCGTGACAGTTTACCTTCAAAATGAGGACCATGGGTTCACTGTCACTGGCCTGGGTGGGAGACGGATCCGGGGTGAGTTTGTTTACATGAGTGACAATAAATGACTTTAGTCAAAATAATAGAAAACAACGGAGCGCTCGCAGTGATGGCTGCGTAACCGCCGCTCTCTCCCCCCCCCCCCCCCCCCGAGGTCCTGCTGGTGTTGACGACGTTCCAGGTGCCGTTGTTCATGATGCGCTTCGGCCAGTCCAACCTCTACAGGAGGTGAGAAATGCCCACAGGCGGATGAGCGGCGCTGTAGATCATTTCTGTCCTAGTCGGAGGTTCTAATGGCAGCTTTGTCACCGCGGCAGTGAAGACTATGGGACGACGTTCAAAGACGTGACTCACCTGATCAACCACACCTTCATCCAGAGCGAGTTCGGCATCGCCATCAGTCCCGACCACTCTGGCAAGGTGGGTGTTGTTTTTTTTTTAAATTTTTGTACGCGATGAAGAGGTGGAATGTTTCTCATACAGACCCCTGCATGTGACTCACGCAGGAATTTGTGTTCTGTTGTGTTTGGCCCGTAAGAAAATACATACGTTTGCCTCATGACTAAGAAGAATGCTGTCAGAACTAATGATCTCTGTGTTTGCTTTCAGGTGATGCTCACCGGCGACGTGTCCGAAGTCGGGGGGTTCAAACTGTTTCGCTCGCAGGACTTTGGCCTGACCTTTGACCCCACCGACCTGCCGTTTGAGCCTCTCATTCAGATGATGTACAACCCCAGAGACTGCAACGTACTGCTGACGCTCAGTATCACGGTAGCAACTTTTGTTCCTCAAACCCAACCTCGCAACCCATTTTAATTGAATGCGGGACTTCTTTTTCAAGCGTTTTATGTTCTCGATTCGGCGACACACACTTTCTTTTTACTGACTAAGCCGTCTCCCTCCAGTTGGACCTGTGGCTCTCTGAGGACTTTGGTGCCACCTGGAGGAAGATTCACGACAGTGTTTGTTTGGTCAGATGGTGAGAAATGCAACGCAACGAATGGCATAACAAATAATCAAGTCAACAGTAAGACTGTAAGAAAATGGTCTGTGTGGGGGAGGGGGGCCTCAAACTGATTTCTGTTATTGATGTTTGGGTCTGTCCTTAAATACATGATAAGCTAACTTGATTCATTCATCTTATCTTAATGCTATCTTAATAGGCAAAATACAGTTAAGCTGTAAAAAAATAGCAAACTCTTTTATTAGATAACCATTGACTACCATTGTTATTAGTCAGACTGTATTTCTTTAGTAGTTAAACAGTAAATCCACCTAAAAAAGGATCCTACCTAAATCAAAAGAACATTTTCATACGATCTTTCAATGGATGTCAAGCACTTGTTAGTGAAAAAGAAAAGGTCAAAGTGGGATTTTAAACAATGATAGGTAGAGTGTTAACCTCCACCATCTTTGTTGCCACACATTATCCATTTGCATCTTTATTTTTGTGTTTTTTTTTGTGTCCATACTTTGTTGTGCGAGCTGTTTTTTGGTTTTCTTTCCTCTCACCACATTTTGGATCTCTCTCCCGACTCTCGTTTCATTCGGGCACAGGAGTTCATGTGAGGTTGTGGTGTTGGCCTGCGGTTGTTAGCGTTGCATTGTGGGAACATAGTGATAGCTGTGCGTGACCACAGCTGT
The DNA here is from genome assembly GCF_949316345.1 of Pungitius pungitius. Lineage (NCBI taxonomy): Eukaryota > Metazoa > Chordata > Actinopteri > Perciformes > Gasterosteidae > Pungitius > Pungitius pungitius. The sequence goes on along the minus strand of NC_084907.1, from coordinate 16,240,639 downwards.
TACTTAAATGCACTGCAGAGAGAGCGGGAGCAGAGACTGCTGTCAGACTGAATCATGACTCAGCAGCAGCATTTTTATTCAGCCCACAGTCCTTGAGCCGATCTTTGCGCTGTAAAAACTTTTGTTTTGCCTTCTGGCTGCAGTGAAAGCCAGAAAGGGCTTGGAGCGCCGCCCGGGGGGGGGGGGGGTCAATATAGAAAGAAAGAAACTGTAGATTATTCAAAAATTCAGGACTGCGTGAGAGTGTGCTGATGACACGTTTACATGTGCAGTCAGGCATAATGATTCACCGTGAAAAATCCACTCCAACTCCTTTTATTGTACAAGTGAAGGGCAACTGACTTGAATTCACACAATTTGCATCAGTTAGTTATTTAACTAAAGGCCCTGGCAGTATTATCTCTCATCTTTTCAGACGTTCATATCATGGAGTAAATAGCTAAAACAAATACCCGAAATTGCATGTGATATTTCCGTCTGTCTTGTATTTACATCATTTCAAACCAATGATCAGCTGACGTCAATAACACCCTGAGGGTTTCCGGGTGGCAGTAACCATAATATGTAATTCCTGCAAATTCTTAAAGGGAATATTTATTTTAACCTAAACTTTCAGAATAAAAAAAAAAATCAAGAAGTTCTTTCTACAGAATCCTTCCTTCACTGTTTCTTTTTCTCACATACAGGGGTAAAAAAAGCAGCATCTACTTTACAACGCACTACAATGGATCATGCAGTAAGGCAATTTAAGTCCCCTATACATTTAATGTTCTGTAATACATCTGGTGACTCTGCCTTTCTCTTTGTTAGGTGATAAAGGAATGTTGGAGTTAAAGAAGACGGTGGACTACGGACTAAGTTTTCAGACCATTGCAACAAGAGTTTACTCTTTTGTGCTCGGAGGACGCTTTGTTTTTGCCTCCATCATGACTGGCACGGTGTGTTTGTGTGTTTGTGTGTGTCTCCGGATGTCTGAGAGCTTTTCGCATCTTCGCATTTACCAAATCTGAGAGCAGAATGTTTGTTTTTCGGTTGTTTTAAGACGGGTCGTGTTGTGACCACCAAACCCACCTAACTACTTTGCATATTGCATAGTGGTCACAGTGCAGGTATAAAATTGAGATTATGACATTTCTTCATACCAGGTTTGAATGCAAGGAGCAGTGCATCATATGTCACCATCCAGTGATAGTAACCAGATACAGATCACCTGGTAACAGCAGGGGAAAATAGGATATGATGGGATGTTTTCATAGGCTTAGGATATGTAAGAACTCTTAACTTCTGAATCTGACTTATAAATCCGTAAAGCAGCAGCTATGACAACCTTTTTGTGTTTGTGTTAGGGTACAGAACGTATGATCCACGTGTCAGCAGACGGAGGGGAGGTGTGGAACATGGCTCAGCTTCCCAAGGTCAATCATGAGCAGTTCTACTCCATCCTGGCAGCCAATCAGGACATGATATTCATGCACGTGGACAACCCTGGAGGTCAGACACAGAGAGAGAACGATGCTGGAGCTGCAAAAGGTTCTTTGTGGGGTTCAGAGAGCACAAGTCTCCCCTAGCGTATAATGCAAACCTCTGTGTGTGTGTGTGTGTGTGTCCACCATGTTGAGCAGACTCGGGTGTGGGAACCATCTATGTATCTGATGACAGGGGAGCCGTGTTCTCCAAGTCCCTGGAGCGCCATCTTTACACGACCACGGGTAGCGACACAGACTTTACGGCCATTGCTTCACTGCGGGGCGTCTACATGACCAGCGTGCTCACAGAGGGTGGGTCGGCACACTGCGGAATATATGTGCTTACACAGGACGAATCTTCTGGCTATTCTTTCAGTACATTAAGTATGACATTAGCATATGTACGTTAAATTGCAAAAATATAGCATTTCATACTTGGGTCACGCTGAATGTGATGTTAAAATGGTTGTATGTGTGTGTCGGGCGAACTAGTTGAAAAACAATACTGTCTCCAAATCAAAAATGTCCTGTTGTGTCCCGCGTTATGTACGGTATCACAAACATCACAAACTACTTCACATTGTGAATTTCACCGTGGCTATCCATTTTTATCCATTTATAACATATAAGACAATCTTAGAAAGGAGTTCATAAGCTTTGGAAATGTTTTGAAAAATGGTTTGTTATTACATTACATGTCATTTAGCTGACGCTTTTATCCAAAGCGACTTACAATAAGTGCATTTCCACATAGAGATACAAACTCAGAAGAACAAGTAACAAGAAAGTACAATTTTCATCAAATAAGCAGTTTCAAAACATGTTATAGAAAAGTGCCATTATAAGTACAATTTAAGTGCTACCATTTGTTAGTGCTACAGTTTTGTAGTGTTTTAGTCAAGGTAGAGTCTAGGTATTTGCATAGTCTTTGTATTCCATTGTCTGCTGTCTATAAATGTAAAATAAAGTGAAAGTGGATGATTGCAGATCATGTAATGGAGACAGTGATCACCTTTGACCAAGGAGCAAAATGGCGGCCGGTGCGCAGACCAGATAACAGCCAGTGTGACACGGAGACCTCCACCAACAGGCCAAATAGAGTGAGACACGCATTACATTAGAGACATATTTGATGCCTACATTTAGAATGTAAACGCATTGAGTGTTATTATTAATTATTGTGTGTTTACAGTGCCGACTTCACATCCACGCCACCTACAGCACCACCATGAAGATGAACGTCCCCATGCTGCCTCTCTCACAGCCCAGTGCCGTGGGCCTCATTCTGGCTCATGGTAATGAAACACAAAGGTGTCTTCACCCTGAACCGCTTCCCTGCATGGTCGAATGTCTCGTAATGTCTCTTCAGGCAGCGTTGGAGACGCAGAGTCAGCTCTCTCCCCGGACGTGTACGTGTCTGACGACGGGGGCTACTCGTGGCTGTGGGCTCTCAGGGGCCCCCACCACTACGCTATACTGGACTCTGGAGGGCTGCTGGTGGCTGTGGAGCACACCAACTCACCTGTCAACCAGATCAAGTGAGTATAACTAAGTACAGTGGAGGATGGGGTTATTGTAGGATTTGTCCGCTTTAATTCTTTTGCTCGACTGACTCTCTCCTCTCCTCCACGCCTTCAGGTTTTCAACAGACGAGGGGCAGTGCTGGCATACGTACAACTTCACCAGCGAGCCGCTTCACTTCAGCGGCATGGACAGTGAGCCCGGCTCTCGCTCCATGAACGTCAGCCTGTGGGGCTACAAGAACGACTTCAGCCGATGGCTGGTGATCACAATAGACCTCAGGAAGCTCCTCACCAGAAACTGTGAGTGTCTGAGTTGAAATTGGGTGCAACCGGAATTGTTTTGCCTTTTGACTGACTTTAGTTTATGTGTATGTGCAGGTACTGAAGGGGACTATGTCCCGTGGGTGGCTCACTCTACAGACCCCAGGGGGTCTATTGATGGCTGTGTGCTGGGCTATAAAGAGATCTTCTTACGCCTGAGGAAAGAGTCTGTCTGCTGGAACGGGAGGGAATATGCCACCACTAGGAAGCTGTCCAGCTGTACATGTACAATGGATGATTATCACTGGTATGTCTTTGTGAAGTACACATGTGTGTGTATATATATATGAGATATAGAGAACAGATGTACACAAATTTGTAAAAAATGCCAGTTGAGCGTCTGTTGTGTTTTACAGTGACTTTGGATATCACCGGCCAGAGAACAGCTCAGAGTGCGTGGAGCAAGCGGAGATGAAGGGTCATCCTCTGGAATTCTGCTTTAATGGGACCACCGAACAGCTCCAGACCAGCGGGTGGGAACGCATGTTGTTATCTTTTATCACTCTTCCTCGGCTTTAGTTTTAAGAAACTCAAGCTTATACAAATGATGGAAAATGCATACATTATTATGTAACGTTTATGTCGGGTTTTACTACTGATTGGCTGAAACATATGGGTTATGTCAACACTCCACAAGCAAAAAGTAAGAAATTGTGACCTCGCCACCTCTCCTCCAGAAGCAAAAACAGATTATTAACTTCAGACAAAGTGCCGAACGTAGTGGGACTTTTTGCATGAGCCCATTGTTCTCTGAGAATGTAGTTCAAGATCAACTAAAGAAATAAAAAGGCACATTACACAACACAATTAAAGTCTTCCTTTGTTTAATCACTAGTGTAAAAGACAACTATGAAAACTAAGCTTTATTAATAAAACAGGTATGTTTCCATTTGTGCCATTAGATCTCCTTCCATCGGTATTGTGAATCGTATCTTAAATCCAGCAGCTGTTTCATCTTGCCTTTTGCTCTTTCCTTACACGTCTCTTGTAACATTAAAGCTACCGGAAGATTCCAGGAGACCAGTGTGAAGGAGGTTTTCAGCCAGAAAGGAAGGAGACAGACCTGAGGAGGATGTGCACCAGCAACGCCCTTTATCCAAACTCTCTGGTCAGTTCTGCTCACTGAAGGAATGAGGGCATGCAGGTTTATCTATACAGTTAAACACTAGCTAACTGCATATCGGGAAAACCCTCAAAATCAACAGGGCAACAAACGGTATTTAATTTTGTCGATCCTGAGTTGGTCATCTAATACTGCAATACATGAGCCAAATGTCAGATTTCAGCAGGGTAATCTCAGTTGAATCAATAAATTGGCTGTGAGCACACTTACAGCTAGGAGGCATGAAGTCTTTTGTCAGGTCATTTTCCGACATGTTTTGAAAGGTTGTCTTTCTCACATTCTGAGGCGTTTCTGTTTCTGTAACTTTAACAGACGGAAAAAAGTTCACCGAACACCGCTGTCATAGTGATGGTTGTCATAGCGATGCTTCTCACCAGTGCTGTTGCAGGCGTTTGGCTGGTTAAGAAATATGTCTGCGGAGGACGGTCAGTTAACTACATTTAATCAGCACACAGTATATGCACTGAAATATTCTCTGTCAATACGGTATTCCATCTCTGTCTGTTTGTAATATTCACTGATGTCATCATCAGGTTCCTTGTGCACAGATACTCTGTTATGAGGGAGCACGTCGAGGCTGCTAAAATAGAGGGAGTTGATGATATTGACCCTCACTACATGGAGACTGGAAAAGCACAGTACAACGAAGACTCAGATCAGGTCTTTCAAACTTTGTAATGCACCATTTTTAGCTCAACTTGGAGATTATCCTTTATTCATTTGTGTTGTTGTGTCTCTTCACAGGACCTCTTAGAATAAGGGGGACATTTATCCACACAAAAGCACTACATTTAACGCAGTCTTTCATGGTGCCTGAGCACTCCTGTTGCTCCCACATGCCGATTAAAATCTGCTTCTCACTTCCTGTTATCCCCTGATGGCTGGAGGACTCACATTGCTTCCTTGTACTCTTTGAGTCTCCCACAAAAAGGCGAAAGGCGGTGGTTCGGTGAGGGAGATGAACCCAGCGCAGCACAGAACAAAGCCTCTGGAATCCCTGGTGAGCTTTTGTTGCTTCTGTCACAAAGCGTCCTGCAAAAGACTACTGAGTCTGAATACATGCTCTGTATGTTTCCCCCATGCTGACTTCGGAAGATATGGACTCTAAGAGTTAGGCAACAACATAGAAAATGATTAGCAGTATTTTATACAGATATTGTCTCTGCTGTCAGTCAAGTAGTTTTTGTACTCTGTAAATTTAAAACTTGTAAAATACAGTCCTGTTGTGCAGAGCGGCTATTTGAAAGAAAAAAAAGTGTCCACTTCACTCAGGTGATTCAAATTTGGCTCTAACATTTAAAGACTAGGCTTCCAACTACAAGTTACCTTTATATCACAGATGATTTAAAACTGAGCACTTTTCATTTTAACAGCAGCTACTGAGAGCAGCAGTGGCTCATTTCATAATAATAGTCACTTGTTTATATTTTTGCTGCACACATTACATACTTTTTTCCTGACGAGGAAGTTTAGATATGAACCATTCAGTAAACCATTATGGCTTATATATATATAACAGAAACTGCTTTTGTATTTCACGCCACTTTTAAAAGAAGGTCAAATGTAATCATCCCTAATATTTTATTAATCAAAAGTTGTTATTCTTACATATGTCATCATTTTTGTTTTCATCTTTTTATTTATTAGTTTAAATGAAATGTAGATGAGAAACTCAAATTTAATTGAATTCACAACATAGAAATAAGTGTAAATACTTACTAGATAGTAAAAGCCAAATTAGTGACTGCTAGTCCTTACTTAAGTTTTTAGCACCTATTGAGACTTTTGGAATACATTATAAAAGGGGCCGCCATTGTTGTGAAGACACAACAAGAGACAATTGTTTTATACACTGCATCTTATACAAGCAGAATCTTCTCCCCTGTATGAAAGACTTGAATAATTGCCAAAGCACTTTTGTTGTTTAGTTTTCTTATTGTTGAGGCGATATCTAACCGTAGCCCACCATTATATAGGTAACGCTAACCCAAAACCCTTACTTGAAATTTCTGATTTTATTGTTCAGCCTAACAAGGTTCACCAATATATTGCTGAACCTTTTCAGAATTATACTGCTTTTTTCAAAATACTTGTCTTGAATAATTGAATAATATTACAGATGTTACAAAACATCCACAATAAGATAACTAATTCGTCAGATTGATGCTTCTGGTGGCCATAACAAGCATTAACTTCAAGTTAATTGAGTTACATTTTATTTAAGCTGACACGTCACTGTTATATATGAACTGTTGTGATGAGATATTGACTGGCTGTAATTTCTATTCTATGCAATGTAAGAACTGCAACTTTTGACACGTGCAGGTCTTATGGCCATTGCTTGTGTGTTCCAGCAGAGTGAGTAATATCCCAGCGAATAAGCTATTGTAATGAACTGGCCTGATAGAGGCGTAGTTGTCAGCTATAAGAGTGGATTCATATGCTTGATGCTTCTTTATTTACTCAACCGTCAGTAAGAACAAATACAGCTATATACTGGATTTAATGATTTATTTTTGCACTGTATCTACAGATCTGTGAAAACGTTGCATTTGTGCTTCCTCGTACATCTAAGTGTTTAGGCCATGAGCTGTGATAATCATTCCATCTGTTGTCTTAATTGTTAGAATGCTAGAATTCTAGAATATCAGAGATAAGTTTCTCTGAATTAAACTATTCTGTATCACAAGTTGTTGTTTTGTCATGTTTCATGACCATGTTTGCATTTATTGAATGAAATTATAGTACAATCCCTGTGGCATCCTATTTATTCATTTTGGGGTTTTGTTAATGCTATAAATACAGTAGAACTGTATTCTGTTAAAAATAGAAAAATACAGCCTAGTAAAATGTAAAAGTACAAGTTTTCATTATGAAGGTGATGTTATCTTTAAGTGTTTTATTACTATTGCATTAATGGTTTAGAAATAGTTAAATGGTCTTTTTGGTTCATTATTCTGCTAGTGTTACTGTTATAACCCAAAGGGACAAAAATAATGTGCAAGGACAAACCTTGCTACACTCAAGACAACTAAGGAGCTACAGCAGGTTAATAAACAAGGATAAAACAATTATGATATAAGAAAGAGCAGTTTTAGAATAATTGCATTACTTGGATTTGTATCAATATCTTAATACTCTAAGCAATTATGTGTTAAATAGTTTGTGCTGCTTGTAAGTTGTAAGTTTTCATTTTTAGGACAATATTACCACTGATATATTTTTAACAACATTTTTTTAACAACATCATTTGTAAATAGAAATATAAAATAGAAACATTAACACAGGCAAATTTTTCACAAACTAGTAACCAAAATATTTTTATCTGTAGTGGCCTTATATAACTTATATATTGTAAGGCACTGACATGATTACTGTCACTATCCCATTCTAAGAGAGCAGTAACGTTAAAGGAACACTTCTTCTAATGCCATCGGAGGATGTGCAATTACCGAACCCTAACAGCCGGGGGCGCTAAGCTCCTTGGCCCGCGTTATAATCCGGCCGGAAGTTGTTTAGTGACATTCATCGTTTTGAATCTGCAGTTTAGCGATGCTAACTGTGTTAGAGTGAGATAACGTTTAAAACCGCAATATTTAATAGGTATATATATTTACAAGATGTCGGCAGGTTGTTAAGGCATCAGTGCGTGTGGACCAATGTAGCAGCTGTGAGGTAACGTCAACTCCCCACGGTTAAACATTTTTAACGAACGTATTGTTCAGGAACTAGCTAACCTTAGCTAGCCCGCTATGCACGCTAACCTCAGCGCCGTCGTTACATTAACTTAGCTAGGTTAGCTAACACGCTTGCTAGTAGCCATAGCAGGTTTATTACCCATCAATGCTAACGTTACACAGATTTTCCAGTCGACATGCTACTCAGTAGCTTGAAACTTTAGCCCATGCATTCTCTTTTTAAATAATATTACATCCAACTAACGTTAGCAATCTCGCCCGTTCTGGAAGTTTGGCCTTGTATTTTGAAGAAAGCGGTTAACGTTAACGGTCGAAAAGTTAGCGTTAAACTATCCAGGAAACTACCTGTCAAGCTTCTCAAACATGTTAGACTATTAAGGTTAAATTGAATTTTGTTTCACAATTCAAGCTTAACTTAACGTTATATTTATTTGTCAAATTGGCCTTGTGTTGCCATTTCGTTTAACGTTCGCTAAGGGAGGATGATGATAATACAGATGCTGATTGCGATTGGGGGAAATTATTTAATCTGACATTTTATGATTCTGTATTTCAGACTTTATTCGTTTACAATGAGCTCCCTCTCAGCACAGCTTCCGGCATCCAGCCCCTCATGCAGGACACTACCTGGAGATGGGAATCAGGTACAGTTAGAGTAATAACATAATCAGCTGCCTGTCAATTATCCAACATTACATCCAGATCATAATAAGGGCAATGTTGTGGCACTGCTCTTTACTCACCAGGTACAACCAAAAGCCCCTCTCCTGCAAATTCTCCGTGTTGCTGGAGCGAAGGAAGACGTGTTCACTCTCAAAGAGGTGAGCTCTTCAGTGAAATGTCACGTTTTTTTGATAGTATGCAGCCTATATTACTAGATAACACTAAGGCAGGGTTGTCCAAACTTTTTTTTTTCCTGAGGGACACATACAGAAAAATAGATGAAGGACTGGGCCACTCACTTGATTGGTTCTTAGGGTGCTGAACTCCCTTCATTGTACTGTATGGAGGGAGAGACAAGAAGAAAAATGGATATTTCAAGCTTATTACACAAAGAAATTATTGGGATTGTTATCACATCAACGTTTGTTAAAACATTTCATTAATTGACTGAATTTATTTAGTAATTGGGCTTATTGACAAATTAAAACTGTCCGTATATTTTTAACTTGCCTGTAATGGGAAGAATGTTGCACTCGTGGGAGCAGCGATGCTGAGCTTTGGTCCGACGGACAGCTGGCAGGTCAGGAGTACGTTTGGTGGTTGAGATGCAAAGGACGTCCCGGACTGTCAGACATTCTGGTTCTCAGTGTGCATTTGCGCCTGCACTAAGGTGTTATCTGAGAAGTGGTCATTCCAGTTTTCAGTGGATTCTTGTACTGGGTTCTGTTCTCAAAGGTAAAAGTTTGCCCTGTCGGTACCTTGTCGTTTCTAATATTCAGTATTTTTTTGTAGGTGATGCACTACTTGGGTCAGTACATCATGGGGAAGCAACTCTACGACAAACAGAGGCAGCACATAGTCCACTGTCAGGATGACCCTTTGGGAGAACTATTGGAGGTGGAGAGCTTCTCTGTAAAAAACCCAAGGTAATTTACCCACATCAAAAATAGTCAACACCAGGGTTGCAAAATTCTGGGATTATTCAAAGTTGGAAACTTAAACTGGAAATTTAACTGTATTTACCTTGTCATAAGCAGACATGCACGCAATCATTTCTATTACAACTTAATACATGTATTATTAAAATGAACATGGCTTAAGCTTAAGTTAATCAATATCCTAGGTAATGACAAAGACGTTCAAAAACAACAGATGGTTTTATGTTTAGGTTTCTGGTAGACAATGTTCCCAACCAGCTGCATCCAGGGTCCAGCTGAGCTAGGCGCGCATAGTCTCAACTACAAGTTCCCTGTTATAGGCTTTTGCAAAAAAACGTATGCACTTTTTTCTTCCGAGCCAAAATTCCAGTTAACTTTCCGGGAATTTAATGGAACATTTACGCTCCTTTGCAACCCTAGTAAACACTCTTTGTAACACTTGAGTACATGTACAAACATATACATCGAAAAGACTGAGGTCCATTCTTAATCTCATGTTCTCTTTTTACAGCCCAGTGTATGAAATGCTCAAGAAATACTTAGTTGTGCTTGGTTGTTCTGGTAAGTGATGCATTTCTTTTCTATTTATTTATGTGAAATAATGATCATATCCGGGACTGTATAAATATATTTTTCATCTTCTTAGTTCATTACGTGTGTGTATGTGTATGACGACTTGTAATTAAATTGTGTCTTGTTCTTTTGTGATAAGAAAGCTTCTTTAACATGTTTTTTCATTGAAGATCCCTGGGTGTATGGTGATTATTTGTACTTGTAATGCAAATCCAGCTTTCTTTTTACATACTTTGCGTGCGTGTGATAGTTTTTGCATCTCTTGGGGATGCGGGGAGCAGAACTATGCCATTTTCCAGAGAAAAGAAGGCATTAGTGTGAGAGTGTATTATACTATAATTTAAGGGTGGGAATGTCCTTTTTCTGTTACTGTGTCTCATCTGAAATGCAGACGCTGCAGAGAATCTTTCTGTGGGCCGTGAATGTGTAGAGGGCGGAGTGGAGGATCGTGGTCAGGTAAAACCGAAACATGGTGCTAAGGAGAAACAGAGCCCCCCCCCAACCTTTCTCACCTCATTACACACAACACTTGTGAATACCAAGAGACAGGACTGGCAGGCTAAGTTCAAAGCAGTCAGTGAATAATAGACGTCTTTCATAACAAGCACTAATCACAGTGCTTGACCAGGTAGCTGCAAGTCACAAAGACTAAAGCAAACTGCTGTCTGCTTGTGTGTAATGAGGAGGGAGGGTCAGGACTGCTGTCTTCGTTGGTGTGCATTTGTACAGAGTGGCACCGTCTCTGTACAGCCCCATCCTTAGTTTGGTCTGGTGGTACTCTAGCAATCCACCAGCACCACCGGGTGGATGGGGGGCAGAGTCACCCTCTCTGTCTGTGTCAGAGTTCACATCTCTGCTCCAAAACTGGAGGATCACAGCTCCTGATCCAGCCGCAGGCCTAGCGATAACCCACCCCTGTGTTCCTTTACCCTTCTTTCCGACCACCTCCCCAAATCCACATTGAATCACCGTCTTATGTGTCAGACTTTGTCTTAAAGGCCTCTTTTTGCGCTTCAGTCCAATGTTAGTCTTTAGTCAGGGGCTGTATGAATCAAATGATTCATGGCACTATATTTCAATTCACTGACCATATGAAAACCATCTCACAGTTGTTATCAGATTCATGATTTTTCTTTCAATAATACATGTATTCTCTATCAGCTGTGTTAGACATAAGATGCATTTTTCTTCAGTTTCCTTTCTTAAATCTAATGCTGCTTTGATGTCCATATCACATAATGATTAAATTCTCTAAAGATCTAATAATCTTGAATTGTTTCTATACTGTACAATATATATTTTTGTACAACTCTCATGGCTCCCTTAAAATGATCCATTACTTAAGTCATATTTTTTAGTTTGCACATATTACATATTGGAACAGTTTTTACTGGACTGTAACTAGATTTGTAACAACTTTGAGGCACTTATTCCATTTACTGTGTTAATTAGCACACTGGCTTTTCTTACCCCATCTAGTCATCTCTGTGTTTTACCCTCTCCAAGGTTTTGGTGCACTTATTGTATCCTAAATGTGTAATTACCTCCCTCCCCATTGCTCCATACCCTAACTGCCCAACCCCCTTTTTCCTCTACAACAACCACATACCCAGAGGCCATCTTGAAAGGGAGCTGTGAGTCCTCCAAGTACCCAGTTATGGCTCCGTTTTCTTATTTTTGTCGTTCACATTTCCCTCTAGATGTGTGGAGGTGTGGTCAAAGCAGGGCTGGAGACTAGCATTGACAGGCCTCTACTGCAGACCCCCTCCCAGCGACGACCCCGGGAGCCAGACGATGGTAAGCAAACGCTTCCAAATATGCCAAGGAAAAGACTTGAATAATGCAGAATTTAACAGTTTAACTCCCTTCCAGATGCCCTCGAAGACCTGCCACGGTCAGCCTGCAAAAGGCCCAAACTAGATGTTTCTTTGGACGAGTGGGACCTTTCTGGCCTTCCCTGGTGGTTTCTGGGTAATCTCCGTAGTAACTACAGCCGTAGGAGCAATGGCTCCACTGACATCCATACAAACCAAGTAAGAAACCTCATTTGTTGTTTTAATCTTCATCTAATCACATTAGCAACAGCTCGCTCAGGGTTAGTTGCGAGATTTCAAACTTAAAAGCAGACATAATTACTTGTGGGCAAATGGCGTGAATTGGAGAGTAACAGTGGTGGTCTGACTGATGTGTCAGCTATCTCCTGCACAGGAGGAGGACACAGCCATTGTGTCTGACACTACCGACGACCTCTGGTTCTTGACCGAGGGCGGGAGTGAACAGGTGAGCGTGGAGATGAAGGAGGCGGCACTGGAGGAAGGGAGCAGTGGAGAAGCAGAGGCTCTGTCTGATGATGATGAAGGAGGGAGGGAGGAGAAAGCAGATCGAGAGGTAAGAGTTTGTTTAGGACTTCATAGGCCTAGCTCATATCATTTTTTAAATAAATATATATACACTGTAGGACAGGTGTGCCCACACTTTTCGACCAAGTCATGGCCATGTACCGCCCGGAGGGGGTGTAGTAGTCGGGCGAAAGAGTCTTGGTGGTAACCAAACGGAACAAAAGCACTGCACACCGTGAGTGCAAAACGAATCGGTATAAAACAACAGCAACAGCCTCTCATCTGTCAGAAGCGAGTGTCAGCCAGGGTTGCTTTTGAATGAAATTTAAATGTGTGCGTTGGTGAGCGATTATCGCTAATTGGCGCTACTAAGTTTTCCGTAAGTTGGCCGCGCATGCCTGGTGACCTGACCTGATTTTCATTTCCCCATCCAGATGCAGGAAGAGCCTGATGAAGACTCCCAGTGCCTAAGCGATGACACTGATACAGAAATCTCCACACAGGTTGGTTTTAGGTCTGGACTTTCTAGTATTGAAACTTAAACCAGGCAGATGTGTGACTTTGTATTTACCTTTCCCATTAGGATGCCTGGCAGTGCACAGAGTGCAAAAAGTATAACACACCTCTCCAGAGGTACTGTGTCCGCTGCTGGGCTCTCCGTAGGAACTGGTACAAAGATGTTCCTCGACTCGCCCATTCCCTTTCTGTTCCCGACATCCCAGCATGCAGCTCTCTCCCTACCAATGATGAGGAAGACGACAGTGATACGGGCATCGACATCCCAGACTGCAGCAGGACAGTCTCTGACCCTGTCATCCTGCCCTCCCACTCCACAGCTGACCGACCACTGCCCACTATGGCTACAGGTAAAGTCAAGGGTCCTTGGCCCTCCAGCTTCCACAAGGATGGGCAGCTCTCAGGAGGGGGGAGTCAGGACAACCCTGGCATGGAGATTGAAGATGAGAAACTTAGGGAACTGTTAGAGCCTTGCAAGCTGTGTCGAGTTCGACCACGCAACGGAAATATAATTCACGGACCTACAGCTCACCTTTTAACCTGTTTCCCATGTGCAAGAAAGCTACACAAGTTCCATGCTCCTTGTCCAGGATGCGGGATGATCATTCAAAACGTTATTAAGGCATTCGTAGTCTAAAAGGGACATGCGCACACCTGTTAGAGGCACTAGAACTCTACAAAAAACACAACCCATTTGACCAATGCATGCACTCTGGTTCACACTCTTCTCGTAGATACACACAACATGTGCACCTTACGCTTAAAAGTCAACACAAAATATAGCACTTGGTGAAGCTTGTTTTTGGTTGCATGATATATTCTGCATCACACATACTCAACTAGTTTTGGATGTGAAATCCTGGACATAATAGTTTGTCATACAGAATTGGTGCCAAATTTCAATAAGGCACATATAAAGGAAGACCTATTTATTTATTTATTAGAAGATCACCTAAAAGTGCATGTTCCTGTGAGCTATTTGATATCATGAAAGCTTGCTTTTTCTGACTGGATATTCCCATTGCTTTTCTTTCCCTTTTATTGTGCCATTTGAAACAAAGTATTGCTTGCTTTGTTTTTGTTTATTTTCGTTCCCCATATATTCCAGAAATGGAAAGAGCAGTGCAGGTATTAAACTAAACAAATAAATATTACTTTCTTGTTAACCTATTTAAAATCCTCCTAATATCCAAGGTATTGTTGCTCTGATATTTGAGTTATCAAGTCAAAATTGAAGTAAGAGCAGGAAAAAGCTTGTCGTCAACAGCTTCAGCTCCATGAAAGTATCCTCTTAAGACCTACTGTAATTTATGAATATGGGTGGCTTAAGTGCTCTTTCTCTGAACATTGTATTTTAATATGTAGAATTGAATTGATCCTGCTTGAGAATGCACAACTGGAGTATTTAATGTAATTCCCTTTTGGGGTAGTAATTTGAAGGTTATATATGTTCAATATTGTATTTACAATTCCCAATTCCACTGCTGAGAGTTTTGCCTGCAGTTATGTTCTATAATTGTTGCTGAACATATGCTAAATTTCTGTATATTTAGTATTTTATTTATTTATGACTTAGATTTGATTGATTAGATGACCACCACCACCTCTAATGAAGCAGGAAAAGGCTGCACTCATTACAGATCTCTAATGTGTAAATTTACATAAGACTTACTTTATGAAAGTTATACAGAGTCTTAAACTAAATAACTAAATGCAACATGTCAGAAAATGAATGTGGAGTACTTATTGGGAGTTGGAGGTTTGATTTCAGCGTTACACTGCCATGTAATGACGCAGAATCTTTATTTGTGTATCATAGATTTTATTTTAATGGGATATTTGAAGAATGTATTGCTGGTTCACGTAGATTTGATTTACTCTCTGTAAACATGTGAGCGGCCTAATTACACATAAAATGTATAGATGTCCGAGGACACAAAGCCTTTAACTCTAGGCTCGGCTTTAAAGAGGGAATATTACAGATCTTGGCTCTGTTCTTTACGTGCGTTAAACTTTTCTGCCAGCAGGTGGGGAGACCGCTGGTATCTGGTGTAGAGTACCAGTCGTAACATGGAAAGCATATATAGAGCATGCCTCTCGACGTGACTAGTCAGCACTGAGCTAGTGTAAGACCTATAGAAGCTATAATAGGTTAACAATGCCTGTTGTATTTATCGCCATAACTGTGCTTCAAGAAAAATAACTTGATTTAATTTCTCATAAAAAGCTTGCATATTATTGTGGTTCGGACTGACTTGTTACAGTTATTGACATTACGTGTTTAGTGTGCTCAAACATGGTACAGCTAATGTATTATTTTTGTTTTAACCTGTCAAGGAATTAAATTAGTTTTGTTAAACAATAAACAGTTGAGTTAATTGTTTCATTGAGTTGACCTGCTGTGAAGAGATAAGTGGGTGTTTTGGCTGAAGAATAAGTGATTGTGCGACAGGCCAGCTGTCGTGTGTGTCCTCTCCAACTTGACTGGGCCTCTCTGCTTACTCACTGTGCCTGTGTGTTTGTGACACTTCACTGTGTTGTTTTTTTGTAAAGCTCTTTGAAGCCAATGATAGGGCTAATCAGAGGGTGTGGTTTTAGGTTAAAACAATAATTACTATGATGACGTGTTGTAAAATTAATCAATTTCAAGTAAAAGTCCATAAATCATTTAAATGTTAAGAGTATTATCGGTTAGTTTTACTTTGACTATTAAAGGTAAAATTCTCCTTTATCAGAGGTTGGAACTGACTTGTATGAAGAATAACTCAAATAATTGCGGGGAAGTGGAAATACTCAAGCAAACCTATTTTGTTTAATCTGTACTCGAGTACAGTACCGAGAGACCGGACTACTTATTTACATTCCACCACGGGTCAGAATCCCGTTGCTGTCCTCCCTGTGACTTGCCCTACAGTATCAAGTGCTCGTGACGGCCATACTAAAATGCTTTCCCCACTTCCCTGAATGCCACACGGTTTGGTCCGCGGCGTCTGGCACGTCACGCAGAAGAAGAACGCTGCAACAGCTCTAGCTCTAGAACGCCACAGCCCAAGGAGTGGTAGGGGATCTGCATGTTTCCATGGCGACAGTACATCTATCCCAACACCCCAGAATAACTTGACACATTCTCCCATTATCCCCTGTTGCGTCTATGCAATACTTCCTTCAGAGAAAATGGTTACGATACAAGCTCTCTTAAACATAGCTCTCAAGTATAACTGGTTTATATTGTTGCTATAACTGGCTTTATTGTCCTTAAATGCACCTTTTATAATCAGACGCAGCATTTTTTCTCTTATGGGCTTTGAATCCCTGCATCCCTCCAATCTGTTTACCCTCCTTTGCTTCTTCCTGGTTGCATGTCTGGATAACGAACTGTATGTGTGTGGACAGGACTCTCCATTCGGACACGCACACACACTCCACACACACACACGCGCTTTCCCTCTGTTGTGTTCGGCTATTTGGTCACTCCAGAAACCAGGCTGCTAAATTCGTCCCGCTGCTGACATGGGAGAATGTCCACGGAGCCGAGGGTTCAAAATGAGAATTTTACAAAAGGAAGGAAATCTTGATGCGACACGCTAACATGAGATTTGAGGGTTCGGGCAGCAGGAGGTCTGACATGGAAGATGATCCACGGAAAGATGAATGGGTTCAGGGCATAGTTTCCACTCCCCATCTCACCACACTGCAGCCGTACACCACACCCCGAGCTTCAGAGAACCAATGCAGGTTGTGGTTTGTACTCGGTCAATGTCTCCGTGTAAATTGCCTTCAAATCCCACCGGATAGTGTTTATGGCGGCTTGGCTTTACCCTGTAAGATACCTTTCTGATTGACAGGAAATTATTATTTTAAACCTATTTTGAGTTACCACACAACCTGTGGCATTGTTAGAATATGATGTCACTTTAATAATCCTGTTTCCATGGGCTATTTACGGTATAGATCTTTTGAGAGGCCGCCCATGTGCTGCAAAATATGTTAGTGGGAAGTGGGTTATGCGCATAGATATGAGTATGAGTATGCATACTTGTTTGTCTGTGTGTGTTGGAGCCTCGCAGGGAGAGGGATGCCGGCACGGGGAAGGGCAGCGGATGGCTCGGGGGGCTCAGTCCATTCCTGTGATTTAACATGACACCACTTGCACTAAAACCGCGACAGCTGCATATGCACATGCCGGCCTTTCTGTTTGTTGTAGGGGATTACCCTGCGATAAAAGCCCCAGTGAGCAGCAGCGTGGCCGGGGCTACACAACTACCGTTTCCCTCGCTGACTTACAGCGCTTTCTCCGGGCCTTTCCGAGCCCTGTGAAAACACAGGTGTGGGCACTTCGTTCTGAACTGCAATGAATGAATCACATCACCTTCAGGCATCGGTCAAACGGACCGGCGCTGCAGCTTATGCAAGGTTCATTACTCAACAGAATTAGTGCGCGCGGCATAGTGGAGGAGTAATCAGCTCAGACTGCTCCCATTCAATCACCTCACAGTAGTCGGGTGATTGATTTGCTTTCACAGTGTTGCATTGATGAGGATCTACCAAGCTGCCGTGTCATCTTTCACCAATAATGTCGTGTGGTCAGCGTAAAATCAGCATGATGTGAGAGAAGAACGCTCCGCATTGTAGTGTATAAAATAAAATAAATAAAAAATTATTAAAGGGTTCAGTGATCGAAACAATCTCCGAGGCGACCACAGTTGGGCATCTGTTGCTGTCACTATGGTGACCATGTTCCCCCTGGAAGGCACTTAACTGGTACAGAAGATTGTAACTTGAGACTTCTACTCGAACAATTCATACCAGTATTAAACCTCAGTTTAAATATATGGAAATATAAACATTTCCTTTGTGTCTGTAAATTTCAATGCAGTAAGGAGTACATTATACAGGTTGAGACCAGGTCTGTATATTGATAGACATTTAAATGATAAGAAATAAATACACTACCTGTTAAGGAACTATTTTACATTTTGTCTAAATTAAAATAAAAAGTGACCTGATAGTTTTGCAGAAAAATGTCTTGAAATGGTTACAATGAATTGAATTGGGAAGGACTATGATGTAGTTATGACTTAAGAAAAAACTTGGCGTTCATCTAGTAAACCTACAATTAATGAATTCTAAAACGTGTGTTTGCTAACTTAAGAGCCCGTTTGTTAATGCACAACAGAAAAATACTGTTAAAGACAAAAAATGTCATTGTATTTAGTCGGACATATAACTTAAACAAATATAATGCATATGGTTTAGATCAATTAATATTAACCATGAGTGCAATTAATCTGTCAGTTTCCAGTAATTACAGGAACTCTCATAACTAACGTTGTCACTGTACTATAAATTCTACCCCACCATATAGTTCTATCATGGTCACTGCTTATTGTACATCATATTGTATCTCCTTGTTTATCCCCATTTAATCAACACTACTTTACTCTTGTTATGTTATTCTCCTCTTACATATCTGAGATTTCCCGACTGCGCTCATATGACAGTTCTCCAGGTCAGTGATGATCTTGAGGCTAACCTGGGGTGAGGAGGACTGATCCCTCCCCCCTCCTCCCTTCTGCTCAGCTGTCCCGCAATGTGCTGCTGCTTGTCACAGAGGAGAATTGGAACAGTGTTGCCAGTGACAGGGCAATCCCTGCACACGCACACACACACACACACACACACACACACACACACGTTTCAGTGTAAATCATTTGGCTTCTGCTGTTTTAAATGCCAGTTATCTCGGTTTCTATCAGACTTTCAGCAACTCTTTTATTGCTTTCTTTAAATATATTTGTATGTTACCTCTTACATGTGAGGAATGATGCACAAAGATCAAAAATACAAAAGTACCAGTGTCCCTAAAAATATGTATATAGTTAAAATCTTAACTATCACAGGAGTGAACATTTGATCTCATTTTCATTAGTTTGACTAAAGTTAGGATGGAGTATAAAAAAGGATGGTATCTAGATATTGTGTTTACTGTATCTCAAGTGTTCACTTCAAAATGTTGAGAGGGGACAAGTGTGTGCCTGAAACGCCTTCAAAACACACACACGCGCACCCACGCAAGAGCTCTGGTTCTGCTGACAATGGGTTACGATGACAGAAGGTTATGAGTGACTGTGACACACTGCAGACCCCCTCCCTGCTGTCCCCCTGAGAGCAACACAGGCGCCTTTGTACTCGCTCCACCATCAGTGACCATCCATCACAGACTAACCCGACAGGCCGCCGCAGCCCAGCGCCAAGCCTTGACTCTGCACTCTACCTCCACCCTGAACCCGGGACTGGTCCCCGAGCCACGAGCCAGTCCTCCCAGAGGTGTTCCTGGCTCACGAGTCAAGAAGCCATCTGATCCTTTGACTGGCCAAACATCGTTTGATTGTAAATGTAGCTTAATTCTTAGTAATTCTAAGTAGAATACTGGTGTGCATCACAACTAAGTGTTATAGCAGTATGTTGAATTCGAGAAGTGAATAATGAATAGAAAAATTAGGTAACTTTCTTCCAAAAAGCTTAATCCTCCCCACCTGCATCATGCATGTTTGTTGTATATTTCTCTTTCTACCTAGTGAGCCTTTTCTGTGTTTTCACATATTTCTATGTCTCCTGAGCACTCATCTTTAATAAAGCCAATGAGAGGTCTCATGAAAACGTAAGAGCTCTGTGAAAAGCAGATATTTAAACTTGTAATAGCCCCAGGTGTGACAATGATTACAGCTGTGATCCATGTGGGTGCTTGTGGATGACCCCCCCCCCACCCCCCCCACCCCACAGCCAGCGCGTGCCATTTCACGACTCTTATGTAAAACGCACCAAAGATAAATGTTATTAGTAACACCCACGCATTTCTAAATGTGTCGAATGTCTGCCATGACGCACTTCACAATAGCCGCTCTTTAAAGGGATCTGCTGTGAATTCGCTCTCAGATGAAACAGTCCAAGACACTACTACTAAAAAACTACTGAAAAACAGCACTATGCTGTTAGGAATAACTCTCGAGCTCCTGATCAGACTAATGAGAAATGAATTTACATGAATACAAGAAGGTCATAAAAATGTATCCTCCTCCAATGCCTTTACCCCAATGGTCATTTCTTTCCTAATCTCACAGTTTAATTTACACTTACACTCTTGTTACTTTTCAGCTAAAGCAATGTAACCACACAGTCCTCCCGATGATGCTGCGTTCTTCTCATTGTCTCTAAACATACATTTATAGCTTCATTGTTTTTTACTCTTCATTTAAATCATCTTTAATTTTTTGTTTCCTCAGTTGTCTCTGGGGACATACAGATGAACAATCCATGGCAAAAAACCACCCACATTTTTCATTATAAAAACAAAAAAACATATTCAAATTTTGGATTTGAACTTAACGATTGAGGTAAAATTAAAAACTCGGGGGTAATTCCCTTTGTGTGTCCGTAAAGGCGCATATTGGCATTGGGGCAGATGGGGCGGTTCGCCTGCTATTCTGTGTGGTCACCAGACACCAGTAGCACATATTCTATAGATTTGCCACAAACAAGATCTCGCTGTCTCCAGCAAACACGTGCTGTCAGGTCTGTGTATTACTGTGATACACTTAGTAACTTAGTAATAACACAGCAATGCACATACACATCGCACACTACGCCAGTCATTCCAGGCCACTTCTCTGCTTACTGAAGTGTGTGTTTTGGCTGTTTGTTAGCGGAAGCCAGTCTGAATTAGACGGTGAGACATGTCCTGGAAGGATTAACACCTGGTGGCTTGGCTAACACTGTGATCTTCTGGAATAGGCCGGGACAGCGAAGACCAGCGGGAGCCACTGTCAACTTGGTCCTCCAACTTACTTTAATGTACTCGGTGCAGTCCTGCACAGGCCTGTCTTTCTGAGTCCACCGTAGCGCAGAACATCATTGGCATCGCCAAGTGCAATAATATTTTGAAAGAAGTAGATATGAATGTGGTTACGTACACATTTCATCTTGACCCTGTTGAACACTCTGAACTTTTAGTCACAGCAGAATATGCATGATTACCCGTGACCTAGTTTTGAGTAAACAACAAAGCTCATTTCCTTCTCATCCAGAGCTAGAGTCAAAGAACTTCTTGTCATTGCTTATCATTGGCTCCTCGTAGACTTGACAGCTGTCCACAGACTGTCACCCAGAGCCCCCTCCTCCACCCTCATGGCACGGGACTTCATGTATGGTGTCATGGAGGGAGGCGCGAGTCTGGGATTAGTTCATTAAGACAGACATCTTTTGATCTAAGGTTCAACTACCATTTCCACGGCAACTTGATCATTTCCTGGCATTTTAAGACACACAAGAGCACATCGACCCACACAAGGACACAACCCCCCCCCCACACACACACACATATACATACAAATGGGTCTTAAAAGCCCTAGAGAGCAAGGCCCAACAGAGATGTGAAGCGTAGATGCGCAGCAACAGCTAAACGTCGTGTCAGGTTTCTGGGGGCTCGTGCTAAATTTAACCCTGTGATCCTGCAGCAGGCAGAGGGGTTTAAATGCCAGCCTGCAGTTGCTCCACACCAGTTGTTCCCCACACGTCTTCCACTCATCACAAACCTCGGGCCGGGGACCAAGACAGGCACACGCACGTACACTCCGACGCACACGGTGCAGGCGCAGGACCGAAACCCTCGTACAGTAGAGCGGTTCCAGGGGCAGCGGGAATCTTTGTCCCCTTCAGAGCACAGCTTTGTCCAGGATGGAGCTTTTCGAGACCAACCCTTACTTCTTCCCTGACCAGCGCTTCTACGAGGGAGGGGACAGCTACTTCCCCTCTCGTCTACCTGGGGGTTACGACCAATCCACCTACCAGGACAGGAACTCCATGGTGGGCTTGTGTGGGACTCTGTCTGGGGGCGTTGGAGTTGGGTTGACGGGAACGGAGGACAAAGCCTCTCCGTCCAGCCTGTCACCTCAACCCGAGCCCCACTGCCCGGGTCAGTGCCTCCCATGGGCCTGTAAGCTGTGCAAAAGAAAGACGGTTACCATGGACCGCCGGAGAGCAGCCACAATGAGGGAGAAGAGGCGTCTGAAGAAGGTGAACGAGGCCTTTGATGCTCTGAAGAGGAGCACCTTGATGAACCCAAACCAGAGGCTGCCCAAGGTTGAGATCTTGCGGAGTGCCATCCAGTACATTGAAAGGCTGCAGGCCCTGGTGTCCTCCCTCAACCAGCAGGACAATGAGACGGGACAACAGGGACTGCACTACCGACCCAGCACGGCCCAACCCAGAGTGAGTAGGAAGGAGGAGGGATAATTAGAAGCAGGACGAAACATATTCATGAATGAGAAGACAACCAAAAGAGCAGACAAGGAGAAGACATTAAGAGGTAGAAGTCATTCGGACAAAACCTAAATGAAAGTAAAGAAAGAGCCGGACAACAAGGCAAAAATTGGAAATATTGTCAAATTGTTCTTGACAATGTGGGACTTTGATCAACTGATCAACTTTAGAGCATGCTTCACAATTGATCAATATGTATACGTTTTAAAGTTCGGGGTTCTGTTATTGTCTTGTGGTTATTTAAGAGATTATAAATCAGTGTTCAGAAAGATTTCTTTCATGTGAAGCTTCAAAGGTACACTGATGACACTCTACCAATACCAACATGTATTAATCTGACAATGCTAATTTACCTCTATTTTTAGAACGAAAGTTCTGCTTTGAGTTAGATTCTGTTCTTTATGTTAATTTGCCTCTGAGGGCTGTCAAAGTATGCGCTGTGTCTCTGTGGGGGGGGGGGGGGGGGGGGGGTGTGCCGTGCCATAACCAGAGTGACTGACAGCAACTTCTGCGTGTGCATCTCCGTGGTAACAGGTGTCGTCAAGCGAGCCCAGTTCAGGCAGCACCTGCTGCAGTAGCCCAGAGTGGAGCAGCACTCCAGAGCAGTGCACACAGAGCTACAGCAGCGAGGGTGAGTACGGGTTCACACGCACGCAGACACGCACAGCACCAATGGGCAGGAGATCCGTGTGCCATTCATGTGTGGCTTGGTCTCTTCGCAGATCTCCTGAGTGCTGCTGACTCTCCGGACCAGGGCAACATGCATGCGCTAACCTCCATCGTGGAAGGCATCAGTGCTGCAGGCGGACCCGTGGCCTTTCCTGTGGATATTTCCAAATAGAGCCTCGAAACATTGGCGTGAAAGACAAAAACTAAAATGACAATTGGCAATGCAGGCTGATAATCGGTCCAATTTAATATATTTTTCAGCTGTAATGATCTGAGGTGTCTTATGCTACAAATTTTAATTAGTATTTGAATTGTATCGTATCTCTGCTGGCCAAACTGAATTCCTCCAGTTAACAATGAGGCCTTATTCCCTTTATTTCCTGCCTTATCCTCAGTCACAACAGTCTGTTAGAGCGACAGGAGCTTAGTCTAACACAAGAGATTCAAGGACTTTACTGCATGAACCCAACACCTAGATACTAGAGTGGACTATTGTTAGACCTCCTTCAGTCTGATGGTTAATGAGTAGTGATGAAGCCTGGTGTCCTCCTTACTTAATTTCAGTTTTTCCTCTTCTCAAAACCTTTCCCTAATCCCTTGATAATTGTGTGTGTTCATTTGCGGGGCCAATATGTACCATGGCAGTTTTGACCAAGATCTGCTTAATTTAAACTGGTTATGAATGCTAGTGATGTAAATACGTTCCCTTTTTCTACAGAGTGGTTTTGCCATTTTATTTTGTATTTTTTGCTAACTTATTTTTGACTTTTATAACTAAGATTGTTGTGTATTTGTAGATGTTCTGAAAAGTGATATTTTCTGTCCAAATATTTCAACCAATAAAACCAATTTTCCAATTTTCCATTATGCGTCAATGTCCCTAATGAGATCATTTGACTGGGATGACCTAAAAAAGAAACACAACATCCAAAAATCTTTAAAAAACAGCTTTACTTATGTCTATATAGTGTCATAAATACAGTTCACTTTTTTTTAAAGAGCCAAATAATAAAATCTTGATTTGTCAGCATTGTTTCACACCTGGAATAAAGACACAGTACTCATAGCTGCCACATAGCACATTACACCTTTTAGACACCTTGGAAAAACTTTTAAATAAAAAAAACACCCATCCAGCACTTCACCGGTTCATATGCTGTGTTCTCATTGGATGAGGAGTTGGTCAGCCAAGAGTACTGACCGCTCACTGGCACGTCTCCATGGCAACTAAATGGGAGGTGACGGGATAGGATTAGAAGAGCCCGTCACATTGAGCAGTTTTTTGTGTTTATCATTGGCTGATGTTGAGCAGCATATTACAGTTTGATTTGAGAGAAAGGAAGGATTCAACAGAGAGGAGCTACAGTGTTCACACTACCCATCCACAGAGAAAAGTCATGGTCACACGGCTGGAGGTCATCCTTTCACACACAATTTCTCCACACGTCTTGAGCAGAGAGACTCATTTGCTTGCCCGCACACACACACACACACACACACACACACACACACACACACACGCATACTCTTCATATTAAAGGATTCTCTCTATTCTAGGCTACATAGTGTCATACTGAAGGCGAGAGAGGCAAAAAGAGGAGAGGTAACAGCTACATAGTGTCAAAAGATGAGGAGGAGGAGGGAAAAGGAAAGAACAGGAGAAGAGGCAAAGAGAGAAGTCTGAAATTGGACCCATGAACCTGTGAAGAGTCCTCGTAGAAACACACCCCTTCCTTAGTGAGACCCTCCCACTAACGATTCACACACTTACAGCATACAGCAAGAGACACACAGAAGGTCCGACACGGAAGAGAAAGAGAAAGGAAGAGAGAACAGTCACTATTGAATACAGGGCATTGGGTTTCATACAGCAATGATATTATATTATTTTCCATATATATTTCCAATATATATATTTATATATATATATATATAATATTTCTATAAAAAACATAAGTCATCCATTTTATTTACAGAGGCGATAAATGAGTAATACCTTGCATAACCGGTAGAGGGTCAATGTGCAGTGGGATCTGCCATTTATACAAGTATTCATCATTCCCAAATCTAAATCCACAACTTCTCACCATCGCTATTCATCTTTTTTTTCTACATCGAAGGACATTTGTGTTGCAGAGGACGTGATGACACTGGAAGATTGGTTTGGACTTGAACATGTTGAGAGATTAGAACCAGACAAGAACCCACAGCCGGGACCAGGGGGAGCAGGAGCACAACACCACAACACTGGGAGCACTGGGGTAAACTGGGAGTGACAGGGACGATTCTCCTTTACAGCAGCGAGCGCAGCCGATGAGCACTCTCAAGAGTTCAAAGGTCAGAGTTGGCCTCTGTATTGCACTTGTCCGAAGGAGAGGTGAGAGTTGAACGATGGGAAGTGAGGCCAGGCAACAAAAGGTTGGGAAGACAACCCCTCCCAGTGGCACCCAGGACTCCCTCTCCAGATTTGGCATATCACTCTCAAAAGGCCGCAAGCATGTGTCCGTATAGGTAATGTGAATGCACTGCAAGAGAGAAACATGGGGTATGAAAAGCACACTGTGCTTTGACATTTACAATATAAGCAGACGTCTCCATGAAATCAGTGGGAAAATTCTTCAAATTAAACCATTCTGTGAATTTAAGGACCCAAAAGTCAGGGCTGAGCAATTATTCAGTATTATCGTAAAATAGACTTTTTAGTTTTTATTCTGTACAATCGTATCAATACACACAATGCTGCTGTGGAAATGATTGATTCCAAGAAGAAGATAATTAAATAGACACCCATCTAGTTTACTGGAGAAAAAGCTCTAATCAGCCAGATATACACCACAAGCCACACAGCTGTGCAATGCTGATTAAAGGCAATCTGTTATTTGCTAGCTTACCCGTTAGCATTAGCGCTCCCCTTAGTAAGCAGACAAAGTTAGCACGAATAGGTCCGCACGGCCGAAGGATCGAGTCTCGGGGAGGCCGGGGGAGGAGCTTAAGCCAGTGGGTCATGGAGAGGTGTGGGCGCAGCGGGACAGAAAAGACACAGCATGCAGTTAGTTAGTCAGGATGAGCAAAAAAAACACACACACACACACACACACACACACACACAGGCCAGAGCAGTGAGTGCTGGACGGTGCAGTAACACACCTTCAGGCTGGAGCTGTTTCTTGGGCATCAAATTCACACAGGGCGGCATGGACATGGATGGCATGCGGAAGCCAGCAGGCAGCGTTTCCATGGAGCCCGCCATCATCCCGAGCCCCACCCCGCCCTCACGAGCCCGAAACCTCTTGCGCCACGACGGAGAGCGTCGAAAAGACTTGTCGTCCCCACTCTGCATGACAGGGAGGAAAAAAAAAAAAACAAGTTTGGAAAAACAGCCCTTTATTAGGCATGTGGCTCATCCAACCAGCAGCTGGACTGGTCACCTCCTCTAGTCGACGGTCGGTCCCCAGGGCCAATATGTTGTTAAACTCCCTCTCCAGAACCTGCCGGGCCTGAAACGAGACACACAAAGGCATCCTCTGTGAGCTGTTGGGAAGCGAAACGTTGTTAGAGAAACCAGGTCAGAAACAAACAGGAGGTGATGCCAAAATGTCAATGAAAGCTCTTAAAATACCTCTAATGAACAGGAGTAATTGGCATTATCTGCTGTTTGTATGTAATCTGTTCTGAAGCTTTTGATCGGAAAAAGGACTTTCAAGTAAATAATGCGACGGTTTGAGCTGAGAACAACTGATGCAGAATCTGAGGCAGAAGTAAATGTTGGCAGCATGTGGCCTGCAGTCAGGGAAGGGAATGCTGACTGCACCCAGACTCTAGAGTCACAAGGAAGTAAATCAACCAATCCCATAAAAAAAATTGTGACTTTTGGAAGATGGAATGTTTACAGAAAGGCCAAAAGACCTGTCATCAGTTTACAGTGCCGGGAACAGCACAGTGTTGAAAGTGCAGGATAGTTGAATAGTTTATATCCACAATATCCACCAGCTACCTTTGTGTTGGTCACATTACTTCCATTCAGTCATCGCGTTGATTGCCAACAGTAGTGTTTTCCTCTTTAACCACCTGTGTGTTCTGCATGGGGATCTGCAGGATGAGCGCCAGGCTGCTGTAGTCGAAGGTCTCGTCCAGAGAGATGAGCGCTCCGTGGACGCCGCTCTCCAGCAGGTTGCCGCTGTACTCCCTCAAACCAATGGACAGGACCCAGTGGATCACCTGCTCATTGGTCCACACCAAAACATCTGACGTAAAAAGACAGTGGCTCAGTCTCAAGGTGCTGTAGCAACGTGGGATATGCAGTTCACAAACTCGCCATTAACAACAAATAAGAGCAATTTCCATTCGAGTAAGAGATCTCGGAAGAGATAAAGAGATAATGTGCTTCTCCACATAGTGTCAACTTGCTGGCACACTCCCTTTGTTCATTCTGAGCACAGCTGTCATACAGCTTTCCAAGTTGGAACAGGCGGTGTGTGTGCGTGTGTGTTCGTGTGTGTGCGTGAACAGGGCAGGACTCTGATTTGACACGGCAGCTGAGTCAAGTTCATGTGCAATACTCAAGGTCAAAAGGGCAAGAGGGCTGCCTAGATCTAAGTGTGTGTATGTGTGTGTGTGTGTGTGTGTGTGTGATTGGGACCACTCTTGGCATGCGGGGCCTTGGATCATAAGATTGTAGGCCTGCTTCAGCTGGCGTAATGACAGTCGCAAGAGGCAGCTGCTTCAACGCCAGACCAAATCAGGGATAAAGCAGTAGGTGGTTCTCTGGCCCGATAGCACTGCGGACGTGCGCTTTCTTGTTAGTGTTTAAAGTGTGTGTGGGTTTGTTTGTGTGTTTTCTGTCTGTGTATCAGGGTGTGCGCAAAGTGTACCTTTCATTTCGTGTTGGCTGTCCTCTCTCCGGCGCTCCAGGTCTTTCCTGTCATAATTGAGTCTCTTCAAGCACATAATCCCATACTGCAGACTAGCCCTGGTACACAAACACACACAATCACACAAACATAGAAAAGCACACATCCATCAGGATTTTTATCCACACTGCTGTTTGTCCAGTGATGAAAAGGGACGCTGATCACACAGCAGCTAAACAGATTGAGTACAGCTACGGACCTGTGGAAGCTGTCCACCATCTTGAGGTGGCTCCTCAGGTCCTTCTTGGTCAGGTGGTCCAGCATGCGCGCGTCCACCAGACACTCCATGAAGTACGAGCGGTACTGAGGCAGGCCGAGGCTGGGCAGCCACTCGTTCCCTATCCACTCATGATTCATGTCGCCATAAGCTAGGGTCTACATGGAGAGGAGTACATAAGGTTACTAGTTACTAGAGACCGCTCTTGGGTACATGGAACATCTGCCATTTTATATATACACTGGAAATGATAATAAGTGTTCATTTCCACGGATGGTCCAAACTGATAATTTTGTTCAACTATTGTGACTACCATTAATTCTTAAACTATTTCACTTATTCTATTCAAAATAGTAAGCAAACAACATGCACAATAAAATAACCTCAACATCATAAATGAGAAGAAAACAATCAAAACACAAAATAGCTCCTATTTGTCTTTCCATTTTTGATCCAAATAAAACGCGGCATTAGAAATCACAGACAAAGATTTAAGCGGATCAGCGAGCTCACCTGAGCCCAGCTGCCCTCCTCATTCTCCTGAGTGGCAGCAGGCAGAAACAAATATACAAGTTCAGAGAGACAGGGGGCAACTACAGACACACATACGGCACACTCAGAAACACACACACACACACACAAAAAGCTCTTCTCACACCTCATGTTATCTCCAACACTTCATATCATTGAATGAACCTTCACAGGTTATAACAATTGAATCAGACACAAACAGAAGAACCAGCATGGGCATAAAAATGCGTTAGTATGATGTATTTGAAAGGGTGGGACGACATATGTGTGACACGCTGGGGACTGTGAGTGTTGGGTGGGGGGGGGGGGGGGGGAGGTGAAGGGAGCACCCAGATGGTACTAACCGCTTTAGTGGAGGAAGCCAGGTTCTCCATCTCTTCATGAGTCAGCCACACATTTCCGGAGGACTGTGCAGAGGACGAAAACACACCCGACAGACACACACAAACGCACGAGGCGCGCACACACACACACAAGTACGCACGCACGCACACACACACACACACACGCATGCAGACCCACAGAGAGAAACACACCAAAGTAGAGACAAAGACAATCACACAAAGACACAGAGACAAACGTTGTGTTGAGTGAGGCCCGGGCAGGGAGTGTTTTTTTCAGGCAGGTAGCATGTTGTGTCACTATTTGTGTGTTGTTTTCTCACAGAGCCCCATGCAAATGATGGCAGCAGACCCAGTACTGTGGTCCGAACGGAGGAACAAAAAAAAAAAAAAAAGGCAAAGCTTGAGGAGGTTTTTGAGTGTGTGGGGTAATGTGTCCATATTCACATCCTGGATCACATCACTGGTGTGTATGTGCTCATTTTTATTTTTTGCAGTTTGTGTATGCTCATGTGATTGATGCGTATTTGTTGTGTTGCTTTACCGTTCGGGAAGTGAGTGGTGCAGACGGGCTGGTGAGGGACACCATCTCCTGGATGGCCAAGCGGAGTTTGAGACGGTGCAGAGGGTTGCTGATGCCAATCTCCCTCTGAATCTCTGTGTCAGACAGCGCTGACATGACGGCTCCGCTCTTCACGTTGGCGCGACAGGCTGCCACGTACCACGCCGGCATACCCACCCACAGCTGGAGGAGATTCATCGAGATATGAAACGTCACCATCGTTGAAAGGTCAAATGGAAGGGGAGGAGACTGCAGATCGGGCCGTAATCGTCGGTCATGTGTCTGATACAACTGTACATATCATTGTTTTAGATGTAGTAGCAGCCATCAACAGCTAGATGGAGGGAGGTTTTCTGGATTGAATTTACGGTTGGTTGATACATAAGTAAAGTAGGGGAGTACCTCAAGCCACGAGACAACAGTTGGGCCGTCCCAATGAGCAAAGGGCAGGCCTCTTTTCCTGGCGTCTTCCAGAAGCTCGTGTCTAAAAAGTGCACAGAGAAAGGCAGAAGGAAGAGAGAAGGCTTAGTTAATAACAAGAATCAGGGGAAAAAAACATGAACTCAGACACAGTAAGTATGCTTTTACTTTTTCTTCATCCTGCGGTCCCTCTCAGCCTGAGTGCCCAGTTTTCCCAGAGTCATAGTATCACCAATGGCCATGTCAAAATCTGCAAAAACAGCAAAACAGTGTTCTTTACTCTGTTTATCTCACAGCGTGTGCATCAGGGTTAGAACTTGTCTGCAGTGTACCTGTTAAGGCCGGGAGATTCTGTCCATCTCTGCCTAAAGTCTGCTCCAATCGACCCTTCTCCTTCTTCCCAAACAATCGGCCAATAGACGACTTGATGCCTTTCTTCTGCTTGCTGCAAACGACAAATTATGTTAAAATATAAAGCTTTAAAATTAGAATCCTATTTTTTTTGTGCAAGCAAGGAAAGCAATTGTTCCTTTGCTCCTGACATGAGTCTGAACTGAATTAAAAATAGTTAACTAAGTTATCCAACTGTGTTACAATGCTATTTGTGTTGTGTTAATCTGTAGGTGTGTGCTTACCCTCGGCCGTCCTCTAGACTGCCCGTGAACTGTGCAAAATTGGTTTCTAGCCGCAAACTGCGGGGTGACGAGGGAGGCGATGTTTCGCACTTGATGGTCGCTTTGTCCACTTCAACCGGCGACTGGAAGAACCACAAAAGCAACTCAGCTCAGTCACGAGAGCCACAGCCGGGGAAAACGAACGCAACAGATTCACTTTTACTTGAGAACTCACTGCTACTTTCCTGCGGTGTTTCCTCAAGTCGCTTGGCTATCGAACAAAACAACCAAAAAGTTAGATTTGCAGCTTTTTAAGATGAGAAAACTGCTGCTTGAAGAGTACAGAGCGTGTGCTCTCTGACCAGAGTCATGATGCCCAGGTGGTGGCTGGCGTTGCGTGAGTGGTGTTTAGGTGTTGAGTGGCCGCTGGTGGGCGGGGAAGAGGAGGATGCGAGGGACTGGGCAGTGGCGGAGGTGGGTAGCGCCCGGGGCCGAAGCGTCACGTTGAGTCCGTCCATGCTGCCGCTGTTCACGCGAGACTCGATCTCGTCAGAGCGGAGGTCAGCTGACTCCCTCTCCACCTGGATCATTCTGCACAAACACATGCACACACACATTGTTTACAGATCAGTAATAAACAACACCCACTTTATATTAGTTAATTATAAATTATTCTTTTAAATATTTACATTTTTTTATATATAATTAAGAAGGTACAAATAAAATAAGTTTGAAATTCTAATTTGTTACTTTTTTTCCCCTTAACTTTGTAATTAATCTGAAATAATAATTGATTTAATATTTACAATTGCAATTAAATCATGTAAGAATCTTGGCAACATGGTCATTATCAAAATACTATTTGTAGTAGAGACATTTCTTAAAAATGTATTTCCTCGTTCAAGTCGGGCTCCTCTGCAGCATAATCAGCATCTATTTTGCACCTCCTTCCCAGGAGCATGTTCTGAGGTGTCACAAGAGGACTGTGTGCGTACTACATTCATTGCATTGACAAGTTGAAGCAGCAGGATCCTTTATTTCGCTGTTGTTTCTTCAAAACGTCCCTTCTCTTGTAATTATTAGTTGTATTATCTCTAATACTTTGTTCTCCTTTATCTCTCTCCGATTTCTCGCCGCTGCACTGACTTTCCCCATGGGTATCACGAAGCTGTCAGGCGCTGTAATCTAATGTTCCTGTGCCGTGTCACCTTATCTCTTCATTGATAGCGTCGAGCTGCTCCTGCAGCATGAGAGCCAGAGTCTGAGCGTCCG